>NC_132904.1:4501250-5117500 GCF_047675955.1 Chlorocebus sabaeus
ATGCAAAAAGGCCAACCATAAAGCTTCTAGAATATACCACAGAAGGCTATCTTCATGACCTTAGGATGCACAAATATCTCTTAAACAGAACACAGAAATCAGTAACCATAAAGGAAAATACTGATAAATCTTCAATAAAATTAGAAACCTGTGTTGATCAAAAGACAACATTAAGTAAGTGAAAAGGTAAGACATAGAGCAGGAGAAGATATTCGAAATACATATAAATCTCAAAGGACTTGTCTCCAAAACATGTAAGCCACTCTTACAAAGGAATAGAAAAAGACAAATAACCCAATTAAAAAAAATTCTCGTATGAGCACTTCCTCAAAAGAGGCTCTTCAAATGATCCATATGCCTGTGATACGGTGACCACCAGCATTAGTCCTCAAAAAGACACAACGTAAAACCACAATGAGATACCACAACACACACACCAGAATGGCTCAAAGCAAACCAAGACCAGACCCCAAGCCAAAACCTGACAATGTCAACAGGAAATCTGTGGTGTGTTTATACAACAGAATACTCTAGAGCAACGAGAATGAAGGACTTCTACATGTAACCACGTTGAAGAATCTAACATACAAAGTTAGAGCAAAAGCTGGATTCCACTGAATTCAACAACAGGCAAATTGAATCCACAGTGATAGATGGACGGTAATGACTGGGGGTGGGTGGGGATCATGAAGGGGGCTTCAGGGGAGCTAGTAATGTTCTTTAGCTTGATCTGGGTGGTAATCATTGGATACATTCATGTTGTAAAAATTCTTCAAACTGTAAAATTATGATGTGTACACTTTTATGAACGTCTACTGCAATAAAAACTGTTTGCTTTCAAATAAAAAAAAGTGTATATGGCAATGGTAGGTTCTTGAAGCACAAATAAGCCTGGGTAAATGCTGACACTGGTGGTCAACCATGCATCACATTGCTTTCCGTCCTCATGAGAATTTCCAAGCACGTCCTCTCCCTTAGTTTTCCTATAACCCTGTTAATATTCCCATTTGACAGGTAAGGAAATTGAAGTCAGAGATGTGAGTGAACTTGCCCTAGGTCAAACAGCTAGAGAATAGCAAAGTAGGTTTTAAATCCAGGTCCTATCTTCAAATACCACGTCTTCTGCCTTTTAATTTAACTACTCCTGAGGTGAACTAGAACCACAAGCACTAAACATTTGTGAGGTGCCTACGGGGAGCACTGTTCTCGATGTTATAGAAGTTAGGAGGAAAAGCTTGAGGGCAGCACAGGAGAGATTAGTTATCCCCACCATTACCTTTGGGGCCCCCAACAGTGGTGCAGCAGTTACCTTGGAGGTGGTGGAGGTGGGACCAACGTCAACAGAGAAAGGAAAAGCACAGGGAGCGGGGAGTCAGAGAAGCCTCCAGGGAGGAGGAGCCATAGGGCTGGGCTTAGGAGCTGCCTGGGGAACGAGGAAGGGGGCTCCGAGTGAGAGGCAGCAGGAGCAATGGTGTGATGTAGTGCTAAGTAAGTGGATCATGACCTGCACCTGGCGGAGGACCTGGCCCTCCAATCCTGCAGCCTGTTCCCAGCACTTCTGTGTCAATAGTCAACGAAATTCAAACCTCACCTGTAACAGGTACTAAACAGCTGTGTTATCACAGCTGCCATGGATTTCAGGGTTTGGCTAGTTTTGTCATTATGTATCTTGCACCCCGAATAGGATGCAGGGGTTTCCAGGTGAAGGGACCATGCCAGGAGGAAAAGCTCCAGGCAACATTCAGGTGATTTTCGCAGAACGCAGTCTGTCATCTCCAGGGATGGAAGAATCATTCCTAAAACAGCCCAGGGAGCCATCTCTATTGCTTAAAATGCAGACAGTGGTTGGGCGTGATGGTTCACACCTGTAATCCCAGCACTTCGGGAGGCTGAGCAGGTGGATCACCAGAGGTCAGGAGTTCGAGACCAGCCTGACCAACATGGTGAAACCCTGTCTCTACTACAAATACAAAAATTAGCTGGGCGTGGTTGCAGGCACCTGAAATCCCAGCTACTCAGGAGACTGAGGCAGGAGAATCGCTTGAACCCAGGAGGCAGAGATTGCACTGAGCTGAGATCGTGCCACTGTACTCCAGCTTGGGCAACAGAGTGAGACTCCATCTCAAAAAAACAAAAACAAAACAAAACAAACAAATAACAAAAAAACACAGCATGTAGATTCATAGAAGATTAGGTAGCCATATTGCTTGCTCATTCATTCGAATATTCACTCACTTCCTGGAATAGTTATCCCCACCATTACCTTTTAGCATTTATCCTCCATCCCCAGTGCCCATAACAGCTCCCGGAACACAGGAGGTGCTGAGAGCATGACCCGCTGAATAAATGAACCAACTGCCACTTATTCCATGCCAGCTATGAGGCAGGCATTGCACTTCAAGCTGGCTGTTCGGGTCATCTTCAAGACAACCTTTGAGTCAGGGACTATCATATCCCCATTTGACGGATGAGGAAACCAAGGCATAGGGAGGCGAAGTCACTTGTCCAAGATCACCTGACTGTGAACAGTCAGGCTTTGAAACCTGATCTGTCAACTGCAAAGCCAGAGCGGTTGGCCATACCACCACAGGGGTTTCTGTTGTTTCCGGTGGGTGACTTGGGAGCATTGAGAAGCGCTGGTGGTGGGAGCTGAGCTTCCAGCTCCCACTTCATGTCGGGTCATGGTTTATCCTGCTGAGGTGGGCTTTTGGCATCTTTATGCGTCTTAGATTTCCACCTCCAAGATGTCACAGCCAGCTCCTCCCATAAGCCACCAGAAAGCAAGCAGGGGCCAGCATCAGTGGCAATTGCTGTGAAAAAACAGTTGTGGTTCAGGAAGAAAATACATCCTGCTTGTCCGGGAAGCGTATGCCCAGCTGTTCACGGGACACACACACAGACCCAAAGAAACCAGGTGTGGCCCTCGGCATTCAAGAAGAACCTGTTTCCACTGGTAAACACACTGCCCAGGATCCTGTCTGTCCACTTTCTGCTGAGGCAGTGAGGCCCCCGCAAGGGATATAATTTCCTGAGGAGCAGAAACCACTCACCGATGTGGAGAGGTCTCCAGCACGCACAAAACAGCACCTAGTGGCCAGAAAAGGTAACTGTGCATCAGTAACCACGGTTGGGGGGTGGTCAGGGGTGGGGGGGGTGGGGTGGAAAAGAGTGGGGAGAGGGGGAGAAGGGGAGGAGGGAGGGAAGTGGGGGGAGACACAGAGAGAGAAACAGAGACAGAGAGACAGAGAGAGTGGAAAAGAGAGAGGGAGGTGGGGGAGAGAGAGGAAGAGAGAGAGACAGAGACAGAGACATCCCAGGACAAAGTTTATTTCAACGTTTGGATTTTCTGAACTTCGATCTTACGTCTAATCGATAAATCACACCCCACTCATTGCCTGATCTCAAAAACTTGATTCAGCACAAGCAGAGATGACTTCCATAACCATTTTGGAAACAAGATGGGGGGAAAAAAAGAATAGAAACTGATCTGTTAAAAAAAAAAAATCTATGTGAACCTTAAACTTTATTCAACCTTAAAAGAAGCTAAAACATCTGATAAATATCCGATAGAGTTTAGAGAAACTAGATAGATTATTAAATAGGAAAATGTTTACTATGTTTCCAAAATTCAAATCCACCAGTTCAACCATTGGGTAAATGTTTATCTAAAAGTTCAGGGGCAAAGTTAAACAGTTGAAATAAAATGGAATTAAGCCTTAATATTTTGTTTTACTTTGAGTGCAGATGGAAGACAAAAATAATATCTCATAAAACGGAAAGTTTCTATTTTCACCAAAATATTTGGAAAAGTCATTTTATTTTAAATTTGGACACCTAGATTCAATATAACTTTAGCAAGGGAGGTTTCAGCAGAATCCAGGAACCTGGAGCATTTGGAAGTGGGCTTTGATTATGATTTAAAACATTCTCATTCCACAACGATACAATTTATTTCAAAAAGTGTCCTGCCAGCCAGAAACTGTCTGTAACTACAGTACTTGTAAAACCCTAATGTCTCCAAAGAAAATACCATTCTTCCTTTCTGTCATTTGCCCCTGTCTCAGGTAAAAAAGGCAGAACCTATGGGGACTGTTCTAATCGATGCTGATGCCTCCATTTTTGAGATATTTCTGGGTCTTTTAAAAATGATTTTATTATGCAATCATCAAAATTATTTTAAAGTGTCATAAGAAGGCTGAATGGCAAAAAGAAGTCATTATGATTCAAACCATTGTACAGAAAATGTTGTCTCTGTTTTCAGTTAAGAAGAAAGTCTTTAGAGATCCAAAATATAAACAAAACTTATTCTTGATTAAGAGTCTTTCTTTGGTCTTTTGTTCTCCACCGCCACTGAAGAGAAAGAGTTCTTTAGCCAATTTTTCTGTCTTCTTCACAGTTTATCTATCAAGCTTTGGCCTCTCTTGTTAGCTCTCTCTCTCATCATTCAAAGATTCTTGTATCTCCAATGTGTTTCAATCTATTGTAGCCATAGTTCTTATTTCTCCATATAATTAAAATTATTTTTTAGAATACTTTTAGGCTTACAGTAAAATACGACGATAGTAGAGAGCTTCTGCATACCCAGTGTCCAATTTCCTTTATTGCCAACATCTTACATTAGGATGATACATTTGTTACAATTAATGAACCAATCCAATGTATTATTATTAAAATCTCATACTCAATCACAATATAGTATTAAAGTCTCATACTTCATTCAGATTTTCTTAGTTTTTACTTAATGTCTTCCTTCTTTCTTTCTTTCTTTCTTTCTTTCTTTCTTTCTTTCTTTCTTTCTTTCTTTCTTTCTTCTTCTTCTTCTTCTTCTTCTTCTTCTTCTTCTTCTTCTTCTTCTTCTTCTTCTTCTTCTTCTTCTTCTTCTTCTTCTTCCTCTTTCTTCTGCTTCTTCTTTCTTTCCTCTTTCTTTCTCTCTTTCTCCCCCCTCCCCTCCTTCCTTCCTTCCTTCCTTCCTTCCTTCCTTCCTTCCTTCCTTCCTTCCTTCCTTCCTTCCTTCCTTCCTTCCTTCCTTCCTTTTTGACAGAGTCTTGCTCTTGTCATCCAGGCTGGAATGCAATGGTGTGATCTCAGCTCACTGCAACCTCCATCTTCTGGGCTCAAGTGATTCTCCTACCTCAGCCTCCTGAGTAGCTGGAATTACAGGTGCCTGCCACCAGGCACAGCTAATTTTTTTTTTTTTTTTTTTTTTTTTTTTTTGTATTTTTAGTAGAGACAGGGTTCACAATGTTGACCAGGCTGGTCTTGAACTCCTGACCTCAGGTGATCCTCCCATCTCAGTCTCCCAAAGTGCTGGGATTACAGGTGTGAGCCACCACACCCAGCTTAATGTCCTTTTTCTTTCCAGGATCCCATCTTACATCATTCTTCCTTTTGATACCCAAATGGCATCATTTTTGGCCAACAAGAGCCCCTCCAGGAGCCCCTGTATCTTTCTGACCTGACTCATTCAGCCTTGAGGAGTTCCCTGCCACCTGGAAGAGCCAGATCCTCCAGGCTCATTCAGCCCCTTTTCGTCCTGGGACCTGGAATTGGCCACTTCTCTCAGTGTCCGGGTAGTCTCATGCATCTCAAATGGCCATATTCTTAGAAAAGCTTGAAATAACAAGCTACGTTTTATTTATTTCTTCCAAACACCTGACCTGCTTTTGAGATATTCTTAGCTTCTTCTTTCGCACAGGTAGGTTTTGCTAAGCTGTCTCCCCAGTCCACTGTCCCTGGAATACGGGGGTCTCAGAGCTGCACTTACTGTTAACAGCCTCCCACCCCCAGACATGAAATCTTAGGTTGAGAGCAGACGATGACCAGCTATGGTGTGTGCCATCGTACCCTGGCATGCAAATGTTGAATAAATAAAAAGAGTCCTGTAATTCATTTTGCAGGGAACCATATATGCTTTCATTAAAAAGATCAGAAAATTGGCACAATGGCATAGACTAACACTGGGCATTTCTGCTGAACCCAGTGAGCTCAACCTTTATTTCATAATTATTCCTGCACCTTTGTCATGCGTCCAGAGTCCTTTTTGCTCATGCCTCTTCAGCTCATGTTAACTTGAATCATGGCCAGACTCAAGGACAGAGTCCCAGTGATCTGGGGACTGAACTCCGCCATCCTCTCCCTCACCTGGTTTTTGAACAGTCATCTAAGTTGACATGAGTTAGATGTCCAGAGCAAGAAAAGACTGGGTGGAGGGGTGAGGCACATTCCTTGTTCTCTAAAGTCCAGTTCCCAAATGAACAAAACCCTCATCATCTTACATTTGTATCTTTCTCAATTTTTCTAGCATTAGTCCATTCCATCTCACACAACACAGGAGTCCTCCTCTGGGTCTGAAGCCAGTATGGTTCTGGATCTGCTGGGGAGAGCTCATCTTGAAACATCTTTTCATGTGGATATTGTGGGAAGAGAGCCTTGGAAAGCGAAGATCTTCCCTTAAACACCCTTCCCATACGATATAGAAAAAATCAGTTGCGTGAGTCGTGTCCAGCCTCATATCCAGACAAGCTAGAAGCTCCATCGATCAAGCATTTGCCCTGGTGGCCTGGCCTGGAATATTTTCTGATTTTGTTGCTGTTGTTCTTTAATGTCACCAATCGTAGAATTTTAGGGCTGAGTGGAAGATTATTGATGATATTTTTTTCTCTCAAGAAAACTTGTTCTTCGGATTTGTTTTCTTTCTACACAAGCAGAGCTTCTTAACATCCTGGCAGTTTCAGAGAATTCACTTCTAGGGCATCATGGCAGTTTCAGAAATTTTGCTTCTAGAGTATTTGTGAGTTGGACTTCTACCAATGAAAAAGGAAATATTGGATTTTTAAAAATGTACATGTCACGTATTTTTTGGTAACTCTTTATATTGATATAATCCAAAATATATTAAAAAATTGCCAGGATTGCGCAAGGGATGCCTGTTTAGCCTTCACGTGGATTCACTAGTTGTTTATGCTTTGCCACGTTTTATCATTTTGTTCTACCTTATATTTCTTATTTGCCTTCTATCTTATCTTTCTATCTTCTCATATCCCCATTTCTAGTTCTATCTTTGTATTTGTACATATCTACACATTTTCCTCTAAACCATGGGAGTGTAATTTAAAGAGTAAGTACTTCACCGAATATTTCTTTATGTTTGAAAATGTTGTAATACTATCATCTAATCTATAGTCGTTATTCAAATTTCATGCACTGTTCCAATAACGTCCTTCAGAGCTTGTTTTTCCAGGTCCAGGATTCAATCTAAGATCAGGTATTACAGGGAGTTGTCATGTCTTCTTAGACTCTGTTAATCTGGAACAGTTTCAGCCTTTGTCATGATAACAGCTTTTGTGATCATAACAGTTTCAAAGAATATATGCCAGCCACTATTTTGACCTTTGTAATTAATGAGAAATTGATGGGGAGATACTTCATGACTATGTAAATATCCTGTTCCTCATCAAACATTTACTATCAACACTAGCTTTAGAATCTATTGATGGTTTCCTTCTATGTTTAAAAGTTGGCATTCTATTGTAAAGAATAATTTTCCTTCTTCATTGTTTATTATTTATTTATTTCCATTTGGACTAATGATTCCTATTTTACTCAATTGGTTACAATCAAGTACTATCATTATTTATTTTGATGAATAAGTCGTTCTATGCTTGACCCATGGTAGCACCTTCCAGCTGACTTCTCTGTCCCTTTAAGGGAAATAGCATACAATTGGGTTTTGCTTTTTGATTCAAACTGTAATTTCTGCCTTTTAATTGGAGTGTGTAGACCATTTACATTTAACATATTAATAAATGTGCCTATAAATCTACCATCTTGATATATATACATATAATGTATACAGCACATGTGTGCTTTTTGTATAAAATGTTTGTTATTCCATTTTATCTTTACTGTTGGATTCTTAGCACTTTTTGTTTTATTTTACTTTTATTTAGTGGTCGCTTTTGAGTTTACAACATAGTTTTAAACTTATGTTGGTATATTTTCAAATATTATACCACTTCACAGATAGTGTAAAAACCTTTCAACAATATACTTCCATTTCTCTTTCCTTTGTGCTACTGTCCTGTTACATTTTATTTCTATGTATGTAATAAGCCCTATAAGACAGTTATTACTTTTGGTATAAACTGTTAATTATCTTTTAAGGAGATTAAAATTGAGAAAGTGTTTTTATATTAACCTACATATTTATTATCATATACTAATTCTGGTGCAATCCATCCTTTTATATGTGTCCCAATTTCATCTGTTACAGTTTTCCTTTTGCCTGAATAACTTCCTGTATCATTTCTTGTGGTATAGGTCTGCTAGCAATGGATTTTCTCAGCTTTTGTTCTTCTGTGAAAGTCTTTATTTCACCTTTATTTTTGAAATATATTTTTGCTGAGTGTAGAATTCTTGGTTGGCGTTTTGTTTCTTTCCTACTTTAAAGATATTGTTCCATTGTCTTCTGACTAGCATATACTTTGATGAGAAGTATGCCAAACTCTTGTTCCTCTACATAATATGTCCTTTTTCTCCAACTGCTTTTAAGATTTTTTTTTCTTTATCACGTGTTTTCAGCAGTTTGATTATGATGTGCCTTGGTGTGTTTTCTTCGTGTTTCTTCTGATTGAAATTTATTAAGCTTTTTAGATCTGTGGGCTTATACTTCTCATTAACAATGGAAAATTTTTTTATCATTTTTTCTTCAAATACTTTTTCTGCACCCACTTCCATTTCTTGGACTTTTAGCACATGTGTGTTGGACTACTTGGTATTGTTCCACAAATCTATGATGTTCTGTGTATTTTTCCCCATGCTTTTTCTCTCTGTTTTATCCTGAAGAGTTTCTATTGCTATGTCTTCAATTTTGTTGATCCTTTCTTCTGCAGTATCTTATCTGTCGTTAATCCCATTCTGTGTATTTTTCAACTATAGGAGTTCCATTTGGATTGTTTCAAAAATATCTTTCATTCTTTTCCTCATCATTTCATGATACGTTCTTGAATAGATGCAGCACACTTTTAATCATTTTAATATTATTTTCTTCTAATTTTGTCATTTGTCTCATTTCTGGGTCTGTTTCTATTGATTATTTTCTCTTCTAGTTATGGGTCATATTCTCTCACTTCTTTGCTTGCCTGCTAATTTTTTATTAAATGCCAGACATTAAGATTTTATATTGTTGAGTACTAGATTTTATTGCTTATTCTTTAATTCGTGTTAGAATCTGTATGAGCACACAGTTAAGTTGCTTAGAATCCATTGAATCTGTTCAAGGTTTGCTCCTACACTTTGATAGAGCAGATCCAGAGAAGCCTTGAATCCTGATGATACTCTTCTGAGAACCCTGCTCAGTGATGCCCTGTGGCTCTTTTCACCTCAGTTGGTGAGACCATGAGCTATTCCCAGCCCTCTGTGAGCCCTCAGAAGTGTTGGATCTACTATCTTCTGGTGGTTCTTTCCCCAGCCCTGGGTAGTTTCCTCTCATGCTTATGCAGGTTAGTACTCAGCCAAAGACTTAAGGGCACCTCTCTGTAGATTTCTGTCTCTCTCTCTCAATCTGTGTATGTGTGTGTATGTGTGCACGTGCGTGCACGTGCACGCATGCATGAATGCAACATCCCCCTCTTGGGTATTCTGATTCACACATTTTAACTTCTTGGGCTCCTTGAACTCTAATCTTTTTATTTTCAATACAGTGAGACTGCTTGACTGCCTGAGTTCCTCTCTCTGTGCTGCAGCCTTTGGACAATTATCATGCCTTCAACTTGTTTGCTTCACTTTTCTCAGGAATCAGCCCTGAGCTGCCTCAGGGCTACTGTCCCACATTTCAAAGTCACTGTTTCCTATATTTTGCCTGTTTGTTGCTTAAGGCTGGGGAAGGAGAAGGTTAAGTCTGATCCCTATTACTACATCATGGTCAGAATTGCAAGCCTCCCATGCATCCTTCTGCTGTGTTCTCATGACCATTAAGCTCACCTCTGCTTTCTCATGCACACTGATGCTCCAGCCTCTCCTGTGCTTTTCACACCTCAGCCCAGGTATCAGTCATTTCTCTGAGATGCCCTAGTTTCTTTTCATGGAGAATGATATTTAGAAGCCACAATCCAAGTAAATAGGCATGCTTATTGCTGATGGTGTGTTGGCAAAATTTTTAAAAATAGAAATTAAAGACATATGCATTTAACCTACAGCAGGGAAATAACCAGGAACTTGAGGAGAGGTCCCCTGTTCTTTCCGCCTGAAATGAAAACATTGCAGGTTACAGAAAATTTCCTTCAACATCCTCCACTAATAGGGAAGGAAAGACAGCAGAATTACTGTTTTTTCAACATATTTTCACTGAGAACCTCCTTCCCACCAGGGTTTGTTCTAGATGCTGGTGATTACAGCAGCTATCGAAACAGACAAAAATCTCTGCCCCTGTGGTGTTTACATGAATACCTACTGTTATTATTTTGCTGCTGTTGTTGTTATTTGAGCTCACATCTTTTCATGAAAGTCAATTTAGTTCTTTCTACGTAGTTCCGCCATCTGGACGAAATGTGGCAATTTAAACCATCACTTAAATGTGTGTGTGAGTCTGGAGGTCAGATTTCCCCCAGCCTAAATAGTTGTGTGTGTGTGTGAATTTAAATCTCCAATTTCAATATTACATGTATAAATGTCCCCATGCAAAAAATCAATGACACAAACCTGTATGTGAAATATTGAGTGAGAAGAGTAAATATTGGGATGAGGAGTAAACCCTTGCTTTGTGATACAGGGGTCAAGGTTCACAGAAAACGTTAATTTACTTGCCCTCTCCTGTTTGCAACTGCCAAATAGCACTCACAAGACCCTTTTTTTTTTTTTTTTTTTTTTTTTTTTTTGCAGATAAATTGAAATGTGATGTGATTGCGAATGTTGCTTGTGATTTAGGGAAGCTGACGTCGGCATCCCCTGCCCCTACTGTCATACATGGGGTGGGGTGGATGTGCCCCAAAGCATCACAGCCTCATAGAGTCTCAGGGCTGGAGGGCAATGGAGAGTCCCCCTTCTTTAATGCCTAATTCAGTGTCTGTACCCTGTCCACCAGGTCCCCACCAAGCTCCCAGAACCTCTCCACTGACAGGACCCTCAAGCTATGATGCTTAGAAAGTTCTTTGTTCAACTTGACATTTGCTGATGGCTTCTTTATGACTTATACTGTTTCCTCTAAGTTCTGTTTTCTGACAGCACATGGAATCTGTGCAGCTGTTCATTTATAGCCCTGGCCTTCAGATGGCTTCATAGTCTCCTTTCCAAGGCAGTTCGATCTACTTTGATTGACCTGTCTTCCCAGATCGTGCTGCAGCAGCCAGTGTCCTTCGACTGAGCTCTGAACTGCCTCATCCAACGGACACATTTTATTTTATTCTATTTGAGACAGAGTCTCACTCTGTCACCCAGGATGGAGTGCAGTGGCACAATCTCAGCTCACAGCAACCTCCGCCTCCAAGGCTCAAGCGATTCTTGTGTCTCAGCCTCCCGAGTGCTGGGATTGCAGGTGTGTGCCACCGTGCCCGACTAATTTTTGTCTGTTTAGTAGTGACAGGTTTCACTATGTTGGCCAGGCTAGTCTCGAACTCCTCCATCTTTTGAAACTTTTTCGCAATATCTGGCCAACTATTTGTAACAAAATGTAATTTTAACATACCTTGCCCTGGAGTACTATCAGGATCTAAGTCAGCATACCTTCTCGTCTGTTCTCTCAATCTGTCTAAAAAGTGCATAGGCCCTTCATCTTTCTCTTGCTGCAAATCAAAAGCCTTAGTAGGGTTTTGCGGACTGGGTGCAGACTCTTTAATCCCTCTTATGATTAGCTCATGCAAATCTTCCATATTTTCCTGGTGAGCTGCATTATTATTATCCCATTGCAGGTCTTGAGCAGGGAATTTGGTATCCGCTGCCGGATTATCTTGGCGGGCAGGTGATCATGTTCCCAGGCTGCCATAGCAGCTCTGTGAATCATGTTTCATTCTTCCTTTGAGAAGAGAATACCTAGGATCAACATTAATTTTGTCCAGGTATATAGTTGGGGACCTAAGAACTGACTGATTTGCTCTGCTACTCCTTCTGGGTCATCTAGCAGAGGGTTGAGTTCTTTCTTTAGACCCTGAACTTCAGGAGCAGTTAAGGGGGATTTATGAATCCAGTTGCACCCCCACCTTGTGGCACTTCCTTTTGAGGAAAAAGCTAAAAAGCTGACTCTCAGGAAGTACGAAGAAAGGGAAGATTCTGAATATCCTTTCTGCATTGTTCTATTGCTCTTTGGGGTCCTCGTTTTGAAGAGAAATGACAGCGATCATGTTCCTCAGGGACTTCTGCTTCCAGAATCAGAATAGTCACCTAAGGTGGAGGGGGAGATGGGACTACCACCTGCGGAAGGGGAGGTGGGACTACTGCCTGTGGAAGGGGAGGTGGAACATCCGCCTGAGGAAGGGGAGGTAGAACATCTGCCTGCGGAAGGGGAGGTGGGACTACCACCTGCGGAAGGGGAGGTGGGACTAGAAACAGGGGAAGATGGTTTAAAGGGTCCCATTGCATACTTTCTGACTTTTTGCCTGAATCTACTTCTGGTTTTAAGTCCTTCAAGGGATAAAAAGAAACTGGCCCTTGCTGCCAGCATAGGGCATAATTGAGGATGCAGGATTTTGTTATTAACATACGTTATTAAAAGTTGGCAGACCCAGTCTTCATCTGAGCCATATTTCAGCCAGAAACCGGTAGGTTTCAAGATAGGCTCTTGGGTCCAAAGAAAACAACAGTACTTAATCATTAGTTGCTTTTTCTTACATTTGGTCCTTTCATTCTCTTTCCAGTGTTTAAGAATGAGTCCTAAAGGACTATCAGGAGGGATTTGCTCTTTCTCACCTCCTTTGTTACCTGCCTTCCTTTCTGTTCCAGGCTTGCTAAAAGTATTCCCCACGTTGGGTGAAAATTTTTCCCAGCAGACTCAATCCCCCAGATCCTCCAGACCAGGGATGTCTCACCTGTCTTGTCCTTAATGGCTTTTTAAGGCTAAATTTCTTACCCCAGAAATATCTTGCCTGTATCCTTTTTCCCCAGGAGATAACCTTTCTCCCTTCTATTTTCTCTCCTGTATTGCTTTTTCCCTGGGAGATGGTAATGTTTCTCCTTTCTATTTTCTCTCCTGAAGGTTATACACATTCCTCTCACATTCACTCTGTCTTAACTGAAACCATTCACTCATACACACATTCCCTTCAAGAACTGACCATCAAGGAAGTACTTTACTGCTCCCTTGTGGTTTTTCCTACCTTGGCTCACACATGAGGTCTTCTGGTCCTGTGGTTTTGAAAGTCTCTCCTTTTCCCCTGCGTTGCTGAGAATCCAAGTGTGTTTCCTGCACCAGGTAAGTCCTGGCTTTCTCCCTGGAGGCCACTGCAATAGGGTGGCAGGGCTCCCCACAAGAGAGGACCAAGGACTGTCCCAGAAGGGAAACAGATTCCCTGTATGGGCCACCAAATTGCTGGAAATGGGTGCTCATTGTTGCAAAATCAACATTGAGACAAAGGATCTCTCAGCAAGGCTAGTTTACTTTCTGCAGAAAGGGTGTCACTCACTAGCAGTCTTGCCACGAGAGCACACCCAAACAAAGGAGACGGGGACGTTTATAATCTTTGTAACCTGATGCAATCGTCCTATGGCTGTGTCCCATTTCCATTGGTCAGAACGGGACCTCACATTCTAAGCTTGATCCAATTGGCTAATAGCTTGAAACTTTTCTAAATAGGCAAAGGGGAAAGAGGGCAAAGAAAAGAGGAAGCTAGTCACGAGAGGCTCAGGAGGGTTTCCAAATAAGGAATGGCATGCACTATGGTCTAGGGCTTGCTTAACCCTGTCCAGGCATGCCGGGGCAAATCAGAGCAGCTGTACTGGAACATATATAGATATGCATAGAGCAAAGAAATGACAAGCTCTTTATGGTTTTAAGAAACTTTGAAGAAGAACTTCTCCATTCCTCACACAATCCTCCTGCCTCGGCCTCCCAAAGTGCTGGAATTACAGGCATGAGCCACTGCACCTGGCAATGACAGTCACGTTTTAATCCTCATGCTCACTCACTTTTCTTTGCAGCAGGAGTAGCAGTTCACTGCTTTCTCCGTGGGTTGTAATTCAAGACCCTGCCATGGAATAAATTTTCTTGTCTGCCTCAGTTTCCCCATCTGCAAATGGTAGTAAATTGTGCTCATCCCAGGGGTTGATGTGAGAGTCAAATGACTACATGGTAAAGTACTTGCCCAGAGCCCAGCACCTAGTGAGTACTTAACAAGCAGAGAAAACCAGGCTTCCTGGCAGCTGTTCCACCAGGTGCTTCGTGTGTAGAATTTCAAGCCTTCAAGCAACATTTTCAGAAGTCAAAGCTGAGGTTCAAGGAGCACCTCTCCCAGGGGACCCCCAGCTGCCACTCAGTAGAGGTGGGTTTGCATCCATGCTGGCTTGCCCTTGAAGGTTGTGCTTTTCCCACTAGGCCACCTGGGACCCTCCTCAGCGTCTGTGACCTGCCTTCATGCTTGGGCCTTCCTCTGCCCTCCGATGGTCTCCTGCCTCTCCTTTCTTTGCTTGCTTTCCGCGTGTGGTGTCCTCAAGGGATGAGCTTGGTCCTCCATCACCATGTTTGTAATCGTATCTCGCCCATTGTTCCAACCACCCCTATATGTTAATTATTCCCAAATCCAAATTCTTCCCTTTCTCCACAGCTCTCAACAGCTCCTGACCCCAATTCCAAACCCCCATCCACCCTGCTTCACTGAGCACTGCCCAGGTCCCTCTCATACCTGTCCTTCCCTGCCTGCAAATCTCAATCAGGAGGAGCAAAACAGGCCCGGTCGCCTGAGCTGGTTCTCAGGGTGGAGTTCTGAGAGGCACTTCCACCTGGGTGTACCTCTGAAGGCAGGGACTTCTGTGTTAGGGAAGATGGATGGCACTAACGGCCAACAGATGAGGGAGGAAGGAACCCTACAAGTCATTCATTTGCTCGTTGCACACATATTTATTGAGTGACAGTCAAGCATGGCTGCTCCCTGAGATGCTGAGCACCCAGACATGCC
Source organism: Chlorocebus sabaeus (assembly GCF_047675955.1). NCBI lineage: Eukaryota > Metazoa > Chordata > Mammalia > Primates > Cercopithecidae > Chlorocebus > Chlorocebus sabaeus. Next base: position 4,516,349 of record NC_132904.1, read on the forward strand.
TGAGATGCGGCCCCAGCCTTGGGAGAGAAAGGCGGGCATGTCAAAACCATACACAGGCCGGGCGCGGTGGCTCATGCCTGTAATCCCAGCACTTTGGGAGGCCGAGGCGGGTGGATCACGAGGTCAGGAGATTGAGACCATCCTGGCTAACACAGTGAAACCCCGTCTCTACTAAAAATACAAAAAATTAGCTGGGCATGGTAGTGGGGGCCTGTAGTCCTAGCTACTTGGGAGGCTGAGGCAGGAGAATGGTGTGAACCCAGGAGGTGGAGCTTGCAGTGAGCCGAGATCGCGCCACTGCACTCCAGCCTGGGTGACAGAGCAAGACTCTGTCTCAAAAAAAACAAAACAAAAACAAAAACAAGCCACACACAGTCAGACATAAGGGCCAGCATAGAATAGAGAGGATTCTCAGCTCTTTCTGTCTTCATTGTCAAGGAGGAAGAGTCACCGACCAAGCCTTGCTTACCAGTGGGCTGAGCAGTACCCCCAGAAAGCTGTGCCTATGCCCTAACCTTGGAACCTGTGACTATGAACTTATTTGAAATGAGGGTTTTATAGAGTAATTAGGAATTTCAAGATGGGATCACCCTGGATTATCCAAATGACCCCTAAATCCAGGGACAACTGCAAGGGACACACAGAGGAGAGACACAGGGAGAAGGGGAGAAGGCCGGGTAAAGACAGAGGCAGTTTGGGGTGATGTGCCTCAGCTAAGGGACGCCTGGAGTCACCAGGGGCTGTACGGGGCAAGGAAGGATTCTACTCTAGATCCTTCTGAGGGAGCGTGGCCCGATCGGCACCTTGATTTTGGACTTCTGGCATCCTAATGGTGAGGGACTGAATTTCTGTTGCTGACGGCCCCCTGTTGGTGGTGGTTTGTTACAACAGCCTCAGGAAACTCCTACAGCTGGGTATATACTCAAAGGATTATAAATCGTTCTGCTACAAAGACACATGCACACATATGTTTATTGCGGCACTATTTACAATAGCAAAGACTTGGAACCAACCCAAATGCCCATCAATGATAGACTGGATAAAGAAAATGTGGCACATATACACCCTGGAATACTATGCAGCCATAAAAATGAATGAGTTCATGTCCTTTGCAGGTACATGAATGAAGCTGGAAACCATTATTCTCAGCAAACTAACACAAGAACAGAACACCAAACACCTCAGATTCTCACTCATAAAGCGGGAATTGAACAATGAAAGCACATGGGACAGGGAGGGGAACATCACACAGTGGGGCCTGTCAGGGGATGGGGAGCAAGGGGAGAGAGAGCATTAGAACAAATACCTAATGCATGCAGGGCTTAAAACCTAGATGACGGGTTGATGGGTGCAGCAAACCACCAAGGCACATGTATACCTAAGTAACAAACCTGCACATTCTGCACATGTATCCCAGAACTTAAAGTTAAAAAAAAAAAAAAAAAAGGCGACAGCTTACTGGGCTACCAGTTAAAATGGTTGAGGATTTGCAAAAATAGGACAAAAGTCAGCTAATATGTATAGAAAGAAGAAAGAATTAACAAATTAATAAATCATTATTTTGGTTTTGCTTAAAGAAAAAAAAAGCAGGGTCATAATAAGTGAAAAGGTGGCCAGTGCGGGGCTTGGCCCCTCCCTCTTCTCTCCACATGCTTAGCCGCTGAGTCTTCTCCCAACACGCTCCTAGCTGGCCATCAGCAGCTGAAGTCTGCATGGGTGGACACAATCCTCCTGGAGGGCTGGACCTGACACTAGCCCTGGTCCTGCTGCCAGGCAGCTCCACGGGTCATAGCTCTCAGCCGACTGGAAAGCAGCACCTTGTTTCCCCTGTGCACAGCCCCAGGGGGATTTCCGGGAGAGAAAAGGAGGCTTGGCCAAGAGGGGCTCTGGTCCCACTGCACCCCTGGTCTTTGTCGTGTCTAACAGCACCAAGTCCCATGGGGGCCCCCAACGTGGGAACCCGCTTGGGTGCAGAGACGAAGGTGTGGCCCACTAGATCCTGTTGTTCTGCCCCTTCCTGGTCTTGGATACGGCAAGAACAATACATTTGTCAATACAGCAAATATTGACTGAGCAGAGTCCCTGCTGGGCTCTGTTTGGGCTTTCCTGGCTCTGGCTGCACCTGTGTGTTCAAATGTTCATTTTTGTCTTTGTCTTTTGCATTAAGTGCAAAAGCCCCAATATTTTAAACCATAACTTGTGCAGAACCTTGCATTTCTTTATGTGGGGGGTTTGGGAAGAGTGCCTCAGCTCTCTGCTCATCCTCACAGGGATTTTCTCCTGATGATGCCGTTTGCCTATGTCCTCTGTATATGCAGTGCCTGCAGCCAGCCCCTCTCCTGCAGTGGAGGCCATCCCAGCTTGCAGCTGCAACAGCAAAGTAAATGCCAGGGTAGGTGGACAGAAATCAATGCATAATTGCTCCTCTTCTCTTCTAGATGAATAATTTATGTTGGTTTTTTCACATACTTTGCTTTGATCACAAAAGAAGAAAGGTTGACTCTCTCTCCTGGCACGGTGGTGTCTGAGCTGCTCTTGTGGTCTGTCCATATTTGTGTCCCCTACCCAACCTCCGGATGCCTCAAGGTCCCCAGGGCTGCTGCAGGCACCACATCTAGGAAGCTTCCTGAACCCCTCAGCTATGAGGGATTTCTCTGTCCTGCAGACTCCTGAGACACTGTGCCTACCCCTCCCAACAGCATGTGACACTTTCTTTTCTTTTTTTTCTTTTGAGACGGAGTCTGGCTTTGTCGCCCAGGCTGGAGTGCAGTGGCGCCATCTCGGCTCACTGCAAGCTCCGCCTCCCGGGTTCACGCCATTCTCCTGCCTCAGCCTCCTGAGTAGCTAGGACCACAGGCGCCCGCCACCGCGCCCGGCTAATTTTTTGTACTTTTAGCAGAGACGGGGTTTCACCGTGGTCTCTAACTCCTGACCTTGTGATCCATCCGCCTCGGCCTCCCAAAGTGCTGGGATTACAGGCGTGAGCCACCGCGAGCATGTGACACTTTCTAGCTTGAATTTGTCATAAGTTAGGTGCCTGTTTTATTTTCTAGACTAGGTATCAGCTGACTTTTTCTGTAAAAGGGCCAGATTTTTAGGCTTTGTGGTTCATACGCAGAGGACATGCTATATAATGGATGGGGCTCCATGCAAAATGAAAATACAGGCTTTGCGTAGTAGGTGGTTGGCAACGCTTTGTTGAATGGATGGCTGCAGGAGCATATGGATGGGGGATGCCTGCCTTCAAGGAACTCACAGATGTACGGAGCAGGGATTGGCAAACTCCCACCCATAGGGCATTTGTATGAATTCTTACTAATTTCAAGATAGTGACAGCCGATGGTCAAGATGGTGACATGGACCCCTATGCAACTCTACGGGTCACGTACCCATGAAGCGAACCTGTATTGACCTCTTGGCAATGATTCAACTCTAATGCAAAAGCAGACAGACAATATAGAATGAATGAGCATGGCCGTGTTTCAATAAAGCCTGATTTATACAAATGGCCTATGGATGGGAGTTTGCCAACCCCTGCTCTACACATCTGTGAGTTCCTTGAAGGCAGCATCCCTCATCCATGCACTCCTGCACCCATCCTTTCAACAAAGCTTTGTCGACCACCTACTATGCACCAGGCATGTGCTAACCATGAGGCATCAGGCAGAAGAGAAAGCTGTTTTCTGTCCTCATAGACGTCTCAGGCTGGAGGGGACACAGAAGCACCATGGTGCAACATGATGTCAGGACCCAAGGCAGGAGCCCGGAGGTAACCGAAGTAGAATTCATCCTCACATTCCCACAGGCCCTCACAGGCAGGAGTGGAACAGATATGCACTCAGTGGCGAAGTGAATCATGAATGAAAGTGGATTTTGCTGATGTAGACGCTTGATCTTGGAGGGTTTGTTGGAACCACAAAGAAGAGCTGGGTCCATTCCCACCTGTGCCTTCTATGGCTTTGGGCAAATGACTTCATTTCCCCAAGTCTCAGCTTCCTTGTCAGGAAAACAGGAGTGCTACTGTCCAGTGTGGGCACTCATCAAAAGCATCCAAGGAAACTGATTCCTGAAAGTCGGCTGGCGGCCTGGCCAGTGCTCAGGTGTGTCCTGGTGCCCGGTCAACACCTGTGGTGACAGTGGCAGTGATAGCCTCTGCGCCTCAGGGCACTGAAGGGGCCTTTGGAGACTATCCTGCTCATCTCCACACCCTCGAGCTTCTCTTGTCCCCCTGGCTTGGGCACGAGGTCCCTCCCTCCCACCAGTCTCTTGGTCCCCACTCTGGCCCTCAACCATTCACCTCGGATGTGTGCAATCTAGTAAGCTGAACTCATAGCAGTAAAGAGTGGAACCAGGGGAACCAGAGGCTGGGGCATGGGAAGGAGGGGAGGAGAATTGCTAATCAAAGGATACAAGGTTTCAGAGAGGCAGGAGGAATGGGGTTTTCCATTTATAGCACACCGGAGTGACTGCAGTCAATAGTATGCTGTTTATTACCCATTTCCAAATAGCAGAGAATTTCAAATGTTTCAAATGTCTCACCCCAAACAATGAAAGGAGGATGAGGTGATAGATACGCTAATTAGCTTGATTTGATGGCACCATGTTGCATACATGTATCAAAATATGACAGTGAGGCCGGATCAGTGGCTCACGCCTGCATTCCAGCACTTGGGGAGGCCAAAGTGGGAGGATCACTCAAGACCAGAAATTCGACACCAGCCTGGGCAACATGGTGAAACTCCATCTCTACTAAAAGTGCAAAAATTACCTGGGTGTGGTGTGGCATGCCTGTAATCCCAGCTACTAAGGAGGCTGAGGCATAAGAATCACTTGAACCCAGGAGGCAGAGGTTGCAGTGAGCTGAGATCATGCTGCTGCACTCCAGCCTGGACGACAGAGTGAGACTCTGTCTCAAAGCAAAAACAAAACAAAACGAAACCACCACATCACATTGAACCTCATAAATGCATATAGCCATGATTTGTCAATTAAAACGGGGGGTGTTTCTCCTCCTTCTGCCCCCGTGGGTTCCTTCCACCTGGTGCAGGGGTGGCCATCGACTGGATATTGGCCTCCAAAGATGTCTACGTCCCCATCCTCAGAACCTGTGACTGTGTGGCCTTATGTGGCAAAAGGGCCTTTGTATTAATATATGTGATGCCATGAAGGACTTTGAGATGGGGAGGTTATTCGGGTGGGTCCTAATGTCACCACAAGAGTCCTTGTAAGAGGAGAGGCAGAGGAGAGCTGATGACAGAGACGACATGGCAGAGAGCCGGGGGATGCAGCCACCGGCCAAGCATCGCCGACGCCAGCAGAATCTGGAAGCGGCAGGGATGGAGCCTGTGAAGGGACCAGTCCTGCAGATGCCTTGATGTTAGCCCCTAAGATTCACTGTGGACTTCTGGCCTCCAGGGCTGAAAAGAATGAGTTTCTATTGTCTTCAGCCCCTAAGTGTGTGTTCATTGGTTACAACAGCCCTGGCTGGCTCTTGGCTCCTGATGCCAATTCCGCACAGCCGGTGACGTCCAAAACAATAAGCCTGGACTGCAGCTCCCGAGGTGTCTTCGGTCATCTCAGGCCAAGTGTTTTTTGAGACTGAGCAACTTTCGCTTCCCTGAGAGGGCCAGGGCTTCCCGTCAGGACTTGGTTTTTGCTTTTATTTCCCTTTGCCCTGAGCAAAGGCGCCTTCCCCGCCCCTCCTGGTGGTACCACCTAGGAGCCATTTGCTTCCCTCCAAAAAGCCGTGCCAGCCTGCCTCCCCCAGCCCTCCCCACCCACGCCTCCGATGGAGGGTTAATTGAAGGGCTGGTAAAATGACAAACAGGCCCAAAAACCCCAAAATGGTACGTCCTAACCCCGGTATCTGTGAACGTGAGCTTATTTGGAAATAGGGTCTTTGCAGATATAATCAAGTTCAAGTTCAGATAACAAGGGTGAGCCCTAATCTAATGAGTGGAGTTTTTATAAGAGGGAAATTTGGACACAGGACACAGACACACAGAGGAGAGAGAAGGCCCTGTGAAGACCGACGAAGAGGCTGGAGTGATGCAGCTCAAGCCAAGGAATACCTGGAGCCCGGGAAGCTGGAAGAGAGGCAGGAAGGGCCCTGCCCCGGGGCCTCCAGAGGGAGCGTGGCCTGCTCACACTCTCCTTCCAGACTTCTCACCTCCAGAACCGTGGGAGAACACATTTCTGCTGTCTTTTTGTTGTTGTTGTTGAGACAGAGTCTCGCTCTGTCGCCCAGGCTGGAGTGCAGTAGCACGATCTTGGCTCACTGCAAGCTCCGCCTCCCGGGTTTACGCCATTCTCCTGGCTCAGCCTCCCGAGTAGCTGGGACTACAGGCGCCACCACCATGCCCGGCTAGTTTTTTGTATTTTTTAGTAGAGACGGGGTTTCACCGTGTTAGCCAGGATGGTCTCGATCTCCTGACCTTGTGATCCGCCAGTCTCGGCCTCCCAAAGTGCTGGGATTACAGACGTGAGCCACTGCGCCCGGCCACATTTCTGCTGTCTTAAGCCACCAGTTTGTGGAAATTTGTTACAGTCGCTGCAGGAAGTGGGACACACACTGTCCCTCCGGAGCACCTGGGCTCCCTCAGAGGCCCGTGCCATCACCGTGACCTTCATGACTTTGACCCTGATCAGGCTACAGACTGGTGGGTTGAAACAATTTTCTGGGAGAAAGGATTGAGGTCATCCAGAGTGGAGACTCATCCCTGTCACCAGCGAGCACCAGTCAATTCAGCTGGCAGCAGTGCTTGACCCCAGGAACTCCCCTGACAAATGGCGCTTGGAGCAAACGAGCGGAGTGGGCTTTTGAGGGCTGTGAAGGAGTCAGCTCTCCCCCGGGCAGGGCAACTGCACAGGCCCAGCTCATGCAGGAGGCCTCATCTGTGAGCAGAGCAGGCCTGTGTGCAGAGGGAAGAGGGTGCCCCTTTGCCTGCAAAGGAGGGGAAACACCACAGGACAACCCCTCCACCAGGCATGGCAGGTTCTGCTCGTGCCTCATTTGCTCACCCATCACCCCAATCAAGCTTGTACCATCCACGCATCGAGCACCCACAGGGGCTGCCAGGGACCCAGCAGAGCTCTGCCTTCAAGAAACATAGGATCTGGGCTGGGTGTAGTGGCTCACGTCTGTAATCTCAGCACTTTTGGAGGCCGAGGCAGGTGGGTCACCACCTGAGGTCAGGAGTTCGAGAGCAGCCTGGCCAACATGGCGAAATCCCGTCTCTACTAAAAATACAAAAATTAGCCAGGCACGGTGACGGGTACCTGCTGTCCCAGCTACCTGGGAGACTGAGGCAGGAGAATCACTTGAACCCAGGAGGTGGAGGTTGCAGTGAGCTGAGGTCGTGCCATGGCACTCCAGCCTGGGTGACAAAGCAAGATTTCATCTCAGAAACAAAACACCAGAAACTTAGGATCTGGCTTGACAGAGAGGTGATCCCACCCCCACAATTTGTCAGAGCGCAGAGCGGAGGACCTGAATCTGCCCCTGCCATGCTCGTGCCCTTCAAGACCCAGACAGGGCGGAGGGAGGCCCTGTTAGGAGAAGGAGGGGCAGCTTCAGCTCTGGGGTGTGGTGGGGGTCGGGGAGCCGGAAGACTCAGGAGCCGGATTCTGGGGATTCAGACATGATGGAACTGTGGGAGTGTCTTTTCAGGAAAGACCATCAACTGAGGCATTTAAAAGTCTCAGTTCTGGCCTGTCAGGGATCAGGCACTAGAACTGGGGCTGGGGGAGGGTAGAAGGAGCCAGTCAGGAGGGCAGTGAAGTCAGCACTTTGTCCCTGGGGTGGCAGAGTGTGGACTTCAGAACTGGACTTCTTGGCCTGACATCCGGACATGGACTGAGGTGCACAGGCACCTGCTCTTACCCTTAGCTCAGCATCAGAGAAAGGCGCCTGGTGGAGTGGGAAGGGGACTGAACCCAGCAGTCCCCCTTGAAATGAACATGAAATCCCCAGGCACTGCCTGCTCATTATCAACAGTTAGTAGGGCCTAAATGTGACAGACTCATCTTTAAAGACATTTCAGTTCACACCTGACAGATTTTAAAGTGTATTCATCTCCCTGTGGCAACCAGAATTGACGCTTCTTCGGATCTGTTTCTTCTGAGGGAAATCAGTGTACCTTAACTTTTATTGAAATTGATTTTCTAAGATCACAAAAAGAAAATGCTTTTTGAAAAACCCACGGGTGTACTTCAATTATTTTGAATACCAACGAAAAACCACAGAGACTCAAAACCCAGATGACTTAACACAAATATTAAAATGGCTTTCTACAGACAAGGCTCTTTATGATGTGCCTAAAGCTGTGCCCTGAGGATGCGCCTCCGTGGTGGCAGCTAAACCCCGTCCAGCGCAGGTGAGCACCATCTCACCTTTCCCCACTAGCAAGAAGGGCGTGTTCCACCCCTAGGAAGCTCATCGGCATCCCTCACCTCCCTGGAATGACCCCTGCCCTGGCACGCGTGGCCATAACAGCACCTCCTGCCCAGACCTGATTGTCATTATTTCCAGGTGACAGAAATGGCCACTGCTGTTGATTCAACCACCACAGACTGAGGACCTACTGTTTGTGAGGTCCTGTTCCACGTGCTGGGGAAAACAGAGTCCCCACCTCCATGTGGCTTAAGAGTTCGTGGTCTGATGAATGAAAAGCCTCCCAACCCAGATGGGCCCTGGCTCTTGATAGTTCTGCTGAGGATTATTCGACTTTACAAATGTGTCAAAGCACAAAAGCAGGACACCTTCAGTAGAAACTGTACTTTGGGTACCCACACAACCATTCTGTTTTTCACTTCCAGTATTCAATAAGTTACGTGAGCTAGTCAGCACTTTATTATAATCTAGGCTTTGTGTGAGATGATTCTTCCCGGCTGTAGGCTAATGTAAGCATTCCGAGCACGTGTAAGGTGGGCTGGGCTAAGCTAGGATATATGGTGGGTTAGGCACACTCAATGTATTTTTGACTTAGCAATATTTTCAACTTACAATGAGCTTATCGAGCTGTAACCCCATCGTAGGTTAAAAAGAATCTACATATGGTTTGTGAGTGATGAGTACTATGAAGAGAAACAAAGTAGGACAAGTGCATAGAAAGTGTCCAGTGGAGTGTGTTGCTGTCATCCTTAGGAAGACTTAGGACACACCTGACTGAGGAGGTGACATTTGAGCAGAGAGTCCTGAGTGAGGGGAGGCCATGAGTTCATGGATACAGGGGAAAAGTGTCCCGGGAAGAGGCAGCAGCAAGTGCAAAGGCCTTGGGGTGGAAACACGCCTGGTGTTTGAGGACCTGGTGTTAAGGTGGCCAGTGTGAGTGGTGGTGAGTGAAAGGCAAAGGCCCTGGGATATGAGGTCAGCACAGTGGCAGTGCCAGACCAGGTAGGGCCTTTGGAGAGTTGAGAGCTGGGGAGGCGCAGGATCCGCAGCTCAGAAAGTCTCAGCACTTGGTAAGAAGCCTGGAGCAGAACTCTGATTCAAGGTCTGTATGCTCACTGCAACCACCTGACTACAGTGCTTCATCAATTTGAGAAAGTGACCCTGGTCTCTTGAATGATGGCAGCAGGGGTGATATCAGTCACCACTACCACCACCACCACCACCACCATCATTACTGTTGTCATCATCATTGTCATTTTTATCATCATCATTGTCATCACCACCACCACCATCACTATCATCATCATCATTGTCACCAGCATCACCATCTCCGCCATCTTCACCATCATCACCATTGTCACCACCACCACCACCACCACCATCATCACTGTTATCATGACCTCTATCATCATCATCATCGTCATCACCACCACCATCACTGTCATCGTCGTCATTGTCACCAGCATCACCACTACCACCATCTTCACCATCATCACCATTGTCACCATCACCACCATCCTCATCATTACTGTTGTCGTCATCATTATTGTTGTCATTTTTATCATCATCATTGTCATCACCACCACCACCATCACTGTCATCATCACCACCACCACCACCATCATAACACCATCATTACCACCATCACTGTCATCATCACTGTCATCACCACCACCACTGTCATCATCATCACCATCATCACCACCATCATCACCATCATCACCACCTCCATCATCATCATTGTCATCACCGCCACCATCATTACTGTCATCATCACAATCACCACCATCATCATCATCACCATCATCACCACCATCATCACCATCATCATCGTCATCACCACCACCACCACCATCATCACCATCATCATCATCACTGTCATCACCACTACCACCAGCACCATCATCATCATAACCACCACCACCATCATTATTGTCATCATCACAATCACCACCACCACCATCTTCAACACCATCATCACGACCACCACCATCATCATCATCACTGTTATCACTACCTCCATCATCGTCATTGTCATCACCACCACCTACTTTCATCATCACAATCACCACCACCATCGCCATCATCATTGTCATCACCTCCGTCCCCACCACCACCACCATCTTCACTGTCATCACCATTACCACCAGCACCATCATCATCATTGTCACCACTACTGCCATCATTATTTTCATCATCATGATCACCACCACCACCATCATTATTACCATGATCATCATTGTAGCAGACACCAGTTCTTCCTTCCTGAAAGGCATAGTGCTAAGGTGTTGGATGTTACTGTCTAACAATCACTACCACCTTATAAGTTGCACATTCTGTCACACGCCCTTGTTTGGATGAGGAGCCTGAGGACCAGAGAGGTGAAGTAACTTGCCCAAGGTCATCTAGCTGGCAAGGAGAAGAGCTGGGCATGGAATTCAGATCTGAGGCCAAAGCTGTGTTCTGAGGCACAGCTCCAGCCCATCTGGTTTCCTGAACAGCCATGGAAGGATTTTATTTTCATTTTCTTGTCCATCTTTTTTCCTCCAACTGAGACCCTCAGATGCTCAGATGTCACTGGAGCCCAGCATTTCAGTACCAAGTCCTTGCAGCTCTCTGTCCCACTCCCCAATTCCCTGACTTGGCAGAGCTTCCCTGCTGCCCTTGGAGTGTGACTGTGTGCTTCACTGGGGGTCTCTGGTGGTCCCCATCTCATAAGCTCATAGTCAATAGGAGAAGCACACAAGTCTATCTATGTGCACCCCTGCTAGGGGCCAGGTCCTCCTTTCAGGGGAGGCAGCTCAGACTGTGGGACCCACCTATGTCTGTCCAGGCTGTCAGCAGGGCTTTGTGCCTGGCAGAAGGAGCTCTGCAAGCTGCTGAGAGTGGTGGTGGTGGCGAAGAACTTGGGAGCCCAAGTCAAAATCAAGGTCTCTGAGCCTGAGTTTCCCCATCTGTGAACTGGTGAGAGGGCCACAAACTCCAGCTTCCCAGGGGTATTGCAAGGATAAAAGCAGACGATGCCCAGGGAGCCATTGGCACCGCACCACGCCCGTCACTGGCATAAGAAACCTTAGCTGGGACCGCTCTTTGGGCCACTGTCTGAAGCCCCGTTGAGAAGAGCTATTCTCTGCAGGGGGAGCAGGTCTAGTGGGTGAATGTCTTCTGCCCGGCACTTACTCCCTGCCTTGTGCCGTTCTTGTCCTGGTTTTCCTTAAGGAAACACCACTGCCCGCTTTCAGCCCATGTAGTTTACGGGCTATGTGTCCCCCAGCTCCAGATGGTCTCAGGAGTCTGCTAGTGGGTACACACCGCTAAGCATCCCCCAGGCCATTGCGACTCATTTAGGGAGAGTCAAAGACCTCAGGCAGGATCATCAGAGCTAGCCTTGGGCTTCCTGCTGGAGTGCCCAGGGGCAAGCTCTCTGTCCACTGGAGTTGCCCAAGATGGAAGCCAGGAGCTGTGCCTGCCATCTGGACACTAAGAGAGTAGTCCTGAGGGTGGACCCAACCCAAAGAACAGCAGAGCCAAGAGGAGGAAAGAGATGGAGCTTTGGAAACATTAGACTCCTGGATTCAGCTATGCCTGAAGCTGGTCTTGGGTTTTCTGTCATTTACAGCCCAAACACTCCTGGATAGTATTGGTACATTGCAGCAAACCACCTGCATTTTCTTGTCAAGACTTTGGTAAACTTGAAATCCCTGAAATGTAAAGCACAAAGCAACTACTGGCCATTCTTCTTCCCCATCCTCCTCTCGCCACTCGCCACTCTTTTCTTTCTTTGGTTCTTGGCCCACAGATGACTGGGATAAAGACACACATTCCTATGCAGACACTGGGAAGGAAAGGTTCATTAACAGGGCCTTTTATTATTTTAAGCCATCTAGAGATGGTTTACTTATTTGGCATTTCTTAAAAGAATCGGAGATCTTCCCCGATGGGCAGCCTCGCAGTGTGAGCATGAGACTACAACTCCTAAACCAGGACAGGACAAAAGCCAACTTCCCCAAGCCCTGATGTTGGCAGCGACAAGACCAGTTTCAGTACTGGGCCGAACCTCACCCCTAGAAGAAAAGAAAGTGCCCCCCACTCCCACCCAAAATGCCCCATGGTCACCTACATTTGGGGAAGGCTATATTCTGCACTGTTGGACATTCATTGTGTCAGCATCTGAGGAGCCTCTGACAAGACGCGCCATGAACAAATCCACTTGACATGGTTTAAACTGGGCTCTCCCAAATGGCGAGCTCTGGAGGGCAGGGACTGAGGCTGACTTATACATGCCCAGACTCCTGCTAAATGGAGTCAATGCTGAAAGGTGCAGGCTCTAACACATGCCGGTCCAACACTGATTAAGCCTCAGAGCCACGGCATGCATTTCCCCTCAACTCCCAGCACACGAGTTTCCCACTGTGCAGCGGCAGATCCACAAAGCTTAGTGGCTTAAAACAGCACACGATTATTATCTTAAATTCCAGAAGTCCGACATGGATCTCACTGGGCTAAAGCTAAGGTGTTAGCAGGGCTGTTCCTTCTGGAGGTTTCAGGGAGAGCTCATTTCCTTGCCTTCTCCAGCTTCCAGAGGCCGCCTGTGGTCTTTGGCTTGTGGCCCCTGCCTCCATCTCAAGCTGGCAGTGCATTCCTCTGACCTCTGCTTCTGTCCTCACGTCTTCCCCGACTCTGCTTCCCCTGCCTCGTCTAACTTATAAGCACCCTGTGATGATGTTGGGCCCACCAGATAGTCTGGGGCCATCTCCCTGCCTCAAGGTCAGCTGATTAGCAGCCCTCATTCCATCTACAGCCTTACCTCCTCCTTGAAGTATAATAAAAGAGATTCACGGGTTCTGGGGATCAGTACACAGGCATTTTTGGGGGTTGTGATTCTGCTTGCCACACCCACTAAGTGAACACACCCAAATTTGCAGGAAAGCAAGCTAGGTGAGGCTGACTCTATGGGGCCATCAGTGGCTTCACTCACTCATGCATTCTTTTTTTTTTTTTTGACGGAATCTCACTCTGTCACCAAGGCTGGAGTACAGTGGCGTGATCTCGGCTCACTGCAACCTCTGCCTCCCAGGCTCAAGTGATTCTCCTGCCTCAGCCTTCCAAGTAGCTGGGACTAGAGACGCCCACCACCATGTCTGGCTAATTTTTGTATTTTTAGTAGAGACAGGGTTTCACCATGTTGGCCAGGTTGGTCTCGAACTCCTAACCTCAGGCGATCCACTTGCCTCGGCCTCCCAAAGGGCTGGGATGACAGGCGTGAGCCACTATGCCCGGCTGTGAATTCTTCCTTTCAGTAAGTCCTTATTGAGCACCTACTGTGTGCCAGGCTCTTGATATGTGCTGAGGTCCACAGTTGTGAAGAGACCGGACCAAGACCCTACCTTCATGGGATCTTTTGGTTAAAATAGAGGCAAAAGCAGACAGATGAATCCAATGTGAATAAGTCCCAGAGAGCGAGCTGGGCCTTCCATGGGCCTGTCTTGGAAAGCCTTTTTTCCTCTGGGATTTCTGCCCAACGTGAGATGTCAAAGCAGCAGGAAGTGGAGCAAGGAGGGAAGGGGCCCATCCCCAGGGAGAAGCAGGGCCTTCTCAGTTTGGGTCTGATCTGAGCACACCACAGCACACCTTATGCTTGGTTTCATCTGCTCCTTTTTTTGGACACTCTGGTCTTTGGGGGAAAAAGCCCTTGTGTGACAGCAGCTCAGTTTTAAAATACTCTGTGCGCTGTTTGGGATTCAGTTCGCATGCTCCTGCCTGTCAACGTCACAGGCAGTGGGACGCGAAGGGGCTCCTGGCAGGGTCTCCTGGACGCAGAGGGACGAGTTTACGGGGCTCTGGCTTCAGTCTCTGGAGCCTTCCTGGGCAAGAGCCTGGCTCCTGAGGCCTCGCCTAGCCTTGGGCCAATGTTTAACAAATGTCACCGCTGGGATTTCTCAGACGATCGACGTGGGAAAAACCGAGGAAGAGAGGGACCAGGAAGTGGATGCATTGAAAATAATGAGGCTGCTTTAAATGGACCAGGTTCTGGGGGAGAATGGGAACCACATCCTCGGTTTATTTAAAAATACAATTTATTTTCCATTCTGTCTCTGTTTAATTTCTTCTGCTAGAACAACAACAACAAAAAACAACAACAACAAACAAAAAAACCCCACTCTCATTCTAAAAATTGAAGTTTGTATACAGCTTTACAAAGAAAAAGAAGGGGTCGGTGTTAAAAATATAGGTCACAACAGCCACCTGCGACCACCACAGTCCCTCGCATGCAGTGTGGCCTAACCAGTGTTTGTCAAGTCAGTGAGCACATTGGCATTTGTAATTTAGGATGAAACAGAGCCTTAGTCTTAAGCGGGATGACAATGTTTGGCATATTAGGAAGTTCTGTCATTTTTCCTTCTTTTTTTGCTGATCAATATTTTTTCTCTAATAGATAATTTCATGGGGACAGGAGGATTATGGGCACGCATTTGGGAGTGAGAAAGATGGGGGTTCGAATCCCTCCTCCCCCTTGGCAGCTGAGTGAGTTTGGATATCAGTCATTCTTCCCTGCAGAAGAAATACGAATTCCCACAGCAAGCCCACGTGCTCACTCACGGCCTGTCTGTAAAGGACGCACCCAGCACGACGCTTGCAGCGAAGCACCTCTCGGTAAGTAGTAGTTACAACCGCGAACGATGATTACGAGTGAGAGGATGAATGGTCACTGGGCCTGTTTTTCTAAAAGAGTTAGCTCTTTGTTTTCTTGAATAGTCCAGCCTTTTGACGCTTGGAGAATGAGAATGTGTTTCGTGCTTGTTTCTGGATTTAGGTCTCTACTGAGACACCTCTGGGAGGCTGCCTCTAACTCTGCCCCCTGTGTCTAACCTGCCACCTACACCCAGCACTCTATCCCCTTCTGCAGAATCTGTGTCATCCCAGGCCGTCAAGATGGACTCTGCGGGATTGGGTTAGGCTGAGGTTTCACATTGCAGCAACGAACAGGAGTGCGGAGCGTGTCCTTGGGCCTGGTGGGGAGGTGGGGACCAGTACCCGTCTGGTGACCCTTGGCCGGACTCACTGAGCTGGGAAGAGAGAGGGCCTTTCCAGCTGTCTGAGGGAGGTGCTGCTTTTCCTCCTCCCGCCAAGGCCGGAGAGAGGCTCAAGGAGACCCTGGGGCTGGGGGAGGGTGGACCAGTCTGACTCTTGTTTCAAAGGCATCGCTGGCAAGAGGGTGGTATGAGTGTCCTGTGAGGTGGGGTGGGGTTGTGCTGAGTGGGAACTGACCCCACCACTAGCAGAGATGATGAGGGTGGGAGGTGGGGAGGGAAGCAGGGTGTGGGGGATTTCCTGTGGATAGGAAGTGGGCTGTCGGGCGGGAACGGGCAGAAGCGAGGGGTCCTAAGCTTTCAATATCAGATGCGTACGCTCAGGGGGTCCAATTCGGATGTTTTAATTACCCCAGGGTCTAAACAAGCCACAAGAGTACCCTCAAATGAGTCAGCTTTAAGCATCTGTCCCAGCTGGGGGGAAAGAAGCCCACCAGATCCCCCGGCGCCCGCCCACCAAGCCCGACCTCCCTGCCCTGCTGGCCTCTTCCCAACCTTGGAGCGTCCAGGGGAAGCCTAGAGATTGGGGAGGGGAGAAGGAAGAGAAGCAGAAGCAGAGAAACCCGGAGCTGGGGGCCCCAGGTCCCTCCCCACTCCGAGGCCTCAGCCTGGGGCTGGCTGGGCCGGCAAAGCCAGGAAAATGACGATTTTCAGTGAAGATCTGCGTGGGACTGGACATTTCAGTGACCCACATGAGACCATGTTTTTGTGATTAAAAGTGGCTGGGAAAGCTTTCATTATGAGATGACCAGGAAGTCATGAGGCCTGCCCTGGAATTACCCAAGGGGCCGAGAAGAGCCAGCCCCAGACAGTGGTGGGTGGGTAAACTGGCCCTTGGAAAGAAAACACATGAAAGCTGACTTAGACTTAAAGTGTTTGCCAATTGCGGAGGTGTAAACCTTCCCATCATGGCCCATTTTCAGCTCCCAGTGTGACGTCACTGAATGCAGACTTGGGAAGATACACACAACCGGCTCGGGTGAGCCAAGTCCCGGTGAGACCGTGTGAAACGGGTGAGCCAGCTCCTGCACAGCCAGAGGGCAGGTCTGGAGGGGCACTGTGGGAAAACCTGGACCGTTTTCTGTGGCACCCCCTGGAGTCCTGTTCCTTAATGTAATGGTTTCCTTGCTTTCTTTCCCTTTGGAACATCCCTCTCCTCACATTTTGTGTTTGCGTGTGTGTGTGCGTGTGCATATGTGCATGTGTGTGCACATGTGTGTGCGTGCGTGTGTGTGCATGTGTGTGCGCGCGTGTGTGCATGTGTGTGCGCCTGTGTGTGTGTGCACGTGTGTGTGTGGGTGTGCGTACGTGTGTGTGTGCACACGCGTGTGTGTGCATGGCATGTGAGTAGTGTGGGGTTGTGAGTCCATAGATGGGAGAGTGAATGTGTGTGTGTGTGCGCGTGTGTGTGTGTGCACGTGTGTGTGTGTGTGTGTGTGCATGGCATGTGAGTAGTGTGGGGTTGTGAGTCCATAGATGGAGAGTGAATGTGTGTGTGTGGGGGGATCTTCTTTCCCTCTCCTGCATCCCAAGGTATAGGAGAGCAGAAGCCTGCTGAGGTCTGGCTCAGAACAGACTCTCAATATTTGTTGAATGAATGAATGAATGAATGAATGAGGCACCTCCTCCAAGAAGCCCTCCCTGGCACCCGGGTGAGGACAGGCCCTGCCACAGGCCTGCACAGTGCCATGGACTTTGCCTACGTATTGCAGCAGCGTTTTCTCCGTTCTGTGGACTCTGTGTGAACCGCCAGGAGGAAGCTCTACTGCAGCTGAGACCGCGGCCGCCTATTTTTGGCCGTGTCCCTGGTACTGAGCTCCATGCCCAGCACTTAGCAGACCCTCAGTAAATATTCTCACCAGATGAACACATGCATAATGAATGTGTGGTCTCTTGCTGGCACAGACGCAGGGGATGGGCTTCAGCCTGAGACCCAGGTTTGTTCTTCAGTCTTTCCATTGCCCTGGAGTATCTCTCTGATGGGCTACATCCTGCTGCAGTAACAGCCATGCCCTGGTCCTCAGAACTTCCAAAAACACTTTATTTTCTGCTTGTGCTTCCAATGTCCAAGCCAGGTTGGGAGGTGGTTCTGCTCAGTGTAGTCTGGCAGGATCTGAGCAGACGATGCAGCCACCATCTCAAACATTGCCAGGCACAGAGAGTGCAGTGGAGTCTAGAAGCAGCAGAGAATGGCTCCAGCTCAGAAGCGAGCCACGTCACCTCTACTCATGGCTTGAGAGCCAGGACCAGCTCACAGCTCACCTGCTCACACAGGGCCAGGAAGCACCATCCATCCATGATGCTGGAAGGATCTTGAAATTCTTTTTTTCTTAGAGACAAGGTCTCATTCTGCTGCTCAGGCTGGAGTGCAGTGGTGCAATCACAGCTCACTGTAGCCTCGACCTCTTGGACTCAAGAGATCCTTCCATCTTAGCCTCCTGAGTAGCTGGGACTGCAGGTGTGTGCCCCTATGCACAGCTAATTTTTAACTTCTTTTGTAGATAAGGGGTCTTGCTCTGTTGCCCAGACTGATCTCTTACTCCTGGACTCAAGAGACCCTCCTACCTTAGCCTCCCAAAGTGCTGGAACTACAGGCATGAGCCACCATGCCTGGCTTCTTCATAAGTTTCGATCAAAGCCTGCATTTTTGTTTTGAACTGGGCCCCACAAACTCTGTAACTGGTTCTGATGGGATGGATGGCTGGGGGAGCTGAACTTTCTTGGAGGGGATTGAGGAAAACTCTCGGAGACCATCTGGGAAAGGGGCTGGAACTGCTGGCAATGGGGAGCTAGAAACTACCCATGCGTCACTGACGGTAGGCAGAGGGGTTTGTTTGTGTAAAAGACTTCATTAAAAGTGGGAAAATAGGCCAGGTACAGTGGCTTATGCCTGTAATTCCAGAGCTTTGGGAGGCTGAGGTGGGAGGATCTCTTAAGCCCAGGGGGTTCAAGACCAGCCTGGATAATATGGTGAGATCCTGTCTCCACACAAAAATAATTTGAAAATTAGCTGGGTGTGGTGGTGCACATCTGTAGTCCCAGCTACTCAGGAGGCTGAGGTGGGAGGATCTCTTGAGCTTGGGAGGTCAAGGCTGCAGTGAGACGGGATCATGCCACTGCTCTCCAGCCTGGGTGACAGAGTAAGACGACAAAAAAAAAAGAAAGAAAGAAGAACGAATGAACAAGAAAGAAGAAATAAACAAAGAAAGAAAGAAAGGAAGAAAGAAAGAAAGAAAGAAAGAAAGAAAGAAAGAAAGAAAGAAAGAAAGAAAGAAAGAAAGGAAGGAAGGAAGGAAGGAAGGAAGGAAGGAAGGAAGGAAGGAAGGAAGGAGAAAGAAAGAAAAGAAAAAAGAAAGAGAGAAAGAAGAAAGAAAGAAAGAAAAAAGAAAGAGAGAAAGAAAGAATGAAAGAAAGAGAGAGGGAGAGAGGGAGGGAGGGAGGGAGGGAGGGAGGAAGAAAGGAAGAAAACTGTTGCCCAGGCTGGTCTTGAACTCCTGGCCTCAAGTGAAAAAAATAAACATGAAAATAAAAATGGGAAATGCGCTCTGGGCTGAAAAAGAATTTCATTTGATTCCCAAAGAGTTTCTTTTATGATTCATTGTGTGGATTTTGTGCAGTTCTGTTGGGGTAGGGGAGAAAGAAACTACAAAAACTGTTCTGTGTAAGTTCACAAGAAAAGCATTATTAGGGCGTCTGGACCGCTAAGCCCCATCCTCCTCCGGATGGGGAGGAAGACACACCTTGGCCCACGTGGGAGTTTGTTCATTCATCAAACAAGTATTTGGCTGAGCCCTGCTCTGTGCCAGGCACCTTTCTAAGGAAACGGGCAGTGAGCCCTGCAGACAGGAATCCTTGCCTCTGGCAGCCTGAATTCTAGAGGGGAAGAAAGACTGGGAAAAGGAAGAAAGTAAACTAAGTAGAATCTCTAGTAGGAAGCACAGTGACACTTGGTAGAAGAGGTAAGCAGGGGCGGGATGTCTGAAGGGCAGAGGGCTGCAGCATGAGACGAGCAGTCTGGAAATGGCCTGGTTTGGTCACAGAACATGGGAGAAGCCGTGTATCGACAGCAGATTCCCTTTCTCCTTTGCCCACAATGTCTAGGACGCAGCCAGATGAAGGGTGAGCCCCACGGCCCTGCTTTGGGGCCTGGCTTGAGCCGTGACCCGCAGCAACTCTTTTGCAGACTCTGAGATCCCTGGCGGGGTTGTGCAGGAAGACAAATGAGGCTGCCGCTGAAACACATGCCCCGCACTCCCTGGAGCTCCCAAGCCTGACGGTGGCAGAGCGGAGCCCGTACAGCGTCCTAGTTTTAGCCCTCTCTGTGGAATTCCCCATCCACAGCATCCCAGGCTGGCCACTGTCCCGTGACCACAATGACATGACCCCAGAGGGGCTGAGGAACGGGGCTTGGACCACCTCATCTTCTCTTCACCTCCAGATCCAGGTTCAACCGCACAGATAAGCTGCCACCATATCTGATCGCTGGTTTTCACTCTCACCACGCGTTCTCAAGTTCCATTTTACTTTTGCCAAAATGCACATAGAAATTGCAAGGAAGTTAGGCTGGGCACGGTGGCTCACACCTTTAATCCCAGCACTCTGGGAGGCTGAGGCGGGTGGATCATGAGGTCAGGAGTTCGAGACCAGCCTGGCCAACATGGTGAAACCCCGTCTCTACTAAAAATGCAAAAATTAGCCAGGCATGGTGGCAGGCACCTGTAGTCCCAGCTACTTGAGAGGCTGAGGCAGGAGAATCGCTTGAACCAAGGAGGCGGAGGTTGCAGGGAGCCGAGATCACACCACTGCCCTCCAGCCTGGGAAACAGAGTGAGACTCTGTCTCAAAAACAACAACAACAACAACAACAAAACAAATTGCAAGGAAGTCAAGCAGTTTATCGTCTGCACCCCTGTTGCTGTGAGGTCTACCAGCGCAGATGGCAGGGAAGCAGGATAGCGTGCCTGGGAATGGAGTGCATTGCTGATGGCTGTGTGGCTATGGACATGGCTCAGCATGTCTCCGTGTGGAGTCATGTGGACTCTCCCAGGCCCTTCTGGGTCCCTCGTGGGGCTGCAGGATGACGTATCTGAGGACCTGGGGACCACAGCTGCTGGGGTCCCTGGGTGCTCCCATCTTTCCTGGTGATGAGCCAGGAGCCGAGGTGGTGAGCTCCGATCATTCGGCACAGTCCACCAGACAGAGGCGAGGAGACAGCTTGGGCAAAACCAGCTCTCTGGACGGCCCAGTGAGCCACGTGGAAGTGGTGACTCCAGCAGGAACCCAAATCAGAGCGAGCGCCGAGGCAGGGCTGAAGGAAAGCGTGGTCCCACCACCCTCAGACACATCAAGAGCAGGGTCTCCTCTGCCCCTCCCGCCCAGGGCCGGCTGCCTCTGGGTCAGTGAGTGAGCACACTGGCAGACCCTTCTTGCGATGAGGCTGAACCTGTGCTGGGCCATGTCCTGGTGCCATCTGAATCATATCCCCCTGAGGGCAGGGAGCGCCTGGATTGTTTTTTAAAAAATGCCCAGCACAGAGTAGGTCATCAACAACTAAATATCTAGTTACTGGGCCCAAAGACGAGAGAAAACATTTCCTGAGAAGTTAACTCACTCGTATTTAACATGCCTTTCTCTGTGGCTTGGGATTTTCAGGTTTTTCAGCAGACAATCACAACAATGAAAATACCCAAAATGGCTCTAAGAATGGAAAGATAAAAAGACCAAAGAGATGGGCACTAGCACGTAAACTTACCAGCCGAAAGGGACAGCGGCCTGCTGAGCCCTGGGCACAGTGCTTGAAAATTGTTATTGGTCCACGTGTCTCCATTCTCCCAGCCTCCACCCTAGACCTGGCCACCTCCACTCTCCCCTGGATTCCTGGAATCACCCTCAGTCTGGGCTCCCCACTCCTGTTGCCCACTCTCCATGCCACAGCCAAAGCAATCTTTTATAAAGATACGATTATGCCACTGCACTCCAACCTGAGTGACAGTGAGACCCGGCCTTTAAAAAAAAAAAAAAAGAAAAACCAAAATAAAAAAGGACAAACAAGTGTTGAGGATGCGGAGCATCCGGAACTCCCTTGCAGGGCTGTGGGAGCATCAGCTGGAACCGCTGCTTTGGAAAATGGCGAGGCATCATTTCTTAGAGTCAAAACTCTATGTACCCACAACCCAGCAATCCTGCTCCCAGCATGCTCTCAACAGGAGTGTTCCCAGACGTTCCCCAAGAGACCTTTGCAAGACCACTGGACAGAGCAGCACTGCTCCCAGTCACCCCCAAACACCTGCAGCCCAGCAGCAGCAGCCTGGGCAGGCCATGTGTGGTGGACTCCCACGGGCAACAGGGCTCGGCAATGATGGTGAGCAAACTAGAACGGCACAGAACAGCACGGAGGAATCGCGGGAGCAGGGGGCTTGCGGGAAAGGAGCCGGACACATAAGGATATGTTCTGCGACGGCATTGACGTTGGCGTCAAAACTAGGCAAAACTGCTCTGTGGTGTTGGAGGTAAAGGAGCGGCTCAAGGGTGGGGAGTGGGGTTCCCTGAAGAGCTCCTGTACATTGTCCTGGGTGGGGGTTGCATTCTTTTCCTTTATCTTAGTGCCAGTCACATGGATGTGTTCACATTGTGAAAATCCATTGAGCTCCTAAGGAGTGAATTGTGCCCAGTTGATATATTAAACTCTCACCCACAATAGAACTGTATTTGGAGAAAGGGCCTTTAAGGGGGAAATTGAGGTTAAACTACAGCCCCATGGGGCCCTGATCAGATAGGACTGTGTTCTCATAAGAAGAGGAAGAAACACCAGAGATCTCTCTCTCTCTGTCCATGCACAGAGAAGAGGCCAAGTGAAGACCCAGGGAGGAGGTGGCCATCTAGAAGCCAGGAAGAGAGGCCTCAGCAGGAACCAGGCCTGGCAGCGCCCTGACCTCAGGCTTCCAGCCTTTAGAGTCGTAAGACAACACGCTCATGTTGTTGGAGCCCAATCTGGGACACTTTTTCTTTTTTCTTTTCCTTTCCTTTTCTTTTCTTTTTTTAGATGGAGGCTCACTCTGTCGCCCAAGCTGGAGTGCAGTGGCGCAACCTCTGCTTCCTGGGTTTGAATGATTCTCCTGCCTCAGCCTCCCGAGTAGCTGGGACTTCAGGCATGCGTCACCATGCCTGGCTAATTTTTTAATTTTTTTGTGTGTATTTTTAGTACAGATGGGGTTTCACCATGTTGGCCAGGCTGGTCTCAAACTCCTGGCCTCAGGGGATCCCCCTGCCTTGGCCTCAGCCTCGGCCTCCCAAAGTGCTGGGATTACAAGTGTGAGTCACCACGCCCAGCTGACACTTTGTTATGGCACACCTCGCTGACCAATAACGTATGCCTGGGACATGTGTGCTTTCCTCTGTGTATGGGAGATTCAGTCAAAATCTCCTTTTAACAAAAAAGGCAAGCCTGGTGTGGCCCTGCTGTTTGCAATTTTGCCCTGGCTTCTTGTCTTCTCTTAAGATGAAGTCCAGATTTGCAGTGTGGTCTTGAAGGCCAGTATGATCTGGCTCCTGTTGCCCTTTCTAGCCTTGGCCACTGCTGTGGCTACGCTGACCTCTTTTCAGGTGCTTGAACATGCCAGACACTTCCTGCCTCAGGACCTTTGCACTGCTGGCCTCTCTGCCTAAAATACTTTCTCCGTGTTTTTGCCCAGCAAGTTTCTACTCATCCTTCAGGTCCCAGATTAAATGTGGTTTTTCATTAGGAAGGTTTTCCTGATCCCACACTGTGTCAGATCCCTGTGGTGTAAATTCTCAAAGCACCTGCCCTTTTCCTTCGTTGCACCCCTCCTAGTTGGAAATAAATGAAATATTGTTGCCTATTGTCTGCCTTCCCCACTAGACAGTGAACTTTCTGAGGGCATGGTTGGTACTGTTTTCCAGTAGGACCACCCTGCTCACTGTGAATGAAAGGATGGATGGATGAATAAGCAAATGAATGGATGGACGTGTGGATGAATAGATGAAATGATAATAATAGATACATGGATGGGTGAATAGATGGACAAAAGGATGGATGAATGGGTAGACCAATAGATAGATGAATGAATGGATAGATGGATGGAATAATGGATGGATGGATGGATGGATGGATGAAGGAAAGGATGAATAGATGGAATAATGGATGGACAGATAGATGGAACATGGATGGACAAATGGATGAAAGGATGGATGGATGAATAGATGGACAAATGGATGAATGTGTAAATGAATAGATAGATTGCCATATGAATGAATGGATAGATAGATACAACAATAGATGGATAGATAGATGGAACAATGGATGGATGGATGGATGAAAGAATGGATGAGTGAATAGATGGACAAATGGATAGATGAATGTGTGGAGGAATAGATAGATGAATTAATGGATAGATGGATGGAATAATGGATGGATGGATAGATGAAGGAAAGGATGGATAAATGGAATAATGGATGGGTAGATAGATGGAACAATAGATGGATGGATGGATGAAAGGATGGATGGATGAATAGATGGACAAATGGATGGATGAATGTGTGAACGAATAGATAGATTGCCAGATGGATGAATGGATAGATAGATACAACAATGGATGGATAGATGGATGGAACAATCGATGGATGGATGGATGAAAGAATGGATGAGTGAACAGATGGACAAATGGATATGTGGATGTCTGAATGAATAGACAGATTGGTAGATGAATGAATGGTTAGATAGATGCAACAATGGATGGATAGATAGATGGAAAAATGGGTGGATAGATGGATGGATGGATGGATAAAGAACAGATGGATGAATAGAAGGAAAATGGATGAATGGAAAAATGGATGAATGTCTGATTGGTTGGATGAATGGATGGAGGAATAAACTTGTGGAAAAATGGGTGTATTGGTGGCTATCAGTTCTCAGTAAATATATCTTCCACAAGTAACAATTCTTATTTACAAAGACTCTGCTGTTACAGCCATCTATTGATCCTTTGAGGTGTGTGGATGCTGCAAGAATGAGTCAACACTCAGCACTCTGCGATTTTCAGGGGATGATCTAAGAATACACTTCCAAGCTTTCATCGATGAGGCAAATAGTGGACCTCTTCAAATATTTATGTTCTTAAAGTGCTAATGTTTGGAAACACCTAGAAAATACTCCTAACTGTGATGCCTTATCTTAGAATGCCTGCACGAGGCCTTCCAGCTATATAGAAATTGCATAGGTGGGGAAGTGTGGGAGAGTGGAATTTATTGAAAATGGATGAAGGACATGTCCCCAGTACCAGACTGGGTGATGTGAAAAGATTCTGGTCTGGGTACCTGGGTGTGTAGGGAGCTGGCACATGCTGAAAATGTGGCTGCTGTGGGTACCAGAAGCCCAAGAGGTGCTCCTCTATGAGCTGCAAGCTCAGACAGGCAGAGATGTGGTAGGTCCTAAACTTACCTGGCTGACAGGCACTAAATGTCCTGACACCCGCTTAACTGCTGAAGGACACTTCCCATCCCTCCCTCCCCTACTTACTCCAGCCAAACTCCGTGTCTTTCAGTTCCTCCACCCTGCTGTCTACCCCCGCCACCCCAGGCCATTGCATACACTGCTCCCTCTGCCTTGACACCCTTCCTGCACCTTTCTGCCTAACTCCTACTCATTCTGCATGTTGTGAGAGTAAGGGTCACTCCCTCCAGGAGGCCCTCCTGAACTCTTCTACGTATAATGTCAGACTCTCCCCCAACCAAATCATGGCACAGGGCACATCCCTTTTATATTCTATCTGTATTCACAGAGCAGTGTAGACATCTGTTTAGGCACTGGGTGTGCTGTGGTGAGCGAGACAGGCAGTCCCTGCCCCAGGGAGCGTACATGGCTGTGGAGAAAACAGTAACCACTATAAATATGTAGTAACTGTTATGGACAACAGAGAAGGGGAGGAGAATCCTTAGATGGTGTGGGAGGTTGGGGAAGGCATCTGTGAGGCTGTGCCATGCGAGGTGGGCTGTGTCTGTCTCCAGAGGAGCACATCCCAGGAGGGAGGAGTAGCAGGGACCAGGATCCCTAGTGAGAGTGGGGCTGTGCCGCTCTCCAGAAGAACATGTCCCAGGTGGGAGGGACAGCAAGTACCAGGACCCCTGGTGGGAGCGGGGGCTTTGAGTGTTGGAGGGACAGTGATGAGGCTACTGATTCTATTGCTACTTGAGCCACTGTCCATCTGTCCCCCTCTCCCATGATGCCCCAGGCCTCTCTGCAGCCCCTGCCCTTGTGCAGCTTCCTGAACACTACTGACCCCCTCATCTGCCTAGGATGCAAGCCTTCAGGTCTTGCTATGGTTTGTCCCTCAAACCTCATCTTTAAACCTGACCCCCAGTGTTGCAGGTGGGGTTTAATGGGAGGTGTCTGGGTCACAGGGGTAGATTCCTCATGAACAGATCGGTGCCCTCTCTGGGGGTGAGGGAGTTTTCACTCTAGTCATTTCCACAAGAGCCACTGGTTGTTAAAAAGAGCCCCTACTGGGTATCTACCCAGAGGAAAAGAAGTCATGATGTGAAAAAGACACTTGCACACATGTGTTTATATGTTTATACGTGTGTAATTGAGCACAATTCTCAATTACAAAAATATGAAGCCAGCCTAAATGCCCATCGACTGACTAGTGGATAAAGAAAATGTGACACACACACACACATGTCCCATGGAATACTACTCAGCCATAAAAAGAAATGAAATAAAGATATTCACAGCAACCTGGATGGAGTTGGAGATCATTATTCTAAGGGAGGTAACTCAGGAATGGAAAACCAAATGTTGTATGTTCTCACCTATAAGTGGGAGCTAAGCTATGAGGATGCAAAGGCATAAGAATGACATCATAGACTCTGGGGACTTGGGGGAAGGGTGGGAGGAGAGTGAGGGATAAAAGACTACACACTGGGTGCAGGGTAGACTGCTCAGGTGATGGGTGCACCAAAATACCAGAAATCACCACTAAAGAACTTATCCATGTAACCAAACACCACCTGTTCCCCAAAAACTATCGGAATAATAATTTTAAAAGAGTCCAACACTTCTCCCCTCTCTGCCTTTCTTTCTCATATGTGCTCTGCACAGGCCCGTCCCCTTTGCCTTCCATGAAGTTTCCTGAGGTTTCACCAAATGCCCAATCTTGACCTTCCCAACCATTGAAACCATGAACCAAATAAACCTTTTTTCTCTGTAAATTACCCAGCCTCATGCATTCCTTTATAGCAACGCACAATGTGCAAAGATGGGCCTTTTCAAAAAGCTTCTCAAATTCCTTTTTCCTCCTACTGCCCTGCAGTGTGGTTGGCCCCATGTGAGGATGGAGAACTCAGGCCCAGGGAAAGAAGAAGCCACTTGCTACAGTCAGACATGATCAGCAGCAGCTGTCAGAGGCCCCAGGTGATGCCACCAGGGACTCCAGTCACGGAGCACTGCTCACCTGCCTCCTCTGAGAGTTTCCAGGAACTACTCTGGCAGAGCTATTATCCTCTCTCCTGAGAAAGAGATGCTTGACCTCACAGGACCACATTCGTAGATCCTCCCTGAGCTACAGGCTCCCAGCTTGTCTTGGCTCATACTCGGTGACATAGGGAAAGAGACCACTCCACTGTGCCCCTTTATCCTTTGGTTTCCAAATTGGCATAAATTCTGCTGGGTGTTAAGAGAAGGAAACAATAAAAACCTGCTAAGGACACCCCATTGTCTCCAGATGATGGAATGTGGGAAATGTTCATGGAGGTCCCAAAAGGACTGTCCAGAGGCCAGTGTTAAGCTCATGTTGAACAGGCCTTAGTCTAGCTGGAGACTCTGCAACTGGGCCATGTTCATCCCACTGATTCCTCGACATTTCCCCATTCAGATGTGTGGGACACAGGCCGCATCTATGTGGATCTCCTTGATGGATACCTGTGCTCCTGGAGAGTCTATGAAGGCCCCCACTCAACAAGAGGGAAGGGAGACCATGTCTTCCCCATGGTCAGTGACCTGGACAGCACTCTGGATGGCACAATCAACCTTTGTAAGGTGTCCATGGTCATCATGTGCCACAAAATCTAAAGAGCACTTATTTCATTAAAAGTTGGACAAAAATTGAAGCAGTTTGAGGTGTATGTTGTCAAAGATGAAGGCAAATATCACACCTTTTAAAAAAAAGAGCTAAAAGAGTAAAACAGTTAACACTGGCAGAAAGAAAGACACATAGGCCAATGGAACAGAACAGAAATCCCAGAAATAAACCCTTCTGGACATGGTCAAATGATCTTCCACAAATGTGCCAGGACCATTCAATGGGAAAAGGACAATCTCTTTGCCACAGGTTGCTGGGAAACTGGATATCCACATGCAAAAGAATGAAGCTGGATCCTTACCTCACGCCATATACAAAAATGAACTCAAAATGGATTAAAGACCTAAATATAAGACCTGCAAATACAGACCTGCTAGAAGAAAACACAGGGCAAAAGCTTATGACATGACTCGGCATTGTTTCTTGGATGTGAGACCACAGGCACAGGCAACCAAAGTGAAATGAGACTGTACTGAGCTCAAAAACTTCTGCACAGCAAAGGAAATAAACATAGTGAAACAGCAATTTACAGAGTGGAAGAAATATTTGTAAGGCATATATTTGGTAAGGGATTAATATCTAAAATATATAAAGAGCTCCTGTAACTCAACAACAACAACAAAATCCAATACTCTGATTTTAAAGTGAGCAAGAGAATTAATAGACGTTTCTCTGATGAAGACACAAATGGTCAACAAGCACATGGTAAGATACTCAACATCGCTAGCCATCAGGGAAATGCAAATCCAAACCACAATGAGGTACCATCTCATACCCACTGGGATGGCCACTATTAAAAAAAGTAATAACAATCTGAAGCATAAAATAATATGTTTGGATGAGGATGTGGAGAAACTGAAACCTTTGTGTACCACTGGTGGGAATGCAAAGTAATGTAACTGCAGCGGAAACAGCATGAAGGTTCCTAAAAAAAATTAAAAATAGATCCAGTAATCCCATTGCTGCGTGTCTCCCCAAAGGAATTTAAAGCAGGATCCCAAAGAGATATTTGCCCACCTAGGTTCATTGCAGCGTTATTTGAAATAGCCAAGCAAGCAGTGGAAGCAGCCTAACTATTCATCAACCGATCAATAGAGAAGCAAAATGTGGTCTATCCACACAAAGAAATATTGTTAAGCCTTAAAAAGAAAGGAGGTTCTGCAACATGCTACCGATTGAATGAACTTTGAGGATATTATGCGAAGTGAAGTAAGCCAGATACAGAAAGGCAATTACTGTTGGATTCCACTCATATGGGGTATCTAAAACAACCAAATGCTCAGAAACAGAAAGTAAAAGGGTGGTTGCCAGGGGCTTAGGGAGGGGAAGTTGCTGTTCAATGGGTACAGAGTTTCAGTTTTGCAAGGTGAGGAAGTTCTAGAGTTCTGCCGCACAGCAAATGTGCATACAGTTAATACTACTGAACTGCACACTTAAAATGATTAAAACGGGCCACGGGCGTGGCTCACCCCTGTAATTCCAGCACTTTGGGAGGCCGAGGCTGGCGGCCTCTCAAACACCTGAAGTCAGGAGTTTGAGACCAGCATGGCCAACGTGGTGAAATCCCGTCCCTACTAAAAATAAAAAAATTAGCCAGACTTGGTAGTGGGCACCTGTAATCCCAGCTACTGGGGAGGTTGAGGCAGGAGAATTGCTTG
Source organism: Chlorocebus sabaeus (assembly GCF_047675955.1). NCBI lineage: Eukaryota > Metazoa > Chordata > Mammalia > Primates > Cercopithecidae > Chlorocebus > Chlorocebus sabaeus. The sequence goes on from NC_132904.1 coordinate 4,545,584, forward strand.
AACCAGGGAGGTGAAGGTTGCAGTGAGTCAAGATTGAGCTACTGCACTCCAGTCTGGGTCACAGAGCAAGACTCTATCTCAAAAAAAAAAAAAAAAAAAAAGTGAAATAAAGGCTATTTGAGAGATCAGCATCTGTAGGTAAGGAGCTGTGTGTGGGGTTCAGGGCAGTGAGCAGAGGTAGGGGAGGTGGGTTGGCAAGCTTCATGTAAGCCTGGGCGCGCCCACCCCAGGCAGTCCCTGGACTTACAAGTTTGCTTACAGGGCTGGGGTCAAGTTCAGATAAGGAAGAGCTGTAGGCAGGAAGAAGCCATGATGGATGAAATGCCATGATGGGAGGGGGAAAACCAGGTTATCAATGGGAACACACGCTTGGGTGGAAGGATGTTTTAGCATCAAATTGGATGTGAAATCCTGAACTAGTTCCTGCTCACCGGGCGCCATGCCCAGCAGGGAAACTGGCTTGCAGGTGAAGATGGGCGTCCTCGCCCCCGAGATGGTGCATGAGACTACCAGGGAGGTGTGTTTAGGGACCAGAGCGTGTCTCCACGTAGGTAAGAGCTGGAGATATCTCTTCCCACAAATGTGGTCGTTGGTTGCCTAGCTGGTTGCACCTGCCATCCCAGAGTTTGCAAAGCTTGTATGTGTTGGTGTTTTATTTCCCCACACTGGTGCAAACTGTTTTACAGACTGAAAAGTGGAAATGGATTTGCCACTTGGTCCACAACTGTTCTATTGCTGTCAGTTAAAAGAGAAATGGTCTTCATGTAATTACTACAAAAAATGATCAGAATCCATCCCCGGACAGGACGGATGTCTGCTCTTCACAAGGAGTCAAAAGCCACAACTTTGGTGGTCGAGATAGAGAGACACTTTAAAGATTGGACTGTCCCTTCTCGGTCACTCCCAGGGATTTTTCCACTTTGGTTTCTTTGGAGCTGGTAAACTCATTGGATTGGTCAACTCACTTGTGAATCGTGCACAGGAAATAAAATGAGAGGGGGAGAAAGACATGGCTTTATTTATAGAAACTTCATTTTGCTATTCATCGAATAAATAAACACAACCCACCTCACACTAAAAATATGCCTCTCAAGATCAACAATGAGGCCATGTTTGGCTGACTCCACAGAGACGCGGAGATTGCAGACCCTAGGAATTTCTCACAGATGTGTCCTAGAATAATTCAGGACAGTGTGCCAACAAGAACGTTTGATTTCTGTTGACATTTTAAGCAACATGCCATCTCCTCCTTGGTTCTGAAGCTGGCAAAGAAAAGCCTTAGGCTCTGATATATCAGTTCGGGCTGTGTGACTTCTGTCATGTTACTTCACCTCTCTGAACCCCAGCTTCTTCACCTGTAAAATAATGAGAATGATATCTATCTGTGAGGGGATTTGTGTGGAGTAAGTGAGAACATAAACACATAATAAAATTCTAAAGACTAAAGAGATGTTCAGTAACCAGTGGTGACACTTGTAATGCACCATGAGAATTTTTCTGTCACCAATTCTTTTTTTTTTTTTTCTTTTTTTTTTTGAGATGGAGTCTCTCTCTGTCGCCCAGGCTGGAGTGCAGTGGCGCGATCTCAGCTCACTGCAGTCTCTGCCCCCCCAGGTTCTAGCAATTCTCCTGCCTCAGTCTCCTGAGTAGCTGAGATTGCAGGCACCTGCCACCACGCCCGGTTAATTTTTGTATTTTTAGCAGAGACGGGGTTTTGCCATGTTGGCCAGGCTGGTCTTGAATTCCTGACCTCAGATGATCTACCCACCTGGGCCACCCAAAGTGTTTGGATCACAGGCGTGAGCCATGGCGCCCAGCCTCTGTCACCAATTCTAATTCCACAAGTCAAGGGCTGTTCAAAGATGTGCTGGTGTAAGTCAACCTCACTTGTGCCCACTGTGTTAAATCTCTCCCAGTAGCACTGAAAGCTTATTTGCCAAGTCTAGAAGAAACCAGGGCAGCCACACAAAAGATATCTCCATTGCTCCACGGTGTTTTTTGAGGGCAGTGTGATGGAGAAGCCCGTGGTTGCAAGCCCTGAGAGCCAGGAGATGCTGCGTAACTTCGCGATATGCTTTATTCTCATAGCCCCCATCTGAGAGTGGCCGGGAAGCCTGGGTTTCCGCTGTGTGGATTTGAGCACAGTCTTCACCACATCACAACCATGTGACCTTTGAGGCTGCCTCATCTTAAATTGGGGAAGGAGCAGTGCCTCCCTCGGAGGGCGCAATGACAAGTCATAAGATGGTCCCTGTAAAAGTGCACATATAAGCATCCGGCGTGTGGTCACACACAGCAAATATTAGCCCTTGTAATTTCTAAAAACCATATCATTTTGTAACTTGTTCTTTTTGCACACACTCTCTCTCTCATTTAACTGTGTTCTGGATCACATCTCACTACTCTAAAGCTCACGTCTAGCATAGACCAGATGCTTGAAAAACATCCGGCCAAAAAGACGGGAACACAGCCCTACCCTCATGAAGATAAAGTCAGGTGGGGTGCAGGGTGGTGAGACCACTTTGTGAGGACCTGGGGTTTTGGAGGCTGCTGAAGGAGCCCCTGGTAGGCTCCTGGGGACGGGGAAGAGGTTATGAGGGAGGTCCAAAGGGTCAGAGCAGGAGGAAAAGTGCCTCAGGCTGAAGAAGGAGCTCATGGGGTGGTCTGGACAGGAGAGTGTGCCTAGATCCTCCAGAAGTGGGGATAGGCTGTATGTTTGGCACATGGAGGCTGGGAGCACATGGTAGGAGCTGAGGGCCAGGATATAACAGCTTCACACTATTCCCTGTGGGGTGTCCACGGGTCGCCACCCAGCCCCTACTTAGGGTCACTTCTTTTTCACTGTTCTAAGTGAAACAGTCTTTGCCCACCTGCTCAATCAATTCTGTAGGATATGTTTCTAGAATTGATCAAGTGGTAAACATCTGTTTTATTTATGCCATCCTCTCCATGAATACAATGACCTATCCATCCACACATTCCATTCATCCACCCATTTATCCATCCATCCATCCATCCACCCACCCATCCATCCACCAACAATTTACTAAGCCCCACCTCTGTGCTAAGCACTGGAGATAAAGGGCAATATGCCCTCCCAGCACAGAGTAAGCTTCCTGCAGCCTGGAGAGGGCTATGGAAGGAAACACTTTCCATACAAGAGCGTCCTGCATACAGGAGGTTCACAGTGAGTCTGTGGGAGAATTGGTGACGACATGCCTCCAAGCTGTCCTGAGACCAGTGGGACCATATCGGAGTCAGGAGACAGCTCGATTTCCACAGGCTGAACCATCGTAATATCGACCAATGTCGCCAATTTCATGAGCGTCTCAGATGTTATAATGTGCATCTCTCTGACGATGAGTAAAGCTGTCTTTTCTAAATAGCCATTTGGGGGGTAAGTCGCCTATTGCGGTCATGCCGATTTTCCCATTGGTGTGTTGGTCTTTTATTTTAAATTGGTCTGTAAATACGTGTATTTTAGAGCGATAAAAACAACTCTTTATGGGATACTCAGCAGATGGTGACTCCTTGCTTGTTATTTTTCTTTCTGTTTTGTTCATGGTATTGTTTCTTTTTTTCGAATCTGTGAAAGTTAAAAATTTTTCCTTGACAGTTTCCGGGTTTTGTACTGTGCTCAGAAAATCTTTCCCGAAGATAATGTAAGTGTCCATCTTATTTTCTTCTAGAATATTTATAATTTTATTTTTACACTTAAAGGTTTTGGTTTTTTTTTTTTGAACTTAGAGCTTTACTTTGCCAGGAGCTCACTTTGGGGTATTAGGGGTATAGAATCAGACAGGAACCAGAGTTTGCTTTTCCCTCAATGGTTGTTGGTCCTTTCCAACAGATGAAGTACTCGATGGCACCCATGACTTCTTTGAAGCTGTTTCCTGACCTATATCTTCTAACTGAACTGGAAAATACAGTCACGCACCACTTAACCACGGGGTTCTGAGAAATGTGTCATTAGGCGTTTTCATCGTAGTGTGAAGATAGAGTGCTCTTATACAAACCTAGATGACGTAGCCCACTCTACAGCCAGGCTGTGTGGCGTGGCCCGTTGCATCTACGGTACAAACCTTCATAGAATGTTACTGCACTGAATACTGTAGGCAACATAACGGTAAGGCTTTTTTTTTTTTTTTGAGATGGAGTCTCGCTTTGTTGCCCAGGCTGGAGTGCAGTGGCGCCATCTTGGCTCACTGTAACCTTCGCCTCCCAGGTTCAAGCGATTCTCCTGCCTCAGCCTCCTGAGTAGCTGGGACTACAGGCGCCTGCCACCATGCCTGGCTAATTTTTGTATTTTTAATAGAGATGGGTTATCACCATATTGGGCAGGCTGGTCCCAAACTCCTGACCTTATGATCCACCTGCCTCGGCCTCCCGAAGTGCTGGGATTACAGGCGTGAGCCACTGCACTCAGCTGGTAAGTATTTTTATATCTACACATAGAAAAGGTACAGTAAAAACATGGTATTACAATCTTGCGGGACCACCTAAGATTGTAGCACCACAGATTGAGGCCACCCAATCTTACGGGATGGTTTGGGACCACCATTGCTCTGTATATGGTTCATCATTGACCAAAACATCATTTCAGCACATGGCTGTAATTTAAACACTCCTTCCAAAATAGTGTGGTAGTGGGCGCCTGTAATCCCAGCTACTGGAGAGGTTGAGGCAGGAGACTTACTGGAACCTGAGAAGCAGAGGTTGCAGTGAGCTGAGATTGCACTACTGCACTCCAGCCTGGGCGACAAGAGTGAGAATCTGTCTCAAAAAAACAAAAACCAACACACACACACACATGCAAACATCTTATTGAAGTGTCACAGATATATACAGAAAAGCACCTGCAATACGTGTGCAGCTCAGCACGTTTTGCTAACACATGCCCATGCACCCAGCACCCGGCAGCACCTTCCTTTCCCTCAGGGCACTCTTCTGGTTTCTATCCCCATGGATTCATTTGCCTGCTTTTGTGTGTGATAGAAACGGGATCAGGTACCCTTTTGTGTCTGGCCTTTCTTGTTCAACGTGAGATGTGTGAGATTCACTGTGGTTGCTGGGAGCAGTTGCAGGTGGTTCTTCCTGTTGCTGTGGAGGGCAGCACGGCGGGAAGGGACGGTGAGATAGTCATCCATCCTTCTGTCTGAGTGTGGACAGGCCCTGCAGGAGTTTCCAATTGTGGGCCATCATGAACAGTGCTGCTGGGGACACTTTCACTCACGGCTTTGGATGTGTGTGTATTTCTGTTGAGTGACTACCCAGGGATGGCTTTGCTGGGCCACAGACTACGTGTTTGTTCAATAGTAAATCTGCCTATCAGTCTTCCAGATTATCAGTTTCCACACCCATGAGCAGTAGGCAAGGGTTCCAGTTGCTCCATGTTCTTGCCAAAGCTTGGTATCTCATGGGCTTTGCATTTCACCACTCAGGTGTGTGTATGATGGTATCACCAGGTGGTTTTGCTTTGCATTTCCTGATGACTAATGAACTGAAATGCCTTTTCTTATGCTTATCGGGCCTTTTCCTTTAAAATGCTTTTTGATGACCTGACATGACTTTTAGATTGGTGGGGAGCATGCGTCCCCTCCGCCCATCTCGATTTCTTACTAACAAACTTTCCCTTATAAAGCAGGTGACAGATTCCATTTTCTTCCTCTCTGAGTACCTCAAACACACAAATGAAACATCCAGCTAATTACTGGCAGAAAAAAACCCTCCCCATTCATTTTTTTTTCTCAAGGGCTCATTTTGGGTAGCTCTGTCCCCACTTTATTGTCTCCATCCAACAAGTGATCTCACTTGGTTGCAGTTACGAAAGTTTTCTTATGGGAATTCCCCTGGGAGTCCTCTGTAAGTTCCTTCCTGAGACTTTTATCTTGGCAGCAGCGAGCATTTGGTTACACCTGGCTCAGAAGCTCGCAGTAAAGCAGTATGGGCCATGCTCTGAATAGAAGTCTTTGGGGCCTCCCTTCCCTTTTGTCCCAGTGCTAGAGAAATCCCTAGTACTCTCATCGGACACTCCCCAGGGTGGCCATGTGATAGCCCTCCCTCCTGCCCCCAGTGCCTCCACATTCACAAAAGGATAGGAACCCCAGCCTGTTTGATCCTCAGTAAGGCACGTGCGTCCCTGGCCAATTTGCAGCAGAAGGAAAAGCTGCCGTACAAATGCTTCATTCATTCAGCAAATGTTTATTGAGCATCTACTAAGTGCCAGTCCCTGTGCTAGGCATTGATTCAGAGATGAGCCCAAGAGACATGGCCCTTTTCCCCTGGCATTTATGTTAGTGGGTGAAGAGGGGCCGATGGTGCATAAGGCCAACACATTAGAAACCCGTTATGTTCTCAGAAGCTGCTGCTGAGCACGGAACCTGGCAAAGCACTCTGTCTTCTTATTCACCTATTGTTTAATTGATAACTCCAATGAGTTAGGAATGAGGAAAACTGATATGAACATATTAGTTAAGGAGGATCCCAGTGTGATCAACTTCAGCAAATTCAGCTCAGGATGGTCTCATAAGTTTCATAGATTGATGGTTCCCATCTAAATCCTTCTATAGCCCATTAAGAAATCTCCAGTACTTCATTTTTTGTTGGTTTCTTTATTTTGAGACAAAGTCTTGCTGTCACCCGGGGAGGAGTGCAATGGCGTGATATAGGCTCACTGCAACCTCTACCTCCTCCTGGGTTCAAGCGATTCTCCTGTCTCAGCCTCCCAAATAGCTGGGATTACAAGCACATGCCACCATGCCTGGCTAATTTTTTATTTTTAGTAGAGACAGGGCTTCACCTTGGTAGCCAGCTGGTCTCGAACTCCTGACCTCAGGTGATCCACCCGCCTCCACCTCTGCCTTCCAAAGTGCTGGGATTACAGATCTGAGCCACTGCACCCGGCCTGAAATCTCCAGTACATCAAACACCAATGCTAGTAGCTTGACAGTAGAGAAGCCCGACAGCCCCAGCTGCAGCCAGGTGATCAGGGTCCATACCAGCAGTGATAAGTCATGGTGACAGGATGTAATCTTGATATGATGCATGAGAATGGCTCTTTACCTTGGTGGTCTTCCTCCCTCAAACTAATAATCCCAGATGAATAATGAGAAGAAAGTTCCAGTTGAGGGACAGTCTACAAAAGACCTGACCAGCACTTCTCAAAACTATCAGGGTCAACAGAAAACAAGGAAAATCTGTGAAACTCTCACAGCCAAGAGGAGCCTAAAGAGTCATGAGGACTAAATGCACTGTGGTGCTCTGGAAGGGATCCTAGGACAGAAACAGGTGTTAGACAAAAGCCAAGGACATCTGCATACACTATGGGCTTTAGACAAAAATGTACCAGGGGCTGGGCGAGGTGGCTCATATCTGTAATCCTAGCACTTTGGGAGGCTGAGGTGGGTAGATCACAAGGTCAGGAGTTAGAGACCAGCCTGGCCCACATGGTGAAACCCCATCTCTACTAAAAATACAAAAGTAGCTGGGTGTGGTGGCACGTGCCTGTAGTCCCAGCTACTCAGGAGGCTGAGGCAGGAGAATTGCTTGAACTGGGGAAGTGGAGATGGCAGTGGGCCAAAATCATGCCATTGCACTCCAGCCTGGCTGACAGAGTGAGACTCCATCTTAAAAAAAAAAAAAAAGCCAGCGTTGGTGCATTAATGATGATACACATACCACACTAACATAAAATGTTAAAAACAGGGGAAACAGGGCGCAGTATGTGGAAATTTTCTGTGCTATCTTTGCAATAATTCTGTAGAGCGAAAACTGTTCTAAAAGCAAAAGTTTACTTAAACAAAAACAAAGGAACGATGGTGATGACTATAATCTGATGTGAATATACATGGCTGGAAGTGAGCCCATCTCATGCCTACTATGTGTGTCTGGTGGGGAAGAGCTTGTGAAAAGCAGTCTGAACTTACACCTCTTGTGTCATTATGTAGAAACAAGTCACGAAATAGACAAAACCCAGTTGGCTGACTTTGGAAATATAACATGCAAACTGATGGAAGCAGTTTGGGGCTATTTTTGATGTGATAGCATCACCCCAAACCAGTCATAAAATGAACGTTCTTGTTTGCATTTGACGAATCATGCTCCCTCTTTACCAAGTATTGAAGAGTTGTTCTTGATAAATGAGTGAAAATTAAAAATTGCCATCATATATATAGATGATGTCTATAGAGATTATCTGTATTATTCAAAATATATAGAAATCTCTCTCTTCCTCCCTCCTTTTATCTGCCTATCTCCATCCCTCCATTCTTCCATCTCTCCATTCATTCATTTTTTCATCCATCCATCCATCCATCCACCCATCCATCCACCCATCCATCTATTCATCCACCCATCCATCCATCTACCCATCCATCCATCCATTCATCCATCCATCCACCCACCCATCCATCCATCCATCCACCCACCCATCCATCCACCCATGCATGCATCCATCCATCCATCCATCCATCCATCCATCCATCCATCCACCCATCCATCCCCCCATCCATCCATCCATCCATCCATCCATCCATCCATCCATCCACCCACCCACCCACCCATCCACCCATCCATCCACCCATCCACCCATCCATCTACCCATCCATCCATCCATTCATCCATCCACCCATCCACCCATCCATCCACCCACCCATCCATCCATTCATCCACCCATGCATCCAGGGAGAGGGGAATGAACACATAAATTCACACTTTTCAATAATAGATCAGCATCCAAAATGAAATATTTTTGCTTAAAATCACTTCTTTATCATATATGACAAAAATGAAATAAAATGGTGGATTTAATTCGCAGGAGTCTTCTGAGACCAAGAACACTGTGCAAGGGTTTCCTGAACCCCAGTGGTGACGCTCAGCTAGCCCAAGGACCACTTAGGTCTCTTCCAGTTGTGGCTGTGGGGGGTTTAATGACAAATTGGGGGAGTAAAATCAAATTGGCAAAAACAAGCCTGGACCTGCCTTTTGGAACTTGGTCAAGTACAGGGGGGAGTGATACTGACCGAGTCCTCATGAAAATCAATGTGGGGCAGCTGTGTGAGTGCCCAGGGAGAGGGGCCAGGTGTCACATTGCAGAGGGAGCAATGGGGCTACAGGCCAAGGGGCTACAGGTACCAAGGCCCCAGGAGCAGGGAAGAGGGGATGAAGGGCTATAGGAAGGCCAGTGAGGCCAGACGGAGAGGGCAGCTGGGGGAGAGAAAGGAATCCAGAGAGGCAGGTGAGCCCTGCTTGCAGGCAGGCCATGAAGAGAGAAAGAGTGAAGTCATCTTGTTTGTCTGTAGACATGGAAAGCAGTGGACAGATTCCAGAAATGCACAGGAAGGGACGCCAACTGCACCAGGCAGTGGACTGGAAGTGGGGAGACAAACCAAGGGGCAAGGATACAGTGGTGCCCACAGTTTTGTGACTTGTAAAGGGATGCAGGCTGGGGAGATCTGAAGACGGAGCTGGGACGAGGAAGCAAACGCTACCTTTGGCCTAGTGCCCACGTTGATCAAGTTTGCAAGCAGGAACCAGAATATTACCCGAGGCCCTCTCCCTTTTCCCCCGAATTCCCAGTCTGTCCCAATATCCAGCTGTTGACGGTCCAGGAAACACAATGCAATAAACATTATGCCAGATTATGCCTCCTTTCTCATTGCTAACATCAATAGCTCCATTTCCACCACGTTCAGACTTTTGTGTTGAAGTGCCATGTAAATGCATTAAAAAATCATTACACACCGGAGGCCATATGTGGGCAGAAATAATTCCGATTAAGTGTAAAAGGGAAAGAATTAAGTCTTGGGTATCAAGGGTAGTGTTTGCACACCACACCCAGGGGCAAACAAGGGTGCAGCTGAAGACAGGGCGCTGTCTCAGGAGGCGGCAACTGGCCCCATGGGGGTGGCGCTGGCATTCCCAGGGTTGTGTGGGTTTGGCTGCATGTGGGCACCCAGAGCCCAGACGAATCATGGCAAAAGGCCCAGAGGAGGCAAAATGTCCCCATGAGCTGCCATGAGAAAGAAAGCTGGAATTACCAGGAAGGCATCTACTGTATGTGTGGGTCGCCTTCCAGGGCTAAATACATGAAACTAGTAATTTGTCTACCTAATGGCCATGTGACCATTGTCAAATGGATCTCCGAGGGCTGGGAAGGCTTTTAATGCTTCATTACGCAGTATGAAAACCCTGGCATGTATGCCCAGTGCTGAAGGCTGAGGGCCATGATAGACATTGATAGGCGGGAACAATGCCAGGCAGAGGCAGGCACAGGGAGAGACGAAGGCCTCACCAAACAGTCCAATCTCTCCAGTGTGGCTTCTGCAGCAGCAAGGCAGTCACAGGGACATGTCTTCTCTCCAGAGAGCTGGGGAGGCAGCAGCTGAGTTGGTGAGGACCCAGGTTGGAGCCAGGAGACAGAGCGGCAGTCCCTATCCTGCCATGCCTAACTCTGGTAGGCCTTGTCTCTCAACATCTGAGTCTCAGGGGCCTCCCCTGCCCAGCCAGGTGTGGTTAGCCCATCCTGATGGATTCACAGAACACTCTGGGCTGTGGGAGCTTAGGCACATTCCTTGCTCTTTCATTTCCTCAGTTTTCTTGTCTGGAGTTCAAAGTTTCTCCTAATATCACTTAACATGTATTAAAGGGAATGACATGAGTAAAGGGCTTGCAATAGTGCCTAGAACAAAATGAGTTGATAAAATCTGTCAACTATCATCCATCATCCATCCATCCATCCATCCATCCATCCATCCATCCATCCATCCATCTATCCATCCATTCATCTATCCATCCATCCATCCATCCATCCATCCATCCATCCATTCATCTATCCAGCTGTCCAGCTCTCCATTCATCCATTTATCCATCATCCATCCGTTGATCCACCAATCCATCCATCTATCCATTCATCCATCCATCCATTCATCTATAATTCATCCATCATCCATTCATCTACCCACCCATCACTCATCCATCCATCCATCCATCCATCTATCCATTCGTCCATCCATCCATTCATCTACAATCCATCCATCATCCATTCGTCTACCCACCCATCACTCATCCATCCATCTGTTTATCCATCTGACTTTTGCCAGGCCTGCCATGGCCAGGCCCTGGGCTAGGGCTAGAGAAATGAATGAGACATGGTTCTTGCCACCAAGTAGACCAAGTCCATCAAGGGAGACAGAAGTGGGGGACGAAATTAACTGAGACACGAGTTGCTGCATGCTCTAAGAGAAGTGGGAGCTGAGCTCGCATGGTATCAGCACAGAGGTAGGGGGCCTGGGATATTGGGGTGGACCCATTATCGGCACACAAAGCTTACTTAGCCAGAATTAGAAGCCTTTCACAACACAGATCATAGTATAAAGCTGCATAGACTGCACTCCATGAGAGCAAGGGCTATAGCTACACTGTATCCCCACCTTCTGGTCCTATGGCTGCATTATATCCCAGTTCCTGGAATTGTGGATACACTGTATCCCCCATTTCTGGTGCTGTAGCTGTCCTAAAGAAAGAGATGCATCTATGACTGTTTAGTTTGATTTAAATGATGCATCCAACTGCAGAGGCAGAAGTTTCCTCAGCTATTTACATCACAATATGGAAGAGAAACTCACTGGGTGAACCATTTCCACAGAACATTGGGTTCTGTTCACAACTGGGATTTGCCCATCACTGCAGGTGGCATGGTGGTCTCCTGGGCAATGCCTCCTTCAGCCTCTGCATTTGGTCACAGAGGACAGGGGGCAGGCTCCTCTCTAGATGGGTCACTCCTACCCCTGCTGTCAATGGAGGAATCTGTCTGTGGTCTTGGGGTTGACATTGAGTCTGTCTCCTTGTAAATGTCCACACGGCATCCCAAACCTACCCCAAGTTCAAATACACCAAGTGCTCTGAATGACAGCTGGTGTGCAGGAAGTGTGCCAAATGTCAGCTTTTGTGATTCTTGTAATTATTAACATGCTCAAAAGCAAACCCCTACAGAACAGTCTTTTCAACAAATTGTGCTGAAACAAATGGATATTCACATGCCGAAGAACGAAGTTGGCTCTCTACCATACTCCACATACAAAAATTAACTAAAAATGGACTGACCTAAATATAAAAACTAAAAGCATAAAACTCTTAGAGGAAAACATAGGGGTAAATCGTTGCGACCTTGAATTTGGCAATGAATTCTTAGAGATGACACCAAAAGCATGAGCAACAAAAGAAAATGTAGATAAGTTGGGCTTCATGAAAATTAAAAATTTTGTACATCAAAGGACATTATTGAGAAAGTGAAAAGACAACCTACAGAATGGGAGAAGATATCTGCAAATTATTCAACTGATAAAAGTTTAATATCCAGGCTCTATAAAAGCTCCTGCAATCCAACAACAAAAAGACAAACAACTCAATTAGAAAATAGACAAAGGAATTGAGTAGATATTTCTCCAAAGAAGATAAACAAATGATCTACAAGCACAGGCTCAACATAGTAACATAGTGATTAGGCCAATGGAAATCAAAGCCACAATGATATACCACTTCACACCCACAGGATTGCTGTAATTAAACAATACATATATCAAGTGCTGGTAAGGGTGTGGAGACTCTAGAACCCTTGTACACTAGTAGTGGGCCTGTAAAATGGTGTAGTCATTGTGTAAAACAGTTTGACAGTTCCTTAAAAAGTTAAAGATAAAACTATACGATCTAACAATTTTACTTCTAGGTATATACCTCAGAGATTTGGAAATAGGAACTTAACAGACACTCACATGCAAATGTTCATGGCAGCATTTTCAAAATAACCAAAAGATGGAAATAACCCCTGTCTGTCAATAGATGAATGGACGAACACAATGTGGTATATCCATTCAATGGAACATTATTCATCCATAAAACTAATGATTACTGATATACGCTACAACATGGATGCCTTGAAAACATGCCAAGTGAAAGAAGTCAGACACAAAAGGACAAATATTGTGTGATACCATTTATATGCAGTGTCTAGAATAGACAAATTTATAGAGACAGATGTTAGAATAGATAGGGATTACCAGGGGTTAGGCGAGGCAGGGTGGGGTGGGGAATGGGGAGTGACTGTTTAATGGATACAGAATTCCTATTTGGGGTGATGAAAAAGTTTTGAAAATAGATAGTGATGATAGTTGTATGACATCATGAATGTATTTAATGCCACTGAATTGTACACTTAAAATGATTAAAATGTTATGGTATATATATAATATCTACCACAATTTAAAACAAAACAAAACAACGAATAGTAAACCTCTCACTTATCCCCACTCGAACCTCTCCTTGTGGACTCCTCCTTTTTCAAGCCACTCAATCTGAAAATCTCAGAACCATTTTTGATGACTCTCTTGCTCTCAGCCTCCACATCCCATGTGCCGGCAATTCCTGTGGGCCCCACTTTCAAAATAGACCTGGGGTCACCCTCCCCTACCTGCCTTGTGCACCCGGATTATTGCAAGAGCTTCTGAGCAAGCTTCTGCCCCTGGCCCATCAAATTGTTCTCTGCGGGACAGCCAGAAGGATCTGTTAGAACCCAAGTCAGCCCAGGTCCCTTCCCTGCTCCAAACCCTACTGCTCCAAACCCTACTGCAGTGGCAAGTGGCGGGGAGGGGGTGGAGAGTATTATTTAGCTCCCATGGTTACAGTGGCCATGGCGACCCCCACACTGGCTCCACACTTTCCATACCTCTTGGGTTGCCCCTCCTGCTCCCTCTTTCCCTCCCTGTCCCAGCTGGTTCTGGAATCCACCCAGCATATTCAAGAACACTCGTGCCGGGGCTTCTGCACTGGCTATTTCTTCTACCTGGAATGTTCTCCCCCCACCTCTTTCAGGTGTGTTCCCACACCACCCACTCAATGTGTCAGGCACAGAGTAGGTGCTCAATAACTCTGTGGGTGAAAGCTTCAGGAGGGAAAACTCTTTCTCTCCCCCCTGAATGGGTAAGATATCACTATGATTAAATGCACAGCGTGCTTGCCTGGAGTTCAAATCCTGCCTCTGTCACCAGCTATAGGACCTTGAGAAATCTCTCCGTGCCATAGTTTCCTCATCATAAATGGGGAGAAACAACGGGACCCACCTCATACAGTGAGTGAGGGTTGTACGTGATGATGCAGGTACCAGGGCTTCCATGGGTGACTGGCACGCGGTCACCTGCTCAACCAGCATTAGGGAGCATCATCTCCCCTCCCTCCCTTCCTTTGTCCCCCTCTCCCTCCCTCCCTCTCTCCCTCCTGACCTCTTCTTCCTTCCTTCCTTCCTTCCTTCCTTCCTTCCTTCCTTCCTTCCTTCCTTCCTTCTTTCCTTCCTTCCTTCCTTCTTTCCTTCCTTCCTCATTCCTTCCTTCCTTCCTTCCTCATTCCCTCCCTCCTTCACTTGGTGCCCAGGGTACCATTAGTGCAGAGAGGCATGTGGGTTGATTTCCAAGACAAGGGGATATCCCAGTTGGGTTCTGAGGGTTGCACAGGAGTGAGCTGGGCAGACATGTCCCAGTGGAGGGATGCCACAGACCTCACCCTAACTCCACCTGTCCTTGTGGGAGGTTCAGACCACAAGCATGTAAATAAATAGCTTATTAAAGAATAATGAAGGAGCTGCGAAGAAGTCAGAATGGGAGGGGGCATCTGTGCCATTCAATTGCTCCCTGGGAGCGTGGGCTTGTGGCTTTGCAGGGGAGTGAGAATGAGCAGGTTATGGGATCAGTTACAGAGCACTGGGTGTGACTTCACATCTGGGTCATATGGATGAAGCTTGCAGTGATGACGCTGATGACAATGACAGCAATACTCACTCATGCACAGAACAGAGTCAGGCACCTTGGAAAGGCTATAGACTCATATCATTTTCACAGCCACCCTCTGGACTTTACAGATAAGGCACAGAGTGGTTAAGCAAGTCGGCCAAGGGCACAGGGCTGCAGACAGCAAAGCTAGGATTGAGACCTGAGAAGCTGGCTCTGGAATTGGGGTTCTCTGTACTTCACAAGTCCTTCCTCTCTCTGGGTCTGGGTGCCGGTGGCAGGAAAAAGGGGGAACCCAGACCTCTTTCTGTTCTCCAACTTTATGGCTTTTTAAATTTCCTATTTATGGGTGAAGTCACTGACAGCCTCCAGGTGTAAATGGCATGGGCAGAGTGAGAGTGGCGTGGTGCTGTGAGGCTTTCTGTGGTATGTCTTCGTGTCTGCTGTGGTGGAATGATACATCTGACAGCAAACCCGAGAACTGAGGCTGGGACACCCTTCCTGGAGTTTTACTCCTGACACTGCTGCTACCCAGGGCAGGGGGAAGGGGACACAGTTCCACCCCTCACACAGCTGAGGTGCAGCGGCAGCGACAGGAAAGGCCTGCTCTCCGGGAGTGGAGGCTGAGGCCGTCATCCATCCATGATTACAGCTCAGATCCGATCAGCTGAATCCTCCAATAAGGAACGCTCCAGGTCCTCACATCTGAGATATGACCCATGCCCAAATGCGAACCCTATAAAGGCCAAAGCATAGGCCTGCAGTACACCCTTGTGCACAGGGAACAGTTTCCTCAAGATGTCCTAGATGCATTGCTGGGTGATTCTGCCTAGGGTGGGGAAAGGGAGAGGCAGTGGCCTCACAGCAGCTGGACTCAGACATCCTGGGTTCTAGTATTTTGTTTGTTTGTTTTGTTTTTTGTTTTTTTTGTGGTTTTTTTTTTTTTTTTTTTTTTTTTTTTTTTTGAGACATGGTCTTGCTCCGTTACCCAGGCTGGAGTGCAGTGCATGATCTCGGCACACCGCAGGCTCAAGAGATCCTCCTACCTCTGCCCCCAAGTAGCCTGGGAACAATAGGCCTCAGTTCTAGTCTTGGTGCCATCAGTTACTGGCTGTGTGGCCTCAGTTTCTTTGTCTGCACGATGGGGATGATCACGCACCCCTTTACAGGGTAGCGCTGAGGATAAAAGTGTGAAGCAATTGAACCAGTGCCTGGAACTTGGTGGGATGGTCATACACAGTGAGCTGGGGCTGTGTTTTCAGTGGATCACAGAACAGATCATTTCTACATAGGAGCTTGAGGAAGCCTCTCAGGAAGGCGGGACAGCCGGGCTGCACACGAACAGGCCCTGGTGACCCACTTCAGTGCCCAGGTTTTTTGCCTGCTCTGGCTGGAAGGGCCCCTTTCTCTTTCTTCTGGGCCTTTAATTTGATGAGTGTCCAGTGTCACTTCTAGAAGGAAGCCAAACCCGCCGTTGGAAAGGCACGCATCAGAGTAAGTTTCTCCATGGGAATTCGAAAAGAAGGAAAGTCGGGGGCGGGAGGGAGGAAGAATGAAAGGAGGCTTCCCATGCTATAGTTAGCAGTCCCGGGTTGGCGGTGGCATCCTTAATGCAGGGCACTGCCTCCTAACCAGGGCTTCAGAAGGGCAGAGCTCGGCGTGTAACTAAATAAAACCCACTGCACACTGCAGCCCCCTTGTCACTAGCCCACTCGTAGGTTTATTTAATAACCTCTGAACTGGGAGGGGAAAATCGTCCAGGAAACAGGGCTTGGGTCATTTATTTTAAAATTATTGGTACAAAAATATCCTGGGTGGTGATTTATGTGCAGCCAGGGGGGAGGAAATCAGGGACTCCCCCTCCCGCCTAGCGTCCAGGCCTCATTTGTCTCCGGCTAAGTTCCTCCCAGTTTCCATTATGATTTCGAGTCATAGTAGTGACTTTATATCGCAAATAAATCTCCAGAATAGCACGGAAATATTATGTGTATTAATAGCTCCTGTAAAAACATCCGAAAACCTCGTATCCGCTGCAAGACGCTCCCCCGGGATTGGGAACAGCCCAGCCGGCCTAGCAGATGTCTCCCCAGGGGCCGCGCGGGGGCCCCTGTCGGGCGGCGCCCCCAGCCCCAGCCCAGCCCCGGGGCTCTGTCTGTCGTCTGTTTGTCTGTCAGTGCCCCTGCGACCTGTGACTGACACAGCCCCTCCCCTCTCGCCTTTACCGGGAGCAGCGCAAGGAGGACTGTCCCCGCCACCAGAGGTGGGGGTCCCTGTCTCCTGCTCCCCGTGCGCCCCTGAGTCCTCCGCAAGCCACTGTCCCTGGGGCGTCCCAGATCCACTGCGGCCGCGCTGGCGGTCCCTCACCCCCGGTGCCGCCCTGGATACTCACGGGCTGTGGGGGCTTCCTTGAGGGGCAGCCCCTCCAGGCCGATGTCGCCCTCCTGCATGGCGCGTTCGCTGCGCGGCTCCGGTGCACCCGGGACACAGCGAGTCCAGAATAGGGAGCGACGAAGTCACCCCTGGAGGTCTGCGGCGGCTCTGGGGGCCAAAGTCCGAGCCCAGCTCGGAAGGGGACAGTCCCCTCTCTCCTCCCCAGAGGCAGTAGCGAAGCCGCGCGTGCTGGAGCCAAACTTGGTTGCCCTCGCGCACAGCCGCGCCGCTCCTCCCCCTAGGCTTTTTGGTCTGGGGGTCCCGGCAGACCTCCCCGCCCCCCGGGGGTTACCTGCGGACACCGCCCTCGCCCCGCCCCGCGCTCCTCGGACGCCCAGCGAGCGGCGCGGGACGCTGCAGAGGAGCAGCGGCTGGTCCCCAGGTCCCGGCCCGCCCCCGGCCTCCCGCTGCGCGGGGCGCGTCTCCACAGCTCCCAGACCGTCTTATCAGTTGGGGCGGGCAGTGGGGCCCCGAGCGGCCCTGCGAGGTGCGCCCCCACCCAGGGCCCCAGGGAAGGGGTATTGACTACGGGAGGGAGCCTTGAGCCAATCCCCCAGAGACGGGCGCAGCCCCGGGCGCGAGGCGGTTCGGTGAGTGGCCCTGGTTCCCGCATCAGGAGAGCGCGCTGGCCCCTGCCCCAGGGGGCAGGACCCCGACGAATCACTGTCAATTTGTCACACCAGGAGGCGGAAGCCCAGGGATGGAAAGGAGAGCTGGAGGTTACAGGGCACTAGGGGCCTGAACTTGAATTCAGAAATTCGCCTCTGTCCACCCGCCTCCCTGGGCTCCCTCCCGCAAGCCACAGCCTGTGCAGAATGTAGGAATCTGGATAAAGTGAGAGGGGTTTCAAAGTGGGGGAATGTCCCGTTATGTGAAGATTCCAGTTAACTGAGGCTAAGAGGACTGGAACCGGGGGTGCATCCAGGGACCAGGCAGGGCCTCTGTTGCACAGCCTGTCCCCGACCCTTCCTCTTCCCCACCTCATGGGCTCAGGGCAGGAAGCTGGGGTTGCCCCTCTCCAACCCCTTGGGGTTCAGAAACCAAGGTCTAGACAATTCAGCATCCTCAGAGACAGCAGCGATGTGGGCACCACCGAGGGCGTGGAGAACTGCAGAGCCGGCGCCTCCTTGTGTACCCACAAACCTCACACCCCTGACATCTCCAGATAAATACCATAAATTCTCAGGCAGAACTACCATAAACAGAACGGTAAGTGGCTCCGTGACCACAAGAGAGGCCGTGGGGGACAGGGCAGTCACCTCACCTTTTGAAATGTCATCTGACAATTTCTGCACCCCAAGGGAGGAGCTGGCTTGGTGCTGAGGACCAGCCCATGCCAGGGACCCGTGGATCACTTGCCAAGGTAACACTTCACCTGGTGCCCAGCTTTGGCTGGGCCCTGAGGGAAACAGACCAGGCTACCCCTGGAGGACGGATCACATCCCTGGAGGACAGATCACATCCCGGTGGAAGGGATCTGGATGGAGGAGGAGCTGTCCTCCTCCCCACCAGGCCTGCTGGGATTGGTACCCTAGGGCACTGCCCCAGGAGGAAAACACTTGCTCTTGAAGCAGCAAACCCACAAAGCAATGTTTCCTGCTGGGTCTCCTTCCCTGCCCCAACCTCAGTGCTGTACTGTATAACGAGAGGAGAGACAAGGTTCCTTCCTCACAATGAGTCTGAAAGGAAGGTGACCTGCCATTCTCCTTAGCAATGATCTGGTTTCAGTCTGGACTCAGAAATTGGAAGACAGGCACTCAGTGGGATTTTATTCTCCGTGGGCGGCAGGCTCACCCCTAGGAGATCATGCCAAGAAGCCCTGGGATGTGTGCCCCAGGAGGGCAAAAGAGGATGGATGGAAATCAGAGCCGTCCTGGACCCTTGCAGACGCTACATTCATTTCACAGAACTTTTCCATCTGACCATTGTGCAGAAGTCGAGATAAAAACTCATTTTTCTTGGAAGGGTCTGATAGCCAATGTGATACATAGCAATTGCTCAGTTATGTAAATACACAGAGAAAATTTTAGAATTCTTACCCTTGGAATGATGAACTATAAACCAAAAAGGCTCAGGGGGAAAAAAAAATGTAAATACATACTGGGACTATTTTTAACTGTCACTGTTTACCTTTTTGGGGCAGGGATGGACTATTGTATATTTAGCCAGATTTAAAATGCACACATTATTTAATGCATGATTATTAGCAGAAATACGTTAAACAGCCATTAATAGATGTTGATTCATTCCGATTGAAGCCGCTTTTTCTTCTTTTGGTTTTCTTGCCTCCAATTAAGTTGCGTTCGGATGAAACCCTTCAGCTGTGGCCAACATATGCAAAAATGCCAGTTGAAGACCCAGACGTTTAAAAATGATATTTTAGTAAATACCTGAACCAGCTCATTTTTAAAAAGATTGCTCTCAGCTGCTATTTTGGTAAGTGTCATCACGTGATAGTGATGCCAGGCTGGGGAAGGCTGGGCTGCCCATGTGGCCCGCAGGAGAGGGTGGCCTGGAATAGGATCACCCAGAGAGGAGCACCCGGAGCCCCCCGCTTATTTTCCAGGGAACCCCATGCTGCAGACCCTCTGAAGCTGAGGGCCTCCCCGCCACTCTGGGCATGCCAGGAAGATATTTATGTCAACAGCAGAGTGGGGCCAGTGCACTGGCTCGGGGAGGTGGCGTGCCTGTCATTACAACATACAGCCGTCATTACGGAATACAGTAATCACACAGCACAATGCTTGTAATTACAGAAAAATGGTTTCCCTTTTTGGCGAGGCGGGGAGGGAGGGAGAGAAGGCAGCTCTTGGTGAGGCCAGCACTGGTACTCATCCCCTGAATTGGGCCGGGTTTAAAATAGGCTTCGTAGGGTGAGGGCTTGGGACTGGCTTGGGGGTAGGCACAGCCCTACCCCAAGCCAGGGCATGATCAGATGCTGGGGCCTTGCAGGGACTCTGATCTTGCTGTGGTTTCATCAAGGCCACCAGCACCAGCATCCAGGTCTCCTCTGCTCCCCAGTGCTGCTGGCTGGGTCTTAGCAGATGTCAGCTCAGAGCTGACTCGGTCCACAGGCACACCAGCTGCAACCACACCCCTTCCATGCATCCCTCTGTGAATTTCTCCTTTCCTCAGTGACCTTCTCTGGGCCCTCAGATGACTCAGTACAGGCCAGACTGTCACCCACACCCTGCCCCCACTGTCACTCGTCATCAGAACACATACAAGGTCACAGGTCATTTAAATGCTGATTTCTCATAATCTCGGAAAGTCTGTTTTCAGTTCTGCTTGGCTCTGAATGCCTGCCGTGGGCAGAGCCCTTTCTCAGGTTGGCAGGGGGATGGGAGGCGCAAAGGTGAGCAAAACAAAGCCCCAGCCCTCCAGGTCCAGCCTCCAGCCGGGAGGAGGAGCAAGGTGGTGCAGCTGAGCCTACGGCCTCTGCAGCCTAACAGAGTCAGTCCCATCTCGAACAAGTTTCTTCTCAGCACCTGGGTTTGTGCATCTATAAAATGGGTCTTGGCGACAGGTTGGAATTCTGTAGGGATAGGACAAGAATTCAGTTTCCAGTCCAAAATCTGACGCACTGTAAGGTCTAGAGGGCATTTTTTCCATCATCTTCATCCCCGTCAGGGCAACGTGGTAGACGGCTGAAATGCAGGTGCAGGCTGCTCCCAGAAGAGCAGACTGGAGCCCTTGGTGGGCCCTGCCCTGGGGTGATCTGAGAGTGGGTGGGTTTTTCCAGGTGGTGGGTGACTTTTAGGGGGTTCTGGTAAAAGACTGGGTGGAGGTACTGAGGTGGGGAAGTGGGCACCCAGCCAGGGATGGGAGCAGCCCAGCGTAGCAGGTTCAGGTGGAGCATCTGGTGAGTAACAGGGGGCCCCTGGTGGCTACACTCAACAGGGTTAAGGGGGTCTTCTTTGTAATTAAAAATTTCACTGGGGTGAGATTCACGTAAGATAAAATTGATCATTTTTAAGTGTTCAACTTGGTGGCATTTAGTACATTCGCAGTGTTGAGCAGCCACACTTCTATCCTGTTCCAGAATATTCCCATTCCCTCAGAGTACAGCTCGAACCCGCTAGCAGTCACTCCCCATCTCCCCCTCCCCCAGTCCCTGGCAACCACCGGCCTGCCTTCTGTCTCTATGGATTTATCCTTTCTGGACATTTCGTATAAATGGAATCATACATTACATGGTCTTTCGTGTCTGGCTTCTTTCAAAATGTTTGGCGTTTGCTCCACATTATAGCATGTATCAGAATCACATTTCTTTTTATGGCTGAATAATATTCCATGGTCTGGGTGTACCACAATTTGTTTATCCATTTCTTCATGGATAGCCATCTGGACTGTTGCCAGAGGGTCTTTGGAAGGGACTAGAAAGAGCCCACGAAGGTGCCTGCAGGGGCTGGGGTGGGGTTGGACAGATAACTCAGTGGCTGTGCAGGGCTAGCGGGGGAGGAGGAGGGCTGGGGGCAGCTGCTGTGAGCCCAGCCTCCAAGGCAGCTGCTCACCACTGATACCAGGGGCTCCCAGCAGCAAAGCGCTGTTGCTGGAGTGACAGTCCTGCGCTCTGATACAGAGGACCTGCAGCTGGGGCAGGCTTAACTTGCAGAGGAGCCCTTGGACAGATGAGGCAAGCTCTCCGGGCTTCTCCTTAGGCAAGTCTGTTTATTTAACAAACACTTAGAGAGCACTTATTGTGTGCCAGGCCCCGTTCCAAGCGCTTAATAAATATCGGCTCATCGAATCCGTGCGGCAAGTCTACATAGCACATGCTCCTATCGTTCTTACTTTACAGATGAGGAAACCGAGGCTCAGAGAGGTGAAGTGACTTGCCCAAGGTCACACAGCAGTAAGTGGGAGAGTGGGACTTGCACACAAGCAGCCCGGCTCCAGAGTCTGTGCTCTGCTACTGGAAGGTAGAAACCCAACGTTTCCCAAAATACCAGTCCTCCAAGCTCCAGTCCCTGGTTTGAGCCAGATTCATGATCTTCCTATGTCATAACTTCCTTCATATTTTTCTTTAAACCCAGCTCATTATGTCACATTTTATTTATTTTTAATTTTTATTTTTTTGTAAAGGAGTCTCGCTCTGTCGCCAGGCTGGAGTGCAATGACGCAACCTCGGCTCACTGCAACCTCCACCTCCCGGATTCAAGCGATTCTCCTACCTCAGTCTCCCGAGTAGCTGGGATTACAGGCGCCCACCACCACGCCTGGCTAATTTTTGTATTTTCAGTAGAGACAGGGTTTCACCATGTTGGCCAGGTTGGTCTCGATCTCATGACCTTGTGATCTGCCCGCCTTGGCCTCCCAAAGTGCTGGGATTATAGGCGTGAGTCACTGTGCCCGGCCCATGCTTTATTTTTTAATTGTGATAAAATGTACATGAGATAAGTTGATCATTTTCACATTTTTAAGTGTGCAGCTCAGTGGCATTAAGACCCTTCACATTGTTATGCAATCATAGCAGCCATCCATCTCTACAATTTTTTTTTGAGACGAGTCTCGCTCTGTCCCCCAGGCTGGAGTGCAGTGGCACGATCTCAGCTCACTGCAAGCTCCTCCTCCCGGGTTCACACCATTCTCCTGCCTCAGCCTCCCGAGTAGCTGGGACTACAGGCACCCGCCACCACGCCCGGCTAATTTTTTGTATTTTTTAGTAGAGACGAGGTTTCACCGTGTTAGCCAGGATGGTCTTGATCTCCTGACCTTGTGATCCACCCACCACGGCCTCCCAAAGTGCTAGGATTACAAGCGTGAGCCACTGCGCCCAGACTCTACAACCTTTTTATCTTCCAAAACCTAAGCTCTGCGCACGTGGAGCACTCACTCCCATTTACCACTTCCCAACCCGCAGCCCTGGCACCACCATTCCAGTTTCTGTCTCTGTGAATTTGACTGCTCTGGGGACCTCAGATAAGTTGGACCATGTGGTGTTTATCTTTTTGGGACTGGCGTCTTTCCATTGGTGTAATGTCCTCAAGGCTCACCCATGTTGTAGCCTGTGACAAAATTTCCTCCCTTTTTTTTTTTTTGAGACGGAGTCTTTCTCTATCACCCAGGCTGGAGTGCAGTGGTGTGATCTTGTCTTACTGCAAGCTCCACCTCCCGGGTTCACGCCATTCTCTCACATCAGCCTCCCGAGTAGTTGGGACTACAGGTGCTCGCCACCAAGCCCAGCTAATTTTTTTGTATTTTTAGTAGAGACAGGGTTTCACCATGTTAGCCAGGATGGTCTCCATCTCCTGACCTCGAGATCTGCCCGCCTCAGCCTCCCAAAGTGCTGGGATTACAGGCGTGAGCCACCACGCCTGGCCAATTTCCTCCCTTTTTAGGGCTTATAGAACTTTACTTTTAAAGAACCCAATATCAATACTGAAAGTGGAGAGGAAGAAGCACTGGCCATGAACAGAAGTTTCAGAAAGCACCATAAGAATGAGCTAATGTTATTCAATTCCCTGGGATACCCTGGGGAGGCCCTGAGCCAGGGCACGGCACAGTTGGCCAGGAGACGGGTGTGCTATGGAGGCATGAAGGACCTCCCAGCGCCAAGCTGAGACTTTCTCCACGACATCCCCGAAAGACAGCAAGAGATGTGCAAGTTGAACTATGTTCTCACCACGTGTTGCAATTCTCCTATTAGCCGAGTCCTTGTGCCACTTCACATTGGTTCGCTTTGCCCCTAGAAGTGTTTTGCAGAGCACTCGTGGCTGGGCTGCTGCATTTGGAGGAAAAGGAAGAATGAGGATTGCTTCTGTGTGTTACGCAGGTTTTGTGAGCTGACTCTGAGTCCCTCATACTTGATATCTTCCTTTTAAGATGTAGGGAGAAGTCCCCAGGCTCAGAGAGCTTGGGCAATGCCATGCAGCTAGAATTAAATAACCACTGGATTGTTTTTATCTCTGTTGTCTCATTCGTATGAAGTATGAATTATCGTTCTCACTTACAGCTCGGGAAACTGACGCGGAGAGGAAGAATGGCTTGCTCAAGTCCACGCAGCTGGTAAGCGGCAGAATTTGGATTAAAATCCGGGTCCAACTGATTCTAGAGATTTCTAGTCAACTCCCAGAGCTCTTTCCGGACCACCATGCGAACGTTCTGCTTATCCTTCTGGAATCTAGAATTGGCCTGGGTGCACTCAACACACCAGTTGTAAAATGTTATTACCAGGGGTAATAAGAAGGGTATAGAAATAATAGGAAAAAGCCCATCTTTAGTCCCTTGCAATTTACTACATTCAAAATCTGTCTGCAGGCCCTTGGCCTCTCTTCAACCTTTCTTTGTTTGTTTGTAGGGCTGAGACAGGTGAAAGGCCTGAGGTAGGCCTCTCAGAATGGAATCTTCCAGGTATGACTAACATCTAGAGGCCTGTTTACCATTAGAGGTTGCCCATATCGCTTGAGTTTTTGGAATTAAACTGACTCTAATTAATGGTGCAAATATTTACACTCAATATATGGTCAAATAAAACACAGCCTGGTTGTTTTGGCTTAAATAGCACCGATGCCAAGGCTCTTGGCAATAAGACAGAGGTGAGATTACGAACTCTAAATAGGTTTGTAAGTCATTATTTGAGGATGGTAGATTCATAGAGAAAGTGCTTTCTATAATTGAACACACTTGGGGGGTTTTCTCCTCACATGGTTACAGGAATAATTCAGTTCGTCCTGAATAGACAGATTAGGCTTCCATCCAGGAGTCCATGGGAGAATAACTCTCAAGAAATGGACACCTCACATGGAGATTCATTTACAAATAGGACAATCAAGAAGGTGGCCTGGGCAGGGTGCGGTGGCTTATGCCTGTAATCCCAGCACTTTGGGAGGCCAGAGCAGGAGGATTGCTTAAGGTCAGGATTTGGAGACCAGCCTGGGCAACATGGCAAGACCCCACCTCTACAAAAAATGCAAAAATCAACTAGGTGTGTTGGCGCACACCTGCAGTCCCAGCTACTTGGGAGGCTGAGGTAGGAGGATCACCTGAGCCCGGGAGGTCAAGGCTGTAGGGAGCCGAGATCATGCCACTGCGCTCCAGCCTGTGCAACCGGGAGTCAGACCTGTCTCAAGAAAACCAAAAGCCAAAAAGACAAGAAACAACACAGAAGGTAGCCTGCAGGCATCCAATCCATCCGCTTCTAGGGCTGGGCCCTCTCGGAGGTGCTCTGCCAACAAAAACGCTTGCTGTTTTCATCAGACCCGAGGTGGCAGCCTGGTGAAGTGGCCCATGGAGTGGCTCCAAATGCTGCCCCCTTCCAGAAACCAGGACAGCACAGCCCAGCACAGCACAGCACGGCGGGTTCTTTGCACAGGCAGCAGCATTTGTCCCCAGGGTCCTGCCCTCTGGTTTAATGTGGGTTTAGGGGATGCCAGTTCCCAGGGAAAGAAAACACCAGGCCGAGCTGCCCTGGGGACACCGCCCCGCCTCTGCTCTCAGAAACCCTCCTTTGGGAAGCTTTTCTTGACCCCCTCTCAGCCACAGTATGCAAATGACAGCCCCTCAGGAGAGGACCATTCACAAAACCTCCGCTTTGGAGAGGGGAGATAATGCATTCCCAGACATCTGAAGGGAATCTGAGAAGGAGAAGCTAAACCCGACCTCAGATCTCTCCAAAGCGCTCAGAGCAACCACGGCCTCCGCCCCCGTCTTCAGGGCGCTGGGTCTCAGCACACAAAGCCTTGGGGCTGCAGTTGTCTGGGGGACTGCCCTGGTGAGGAGCTGGCTGCACTGTCCTTGAAATCAGAGGGTAAGTCTGTGTCCCCAGGCCACCCTGGCAGGGAAGGGCACTGTCCCCCTTATGACACATTTGATCTCTCACTCAGGGAAGGAGCCAGGCAATGCCCAGCCCTTAGACCTAAGGGCTGCACTTGCACCATGCTGATGGCTTGCTCATTGTCAGCCTGCAGGCTGGGAGGGCTGGGGGCCATCTCATTTTGAAAGGGTCACCCTGCCCCCCACCCACTCACACTGCTCTGTCGGCAGCACCCCCGGGTGCTCAGGTCCTTGTTGCAAGTAGGGAGCTTGGGGCTGTGGGTGAGACTTGTCCGTCCGTGACCACATTTCATGGTTTGGAACATCTGACTGCTTACAGCGTGTGGACTGTTTCCGTGGTCTTTGAGTGTGGTGACTGGGACCACCAGGGATGGACTGGAACCTTCTGACTATGACTGTGCACACAGAACAGGACTCGCTAGGGTCGCCTGAGCCAAGATTGGTGTGACAAGTTGGGTGACACCGGGGGGCTACACCTGGCCTCCCTCTTTTAACTTCACCCTCAAGGATTTCATACCATTTCTGGCGAGCTGGTTGGCCACCTCCCTGCTCTGCAAGATGAGCTCTCTCACGCTTAGAGGAGCAGAAGAGAGTGGGTGTGCATCAGACTGCCTGGGGCTGGCCTCGTCACTCACCACGGGACCTCAGCAGAATCCTCATCGTCTTCCAGGAATAACAGCAGCCCTGGAGCAGCCATCTCCCAGGGGCATAAACATGAAGCCCACCCTCGCCAGGGACCCAGCAGACACCAGGCCTGACCCCTTTCAAGCCCCTGATATTCTTAGCCATCATGTAATTGTCATGGCACGTGCCGGTCAGGGCCTGGCAGCCAAGGTGACTCTCTCCGCAGGGGCTCTGCATTCATCTTATCCAGCTGCCATAGCAGATGCCGCAGACGGGGTGGTTGAAACCACAGACACCGTCTTCGAGGCTGAAGGCTGGAGTTGAAGGTCAAGGCGTCACAGGGCTGGTTCCTCCTGAGGCCTTTTCCTTGGCTTGCAGACGGCCACCTTCTCCCTGTGTCCCCACGTGCTCATTCGTCTGTGTGTGTCCTAGTCTCTTCTTCTTAGAAGGGGCCAGTCCGATTGAATTCGGGCCCACCTCACAGCCTCATGTTAACTTGATACAGTCACATGCTGAGGTCCTGGAGATCAGGCCCTTAACAGGAATGTAAGGGACACATTTCAGCCCATGACAGGAGTTATCAAAAGGACCATTTACAGAGGCACGGCCCAGGTGAAGAACAATCAGCAGTGCATACATGGCCCAGAGCGTGATGGGGACAGGCGGACACAGTCCCTAAAGGCCAGTGCTTCCCCCATCCCAGGGTGCAGAGGACAGCCAGGCCAAGGGCGGGGCTGGGGGCACCGAGGGTCTCAGCACAGCATGGTACACGAGTGTTTTGTCCTCACCTATGTGTGCAACACCATCAACCAAAACAAAACCACGCCAAGTTCTACTGCCATGGTCCTGCCAGTCAATAGGATTCTGGACCAGCTGTGCGAAAATGTGGGTTATATCACCTGCCAGGTGGTGCCGGGTTTCGCTGGCTGGTGAGCTCTGGTTCCGAGACCAGGGGGACTGCTTTGTGGAAGCTGGTCCTGGAGAGTGGAGCCCAGAGCCAGAGACTCCCACAGCTGCCAGTGGAGGGAGGGGCAAACCCCATCAGGATGGTTTGTACATTTCCTAGAACCAAGTGCGGGGGTGTCTCTCTGGCACCCCAACTGCCCACAAGCTTCTGTGCTAGAAACAGGCCAAATCACCCCTGAAGGGGGCTCCAAGGGTAGCCCTCAGGGGCTCGCTCAGCTCCCTCGGGTTGGAATCCTCCTTTCTACAGAAAGGCGCCAGTTCCCTCATCCCCCGCTTCAAAGACAGAGCCTGTGGTTCTTAGTGGGTCCATGGGCGGCTCTCTTCTGGGGACTCCTCAGGGAGGGCGTAGAAGGCGTTTGTCATTTTGGGGAGACGGCTGTCCAGCGCCAAACTCTCCTTCCATTTGGGGGATCCCCCGCTGGAGTCAGATTGACGGGTACAGAGCTCCCTGTGGGGAGCGGGGTAGGCAGGCCACTGCTCCATCTCCCTGGCAGCTGGGCCAACTGGACAACGTGGACATGGGACCCAGGTTTGGCCAATCAGGTGTGCCTGTGAGAGGCTCAGCCTCTGGCCCGGAGAGAGCAGGTTCGGATTCCCTTGGTGCCCTCAGCGGTCATGGTAGCCATGCGCAGTGGTGGGGATGTCCTGCAGATCATCTGAGGTCAGAAGTTCAAGACCAGCCTGAACAACATGGCGAAACCCCGTCTCTACTAAAAATACGAAAATTAGCTGGGTGTAGTGGCAGGTGCCTGTAATTCTAGATTCTCGGGAGGCTGAGGCAGGAGAATTGCTTGAACCCAGGAGGCAGAGGTTGCAGTGAGCTGAGATCGTGCCACTGCACTCCAGCCTGGGCAACAAGAGTGAAACTCTGTCTCCAAAAAAAAAAAAGAAAAAAATGCCGGAGAGGGGCCGGGAAGGGTCCCACTGAGGATGCGTGTGTGTAGAGGCCTGAATGGAGGCTGCAGGTGGTTCTGCAGGCATCTGGGGAAGAACATCTCGACCACACAGAGGCCCTGAGTGCAGCTGGCTGTGACCTTACGACAAGCTGAACTCTCTGAGGCGTGCCATCGGGGTAAGGACCCGAGTCCTCTTAGGTTTGTGAACTGTGTCTCCAGGCAAATGTTGATACAGCGTCTTACACAGGAACGTCTTATCAAAATACAGTGAAATCACTCACAACAAAACCCAATGGGTCATGAATTGTTTCACAGCTCCAGGAAGATGACACATAGGATGTTAATGATAGCCCTTTACAGTTTTCTTTTTTTTTTTTTTTTTTTTTTTTTTTTTGAGACGGAGTCTTGCTCTGTAGCCCGGGCTGGACTGCAGTGGCCGGATCTCAGCTCACTGCAAGCTCCGCCTCCCGGGTTCACGCCATTCTCCTGCCTCAGCCTCCGGAGTAGCTGGGACTACAGGCGCCCGCCACCTCGCCCGGCTAGTTTTTTTTTTTGTATTTTTAGTAGAGACGGGGTTTCACCGTGTTAGCCAGGATGGTCTCGATCTCCTGACCTCGTGATCCGCCCGTCTCGGCCTCCCAAAGTGCTGGGATTACAGGCTTGAGCCACCGCGCCCGGCCCCTTTACAGTTTTCAAAGGAAAAAAGTACACAGCAGGTGCGTGCCCGTACACCCTCCCCAGGAAATGAGGCATGCCATTGTCCACAAGGCGGTTGTCTCATCAGTGAGTCGGTGCCGGCTGCTTGTGTGTATGCAGTGGCACTCATGACTTGCAGGACTGAAAAGTGTGTTCTCAAGTGACTGGACACTCATTTCAAAGAGAGTCTAGCCACACATGGCTCATACTGTACGTTTTAGGCTGAGATAACGCCGGCATTTTCAACCGTAGCCTATTGGTCAACGCCCTGGCACAGAGAAACGCCCTTTCTCTGATTTCACCTTCACTTTTTTTTTTTTTTTTTTTTTTTTTGAGATGGAGTCTCCCTCTGTCACCCAGGCTAGAGTGCGGTAGCATGATCTTGGCTCACTGCAACCTCTGCCTACTGGGTTCAAGCGATTTCTGGCTAATTTTTTTTTTTCTTTTACTAGAGATGGGGTTTCACCGTATTGGCCAGGCTCGTCTCAAACTTTTGACCTCAAGTGATCCACCCACCTGGGCCTCTCGAAGTGCTAGGATTACATGTGGGAGCCACCAAACCTGGCCTCGCTTTCACTTTTCTTTGCAATGGGAGACATTTCCTGAAGCAGCCAGTGTCTGTTTGGTTCTCTGCAAAGTAGGTTAGGCTGGGGTACAAGCCACCTTTCTGGCAGTCATGAGAGGTGAGAGTTACATGTGCACACGGGGAGGCCACCCCTACTGGGCATCAAAGTTCATCCAGCATTAGCCACGGGCCTCCCCAGGCCTGGAGCTCTGCAGGTGAGGGTGGGCCTGATTCTCGTGCTTGGCCTGCTCCGACAACCCCAGTCTATGGTCTGGGAAGCAAGACAGGGAGGCAGCCAGTGAGGAAAAGACTGAGTATCTAAAACATAAAAAAAAAGGAGAAGGAAGACAGGGAAGACGAGGAGTAAAAAGAAAAAGAAAAAATGAAGTTTTTTTTTTTTTTTAAAGAAACTTTTTAAAAGTTTCTCTGTTTTAAGGAAAAGAGCAAAAGCAAGTGACCTCTTTATACAAATTCAACCTGTTAAAACACCAGCCATCATTCAGCCGCTCAGCAAACACACAGACCACGTGCCAGGCACAGTTCTAGGAGACAGCAGAGAACAGAACACACAGAACTCCCCGTCCTAGCAGAGCTTTGAATCTAGAAAGCTCCGTGAGGCAAATCGTGTGGAACATAGAATCACGCGTGGTCTAAGCTGGAGAGGACCCAGAGACCATGAGGATCAACTCTCCCCTTTTACAGACGAGGAAACCGAGGCTCAGAGGGAAGAAGTGAAGCCCCAGGTCTCTAGCTAGTTGGTACCCCCCCCCCCAGCACAGGGAATAGGAATTCCGTCCTGAACCTGTGTCACTCCTGAACCTGTGTCACAGACCGACATTTCTCCTCCCCACCCGCAGTATTTATTCTTGGTCTTTTTCTCAGTAAGAGATTGCCTAGTTTTTACCTGACACGTGACAACCCAGAACAAAAACTGCGGGTCCCATTCTCTGCAGCCAGGTGTGGCCATGGGCTAAGTTCAGGCCAGTGGGCAGCTTCCAAGAAGGGAGAGGGCCTCTTTTTGCCCTTTCTGTTTCCTGCTGGCTGGAATGCATATGTGATGACTGGAGCCCAAGCAGCCATCTTGGGCCATAAAGTGGATGTCTGTCCTGAGCGTGGGAGGGCAGCCTGAGAGAACAGAGGGTCTCCGATGACTGCACGAGGCCCCTACCCACCTTGGCATCCTGGAATGCCCACCTCTTGACAAGTTTTCTGTTAGAGAAATTAACTTCTACTCTTTTAAAGGTGGTGTTTCTGCCTCTCACTGCAGAATCAACGGAGGCCTTCCCTGGGTCCCCACTCCCTGCGAAGCCACGTTTGAACCCCTCCCTTATCATGACAGACATGAGCAAACAACCCCAGAGAAGGACAGTGACCTTCCTGAGGTCGCAGAGTTCCCCCTATGGAAACATTTCGCTTCAGACCTGGGTAAAGTCGTTGCTAAAGCAAACAACCCCGCCTCCCGAGTGCCAGTCAGGAGCACGGTTCACGAACCTTTCCCAACATGACGTTCCCTGGAGGACTGATCCATGGGACTGGTGACACTTGGAAAGTGAACACCACGGTGCCGTTAGCCCAGCTCCCGGCCCCGGGGGCTGCTGTTCCTTGTGGCTCTGAGAAAACCCTTCCCTTGAGGCCAAGGCTGGGGCTGGCACCGAAGCACAGTGCCTGGGCTCTCTACAGCCATGCACACTGTGGCCACAGGGTTCTACTCAGGCTTCTGATGTGGAGCCTCACCTCCTTGGGCTCTCCTTGGAAGAAAGAATTTCCCCCAGCCTTCCCTCCCTTGCCCTCCCCTTCCTCTCTTCCTATTTGTCTGCATTTCCTGTTAGCAGAGATTCTCTCTGAAGCTCTGAGAACACGGCACCCTCACCCCTGCAATTGCATGGCAATTCCCCTCCCATCTGGCGGGGCCCCCTGTCTGATTGATGGGGAGGGACACAGTTCATCCTGGCCATGCTCCTGCATCCGGGTCTCTTTTTATTTATTCATTTTTTTGAGACGGGGTCTCACTCTGTCACCCAGGCTGGAGTGCAGTGGCACGATCTTGGCTCACTGCAGCCTCTGTCCCCCAGGTTCAAGCGATTCTCCTGCCTCAGCCTCCTGAGTAGCTGGGACTACAGGTGCCCACCACCAGGTCTGGCTAATTTTTGTACTTTTAGTAGAGATGGGGTTTCACCATATTGGCCAGGCTGGTCTCAAACTCCTGACCTTGTGATCTGCCCACCTTGGCCTCCCAAAGTGCTGGGATTACAGGTGTGAACCACCGCACCTGGCCACATCCAGGTCTCTTGAGGCTCCCAGACTGCCTCTTTCTCTTTACCCTGAGACCCCGCAGCCGCATTTCACAACTTCTCTTGGCAGAAGGAAAGATACACTTTCCCAGGAGAACTGGACACTCAAGTTCCTAGTCTAAAGAGAGACAGGGGCAGTAACCAGAGATAGAAGCCTCTTCCATCTCCAGCATCAGATGGTGAACATCACCAGAGAAAGCGCGGCCACTTGACTCCAGTCCTTCTAGGAGTCTCATTCCCATTTCTCTGGAAGACGGAGCTGAGAGCGGAGAGACTCCCCAGATTCGCCGCAGGTCAGTCCCAGCACCAGGATCCAGCCACATCTCAGACCAGATCCTGTGGTTCTCCTACCACCCTTCTCAGCCTCTGCCCTAGGAGGAAGGCTACTACCCACGGTCCCGAAGTAGAGTCCCTGGGGCATTGGTGACAGCAGGAGAAGGGGCACAGCTTCCCACCGGTAGCCTTGCACCCCAGCCCCTTGTGAGGGACTCTCCCCGTGGCCCTGCAGCCCTTGCTGCCCCATGGCTGTCTAACATCCTGAAGGGGATCCCACCTCCATTCAGCAGCAGCCACCAAGAAAGACCATGGCTGGCTTCATTTATACTAGAGTGTGACTGACTGCCACATATCTAACTGCTCCTCTCTGGAGAGGCTGGGGCTGTAATCTGGGCTGTGAGAACCTAGAGGTTAGTGACAAAGGAGCGAAGACTGGAGGGTGCAGCTTCCAACAGTGCAACAAAGGGTCCTGCCAGGGCTCCCTCAAGGGACAGCCCTGTGTTGCCAGCACATACTGAAGGCTAGGTCCAAAGTCCGTGGGCTGTGTAGTTGGCATAGGAGTACCATTCCCTGCTGCGCCTGGACAGAAATTCTGTCCAAGAAGAAGAGGTGGAGGCTGGCCTCTGAGCCCCCTCTGCCCTTGGAGGTCCAAGTGCTCATGTCCTCTAAGTGTGAGTGGCTCAGACCACCTGGGAAGGGATCCTGCCTGAGGAATGACAGAGCGATGTCACCACATCCCCACATCCCAGCAGGGCCATCGGGGGCCACCGAAGAGGAAATGGGTCCTCGGACAATCTCAGTTCAGGGATCACAGAACTTTGGCAGCACTCTGGAGTCATTTGAGGGCTCCTTGGTAAACATTTTATTGCTTAATTCACATTCCTCCTCCCTCTGTCTTGACTCTCTGACACGTTGAGAACAAACCAAAAATAAAAATCTGTTCTTTTCCAGCGAATTTGCTCATTTTTGCAAATGCTCACCCTGTCTGCCTTTGCCTTTGGAACTTGCTTCCGAAGGAAGCCAGAGGGTCCCAGAGGCAGAGGGTCGTTCCTGGGGGCCGTTCCTGCTTTGGCCCAAGGGGTCTCTAGGAAGGCAGCTCCCCACTCACCACCGCCCGGGCTCAGGCCTCTCTCAGGGAGGCACCAAGAATGGCCTCCTCCTCCTGCTTTGTATTATGGGAGAGGACGTTCCAGCCAGTGTTCCCCAGTTCCCGCAGGGCCAGGAGAAGACAGTCAGCTTCCTCATTTGCTCATCTGTTCATTCATTCACTCAATAAACCTTGGTATGAAGGATGGGGCTGGTCGGATAGATATAGCGTACCCCAAAGCCCCCCGCTCACCTCCCTGATGCCAGGACGACCCTCAGACACCCCACCTCCACTGAGCAGGAGTCCCTCTAAGACAAGATCAATGCGAGACACAGCAGGCCCCGCAGTCACTCCATGAGTGTTGCCAAAAATGGAATCTCTCATCCAACAGGGACCCAGGCCCAGAGAGGGCAGTGAACTGTCCAAGGCCACACAGGTAGAACAGGGCAGGCTTTGGGATAGGACTGTGAATTCTCAGCCCCTCTTTTCAACGTCTCCTTTCTCTGCACAGAAGACTCTGCAGAGGGACATCTAGGGTTACACAGCCCTCACCGGACAACTTGTGTGGCCCTCGGGCAAGTGACTGGATTTCTCTGGGCCTCAGCTTTACTCTTGTGTAAACTGGGGCTGTGACAGCATTTAGCAGGTGCCAGGCCCTGTGCTTAGAGCCCTTGGCATGTTTTAATTTATGCACTTTCCCTACTCCAAAGTCCTCTGGGGTGGATGCCACTATTAGCTCCACTTACTGATGGGTAAACGAAGGCAGAGAGAGAGGCGAGGCAACTTGCTTTGGGTGGCCCAGCTGGTGAACAAGAAGTCTGAGATGGAATGCAAGGCCTGACCCCAAAGCTTTGAGCCATCACCAGCATCAGGCCAACTTCCTAGGACCTGATGAGGCTCAGGTGCATCATGGCTGAAGGCTACGCTTGGAGCCTGATGCCCAGCTAATGTGCGATCCAGGCTCTCGGAGCCTGATGCTAGCGAATGTGCGATACAGATAGCACATGGTTCTCCAGGGAGCGCGTGGACTGTGCCCTCAGGGGACGTTGGGCAATGTTTGGAGACATTTTTAGGTTGTCACAACAGAGGGTAGGGGTGCACTGGCCTCTACTGCGTGGAGGCCAGGGATGCTGTAAACATTCCCCCGTGCCCAGAACACCCCCAAGATGAAGAATTGTCCCCCTGCGGGGTCGCCGTACCGAGGCTGAGCAGCTGTGAAGTGATTATTGCTTTTAGCAGGAGTTGTTTGCCACCCAAGAAGGTGCCCGCATCAACTCGCCCGCTGTCAGGCCCTGCCCACCCTGGGGGCACCTCTCTTGCCCTCAATCAACTGGGCGGGGCGGGGCACTGCTTTGAAGTCGGCTCTCTAGGTCCTCCCCATGATCTCTGCAGGGTCCCAGAGGGACAGGCTGGGTGTCCTGCTTGGGTAGGTTTGACAGCAAGTGACGCTCCCCTTGTCCCCCGCCTCTTGCCCCCGAGGCTCCCGCCCCATCCTTACCAGCCAGCAGAGGGTCCAGCGCTGTCTCCTCCATCGCTGTTTCCTCCATCCCACTTGCCTCCCACGTGCTGGCCTTGGGCTTCCCAGTGGCAGGTCCGAATGCCGGGACCACCCCACCCGGCAACGCAGCACCTCCGCTGCTGGAATCTCAGGTGAGGTGGTGGTGGGGGCTGCTCCCAGGCTGCTCCCAAATTTTGCAAGTGGAATTTGCAAAATGAGTCAGCAGGGCAAGAAGGCTGAAAGCCAGGTGGTGCGTGTGGGTTAATCATTACCCCGTAGACACTTCCCCTGGATGCCAACAGACCCCTGAGGGCAGGGCCTCCTCCAGCCACGCCCACGGTCATGGGAGTCCCATGACCACTTAGCTGTGGACAACCGGGGTCAGGGCCCAAGGACCCTCTTTCCCTCCAGGGTATGGCTTCAGTTTGGAAAAGCCAGGGTTGCAGGTGGCCCTGTTTCACAGCCTGCCTTAACCTCCTGAGCAGTGACTTCCATTGCAGGGCCTCCCTGCTGCCCTTCCCTGAGCGCCTCCTCTGCTTCCCGCCCAGTGTTAGGCGCTTAACCTCCTTTTTTTTTGGATATTCTTGCCAACCCTGCCCTGAGGAGCTGTATATCTCCATCTCACGAAGCAGCATGGCAGGGCCCGGGGAGGGCCTTCGGGAGAGGTTGTGTGGAGCAGCAGAGCTGGTTAGGAGCGAGGAAGAAAACATGTCATAGCAGGTTCTTTCTTTCCTTGGGGTCTCTGTTTCCTCAACGGATACACGGGGTCACAGCTGCACCTGCTTCGTGGGGCTACCCTGAGGATTAAATGAGGTAACGAGGGTAGAAGGCTGAGTATGGGATCCCAGCACACAGTAGGTGCTCAAAAAATGTTGGCTGATGTTCATGTCATGGGGTTGTGTCCAGCAGGCCGGGAATCCTGGCCTGGTTTGCTTGCCGATGCGTCAGCACGTGGCCGGTGCTGGATGAATGATGATGCCGAGTGAGTTGGCCAAGGTCCGTGCAGGCCAGAGGCTTCCCCCGGGTGGGTCTCACGTCCAGTGATGTGCTCCTTTAAGATGTCACAGTGGAGGCTGGGCGCGGTGGCTCACGCCTGTAATCCCAGCACTTTGAGAGGCTGAGGAAGGGGGATCACCTGAGGTTAGAGATCAGCCTGGCCAACATGGTGAAATCCTGTCTCTACTAAAAATACAAAATTAACCTGGTGTGGTGGCGGGCACCTGTAATCCCAGCTACTCAAGAGGCTGAGGCCAGGATCACTTGAACCCGGGAGGTGGAGGTTGCAGTGAGTGGAGATGGTGCCACTGCACTCCAGCCCGGGCAACAAGAGTGAAACTATGTCTCAAAAAACAAACAAAAAAAAAGAGTGACACTTGGTCCCTGGTGTTATTGGTCGCCGGGAAAGGTACATTGCACTTCTTTCAGGCAGTGAGTTTAAGGCAGCAGTAGCTGGGTGTGGTCAAGGGGCTCTGCCCCACATTGCCCCCATGGCCACCTGCCATGCTTGACAGTCCACCATCATCATAGACTCAGGGATGGCAGAGCCCTAGCAACAGTGACAGTGGTGACAGCATAGTCACCCTGCACACATGCTGCTCACCTGGTGGGGAAGGTGTGCACATCGGGTGGGGCCATGAGAGAAGAGGTGGGAGACCCCTCCAGGGGCTGGGGGCAGCTCTGAGCTGGCAGGGTGACTGCCAGGGGGTAGCAGGCAGGACAGCTGAGGACACATTTGCTGCTGGCCTCCCCAGAGGTTCACTCTGGGCTCAAGAATTTTATTCTGCTTGGCTATTCGGCCGCTGGGGATCCATCCTATATAACCTCAGAGATTCGAGGAAGGTAAACTAGAAGCTGCTATTGGCAAAAGACGCAATAAAACATTTCACTCCTTCCCTCTTTCATCCATTTTCGCTTTCAGAGAGAACCTCTCCCAAGCACCCAAAGGTTCTAGAAAGGGTGTCCGGGTACAGAGAGAAGAGATCAAAGTAGACGCAGTTCCCACCCTCATGCAGTGCCTGGGGAAGTGCCCAGGGTCTCATGGGACAGGTACAAATCCCATTTTGAAGGTGAGATTGATGCTGTTCCACTGTATAAATCTATGCCCTCGTCGCGGCTCCGTAAACGTGGTCTATGCAGACAGTAATGAGTTTTGCTGAAGCTGCTAGAATTCCCCTTGGAATTTTCTTAGCTGGAGGTTAGGCTAGACCCTATCCAGGGTGCAAATGCCAGCAAGTTGAAGCTTTGTTTAGCATTTAAAGCCTCCTAATGGGTTTTAAACATTTACACTTGTCTTATTATTAATCCCAATTACTGAAACTCCACCCTGCCAACTGTGTCTCTCGTTTTATAAATACAGTCGGGACAGAAAGGTTGCCCAAGGCTATTAGCGGCAGCAGCAACACGTCTTATTTGCAAAAGAAAGTTTGCAATAAATTCTCAGGGGAGAAAAAGGCACCTCACAAACAGAGCTCTGAAATTTGCCTTTTAAGAAATGCCTCTGCTTTCGCTCAAGCCCTGAAATAAATTTTCAGGGGCTCTCCCCACCTTTAAATCATGAATGTGGAAGTTCAAAACCAGGTCCTGCCACTCAAGGGAACCGACGGCCTGGGGTTGAGACTGGGCCACCTCTCGGGTTTTAGTGTGTATTTAAAAAGTGACACATGGTTGTTTCTGTAAGGAAATTATAACTGGCCTTGGACAGAGTTATTGGATGTTGGGAATGGAGCCGCAGCGAGTACTGCATTTCTTCCCAGTGCCTTCCAAGCTGCCCGGTCCAGGGTCTGCTATAAACAGTGAAATGTAATATTGCCTTATTTGGTCACAGAGCCAACCTATCACTTGCAGAGGCCTCTTTGCCTTTGACTTTGTGATAAACGATTAATCCTGTGTCATTGTTGGCCAGGCAGAGGGAGTGTGCATGCTGCCCAGGCTTCAGGCCCCCCATTTGGATGGAGCTCCCAGGGTTTGATAGGTTTTTTGTGCATTTTTCATGCATGCAGCGGGGGGTGCTGCCTGCACTGGGGAAGCAAAGGACCTGGATCCCAGGACCTGGAGGATTTTGCAGAACCAGATGAGGTGTCAGAAGAGCCTTGTGGGTTTCTTTTCTTTTCTTTTCTTTTCTTTTCTTTTTTTTTTTTGGTACAATGTATAGGTAACTTACACAGATTTTTCCCCTTCCCCTCCCCTTCCCCTCCCTCCTCCTCCCCCTCCTCCTCCTCCTTCTTCTTCTTCTTTGTCTTCGTCTTCTTCCTCCTCTTCCTCTTCTTCTTTTGAGACAGGGTCTTGCTCTGTCTCCCAGCCTGGAGGGCAGTGGTGCCATCATAACTCACTGCAGCCTCAATCTCTTGAGTTCAAGGGGTCTTCCCACCTCAGCCTCCCCAGTAGCTGGGACTACAGGAGTGTGCCATGACACTTGGTAAATTTTTAAAATTCTTTATAGAGATGGGGTCTCACTACGCTGCTCAGGCTAGTCTGGAACTCCTAGGCTCAAGCGATCCTCCTGCCTTGGTCTTCCAAAGTGCTGGGATTACAGGCATGAGCCACCATGCCTGGCCAGTTCACACAGATTTTATAAAGCAAAGCTGAGTGTCTCAGAGCGGAGCGGGGCTCAGGGATGGCAGGTGTCCCTGGGGTTTTGTAGTGTTTAGGGAACGCACAACCTGGGCAGGGCAAGCGAGAGTAAGACCATAGGCTCAGGGCTTGCCACCTGCCATGCACCCTGGACAGAGCTCATTGTGTAGAGGAGGGGATGGTGGGTTTCCATTGGAGGGGCTTGAACCTGGGGCTTGAACCTGGGGCCTGTTGGGAACTAAGCAGAGGACTCTGTTTCCCCCCCGGAGCAGCTATCTGCTGAGGAGGCTGCCCAGAGAGGGCCCCATGCAAGTTCCCCGTGGGGCCAGCTGCCTGATCCCCTTGGTGCAGGCACAGGAGAGTCCCTTGTGCCTCTCTGTGAGAGGCCAACCCAATGGAAAAGTGGCCATCCCTGGTGGCCATCTCTTGGGGGGTGGTCTATTGCTAAGGGCCCTCCTCCTCAGGTCGAAGCCATCATGGGGGTCTCTGTAGGCTCAGTTACCGCTCCCCATCCCTGGATGTTTCCTCTGAGGGACAATCTGGGATGGTCTGGCCACTGACCCGGGGCAGGGGACAGTGTGAATCATAGGAAGGGAAGAGGAAGTACGAAGGGGCCGTGACTCACTGGGTGGCCTGGATGGAGGAGGAGATCACAAAGCATCGCACGTATGAAGCAGTGGGCAGGGTGGAGCTGGAGACTGCATCCGCCAGCGTGGGCTCAGCCTTCAGTCTGGCCATGTCCCCCGGTGGGGGCCACGGGCAAGTCAGCTCTCCCTTAGCCTCTGTGTTCTCATCTGTAAAGTAGGCTTCCTGGGACCTGCCTGGGAGGGCTGCAGTGCGAAATTCCTCAGATGAATCGGTATTGCAGAGAGGCCAGTGGTGCTAAATTGATGGTGGGATTAATTAATACCTTAAATGAGAAAAGGCCACCTACATTTTCCAAAATTCCCTATTATTTCACTTATAGTTCATTATAATGGCATGTGAGAGTGCAGCTTCCAAGAAGTATCCTGAAGAGAGGGGTGTTCTCTTCCCCTTTCCTCTCCCACTGCCTTCTGGCTGAGGCAGGGCTGTGATGGCTGGAGCAACAGTAGCGATTTTGGATCATGAAGCCGTGAAGTGGCTTTGAGCATGGGGGCCTCGCAACACAGAGCATTAAAATGCAAGAAGCCTGTGTCTGAAACAGGGTGCACCCATCCTCATCTGCGTACCCTGGGATTTTTTTTTTTTTTTTTTTTTTTTTGAGACAGAGTCTCGCTCTGTCACCCAAGCTGGAGTGCAGTGGTGCAGTGGTGCAACCTTGGCTCACTGCAACCTCTGCCTGCTGAGTTCAAGCGATTCTCCTGTTGAGCCTCTGGACTAGCTGGGATTACAGGTGTGTGCCACCACACCCGGCTGATTTTTGTATTTTTAGTATAGACGGGGTTTCACCACATTGGCCAGGCTGATCTCAAACTCCTGACTTCAGGTGATCCGCCTGCCTCAGCCTCCCAAAGTGCTGGGATTGCAGGCGTGAGCCACTGGGCCGGGCCTACCCTGAGATTTTTACACGGAAAATGAACAAGCTTCCTTTGCCTAGGACAGTGCATAAAAGTACTTTGGGAACTATGAAGAGCTCTGCAAAAGGGAGGTAAGGACCCGAGATCCAATTTCCAGGGTAAAGGACAAGTGAGTTTGCCCTCTGCTGCTGGTTTTTCACCTTCACAGTGGGTCCGGCTTGAACTATTATTCAGTTTCCCATCTTTGGCTCCTCCCACCAGTAATGCCTTTGAACTCACTGTCATCTTTCGGTATCCTCGCTCCATCCCCTCCGGCTGCCCAGCCTTCCCGATGCCCCCCTGCACTGTACTCCCTGTCTCAGGCCAATTATCCTCCCCCGTTTTCAGCGTTCAGAGTGGGACTCTTACAGAATCCTGGGGTCCGAGAGGACTTCAGAAGGCATTGATTGCAGCTCTCCCGAGCATGGGCTGTGCCATGTGACATCCCCCAGCCTGTACTAAAATGCTTTCAGGGACGCAGCACTCACTACCCCCGTCACAGCCTGGTCATCGTTGGCCAGCTCCCCATACCATGAAGCATTTCCCACAGCTGAGCACCAACTGTATGCCTCGGGGCATCCTCCTCCACCCTGGGTCTGCCCCCTGGCATCCAGGAGATGCGGTCTCCTCATTAATCCATTCCAGTAAAGCTTCCCAGAGCACCTGAGCTCTGCAGTGCTATCATAGGCAGTGGGGGGACAGGAACAGGCAAGGGCCTTGCTTTGAGTAGCTCACTTTCTAGTGAGGACCACTACGGTGTGAATAATTATGAAAGCAATGAGCTAATTAACTGTAATGACCACAAGCATCACAAAGAAGCCCACGGAGCTGTGGATGTGTGAAATGTGGGCTATCATAAATTTGGTGGCCAGAAAGGAGTGGTAAGGGCAGGCTATGGGCACCAACCATCCCACTCTGCCTGGGACCATCCCGGTTTCAGCCCTGAGAGTTCCACATCTCAGAGAACCTCCTTCATCCTGGAAAACCCGGTGATTGGTCACTGTAGGGCAGTCTCCAAGCGCGTGCATGTCTTGCGGCTGCCGTGACAAATCACAACAAACTGGGAGGTTTAAACAGCTCTGAAGACTAGAAGCTCAAAATCAAGGTGCTGTCAGGGTGGGTTCCTTCTAGGAGCTCTGCTCCAGGCCACACTCCAGCTTCTGGGGGCAGCCGGCAATCCCCGGCCGTCCAGGTTTGCAGACATGTGGGTCTGATCTGCCTCCAACATCGCACCGCCTTCCCTGCATGTCTCTCCAAGTCTTATTCTTTTCTGTCTCTTATAAGGGCAGTCATTATGGGACATAGGGACCACCCTAATCCTAGATGATCTCATTTCGTAGTCCTTACCTTAATGACATCTGCAAAGACCTTATTTCCAAATAAGGTGATATTCACAGTGACAAGCAGCTAGGACTTGAACGTGTCTTTTGGGGGGTCACTATTTGACTTGTTATACCAGAGAAGGGTGTTGTTGCAACTGGAAGGACACAATGACTTAGCAAGGCAAAGAGGTGATGGAAATTCCAGGCAGAAGAAATAGCAGGTGCAAAGGCCCCGTGGCTGGAAGGAGACTGACCGATTAGAGAGCTGAAGGAAGCCTCCCAATGTGGCTGCAGTAAGAGGGAGAGGAGCGGGCATGGGGGCACCCATGGAGAACCCTATAGGCCACAGGGAGGAGTTTGGCATTTTCCCTGGGAGAAAAGGGAGCCCCCAGTGAAAGACAAGCTGGCAGGGCCTGGAGCTGCCCTCCAGGTGCCACCCTGGCTGCTCCAGTACCGAAGCCTTGCCCACTTCCCCAGAACCCCATCTGCTGGACCACAGTGGGCAATGGCCCGGTAAGCCGACAGAGCTACCTGCACTGCCTGCTCTGGGACGGGTGAAATGTGAGCTGAGGAGGCTCACCCGGAAGCAGCCTCGCTGCTGGGGAAGAAGCCTGCTGGGGCCTCACCTCCAGGCCAGGAATGCCTCCTGGAGGCTCGGCTGCTGGCTCCAGCCCCCAGTGAGGCCACCCCTGACTCTTTCTCCTCTCTGGTTGGAGCTGGGCTGACCTACGTGTGTCAAGGGCAGGGAGGTGAAATGCCCAGCTCCCATCCTTGCCCTGTCCCTTGTGAGCCGTGTGATTCTGGAGAGGTTATTTACTTCCTTACTCTGGTTTCCTCGTCTGTGGAATAAGGTGATGCTCGGGTCCATATTCCAGGGTATGTTGTCATGACAAAACAAGTGAAAACCCTGGGGCAGAGTTGAGGCCAGGTGAGCAGTGTGGGAGAGCAGAGGGTTCCAGAGGCAGCCCCGCCCTGGCATGCAGAGCTGCCTCATCTCCACCCTGGCCTGAAATGTTGCCTGAGCCATCACCTGCTGCTGAGCCTGTGCCCCAACAATGTAAAATGAAGGAGGTGACCTTGGTGATGATAAAGATGCTGGACTGTGGACACGTCCTAAAGCTTCAGAGGATACCTGGCCCTTTTACAAACCTCGATTTCTCATTTGACATTTAAACCCACTTACACCCATTTAGCTGGTAAGAAAACTGACACCTGAAGAAATTAAGCAACTGACCAAAATCACCTCT
This sequence comes from Chlorocebus sabaeus, assembly GCF_047675955.1. Lineage (NCBI taxonomy): Eukaryota > Metazoa > Chordata > Mammalia > Primates > Cercopithecidae > Chlorocebus > Chlorocebus sabaeus. The sequence goes on from NC_132904.1 coordinate 4,588,139, forward strand.
TGGTGAAGGGGTGGCACTAGGACCTGGATTTGGATCTTCTAGTCTGGTCTCAGTGTTCAGAGGCTGTGGGGTGTCTGAGCCTGGGTAGGCCGGAGACCCCCACCCACACCAGTCCCAACACCCCTGCCTTCCTGAGGAGAGTGGAGCTTGCACCTGGCCGGGCTGGGCTCATTCTTGGTTGGGGTGGGGTTGTTGGTGCATTCTAAACTTCTCTTTAGAAACTTAAAAAAAATCCTGGTCATTAAATGATTAAGTAGAGAGGCTTTCATGGTACAAACATCTGATCTGAGAGTTGTTCCTTTTCCAAAAACCCTTCCCATAACTAAGAATAGTGGATTTCATTCTGCCCATTTAACCTGAACCCTGCTTATCATTTTCCTACGCATTATGTGGTTATTTTGAATTGTCTGCAAGAATGCCTGAAGTTAGCAGGGTTTGGCAGGCATCCCATTAGATGCTTTTGTTTGGACCTAGAGATACCATCGTAGCTGTCTTACGCTGAGAGACTTGAGAAAAATTGAAGCGCAGTGTTTTTCCCCTTCTAAGACCGTCCCAAGTTCTGCCTTCTGGGCTGGGATCCTGGGGGAATGCATAGGAGACCTTATTTGGGATTATTGAGTTCCTTGAATTTTATGGGCATTAAACACTCGCTCTAAGTGCCACGTCGGAGCTCCGGTTTCTGCTGCGGTGATGGCTCAAGGGATGAACTCAGAAGGGAAAGGAGGTAGCAGCGGATCTCGTCACAGTTTGGGATGTCGCAGTGTGGCCTGGGCAAGCCGCATGACCTCTCTGAACTGTCTCCTTCTCTGCAAGGTGCTGGTGCTGGTCACCAGAGGTGCAGGACAACATAAGAGGCTGTAAAAGAGAGAGAGGAAGTCCCTGGTGCTGAGCATCCTGGGAAGAATACAGAGAGCCAAGACTTAGGGAGCACTGACCGTGGGCCAGAGCTGATGCAGGCACTTTGCATGCTCATTCAGCCCTGACAACAGCCCTGTTGAACAGACAAGGAAACCAAGGCTCAGAGAGATTGGGTAAATTGCTTGAGGTCACACAGCCTGGGAGTGCTGGAGCTAGAGCTTGAGCATAGGTGGACACCTGCACAGCTGGTCCTACCACCCCCCAGTCACTCTCCACCACTTGTTAGATGCAAAGTGCAGAGGCTTTGACCTGTTGCTAATAGTCTCCCCAGCAGCTCTGTAAGGGAGGCTTTTCAGATACCGTTTCTGGGGGGGATGGGGGGAATATAAGACCATCACACTGTGGAAGACAGATTGGTGCTTCCTCAATAAGTTAAACATAGAGTTACCTTATGACCCAGAAATTCCACTTCTAGGTGTATACCCCAAAGAATCGAAGACAGGTAGGCGTCCTGTTAGATGCCTTGTTAGACATTCAAACCAAAGCTGCTACTTGAATGTTCGTGGCAGCACCACTCACAGCAGGCAAAAGGTGGAAGCAACTCAAGTGTGCCTTGATGGATGGATGGAGAAACAAAGTGCAGCCCATGCACACGGCCGGGTGTTATTCAGCCGCAAAAAGGAATGATGCACTGACACGGGGCCCAGCATGGATGAACCTACAAGACACTGTGTAAGTCAAAGAAGCCAGTCACAAAAGACCATCCAATGCATGACTCCATTTATATGCCATGCCCGGAATAGGCAAATCCATAGACACAGAAGGTAGGTTTGTGTTTGTCAGAGGCAGGGGGAGGGAAATCTGAGCTGCTCCTGCAGGCTGGGGTGGGAGCCATTAGAAACCAGCAGCAGCTGAAGGGCCAGGACACCTTCCCAATGCCGTGCGGGGCTGGGTGCAGGAAGGCAGGGAAGCTTGGGGCCTGGCTTGCTGGGAAAAAGTGGAGGGGAGTGTGTGGTCACCCCTTCCTTTCTGTGATCTTAGGGGCCATGCCTCCTTGGCCATCTGGTTTGGGGGAAGGGGTCCTGACTTGGGCACCAGACAGAGCCGAGTGTGGCTCCTCTCCAACCACTGCCAGCTGTGCGCCCCTGGGCCTGTAAGTGGGGGACTGAGAGGTCCAACACCAGGAGGGGAGTGACTGCTAATGGCTATGGGGTATTTATGGGGGTGATGGAATGTTCTGGAACGGTGGTGATGGTTGCACAATGTTGTCAATGCACCAAGTGCCACTGAACTGTGCACTTCAAAATGGGTAACATGAGGATTCTATGTTGTGGGAATTTTACCACAATTTTAAAAATCCCTTTTAGATTTGGGGAAACCGAGGTATCATCCTACAGCCTGCAGCAATTTAAGGGAAGGGTAGGAGAGGTTGGCAAAAGAGACCTGGGGTCGTCTACAGAGAAGCAAGCGAAGAGGAGAAGCACTGTTGTCCACTTGGGGTCTCACAGGAGACACTACTGGTTTGCAGCGTGAGCGCTCCCTAGGTTTTGCCCAGGAAATCTTCCGGAAAAGGTTTTCCTTACAGATTTTCTGATTCCAGTGGATGGTGAAGGGTGGAACGTGCTGAGTCTCGAACTCAAGGCAGGCTCGGAGGGAAAGCAGACGTTGGCTGTCTCCAAGGCAGCTGGCAATGAGCTCGCTGACCATGGACACTGGGGGTGCACGTGCATGCCGTGACCCCTCCCAGCCCCTCCTGTGTCTGCAGTGGGCAGCAGACAGTGCGCTCAGGCCCCACGGCTGTGCCGCCTCTGCCTCCTGGCCCTGGGTTCCCTGAGACCACCCTCTCTCCTCCCTCCCATGAGGCCCAGAATGTGCCGACCTCTCTCTCCAGTGGCAGGGTAGGCCCGTGACCCAGGCCAGGCCTGGAGCCCTGGAAGTCCTGGGCCACAGTGCTAGGTCCAGGGGTGGCTGCATGACCCAGGCTGGCCCAGTGAGCGTCGGCCCTGGGCGTTTGGCTGGACCCTGGTGACACAACCCGGAACTGCTGGTGGCATCTCAGCCACCCCTTGGGGACAGCACAGGCGGAGCCAAGCCAAGCGCTGGAGGGAGGCAGATTCCTCCTGGTTCAGCTGGGCCTGAGTCAGCGGTGATCGGGAACTTCTCGGCAACTGCCCTAATTGTTCCCTTTCCTGAGCTCTAGTGAGGTTTCTGTCTCCTGCATTCAGAGGCACTCTGAGGAAGCCAGGAATCCTGGAAATCTGAGCTGCCCCTGCAGGCTGGGGTGAGAGTCATTGGAACCAGCAGCAGCTGAAGGGCCAGGGAACTCTCCCTGAGTGCACTGATTTTGGCGCCAGACAGACCCAGGTGTGGCTCCTCCCCAGCCACAGCCAGCTGTAGGGGGGCCCCTGGGCCTGTAAGTGGGGGACCGAGAGACCCAAACCAGGAGGACGCTGCTGCTCCCACTGCCATCAGGGAACCCAGGGCCAGGAGGCAGAGGCGGCACGGCCGTGGGGCCTGAGCGCACTGTCTGCTGCCCACTGCAGACACAGGAGGGGCTGGGAGGGGGCACGGCACGCTGGGCAGGATGCAGGAAGGAAGGGGAGCTTGGGGCCTGGCCTGCTGGGAAAAAGTGGAAGAGAGTGTGCAGTCGCCGTCACCCCTTCCTCACTGTGATCTTAGGGGCCACGCCTCCTTGGCCATCTGGTTTGGGGGAAGGGGTCCTGACTTTGGCACCAGACAGACCCAGGTGTGGCTCCTCCCCAGCCACTGCCAGCTGTGTGCCCCGGGGCCTGTAAGTGGGGGACTGAGAAGCTCAACACCAGGACGAGGCTGCTGCTCCCACCGCCTGGGCCGGCAGCCTGGCTCTCATCCTGCTTTCCTCACCGACTTGCCTCGGTTTCCCATCTGTAAAATAGGGGCAATAAGGGTGCCTCCTTCCCAGGGCTGCTGTGCAGCAGAGAGGAGTTTGTGAGCGTAAATGTGCCAAAAGGTGGCCGGGCATCCCTGGGTGAACGCCAGCGGTCCCTGGTCCCTCCTAGGGCCACGGTGAAAACAAAGGAGACAGTCTGGGAAGCACCTGGGGAAGAAGAGTAAGGAGGCCGTGCTGCCGGGCACAGAGGCACTTCTGCATTCGGGTCTTCCCTTTGCACCCTGCTGCACCCCTGAGCCATTCCAGGAGTCAGAGGTGGCAGAGCTGGCTCCCTCCAGAGTAGACCGATTTGTCTCCTGGTGACAGCTGTGCCTGCAACCCTCGCCTGGTCCTCAACTCTGATGCCAGCGTCCAGGAATGCACTGTCCCACAGCCTTCAGTCTCTTCTCAGGAAGCTCATGCATTAAGGCTGAAAGGATAAATAAATGCCGTAAGCCATGCTCAGGCTGCTTGCCCCTCCGATGCAGGCATCTGCAAACGCCAGGGTGCACGAGCCACACGCTGGTGCTGTGCAACAGCTTTGACTTCTCCCTGTTAAAAATGGGGTGCGAAGGAGGCCCTGCAGAGGACCTGGCAGCTCCCTCCTTCATCCTGGTGGGCATGGACTGGCCTCACCCGGCCTGACCCTGGCCCATATGTGTCTGGGCTTCTGCAGACCCTCCCCCTCTGCCAGGACCTCCTTCCCCGCACAGACCAGCCTGTGCCTGCCCCCTGCTCTCTCTCTTACCAAGTGTCTGCCTCAGCCTACGGGTTATTTGGTGTGTCCTTCTCTTTCTTTCTTTCCTTCTTTCTTTCTTTCTTTTCTTTCTTTCTTTCTTTCTTTCTTTCTTTCTTTCTTTCTTTCTTTCTTTCTTTCTTTCTTTCTTTCTTTCTTTCTTTCTTTCTCTCTTTCTTTTCTTTCTTTCTTTCTCTTTCTTTCTTTCCTTCTTTCTTTCTTTTCTTTCTTTCTTTCTTTCTTTCTTTCTTTCTTTCTTTCTTTCTTTCTCTCTCTCTCTCCTTCTTTCTTTCTTTCTTTCTTCTCTTTCTCTCTTTCTTTCTTTCTTCTTTCCTTTTTTTTTTTTTTTTGGAGACACAGTCTTGATCTGTTGCCCAGACTAGAGTGCAGTGGTGTAATCTTGGCTCATTGCAACTTCTGCCTCCCGGGTTCAAGTGATTCTCCTGGCTTAACCTCCTGGGTAGCTGGGATTACAGGCACCTGACACTATGCCAGGCTAATTTTTGTATTTTTAGTAGAGATGGGGCTTCATCATGTTGGCCAGGCTGGTCTCAATCTCCTGACCTCAGGTGATCCACCGGCCTCAGCCTCCTAAGTGCTGGGATTACAGGCAGGAGCCACCATGCCCGGCCCCCACTTTCTCTTTTCCTCCTCTCTCTCTCTCTCGCCTCTCTCCACCCTCCACCCCATACCAAAGCTTGCTGGAGATATGGGCCGTCTCTTCTCCTGGTCTTCAGGGATTTGGATAAAAGCAGATTGAAATTAAAATAAGAACCTACCAGGTCTAGAAACCTTGATGTTAAAAAAAAAAAAAAAAAAAAGATGTTAAATTAAATCTGTGCCCCTAATTTTACCCAATGGGAAGTAACTGTACTCATTAACGGGGGAATGTATCGTTTATAGGATTTTTGACCTAGATAGGATCCAAAGGCACACAGATCTCAGGTAGGCCCACTGGCTTTGCACACAGACCAGGGGGTCCCAAGAGGTAAGGAGAAGAACGCCTCATTTCAGAGCTGGCCTCACAGACATGGGACCCCTGCAGTCCCAGACAACCCCGCTGCAGACAGGCCCTGCGCTTGGTTCCATGCTCTGCTGGTTCTTAATTACTTTGCCATTGACCTTGTGTTTTTGAGTGAGATCTGATGGAGGGTGCCCAAGAACAGAGGCTACAGGTGTGCAAAGATGTTCACCCTTCACCTCCACCCATTTGCAGACAGCATCCCTGGTACAAATACTTATAAAGCACAGAGTCCGAGGCACCCACGATGCCTGGGCGTTCAGTGGAGCCCAAAGTGAGGACAAGGTCAGTGTGTGAAGGCTGAGTGCACGGGAACCTAACAGTCCGTCGGGCCACGTATTGCACTCAAGCCAGAATTCACAGAAGAAGACAAGAGAGTTCTAAGAAACACAGACGGCCAAGCAGGCCGTCCTGTCATTTCTTACTGCTAGCCAGCCCCTAACACTGGAAGTGGTGACTTAGAGGGAACGGGAAAGAAGTGAAATAAAAACAGCCAAGATGATTTTCTGCTGTGTTTCCACTACTCTTGCAGAATCTAAAATACATAAGTAGGCCGGGCGTGGTGGCTTGCACCTGTAATACCAGCACTTTGGGAGGCTGAGGTGGGTGGATCACTTGAGGTCAGGAGTTTGAGACCAGCCTGGCCAACATGGTGAGACCCTGTCTCTACTAAAAATACAAAATAAGTAGGCTGGGCTTGGTGGTGGGTGCTGTAGTCCCAGCTACTTGGGAGGCTGAAGCAGGAGAATCATTTGAATCCCGGAGGCGGAGGTTACAGTGAGCCGAGATCACGCCACTGCACTCCAGCCTGGGAGACAGAGTGAGACCCTCTCTAACACAACAACAACAACAACAAACAAACACAAAAAGGGCCGGACACGGTGGCTCACGCCTGTAATCCCAGCACTTTGGGAGGCCAAGGCGGGCCGATCACCTGAGGTTGGGAGTTCGAGACCAGCCTGACCAACATGGAGAAACCTCATCTCTACTAAAGATACAAAATTAGCCGGGTGTGGTGGCGCACGCCTGTAATCCCAGCTACTCGGGAGGCTGAGGCAGGAGAATCACTTGAACCCAGGAGGCAGAGGTTGCAGTGAGCCGAGATTGCACCGCTGCACTTCAGCCTGGATGATGAGAGTGAAACTCGGTCTCAAAATAAATAAATAAATAAATAAAATATATAGGTATATATGGGCTATGATACCCGAATGGTGTAATTTCCGTGATTCTACACACGTGTTAAATGCTCTTCTAGTTGCATCTTGCAAGGTAAACATGAGCATGCTAAGATGCATGCCAGTCATTTAACGTTTTAACTTTGCTCTGTGACAACAGAAAAGGCAAATAAAAAAACATCATAAGAAGCCAAGAAAGGGGCTGCAGATGGGAGGAAAAAGCTGTCTACTTTTGTGCCTTGAGTCATGTTTCTTTTCTCCGTTTTGTGAACAAGGGAATTTTCATTTTGTGCTGGGCCCTGCAAACTATGTAGCCAGCCGGGCCCGATTTTCATCTGCCTTCTTACAGGGCTCTTTGCTTATGAAGGTGTCTCCGGTAAACGCATCCATTCATTCGCACCACAACACAGGAGACGACTTTGCTACCTGGGTGCCCTGTGACAGGTGGGGGACCGAGGTGTCTGGTCCCTCCTGCCTCTCCTCTGCCCCAGAGAGTGGAGCAGCCTCGGCCTTCCCTCCACCAGGATCCAGGTCCCTCAGCACCGCGTTCGTTCCCTCAGCACCGCGTTCGTTCCCGCACCACCTGCTTTGCCTGGCTGCGCTGTGATTGCGGACTTCCCTCAGCCTCCATCCCTCCTCCAGTCTTGCCAGCAAAGCTCCAGCTTCGAACTGGATTGTTCCAACCAAAGGTGCTGCTGGCTCATGGTTTCAGGGACTCCTCATCGCCACAGGATAAAATCCATTCTGCTCCTGCATGGGCTTCAGCGCATCCCCATTTCCCTCCCCACCCTAACCCTGACTCTCTTTTGCCAGGGAACCCCTGGCCACCAAGACAGACCAGCTGAGCTTCAACATGCCTCTCCCACAGTCCAGAAGGCCCCACTTCCTCTGCAAGCCGGTCTTTTCCAGCGCCGAATTCTCCCTGAAGATGACGCCATCCCTCTCCCCCTTCCCCATCTGGGAAGTGCTCCTTGTAAGGGTTCTGTGCTTCCCTGGCTAGCTTGCTTTGTCCCTGTCTCTTTCTCCATCTCAGTCTCCGTCTCTCACCTGTCTCTCCTTTTCTCTGTCCCTGTCTCTCTATGCCTGTATTTCTCTGTTTCTCTCTCTCTCTCTCGCTGTCTCTCTGTCTCTGTTTCTTTTTCTGTCTCTCTCTGTCTTCCTCTGTGTGTGTCTCTCTCTGTTTCTGTTTCTGTCTCTCTCTCTCTCTCTCTTCTCTCATCTTTCCTTGCTTTTTAGAGCTGCCTGTTCATCTGCCTGCTCCACAAAAGGGAAACCATAATGACCCCACTCATCGTCTTCTTATCATAAACTGTGTGTATGATACACGGGCCCAGTGCTTGGCTGTGCTCACGGCGCACCAGCAATTCTCACCCCATAAACTGTGTATGGCACATGAGCTCGGTGCTTGGCTGTGCTCACGGCGCACGGGGTCTCACCCCGTCTGCCTGCTGGGCTGCAGACCTCATTCACCCTCCCTTGCTCCTGTGAGTCCTTTTGGCTACTGGGTTCCGGCATGGATCCTCAGAGCGGTGCTCTCATTCTCCCTGTTCTCCAGATGAGGCACCTGGGGCTCTGAGAATCTGAGTGACCGATTCAGTGAGCCTGGCTCTGCCCACCCCTGCCCTGGCCCAGGCAGACCAGGTGCTTCTTAAACATCTCTGGGGCCTTCACTTGCCTGATCTGACCCCGAATCAGGAAAGGCCAGGACACTGGGCTTAGCTGACGGAGGGCCCCTCTGCTCACCTCCCAACTGACAAGAGACAGGAGTGCTGAGTAGGGGGGAGCTGGTGGTGGTGCCCCTGACCCCTGAAGTCAAGGTCCTGTGAGAAGGAGCCCATGTTGGTCAGGGAACCCTTCACGGAGGCCACCACAGTGAGTCATGGGCTTCTGTAAGCAAGGTGGTCCCTGTGTCATTCGAGTGACTCCCATGTCTCTGAAACTGTGTGTGTCCAAAGGAGGCTGAGAAGGGCTTGAGCTTCTGGGGCCCTGGAAGGTGCGAGCCCCGTGGGTTTTCCCTACGGGCAAAGGCAGGCTCTGTCCACTTTGGATCCACTACTGAGGATGGGTGGGGCATTGGAAATTCAAATTGGTCCCCAGGTGCTAGTCCTTGGCAGCTTAACTCTGGCCAAGGTCACGTCGGTGAAACCAGAGGGTCTTCTGGGGGCAGCGAGGATCTCACGATGGTGCTGGGGAGTTCAGGGTCCACAGAAGGCAGTCCTGTTAGGATCTGCAGCTTGGGGGCCAGCATCCCCCTTGACCTGCCCAGAGCTCAGTCCTGCGAGGCCTCGGTGCAGAGCCATCTGCCTACCATCCCACTTGGGCCCCCTATCCTCATGGGGGACCAGGACAGAAGCATTCAGTGTAGAGGCGAGAGGAGGAAGGAACGCAGAAAGAGCAGGAGTGATGTCGAGGCTGTGGCTCCAGGGGTGACCTGCTCCACCCCCCGCCTCCAGGTATCCTCCTGATATTGCCCACGTTTCCTTTGACTTGGGTGTGAAGCTCCCCAATTAGTGAATAATTAAGCTCTGAAACCACTTTTATAGAGAATGCTCCTAGCTCTTAGAGGGGTCACTGTCTATCAGCCACTCTCATTTTAGTGTGAATTTGTGCAGTGTGCTTTCCTGCTAACACCCAAATGAAGATGCCCTGCACTGCTGGGACAGGCTCTCTTGGGGTGTGTCTGGGATTCCAGGACACAGAGGAAGGTGAGTGCTACCCTCGGGAGCTTGAGCAAGTGGCACTGGGACAAACAAAGCTGCCAAAGAAAGGAGGAAGGAGGACAAAGTCCCGTGTCTTCTGTTTCAAAATGTTCCTAATAGTGCGGTCCTGAGTTGAGGAAAGGAGAACTTGTTCTTCCTCCTGTTTCTCTTCCCTTCCCCCAGTGCCTCTCCCTGCCCAGCTTCCCCTACTCTTCCTCCACCTCCAACCCAGGGTCCTACTACCAGAACTCAGGATCCAGGCCATTATCATCAGCCTCAGACTTCAGTTCCAACTGGCAGGGTGTCAGGCCGGGTGAAATGTCACATTTTTATTGTGGTGAAGGCTGGGAAGGTGCCATCTGCATTTCTGACTGGAGGGATAAAGAGAGTGGTGGCATGGAGAAAGGCTAGGTCTATGGGGTCTGGAGAGGATGGAGAACAGAACCTTCTGTGCCTGGCAATCTCCTTCTCTTCAGGACTGCTATTGAGCTGGTTGCTGGGAAGAACATGGCCAGATCTGTCCAGGGAGCAAGGAGCCTCCTGGGGGGACAGGAGTAGGAGCCCTGGCCCCCTTAAGAGACTCTTGGATGGACTGGAATCATTCCAACTGAGGATCATGAACACTGGAGGGCCCCGAGAACCCACAGTGCTCAAGCGGACCCCACCCCCTGGCTTCCCAGCTGAGCACAAGGTTGCAGGGAGCTGGTCCTGCCTACATAGCTATGGGGGCTCCTGATGGGGAACAGTGACAAGCCTTGAATCCACAGCCCTTTAGAGCCAAGCATGGGGCACCAGGAGGGCCTGAGCAGGTACCCCCATGGCAGGGAGCCTGGATGCACAACCCAGTGTTCAACAGCGACACCCTGTGGTGGCAACAGAAACAACCTCGGTCAAACCAGGGACCCTGTGGATTGATGGTCTAGTCACCTCAGTCTTTGGCTTGGAAATCAGAGTGAATCCTATGGGCTGTGTAAGTCCTAATGTTCTTGGACAGTCTACATCAGTGGGTGAGGCTTCAGGGGGAAAAGCCTAGGCTTCCAGCTAAGATGGACAATGATGGTACAATGAATTGGAAAAGTTAATCGATGGTTTAGGAAGAGACTGCTCGTATATCTAGGTGGGTCCTAGTCATTCTGCTGGTAGTATCCTCATGGGCTGCACGTGTGTGGGCGCTGGACCCTGCACTTGATTTTCCTGGGACGCATTTTCCTGCTGAAGTAAACAGCTCTCTCTCTCCCCCCATGACCTGTGGAACTTGGTCAGCCCATCCAGTTCTTGTGACTTTCCAAAGTATTCAACAAGGCCCTTCGGCCACTTTCAGGGTCGCCTGGCTCCATGGGCTGAATGGTGATCCAATAAACCAGCCTCCCTGCCTCCATCCAGCCTTCCTGGGGGCCAGTGTGGGCACCTGCCACACTGCAGCACCCAGAGGCAGAGTCTGGTCATGGGTGAGGCAAGCACAGGGCAGCCTCGCACTTGGAAGGGAAATCCCTTCATTCTCAAGAATGCAGGCCCACGCTGTCTCATTGTTCCTGCCCAGTTTGACATCCAAAGAGCTGCTTCACCACTCTGGAAGAGGGCTGGCCTGTGTGAGTCACCTAGAAGTCCCCAGTGGGGAGCCTGAGCCTTAGCACTGGGGGTGACATCACCTAGCAAGTCCAACTCGACCCATAAGCCCTGATGGCCAATTCCAGAGCAGCGCACGTGCCTGCGAAGCTGGTCACATCCGTGAGCTCAGCATCCTGATCCTGCTAGGAGCCAGGGCCTGGCTTGCCCCAAATTCTTCCCAGCAGTGGACTTAATGGGCCACCCAAGGTCCCTAAGAGCCACCCTCCACCCTCCTTCCAGCCCTGTGCCCTGGGTGCCAACCTGCAGGGCTGTGCGTGCCCCTGCGTCCTCCTTGCCCTGTGTCCTCTGTTTAGTTTGGCCGATGGGAGAATAATTTTCAGGGGAGAGAGAAGTTGAGGAATGTGTCCCTGGCTCCCTGTCTGCCATGGTCTGTTTCCTCTGCTAAAGGGAGCAGCTTCTCCTGGGTAGTCCTTCCTCCAGCCTGGCTCCAGCCTGTTCAACCCCCTTTGGGATGAGGGACACCACAGCTCCCACCCGCTGCTGCCAGTGTGGGGGCTCTGAGCATACCCCCTCCCTTGGGTTTCCCCTTTCTCTGCTCACATCTTTTATAATAGTCCCTTCATTACACTCCCTCGGATCCCCCTCCTGGGTGGGTCACCGTCGCCCCTCCTCAATGGTGCACTTCTAGGGACAGGGGCTCATTCCTCCGGGAGGCCGGGCAGCACAGCCTGTCAGAGGGTTCTTTCTCTAATCCTTTAAAATCTGTCCCTTGTCACGGCCACTCTTGCTCCTGAGGACAGCACAGCCGGCTGCTCCCTCCGCTGTGAGTCAGCCCCACAGATATCAGGAGGCCTCTAGCCCAGTGCTCCTGGAAGTTTGAGCCACCCTGTCCTGTCCTGCCCCTCCCCTGTCTGGTCTTTGTTCTCTGGACACACCCTGGTGACTCAGGGTCCCCTTGACGAAGTGAGCCCCGTGTGAAGTTGTGCCGCCCTCGCTGGTGTCAGGCAATGGAGGGGCTCAGATAGGCAGGGAAGACCCAGGACCTGGAGGCCGGTGGGCAGCAGGGCTGGGGAAGCTCCTCCTCACTTGTGGGCACGTCTAGGAGAGCGACAGGGTGGGGGCTCACTGAGGCTGTCTGTGGACTCGGCATTCCCCACCCAGCACAGGCTCTGGGACGCCAAACGCACGCCCACTGTGAGGGGCAAAGGCTGCCCTGGCAACCAAGAGGAACTGCAGCTCCACCTGGCTGTGAGTCAGAAATACCAGGGAGTTTTTAAAAAGCACCAGTGCCCAGGGCCTTTCATAGACCCACAGAATCAGACTTTCCAGGGATTTCAAGAAAGTTCTCAAAGGATCCTGAAGTACAGTAGGTTGGGTTGTGTGGCCTGGGTATGGCCATCCCGGCTGCAGGGCCAAGTCAGTCAGCTCAGGTGGGTGCCACGGGATGGGACGAGGCCGGGCATTTTCCCTGTGCCAAGGAACACCCAGGTGAACTGGGATTGGTGTCACTCAGAGCTGAGGCCCTTGGGGGATTTCCATGAGCTGTAATGCTCAGAGCTGCAGGGCCTGGGGTTGCCCCAGTGTTTCAGAGTATTAAATGGGCCTGAACGGGACCACTGACCTCTCCAGGCTTTCATCTCTTTGTTTCACAATGTAGAATATTTGGGAAGGATGGAATCTGGACCCATGGGTTTCGCTGCCTCTAGGCTGCTGAATTCTGCCTTGAGCTCACACGAAAGGTGTCCTTGCTTCTAGATTGCTTCTAGAATTGTGGCAACTTTATGCAAGTCAGATCAAAGTGCTCCTTCTGCAAGACTTACCGTTTCCACCCGCAGAAAACCATGCAAAGATGCAGATGTACAGTGCCTGTGTTGAGAACAGTGCTCCTAAGGTGCCCCGCTCTCCTGCGAGGCAAAATGCACACCAATGTGGGGGCACGGCTTCCACTGAAATCCAGGCAAACTCTGAACTTGGAGGTTTTCTATTTAGGTTGTATCAGTAATTTCATAAAGGAACAGAGGATGGAATTGCTAGGGACTGAATGTTCGTGTCCCCCCAAAATTCATATGCGGAAACCTTAATCTCCAATGAGATGGGTTTGGGAGGTGGGGCCTTTGGGAGGTGATGAGGTCATGAGCTTGTGGTCCTCATGATGGGATTAGAGTCCTTACCAGAAGAGATGCAAAGAAATGCTTTCTCTGTGTGTCTCTGTCTCTGTGTGTCTCTGTGTCTCTCTGTCTCTGTCTCTGTGTCTCTCTGTGTGTCTCTGTGTGTCTCTCTGTCTCTGTGTCTCTCTGTGTGTCTTTGTGTGTCTCTGTGTCTCTCTGTGTGTTTCTATGTCTCTCTATATGTCTTTGTGTGTCCCTGTGTCTCTGTGTGTCTCTGTGTCTCTCTATGTCTCTGTCTCTGTGTCTCTCTGTGTGTCTCTGTGTGTCTCTCTGTCTCTGTGTCTCTCTGTGTGTCTTTGTGTGTCTCTGTGTCTCTCTGTGTGTTTCTGTGTCTCTCTATGTGTCTTTGTGTGTCCCTGTGTCTCTGTGTGTCTCTGTCTCTCTTCCCACCGTGTGGGCACACAGTGAGAAAACAGCTGTAGTAGTCATGCTGCTAATAAAGACATACCCAAGACTGGGCAATTTACAAAAGAAAGAGGTTTAATTGGGCTTAAGTTCCATATGGCTGGGGAAGCCTCACAATCCTGGCAGAAGGCAAGGAGGACCAAGTCCCGTCTTACATGGATGGCAGCAGACAAAGAGAGAATGAGGAAGACGCCAAAGCCAAAACCCCTGATAAAACCCTCACATCTCATGAGACTTATGTCCACTACCACAAGAACAGTATGGGGGAAACTGCCTCATGATTCAATTATCTCCCAGCGAGTCCCTCCCCCCACACGTGGGAATTATGGGAGTAAAATTCAAGATGAGATTTGGGTGGGGATAGAGCCAATCCATATCAAAGGCTATCTGCAAACTAGGAATCAAGAAAGTGACCCCTCACCAGACAGTGTGTCTGCTAGAACCTTGGTGCTGGACTTCCAGCTTCCAGAAATGTGAGCAATAAATGCCTGCTGTTGCTAAGCCCCTCAGCAACAAGACATCGAGCTAGAAACACAGACGAGCACGTAGCACTCCATGGCAAATGGTCTCAAACATCCCCATAAACACGTCTTTTCTCTACCACAAGTGTCTGTTTTCGTTTGTTTCCCTCTTTGTGGCCATCAGAGCTCCACCTTCTCTGCCCACCTCCTGCCAAGGGCCTCTTCTCTAAGTCCTCAGCTCCCCCACATGATGTCAAATCCCCTTCAGCAACAATAAGCCTGCTTCCTCGAGAGCGTTCTCTGTTAGCAGAGCAGCAGTACCACCATGTTAAAGCTTAAGCCTCAGCGTGTCCCTCCCACCTGTGCCCCAGTGGCTTATCATAGTATGCCTTCTAATTACCTCTGCACTCCCCGGCAGGCATTCTGGTAAGTAGTTTCCCCACTTTGTTTCATACAGAAGAATACAAAGGAGAAAATTAAAACCATAAGCAATCTTGCTGCTGGAAGGCATCTTTTATTAGTCTTTTGTCCACTGTGAAACACCTTTCTATGATATTGGGGTTCCCTGCTATGGAGCATCCCTGAGACATAGAACTCACTCACTCACCTACCCAGCCATTCACCTACCCACCTACCCACGTATCTATGCATCCATCCATCCATCCATCCATCCATCCATCCATCCATCCATTCATCCACCCATCTATCCATCCAACCAACCATATATTTGTCCTCCAATCCATCCATCCATCCAATAGTTACCCACATATCCACCCATCCATTTATCCACCATTCATTCACAAATCAACCCATCCACCCATCTATCCATTCATCGTCTGTTCATCCATCCACTCACATATCTATCCATTAATCCATCCATCCAGTCATCGATCATTCATCCACATATCCATCCACCCATTCATCCATCCATCATTCACGTTTCCTTCCTGTTTTCCTTCCTTCCTCCCTTCCTCCCTCCTTCCCTCCCTCCCTTTTTCCCTTCCTTCCCTTCCCTTCTCTTCCCTTCCCTTCCTTCATTCCCTCTTCCCTCCCTTCCTCCCTCCCTTCCTCCCTCCCTCCCTCTCCTCCCCTCCCCTTCCCTTCCCTCTGTCCTTTCTTCCTTCCTTCTACCCATCCAGCAAATACTTGCTAGGCACCTGTCATCTCTACTGTTCCTGCTTATTGTTGACTGTAAAATGAGTCTTTCTTTATTGAGGTCCCTCAATAAAGATGGGAGCCAGGGGAGGGCCTTCTGGGTTCTTCCAGCTCAGCAAAGGGTGGCGTTACAGCAAAGAAACCTGGCGTTCTTTTTGCTTGACCAGGTGGAAGATTAAAATCGCCCCTGCTAGAAAGGAATCTAGTCTTGCCAGTGTTGCAGATTCTCAGTAAGATCGCTTCAAATGCTTAACTTGATACATGGTTCCACCAAGTGACAGAAACATGAAAGCAGGTGAGGCAGTGGAGCCAGCCCTGTCCTGGGTAGGAGATGATGAGGCCTGGAGGAAGGAGGGAGGCAGGGATTCAGCGGAAGGTGCCGAGGGCACTGAGAAAGACTTCCCACTGCGGCTACCATTTTTTTCCAGGGAGTCCTGACATCTGACCAGAGAGAAGGAAGGCCCACAGACAGCAGGTGGGAAGTCCTGAGAGTGCTTTCCTCCATGGTGTGGGGGATAAGGTCTTCTCCCAGCCCCAGCCTTCTCTGACCCTGAGCCAGAGCCCAGAGCCCCTGGCTCTGGTAGGTGGTAGATTGGCTGGTGCTGCCAAGGGTGGGTCTAGTGAAGACCTTGGCCTCCAGAGTCCTCGGAGTCCTAGAGAACAGCAGCCTTTATGAACTCCCTTGTGTGTGCTCATTCGGCTCACGGAGCTTCTGTCTCAGTTCCTCTAGTGTTCCAGCCCCTTCTGCACCCCAGGTGGGAGCCTCTTCCAAAACCCTATGCAGCTTGACTGGGGTCTGGGGGCAGGCCTGACTCTTTGCCAGCCCTTTCCATTCCCCAGACACTAAGCATGTGGCACCACCATGGGTCAGGAGGAGACCCTCCTGCCCTGTCCACACCCCGCAGGCCCTGAGCAGGCACAGTTCCAGAGTGAATGAAAAGGAGGGACTCTGCTGTCATGTGAGGTGCTCATGGCTTTATCAGCGGGAGTCAGCATTTCCAGGGAGATGTGTGTTTGTTGGGAGACTTGGTGGTGGAAGCATTTGAAGTGATCTTATCAAGAATCTGCAGCCCAGGCAAGACTAGATTCCTTTCTACCAGGGACGATTTTAATCTTCCACCCGGTCATGCAAAAAGAACGTCACGTTTCTACGCTGTCATCCCACCCTTTGCTGAGCTGGAAGAACCCAGAGGGCCCTCCCTTGGTTCCCACCTTCAAACAACACCCCTAGAATCCCCAGCACCGCCAGCACACCCATGGGGAACGGGCTTCTTCTCTTTCAATGCCTGGAGCCCAAGGGTTGAAGTTAGGAAGGGCTTTTCAGGGTCCTGGGACCAAGACCTGGAGTCAGCCCGGGGGGCCAGCCCGGGACAGGGCCTTGTTCTGTGGTCAGTGCCCGGCAGGAACAGAGTGGGCACTGAGGAGGTCCCTTAAGCTTCTTGGCGGGGAGTCTTCACGGCTGTTCTCACAGGGCTGGTCCTCGGAGACTCCCAGCACTGGCTTCCGGGTTTGCTTGGGTCAAGCCCTGTAATAGCCTCCCTCCTGGGACCTGGTCTCTCCATTGCAGCTGAGGAGGAGGCGTGGGAAACAGCAGCAGGCTGAGGCAGCCTCAGGGCCCCTTGGACGTGGCCCCCACCTCGCTCAGGTCAGCTTCCCCAGGAGGCAGGAGGGACCCTGGGCAGAGCAAGCTTCCTGTCCTCTGTGTCTCCTCCCTGTGCAGTGGGAACATCCACTCCTCCCACGCCACTTCCCATTTTCACATGGGCCACTGGGAGACTCCTCAGGCCTCAGGCTCTGAAGGAGTTCCACTCACAAAGCTCTACTTTCGTGGATCCCCTTGTGTTCCCTGCTTCCTGCCCACTAGACTAGCTTCACCCAGCCCCTGCCAGGTCTCAAAAGTGGACTGAATTCATGGCAGTAGTCTTGGTGACCCCTAGTGGCCTTCCCTTCTCTGGAGTAGACCTGATCTAGCCTCAGGGCCTGGCTCAGCCTCAACACCTAACTGAGACCTCAGGCTCCCCACCGTCCCACAGATGGTCCCCCAGTGCCATCGCCGGCCTTCAAAGGTTTCCACCATCTAGAGGAGAAGCCGCTTTGGGCACCAGTGGCTGGGCTGGACAGCACCCTCAAGAGCTGACTGCAGTCTGGAATCTTGCCATCTGCAGCCAGAAGGAGAGACAGCCCTTGTCCACGCCTATTTCATCCATTTATTTACCCACCCAAAGGCTGTGGAGCCCAGCCTATGGTACAGTTACTGTTTGGTGCTGGAGATAGACAGTTTAGCAAACCACAGCCCAGCCTACCTTCCTGGAGATTAAAATCCAATGGGAAATCAGACATTGATCAAAAATTTACACAAACATGGAAAACAACATCTGGAATTGATGGAGACAGAGTGGTCTCCAACGCCTGCATGCGTTCGTCCTTGCTGGGGAGGGCAGGGCACGCTTGAGTTGAGATCTGAAGGCTGCAGAGGACAGGAGGTGAGCCTCCAAAAGGCAGAGCAGGGTTTGCTTTTGGGGTGGGGCATGCATCAGAGGGGGCAGGATGGAGGTGGGGCGGGCAGCTAGGGAGCCAGGGGAGGTGTCAGGTGGGAAGTGGTGGTGCCAGGGCATTGTGGTGCAGACAGGGAAAGCAGACACATTTGCCATCTCTGCAGAGCCGCTTTCCCTCCTGAGATGAGCCAGGTGGCAGCAGGCTCTGGTCCTGACCTCCAACATGAATGCAGCCTGAGCTCTGCCATGGCTCCCCCTCGTCGGCTGTCCCTGGCCTTTGCTCTGCTGATGTTTCCAGGGTCACCGCCTGTGCCTGAGCTCTGCCATGGCTCCCCCTCGTCGGCTGTCCCTGGCCTTTGCTCTGCTGATATTTCCAGGGTCACCGCCTGTGGACGGGGGGACCCTGAGGTGATGATGCTGCCCATGCGGTGGTCCTGGACCATGAGGCCCCACAGTGGCTTCCCCCGATGAGTCCAGCCCTCCTTTGGCTGACTCCTGTGCACCCCTTTGCAGTAAAGCCCTTTTGCTTTCCTGCCCTGCTCCTGACAGGCACTATGCACTCAGCCCTGCCGTACCCACTCAATCCTGCCCACTTGGCCCAAGAAGGAGCCTCCCCTCCTGTGTTGAGTGGGGTGGGGAGGGAGCAGCCCAGGCCGGGCCTCAGGAGGCAGAGCTTGATATCAGGACGGGACCCTTGCTCTCTGCCTCCCTCCTTCCTGCCATCTGGGGTCTGCAAACCTCCCAGGGAAGGGGTGGGCTACTCAGAGCAGGGGTTCTTAATCAGGAAGAAGTTGCCCCCTGAGGACTTTGGCTATGTCTGGAGATACTTTTGGTTGTCACAACTTGGGTGGTACCATTGGATCTAGTGGGGAGTGGCCAGGACAGCCCCCCAAAACTGAGATGGTTCCAGTCCCAAGTGTTAGTAGGGCCAAGGGTGAGAAGCCCCGCCCCCAGGGAGCCCAGCCCAGCCTTGGGGGGCTTGGTCTTGGGGTTCCTGTGATTCCTCTGCACTCACATTGACCCCTCTGGGACTGAGAGCAGGAGTCCACTATTTTTCCATCTTTTGTAAAAATTTGCTGTGGAAACTAGTGTGGAGATTCCTTAAAGAACTAAAAGTAGAATGTCCATTTGATCCAGCAGTTCCACTGCTGGGTATCTACCCAGAGGAA
Source organism: Chlorocebus sabaeus (assembly GCF_047675955.1). Lineage (NCBI taxonomy): Eukaryota > Metazoa > Chordata > Mammalia > Primates > Cercopithecidae > Chlorocebus > Chlorocebus sabaeus. The sequence goes on from NC_132904.1 coordinate 4,606,958, forward strand.
AAGAAGTCATTATACAAAAGAGATACTTGCACACGCATGTTTATAGAAGCACAATTCACAATCGCAAAACTGTGCAACCAGCCCAAATGCCCATCAATCAACGAGTGGATACAGAAATTGTGGCATACAGATACATACAGATATATATAGATGGAATACTACTGAGCCATAAAAAGGAATGAATTAATGGCATTTGTAGCAACCTGGATGAAATTGGAGACTATTATTCTAAATGAAGTAACTCAGGAATGGAAAACCAAACATCGTATGTTCTCCGTCATGAGTGGGAACTAAGCTATGAGGATGCAAAAGCATAAGAATGACACAATGGACTTTGGGGACTCAGGGGGAAAGGGTAGGAAGGGGGTGAGGGATAAAGGACTACAAGTTGGATACATTGTGTACTGCTCGGGTGATGGGCACACCAAAATCTCACAAATCATCACTAAGGAACTTACTCATGTAAGCAAACACCACCTGTTTCCCAATAACCTATGGAAATAAAAAAAAAATTAAAAACAAAACAATATAAAGATGTATTGTTTTTACTGATCACACAACCAGGAAATAAAAACTAAAAAAACTAAAAATATCAGCATCACCCAGGACCGGTGGGAGTATAAGGAAACAGATACTGCTCAATGTTGCTCGGGCTATATAATCCTTGGAATCCAATTTGGCCACGCCTAATAAAAATAAGCATTTTTTTTTTTAAATCTCAAATCCCACTTTGGAGAAATGCATATTGAAGCATTTTATGTTGTGACAAAAAACAACCTCAACATTCACAAACAGGAGAAGTGATTGAGTAGATTCTGGACATCCATAAACAAAAAATGTGTGGTGGGCAGTGGCTGTGCTTTAGGAATACTAAAGAGAATAGGAATTGAGGTGTGCAGAAAGAATTCATGTCAGTGGGACGGAGCCAACACCAGGGGCAGCTGCAGCCTAATGTGGTCCCTGCTGTCATGGGGGGTGACAGGGGGCAGCTTCCCCCCACTTTGGGCAGACGCCTAACCCGGAGATGCACCTGCCCAGTGGACACAGGCTTTGGGGGGGATGGAAGACAACCCAGGGAGAAAGGCCCGGCCCGTGTGCAGGCCCCGATGAAGCGCCTGCGGAGAGTGGGATAGGTTTGCCCTGGAGCCCCTCGCAGCAGGCCCAGCCGGGGAAGGGGTGGGCAGTGACTGCCCTTCTAGGTTCCTTTGTGCTTCCCTGGGTGCCCTGGGTCCCCAGCTCACATTCATCCGGCCTTTGTACTCCACGATCTCTGGGGGAAGAATGTTGGTGGCAGCCAGACCATCAACGCGAGCTTTAAACATAAGAAACGGCAAATCCTGGGGTCACTGCCCCGGCGGCACCGAGACCAGACATGAAAGAGAACATTTCCCACTCCCGCACTGTGGCCGGAAATACGCCCGGAATGGCCACGCTAAGGAGCCTGGGAGTCTGCCCAGCGCCCAGGCCTGAGCTATCCACGGGCTCTCCAGAGCTGAGTGACCCCTTCTCACAGCACACAGGCCGGGGAGTGGGTGGTGCCAGGGGAGGTGGGGAGTCACGCCCTGCCTCGGCCCCTGGGCACCCAAGGGTCCGGCGAGCCCACGGAAGGCCTGGCTGGAGGACGGGCGCTTTGCAGCTGTGTCCCCTCGCTCTGCTGTGCAGCCTCTCACACTAGCGCCTGCATTTCCCAAAGCGATAATATCCTAGCAACCTCTCCAAGTGGCTGAGTGCAGAGTTGTTTACGCTGGGTCGCAGGGCGTTGGGGAATGCAGCGAAGCTGGGGTTGTTCAGAACTTCCCAAAGTCCAGCCTGGGGCGGCGGGGCCTGGAAACAGACAGGCTGACGTTTTAGGAACGTGACATCTAAACTTTCAGCACACCCTGGCTGCTTGGGCCTGGGAGTCTGACTGTCTCTGCAGAGCCTGAAAATTCCCTGAGTCCATGAATAGGGCTCCAAGGTTCTGCCTCCCCCAGCTCCAGGCCCTGGGCACCTCTGTGACTTTGAGCTGTGAGCCGCTCCTGCCTCCCTGGGAAAAATGTGTGTTGAGGGATGCTTAAGGTAGCTCAGAAAAAGAAGCAAAAGCTCAAGAATATCCTTAAGTGCAGCCTCTAAATCGGGGCCTGGCACATAGGAGGCGTCCCTATTGGTTGAAGGAAAAGGAATGTGTGCGTTTAATAGTGATGGTGATCAGGATTCTGACATGGCTCTTTTCTGTTGTTTTACTGTCATTACTATTTTGAAAAGATCCGGGGATAACGCCAAAAAAGAAAAAAAAAAAAAAAAGGAGCAAAAAAATCTGAAACCATCAGTCATCTGAAAGTCACATCCGTCCTTGAAAGTTAAAATAAAACAGAGATAGGACAGAGGTCGGGGGAGACTAGGTCCCCAGGGAGCACCACGGCATGATGACATCACCCACCCCACCCCACGGGGGACTCTAAACGTCCAATTAGCTCCATAATACAGTGTTTTACATTTGTTTTTGAATAGGCGGTGCCCATGCTTGAAATTCAAAAGATATAAAAAAGCAATTTAAGGCTGGGCGCGGTGGCTCACGCCTGTAATCCCAGCACTTTGGGAGGCTGAAGTGGGCGGATCACGAGGTCAGGAGTTTGAGACCAGCTTGACCAACATGGTGAAACCCTGTCTCTACTAAAAATACAAAAATTAGCCGGGCGTGGTGGCATGTGCCTGTAATCCCAGCTACTTGGGAGGCTGAGGCAGGAGAATCACTTGAACCTGTGAGGTGGAGGTTGCCGTGAGCTGAGTTCATGCCACTACACTCCAGCCTGGGCAACAGAGTGAGACTCCCTCTCAGAAAAAGAAGAAGAAAAAAAAGCAATTTAATAGAAAAGGAGAACAGAAAAAGGTGATCAGGGATCTCTGAGAAGGGTACACCTTCGTGGCTAGCCAGCAGGTGAAGTGCTCATTAGTAATTAGGCGAGGCCAATTCACACAACAAGGGCATTTCATTTTGCACCAAAAAGACAGCTAAAAGGTCACGAGTCTGCCCTTGTCAATGCCTGACCATAGTGCTGGGAAGCACCTGGAGCTCCTATCTGTGGAGTGGGGTGGAGGGGTCAGGGTCTATTGGAATCATACTTCAGAAGACAAATAGGTACCACTGGGCTGTAAGTAGCCACGTGGCCTGCGACCCAGTGATTCCCCAGAGCACCGTGTCGTGGCAAGGCTGTTCTCCACAGCTCTGCTTGTCATAGCAAAATCTTGGGATCAACTAAGCGGGAGAAGCCTGGATACACAGCCGTGGTCATGCTGTCAGGGGCGCTATGCAGCCAGGATCACGAGTGAATGACTGACGCAGCCACAACTTGCATGCATGTCGGTAACAGGGGGTTAGGTTAAACAAAACAAAACAAAACAAAAAACTGAACAGTGGAAAAAAACACATGGTAGGCCAGGCACGGTGGCTCACGCTTGTAATCCCAACACTTTGGGGGGCCAAGGCGGGTGGATCGCCTGAGGTCAGGAGTTCGAGACCAGCCTGGCCAACATGGTGAAACCCCATCTCTACTAAAAATACAAAAATTAGCTAGGCGTGGTGGCAGGCACCTGTAATCCCAGCTACTCGGGAGGCTGAGGCAAGAGAATCACTTGAATCCGGGAGGTGGAGGTTGCAGTGAGCCAAGATCATACCACTGCACTCCAGTCTGGGTGGCAGAGTGAAGCTCTATCTCAAAAAATAAATCATCTTGGCAATTTCTGCAACAACAAAAAACTCAGCTTGGATTTTGATAGAGATTGCTTTGAATCTGAAGATAATTTAAGGAGCATTGCCTTTTCAACAATGCTATTTTCTGATGCAGGAACAAGGAATATCTTTTCATTCATTGTAATCTTTGATATTTCATTTCAATTCTGTTTTGCAGTTTTTAATGTACAACTACTGTATTTCTTTGTTAAGTTTATTCTTGAGTGTTTTATTCTTTTTGCAAATGGGGTTGTTTTCTTTTTTTTTTTTACACTGGATTTTTTTATTATTGTATAAATTGACAAAATTGTGTATATTTATGGTACACAACATGATGTTTTGAAATATGGATACATTGTGGAATGGCTAAATCAAGCTAATTCGCCTATGCCTTGCCTCACATGCTGGAATTTTTTTAAATGTTATTTTTAGATAGAGAGTTCATTGCTAGTGTGTAGAAATACAATTAATTTTGTACATTGATCTTGCTTCCAGTTACATCGACGGACTCGTTTATTAGTTTGAAGAGTTTTTTCAGTGGGTTTCTTAGGATTTTCTACATAAAAGATCACGTCATCTGCAAATACAGACAGTTTTTACTTCCTTTCCAATCTGCATGCCTTTTATTTCATTGTCTTGCCTAATCACCGTGGCTAGAACTTTCAGTACAACGTTGAATGGAAGGGTGAGAGCAGATACCCTTGTCTGGTTCCTGATCTTAGGAGGAAGGCACTTGTGTTCTTTTTCCATTAAGTACGATGTTACATATGAATTTCTAGATGGCCCTTATCAGGTTGAGGAAGTTCTCTTCTACTCCTGGTTTATTGATTCTGAGTGTTTTATCACGAAAGCATGTTGGATTATGTTCAATGCTTTTCTATATCTTTCAATCGCTCTGTAGTATTAAGTAATATTTTATTTTAGGAATTTGTCATTTTCTTAAGAGATTGGTCGGTCCTTTTTAAACTTTTTGTACTCTTTTTATTGAATTTGGTATCAGTGTTACACTAGCTTTTTCTAAAGACTTTTGAAATTCTTCTACTTTTTCCATGCCTTGAAACAGCTTACATTGTATTAAAATCTTCTGCTCCCTCCAATCATGATAGAATTCCCGTGTGAAATTACTAGCCTGGTGATGTTTCGGCCTGGGATAGGAGGATGGGGGATTAAGAACTCTTTTTTTTTTTTTTTTTTTAATGGTAATGGAATTGTTCTTTTTTCTGTCTCTTCTAGAGTTAAGTTTTATGACTTACTTCTTTTTTTTTCCCCGGAAGAATTGGTTTCATCTGAGTTTATAAACTTATTTGCATAGAGCCAATCAAAGCATTCTCTTGTGATCCTCTTATCTCTCTGTGTCTGTTGCTATCTCTCTATTTGTATTCTCTTATTCTGTGTATGCCTGCGTATGCATTCATCCCCTTTTCCTCTTGATTACTTTAGCCAGTTTAGCTGCTTTGTTTCTTCCCTTGAAAGAGTCTGCAGGGCTGAACCTGAGTGGAACAGCACTGCAGGTTGAGACTCCTCCTGTCCACTTCTGTTTCCTTCCTTCTCTCCTTCCACACGGGTCACCTCTGTGTTGTGGCCTGAAGCCTCTTCCATGCTCTCCTGTTTCTTCCCTGAAAAACCTCTTCTCTGCCAGAGCCTGTCTTTGCATCCGGCCCTTGGCAGACCCAAACGAGGCCCTAACGCTTCCAGCTGCAGGTGGAGAACGGACTGGAAGGGGTGGGAATGCAGGCGAAGGGCGCCAGCCTGGCTGCAGTGGCCTCGGAGGCAGAGAAGCTGGGGCTGGGAGGGCCGTGTCATGGAGGAATGGGTTGAAGAGCGGCTTAGAGTCAGCAGGGCTTTGGGATCAAATTGCATGGCTTGCATTTTGCCATTTATTGCCTTCAACATCCCTTCCCAGGATCGTAGGAATCAGGCGAAGTTACAAAACTGAAGACAGAGTTGAAATGTTGATTCACAGTCTCTCAACTCTGCTCAAAAACCCCGGTCAAACCTCAACAAGATCTTGCACGAGAGAGAAAGGAATGGGGCGCTAAGAGCTGCAGGCAAATGTTACTGAAAGAGCCTGGAAGGGCCAGGACCCCCGCTGACCCTGCTGGCAGAGGCTAGGGGGCAGCAGTCTGCTGCTGGGAAAGCCACCGGAGGGTCTGGCTGGCTCTGATGTGGCCTGGACAAGGTGCCTGGACCCAGGGTGCTGACCTGGGAAGACTGGTGGCCAGTAGCCCTCCTTCCCCTGAAATTCTAAGAGAAGAAAAAACCCAGCAAAAACAACACATTTCTGATTTTGTGGTCGTTTGTCTTCTTTGGCTGTCATGCACATTGTTTCTTCTAGGAAATAGAATCAGATGGAAATGGAGGGAACCCCAGTAGGCACCCCAGTCACTTGGATTTCATGCCACTTGGCAGAGGAGGAACCTGGCCACCACAGCCTCATCAGGGTCCTTTCTACAAGTGGGTGAGACCCTAAACGTGGAGTTGTGGCATGAGAAGCAAGAGGTGGATGGGGAGGGGGCATCTCCACCAGGTGACCTTGACCCCGAGGAGCCCACCCTGTGCAGATGGGTGGGGGGCATTGTGAGCAGAGGGCCCCACAGCTCAGGTCAGGTGTGCCAGCAAGAGCACTGCTGGTCTGGGAGTCAAGCATGAAGGACTTGACTAAGTGGGGTCAAATCCTTCATCTAAGGACAGGGAACAGGACAGGAAGGCTAGGGCTGTCAGAGGGGCTCCCAGAGGACGTGGTAGTGACCGGGGATGCTGGGCCACAAGGAAGGGCGACTCCAGGGACCATGTCCTGGGCTACCTTAGTCGCCCCGTGTCCTTGGGACCCTGGAGACCCTGTTCCACCTGGGCACTGATCCCTGAGCCTCCTTCCTGCTGAATGCCAGGACCAGAGTAAGCGGGGGCTGCAGGAGAATCAGACGGCCCCATTCCCAGTGGCTGGGACCCTGGTGGCATCTCTGTCCCGGGCAGCTGCCCCACCCCTGAGAGGCACATGAAACAATGAGTGAAGTCAGGCAGGCTTCATGAAACGGGCATTTGATGAGCCCCAGGGCAGTCACGAGCCATCCACAGAGGCTCAGCCGCCTGCACTGAGTGGCCCAAGACAGCCCTGTGCAGGGGCCAGGGTTAGGGATGGGGGTAGGCCACACCCAGGGAGGAGGAGGAGGGAGCCCAGAGTGTTCCCTTCTGCGGCCCCACCTCCCCACCCCACCCTAACCACTGGGCAGCTGGGGCGTGGCTCTGTCTGTCTCTGGCATGCTCAGAGCCCTGCTCCCCGGCCCTGCACCACAGAAGGAGGTGGTAATCAGGGTCATAAAGCCATGGTGGGTTTGCTCTTCTAGACCATGCAGTGCATGCCAATCCCCTGCCTCTCAGTGCTGGGACAAAGTGCTGTGGGCATCAGGGCCTCTGATACACAGGGTCTCTGCCCTTGCAAGGCTCCCATGTGGCAGAGGCAAGGTTGAGGGAGATAGCAGCAAATAAAGGGATAATAGGATGGGGCTGTGAAGGAGGACCAGGTGGCTCTTGGGGAAGGGGCTGTATCCCAGGGGCTTTTCAGAGCTGGTGCTGGACCCGAGGCCTGGAGGGGTCTGGGGGATGTCGGGGAAGAGCAGACCACAGTGCCACGAGCCCAAGGCAGGTGTGTGTGCAGCTGCCACTGTGGAGGTGGCGGCGGCCTACAGAGAGAAGCCAGGACTGGAGGTCAGGGAGACTCCTGCCGGGGGACCTGGTTCCAGGCTCCTGAGAGACCCACAGGCTGCCGAATTGGCATCCGAAAAATGCTGTTGCTGTTTAAGCCAGTTCCAGGTGGTGTCTGAGAAGGGCAATAAAGGGAATGTTGACGAGGGGCCGTGGTCCCTGGGAGTTTGGTGGTCAAGATGGCCAGGTGAGTCCTCATCTCATCTGGCCAGGCCATGGACTCAGGAAGACACTGGCCTGGGACTCGGCCTGTGCTGGCTGGTCGCCTGCCAGAGCGCCTGGAGGGAAGGGCCTGCTGGCCTTGGGCAACGGGCTGTGTGTGCTGCCGGTAGGGTGAGGCTGCTGCTGATGGGGCTGTTACTGGAGAGGGGCCTGGCTCTCTGGGACCCCCACCTCCATCCCAGCTTGGAGTATGATTTTCCCCATTGAGAACCCAGGCTGGCCCAGAGGAGGGTGGGAAGGGGCTGCCTCCACTCTGCGACCCCCACAACGGGTGCACTGGGGGCTCTGTGCAGGTTCACACTGCTCCTTCTGGCTCCCTCCTTTGCAGAATAGCAAAGTGGTCGTGGAGCATGAGCTCTGGAGGCACTGGAACCAGGGGTTCAAATCCTGCACCCCCAGAACTACCAGCTGGTACCCTGGGAATATGCCTTTGACCGTTCTGAGTCTCATTTGTCTCCTCTGTAATAGTGGGCTCTAGGGATAGGCTACCTAGGTCCAGCCTCAGGACTGTCCCTGCCTGGCTGGGTGACCTTGGATCAGAGGAAGCGGGGGTTGCATTGTCCTCCCCCCTCCTGTGAACATTAAGTGTGTCAATACTCAAAAAGTGCTCAGGGCTGTGTCTGACTCATGGTAAGAGTGCAGTTGATTGTAGCTAAGAGATGCCTACTGTGATCAATAACTCGAAAATGGCAATGGCTTTCACACAAGAAGATTCTTCGTCTCTCATGTCACAATCCAATGGAGGTAGGTGGTAAGGAGGGGACTCTGCTCCACAAAGTCATTCAGGGATCCAGATCCCTTCCAGCTTCTGGCTCTTTTAGAGGGCCGAGTCCTCCCTGAGTCCTCTGTAGAGGGAAGAGGCAGATGTGGAGGATGACAAGGGGCTTCCCATGGGTCATACCTGAACCATTTCCACCCACATGCTACAGCCACACTAACTGCCAGGGACTGGGACACGTAGGTTAGTGTGTGCCCAAGAGGAAAGAGGCCAGAGTTTGTGGAACAAACAGACTCTGTCTTAGCTACTTTCACTCTTCTTATCTCCTACAGGTGCTGGGAACATTGAGAAGGAGGATGGGTGTGCAGTACACAGGAGGGTGTGTAGTACACAGGAGGGTGCGCAGTACACAGAAGGACCTGGAACAGGTGAGTTATGGTCACAGTTGTGTCAACGCTGACTTTGAAGTCCCCAAGTGCAGTTACAAGGGTGACCTCAGACCTCACAGATCTCCTCATGCTGGCTCTTCTCATGAGTAATAGCAGAATTTTCTCCTCGGGCAATATGTGGATGTCACTAGCCATTTCTTTTAAACCCCTTAATCTTATTGTTCCTTAGTGGGAAGGCTCCAAACATTTCTTTTTTCATATTAAAAATTTTAAAAAAAGCTAGGCTGAGTATGGTGACTCACGCCTGTAAACCCAGCACTTTGGCAGGCTAAGGCGGGAGGATTGCTAGAGCCCAGGAGTTAAAGACCAGTCTGGCCAACATGGCGAAACCCAGTCTCTACAAAAACTACAAAAATTAGCTGGGTGTAGTGGCATGCGCCTGTGGTCCCAGCTACTTGGGAGGCTGAGGCAGGAAGATCACCTGAGCCCAGGAGGTTGAGGCTACAGTGAGCCATGATGTCACCATTGCACTCCAGCCTGGGTGACAGAGTGAGACCCAGTCTCAATTAAAAAAAAAAAAAAAAAAAAAAAGGCCAGGTGCAGTGGCTTATGCCTGTAATCCCAGCACTTTGGGAGACCAAGGCAGGTGGATCACCCAAGCAGGAGTTCAAGACCAGCCTGATCAACATGGAGAAACCCTGTCTCTACTAAAAATACAAAATTAGCCTGGCATAGTGGTGCATGCCTATAATTCCAACTACTCGGGAGGCTGAGGCAGGAGAATTGCTTGAACCTAGGAGGCGGAGGTTGCAGTGAGCCGAGGTCATGCCACTGCACTCCAGCCTGGGCAACAAGAGTGAAACTCCATCTCAAAAAAAAAAAAAAGACTGACAAGTTTCTTTAATAGCCTAACAGCCTTCTTTTTATACCTCTGAATTTCCTACAGATCATTCCCTGTTGGGACGAAGGGCAGGATCCTACTGGGTGTTGAGGAAGTGAAGGCAAAAAAAATGTCTCCTGGGGCCTGGTGCCTGCTGCAGCCACCCCTGGTGACAGGTGTGAGCTCTCTGCATGCCCAAAGCCCAACCAAGCCAACATCTTGTCCTCCTTCCCACATCACTACAGGGGGGAGGGGAGAAAGTTCCTGAACCGGGCTCTGCATTCACATCACCAGAGGCACTTGTTAAAATGCAGATCTCCAGCCCCCACACCCGCACCCAGGTGCGCTGATGCTGAATGTCTGGCCGGAGAGCTGAGGAATCCGACTTTGCAGAAGGGGCTCCCAGGAGATGCTGACAACCTGTCCTGCCTGGCATCTGGGAAGCCTGGCTGCAGGGGTCAGCAAAGCAGGACAGGCACACCTCTGTCTCTGGGAAGCTGGCAGTGTGACAGGATGGGAGAGGGATGGACCCAAATCAGAAGCATCGCCAGGAACAAGGCGATGGTAACGGCCCTGTGTCTCCACCATCTTGGTGCTGGGGCTGGGCTACGTGCTTTCCAGACATTGCATCTGTGGCTTCCATTTTATAGATGGGGAGACTGAGGCTCCTGAAGTTTAGTCATTTGACCCAGTTACTCACAGCGGTGGAGCCAAGTTTGAGTCCAGAAGTCCCTGGAGGTCCCATGACCTGAGCTTAGGATGCTGACGCTAGGATTTGCTGAAGGAGGGGCTGATGTCGAAGGCTTGGCGGTCCGTGCCTCACTCCTGACAGGCCTGTACGTGTGGGCTACCTGCCCGAGCCGAGGAGCCGGATGCCCCACACAGGTCCTCCTGAGAGACCCTGCTGATCCCAGATGCAGTTTTCTAGAACATGGAAATGAAATTCACATGACAAAATTAATCATTTTACAGTGCACAGTTCCACGGCACTCAGCGCGACCACAATGCTGTGCAAACACCTCTATCTAAGTTCCAAAACATCTTCACCACCCCAAAGGAAGCCCCTTCCCGGTCAAGTAATCACTCCCCATCCCACCCCCACAGTCCCACACACTGACAATCAACACTGTGAGTCCTGTCTCTGTAGATTGGCCTGTCCTGGACAATTTTTTTCTTTTTCTTTTTCTTTTTTTTTTTTTTTCGAGATGGAGTCTCTCTCTGTCGCCCAGGCTGGAGTGCAGTGATGCAATCTTGCCTCACTGCAACCTCCACCTCCCAGGTTCAAACAATTCTCCTGCCTCAGCCTCCCAATTAGCTGGGACTACAGGCATGTGCCACCACGCCCAGCTAATTTTTGTATTTTTTTAGTTTCACCATGTTGGTCAGATCAGTCTTGAACTCCTGACCTCGTGATCAGCCCGCCTCGGCCTCCCGAAATGCTGAGATTATAGGCATGAGCCACCGCACCCGGCCTCTTTTTTTCTTTTTTGGAGATGGAGTCTCACTCTGTCAGCCAGGCTGGAGTGCAGTGGTGAGATCTCAGCTTACTACAACCTCCACCTCCCGGGTTCAAGTGTTTCTCCTGCCTCAGCCTCCCGAGTAGCTGGGATTACAGGCACGTGCCACCACGTCTGGCTAAATTTTTGGATATTTCATACAAATGAAATCATGCAATATATGGCGTTTTGTGTCTGGTTCCTTTCTGCACACTAGTTCCAGGGGCATCCATTGTACAGCAGCTCTCAGGGCTTCATTCCTTTCTGTGGTTTCCCCACATACACTCTACACAGAGCGGGAAGCCACACTGAGGGGATACCTCTTAGTGGGGAGTGAGGACCGAGGAGCCTGCAGACTGAACGCTGGCCCCCGGGAAGAGACCTCAGCTTTCCTAGGACTTCTCTTCTGCAGTCCTGCAGCTACTCTCCTGCGTCCTCCTGCCCGCCCCCAGGAGAGTTTGGGCACAGGAAACCACAAATGCATCTTGGATGTTAAGGACGGACAGAGGCAGCAAATGGGTCACTGCAAGCCGCAAGCTGGGGCTCCATCTCCTTCCTCCCCTCCAGCCCCAGGAGTCAGTGCAGATGCCAGCAATTTGGCCATTTATAAATAGCTTTGTTTGGACTTTGTTTGAGAGCACTGCCGGGGTGGACTGCTCCAGGCTCCTGTTATCCTTAAGACCCATTTCCTCCTGAAACAGCCCTGGGGCTGGGCAGTGATGCTTGTCTTATATGGGGGTGACCATCTTCCCACCAGCCAGGGGATGCAGATTTCAACCAAAACCCGTCCACGTTCCTGGAGAGCAGGAAGGCTAAAGATGGGGCTAGGTCCCGACTTCCAGAAGAAGGGGCTGGCACCATCCTTGCGCCCCATGGGAGTGAACAGGCCGATTCCTCTCCTGCCTTTGGCTCCTTCCCTTCTAGAATCCAGCTTGTGGTGGGAGGTCCTTAAATCCCACAGCCCTGGGAAGAGCAGGAGGCCATAGCTACATCCCTCAGTTCATTCTGTGTCTTCCTGTATTTTGATAGTTGTGGGGGCCCTGGGATGAGATAAGCAGCATTCTGCCCCTGGAGGACAGGCCGGGATTGTGGGAACTCCAACGCAGGAGCATCTCCCCACGGCTGCCTTCCTCCTGCCTTTGATGGCCACAGGTTCCAGCCAGCCATGAGGTGTGACCTACCCCCCACAACCCCACTGATGGCAGGAGGAAGCCATTTATCATCACAGAGAGATCTGGCTGCTAGCGTGTTTATCTGGAGGAAGGAAATGAACTCTTTTCATCTCCTCGAACCGGCGTCTGGCCCGCTATGCTGTCCGATCTGTCGACTCGGGGAATTTTAAATAATGCGTTCCACATTTGTCGGTACCTGTTTTGTGTCTGTCTTGGAGCTCTCTGTTCATTGCTCTCTGGGTGTCACGCTTTATTGCTGCTTCCTCCTTCAGATAAACTCTGTCATAAGTTTATTTTTTCTCAGAGCCGAGTTTAGAAATCTGTCCCAGAGCCATGGGCCGGCAAGGCAAGGCTCCCTTCTCAGGCTGGCACATCTGGAGTGGGCTGTCCAGGACACCTGGGGGCACATGACAGTGCCATCTGGGATGCCTACTGTGGTCTGGGAGGCCGCTGTCCTGCAGGGTCGGGGATGACTCCATTGCTTTTCAGGATTTCTAAGTCAGGGGACAAGTAGTGACAAAAATCCCACACTGCGCAGCTGGCAGGGAAATTGCCGGAGTATGATTGAACAAATGCAGCAGTCTGTGCCAGTCTGGATACTTCTGGCCAAAAGGGTCATTCAGATGAGAGTATCTCCTGAACTAATAACCATGGCAATAGTACCTCCAGCTTCTCCCAGATGAGGTGATAAGGAGTGAGACCGGGGTGAATTACCCTCCATGCATCCACCCACTGAAATCATCCATCCATCCATCCATCCATCCATCTATCCATCCATCCATCCATCCACCCACCTATCCATCCATCCATCCATTCATCCATCCATCCATCCATCCGTGCACCCACCCACCTATATATCCACCTACCCACCCATACATTCTTCCATCCATCCATCCACCCACCAACTCACCCATTTATCCATTCACCCACCCATCTATCCATTCATCCATCCATCCATCCATCCACCCACCCACCCACCCATCCACCTACTCAACCATACATCCACCCTTCCATCCTACCATCCTCCCATCCATCCATCCATCCACCTACCCAGATATCCACCTATCCACCCATACATTCTCCCATCCATCCATCCATCCGTCCGTCCGTCCGTCCGTCCATCCATCTACCCATCCATCCACAACAACTCACCCATTTATCCATTCACCCACCCATCTATCCATTCATCTATCCATCCACCCATCCATCCATCCACCCACCCATTTATCCATTCACCCACCCATCTATCCATCCATCCATCCATTCATCCACTCATCCATCCATCCATCCATCCACCTATCCATCCATCCATCCAGCCATCCACCTATCCATCCATGCACCCACTCACCCATCCATCCACATACTCAACCATACATCCACCCGCCCATCCTCCCATCCTCCCATCCATCCATCCATCCACCATCCATCCATTCATCTACCCATCTATCCACCCATCCATTCATACAACCATCCATTCATCCATCCATCAATTCATTAAAGATTTACTGCATGCCTAGCACATATCAGACCCTTTGAGTCTGATTTGGGTACCAGATCCTTTTGGATCTGCTGCTGTGGACCCAGTGACAAGAAGGACAGACTGCCAACAGTGGGGCTGACAGAAGGGGAGGGGAGCGTTGAGAAATTGCAAGTGTGGAACATGAAGAAGAAGCAGCAGAGGGAGCATGTGACAGGGAATTGGGAGACCCTCTCTGAGGAAGTGACATGCCAGCTGAGAGTGAAGGATGGGGCAGTGTCGGCAAAGCCAAGAACAGGTCAGGTGGGGAATCTCAGGCAGAGGAAGGAAGTAGATCTGTGAGTCTGGAGCATGGGAGGAACAGAGGGGCATTCCGGGCCACTGGAGCAGAGCTCTGAGCTTAGCATGTGGTGTTGGGAGGCAAGGAAGTTCAGCAGGCTGGGCTGGAGGGTCCCATGGGCTCTACTGGGAGCAGGAACTGGACACATCTCCATCCCTCCCAGCTTCATCCTCTTCCCTCTGCTCATCCCCAATGCCAGGGGTTGACCCAGGGCTGGGGTGTGGCTTCGGTCAGTGAGGGGCTGGGGGATGAAGTGTGGCCCCAGGGGGAGCCATGAGGAAGGATGGCGCTTGCCTCTCACTTTCCTCTCCCCAAGCCATTTGCCCACTGCCAAGCCCCAGACCGTCTCTTCTGTTGTTGCTGGATAGGCCTGCTTGGCTGCCTTATGGAGACATCCAATCCAAGGTGGCTGGAGCCAATGTGGCCTCATCCTCCAGCTGCCTGTTGCCCACACCAACCTGGTGCACGGCACAGGAGCACGAGAAGGGGCCTGTCCTGGATCTGCTTGGATTCACTGAGAGCGTGGGAAAAAGAGGGCAAGGGTGAACCCCAGATTCTTGGTTGTAGCCATTGATGGCCCGAGCTTCAGTCCTCAGGAAGGGAGATGGTCAGGAGCAGCTCTGGCAGGGACCTCAGGGCTCCGTATCAGGGGGATGGACTGGAGAGGCCTCTGAGGCACCCAGACAGAGCTGCGGAGCAGACACTGGAGGCTGGGCCGGTGATCAGGGCAGAGGGTGGAGATATGAATTTGGGCACCATGAATGTCTAGACGTGTTCAAGCCACAGGACCCATGAGTCCATCTAGAGAGCACCTGTTGCAGGAGAGAAATCTGAGGCCCGGAGCAGTTGGAGAGAACAGGAGATCAGGAGGGTGTGGGTTTCCCGAATCCAGACCCATCCTACTGAGGCATGAGCCTGGTCAGTTCAGCGTCTCCACGGAACCTGTATTCTGAACTCAAATCTTTCCTCCCTGTTCTGGCTCCAGCTGCATTTCATGAACCCAGATCTGTTACGGTCCTCTGCTGGGGCTGCGTTGTCCCAGAAATAAGTCGAAACTCTGCCTTTGGGGGCCTTTGGGGAACCTTTGCAGCTGGGCTGCTGGTGACCCCTTCAGTCATTTAATGTCCCTGCCTCCTTCCTCACGGGTTCCATCCAGCCATGCAGAGCCCTCCCAGTGACTCAAGCATGCATTTCCAGACCCACCACTGCCCCCGCAACTGGAGCAGGTCACGCTCTGCCTCAACCCGATGCTGTTCCCATGGTGCACAATGTTCTTCCCTGCATTCTTCCCCTGACACACTCCTCTGCATCCTTCACGGCCCCTTTGTGTTGATCCCTCTGGTTCTCAGGCAGTATAGCAAAGTGTGAAGGGTGCAAACCCTGGAGCCAGACTGTCTGGGTTTGGATTTGGACTCTACTGGTCATTGTGTGGCTGTGCCTCAGTTTCCTCGTCTGTTAAATGGGTGTGGTCATAGTTCCTACATCTTTGGGTGCTGGGAGAATTCAACCAGTGACACCTGGAAAGCACCAAGCCAGTGCCTGGGACTCAGTAGGGGCTTAATTCAAACAGGCCACTGCAGCTTTCTCTGGGATCCCACACCCTCTGGCCCACAGACAGTTCCCAGCCGACATGTTCCCAGGCAGCTGGGAGGCTCTGAGCTTGCGGGGGCAGAGGCAGCCTCTGACATGCCAAAGATAGTGGCCTCCACAAAGTGTCCCAGCTGGCCAGGGGACCCTGGGGCTGTAGACATTCTTGGTCAGAATAGAAAGTTGGGTTATCCTGGACAGAACACCATTAAATACAACTTCACAGAATGATGGCCACTCCCCAGGAAGCACCAGCTTTCCCTGGGGGCAGACAGACCGAAGGACAGTGCTACCAGGCCAGGGGGCCCAAGGGTGCGGGGAGCAAGTCCTCCCGGGGTGCAGCCAACTCCACCATGGGCACACGGGTTTGGGAGCTCCAGAGCCCCAGCTCACCCCACTCATCCATGCACTGAGCCTGGTCATCTTGGAGATTCCGTGGGCTGGACTCCTTGCAGGCCGGCCCATGAGAATAACGCCCTAGAGGCATTACATGGGGTATGACATGGAAGGGGTCTGGGACAGCTGGGGGAGGCTGCTGGGCTGTACTCAGGAGGGAGGGGCTGCTCCAACCTGCTGAGGGCTCTCCGGGAGGGTGAGCTTCAACGAATGGGCCCCTTCTGCCCCCCACCCGCCTTTTTTCTCACAGGCCCGGGGTAACCAGAGTTAACAGGCAGGTTCCCTACATCTGCTGGGTCTGCATTCTAGGACTGCTGCAACTAAGTGCCATCCACGGAGGAGTGTAAACCACAGAAACACATGCACGCTCAGCGCTGGAAGCTGAGGTCCCAGGATTAGGGCGGCGGCAGGGTCAGTGCCCAGCAGCTCTGCTGGCTTCTGCAGGCTCCTTGGCCTGCGGCAGTAGAACCCATCTCCCTGCCATGTTCACCTATGTACACGCCTGCGGTTCCCCCTTCTAGAAGAAGAACTCCAGGCAGATCAGATGAGGGGCCACCCTGCTCCCTCATCTTCACTAATCACATCCGCAACACTCCTATTTCCAAACAGGGTCACGTTCTGAGTCCTGGGGTTAGGACTTCAGCATGTGAACATGGGGCGTGGGTGGGTGAAATTCAGCCTGTAACACCTGCCCAGGCTAAAATCCCACAGAGCACCCATGGGACCTTCGTTCTCCCCAGCACTTGCTCACACGGGACAAGGGGAGCCGGGTCCCAGCTGGAGGAACCGTGGTTCCTGTGGGTTTCCTTCCTGCTTGCCTGGCACTAAAGGCCAGTGGGCTTCAGGGGCCCTCCCAGAACACCCAGTTCCACCCCTGACCCACCTCGCGGCCTCCCCAAGGCCATTCCCAGCAGCCTCACTCCCCTGGGCCTTCCTGGTGTCCCCAGTTCCCAGAACTAACCCAAGGACGCTGTTCCGGGAATGGGCTTCCTGGGACGTTTGCTACCCTGCTCCGTCTCACCTCCTCCAAGCCTTGCCTGTTGCAGCCTGGAAGCTCTGAGGGTCCATTCCCGCTGGAGCTGTGCCCTAGGCTCCCACACTGGCCTGAGACCCCCTCCCCGCTCCTTAGCCACTTAGAGAAAGTGGGGAGGGGGATGGTGACACGGGAGGTGCCTGAGTCCCTGGAAGGGGCAGCTGCGGAGCCAACCATCTTCTCCTAAAGGCACAGATCCCATGCCGACCCCGTGCACAGCAGGGCCCCACTTTCCGCACCCCCATGATCCAGAAGGCGCGGCTCGAGCCAAGTCCTGCCTTGGGTGGGTGTGGAGGTGCCAATACCCACTTTGCACCACCCCTGCCTGCTGCCCAGTCCCGGGGCACACCCCGAACTTTCCAGCCTCCAGACCTTGTCTGTGCTGTGCCCCTCACTACCCAGAAACGCACTGTTCCCTCCTCCCATAGCTGAAATCTAGCCGCCAAGAAGCCCTGGGGTCCTTGTGCCACCAGCCCTGGCCCTTGATTTTCGTTTTTCTCATCTCCCAGTTGGACTGTGAAGCCAGCGAGGGCACGGGGGCCTGGCTGTCCAGCCTCAGCCTTCCTCGGGGTGTCCTGGCTGTTTCCCATGAACTGCGTGACACAGACCCACCCACAAGTGGCGTGATGCAGGCCCACGAGCCCCAGGCTGGACAGCTCCACTCCCCCGGACTCACTCTGTGGATGTCACAATGCTTTGCTTGTCTCCATAGAATAAAATCCAGCCCCAGGCCTGGTTCCTCCTGGGGTTCAAGGGATATCCAATCTCTCCCCGGCGGGGGATCAAAGGCCTTGGGTAGGGTTTTTCAACCTGTGGTGCTCTCGGCAGGATGCCCAGAGCCTCCCCTCTTGGTCCTGCTGCCTCTCGGTGACTCCCGGTGACCCCCTCCCCAGAGGCCTCAGCCCTTTACCCTCCTCCTTCTCTTGGGACACCCCCTCTCCCAGGCTGAGCCCAGCCTCTCTGGGTCACCCCAGCTTTATTTCTTGTAGGGCAAGTAGATCATTTTGTTTTTGACAGAAGGTGGGTAGTGCCCCTGGGGGTCCTGAAAAGCCAAGATGCCGTAGGAAGCCAGGACTTGCCCCTCCCCACCTTCCTAGGGGTGGTAGGGGGTTGGTGTCTCACTGATTACCCAACCTGACCCTAACCTCATGTACTGGAGTGAACGGTGAGTAGGAACTTCAGAGGCCGCCTCCGAGTCCTCAGAACGCCCCAGGGAGGCTGTCCGGCCACACCGCACCTTGAAAAGTCTGGAGCCCTGAGTGGCCCTGCCTGCCTGTGTCACGCTGCTGATGGGCAGAGCCAAGGAGCAGCCCTGAACCCCGGCCCAGGCCCTCACTGAGCAGCACTGAGTTCCTAGGGACTCATCTGAGGGCTGTCCCCAAGCAGAAGGCAGCTTGGGCACTGATAGCCTCTGACAGCCTCCCTCACCCCCTGCACCTGTGGCTGCTGCAGGCCACGGTGGGCCCCGCTCCTGGGGCAGCAGGAGGACCCCACCTGTGTACCCCCAACATTTCCCGACTGATGCCACAGGGCTTCAAATTCATGTCCCCCACCCCATGGCACTTTGCTGCAGGTGGGGGCTTCAGAGCTCAGTGCTTGCAGGCCCTGTGCTGGCCACACCGACACTGAGGCTGCAGCGCTGGGGCAGGGGTGGGTGCACAGACGTTTCTGGGGGGTGGGATCGGGCAATGCCACCCTGTCCATGCAGCTGGTGCATCCCCCACAGCCCCGGCAGCTGAGGACAAGGTTGAGAAAGAACCTGGCCCTCCCAGGGGGCTGGCACACGCCAGCTGGAACCACTGAAGAGGCCCCATGGAAGCCGGCTGGGGAGAGGAGGTGGACCTGAGGGAGGACTCACCCCAGGAGGGAGGACTCAGCCTGAAGAGGGAGGACTCACCCAGAAGGGGAAGGACTTAGCTCAGGAGGGAAATTCACCCCAGGAAGGGAAACTCACCCAGAGGAGGGAGGACTCACTCCAGGAGGGAGAAATCAGCCTGAAGAGGGAAGACTCACCCAGAAGGGGGAGGAGTTACCCCAGGAGGGAAAGTCACCCCAGGAGGGGGAACTCACCCAGTGGAGGGGGGACTCACCTCAGGAGGGGAGCTCACCCAGAGGAGGGAGGACTCATCCAGTAGGGAAACTCACCCACAGGCGGGAGGACTCACCTCAGGAGGGGAACTCAGGGTTGAGGAAGGAGGATTTGCCCTAGGAGGGGGAACTCACCCTGAGGAGGACTCACCCTGAGAAGGGAGGACTTACCCTGAGAAGGGAGGACTTATCTCAGGAGGGAGGACTCATCCCAGCAGGGGGACTCTCCCAGAGGAGGGAGGACCCGCTCTAGGATGGGAACTCACCCCGAGAAGGGAGCATTGACCCTAGGAGGGGGAACTTACCCTGAGGAGGACTCACCCTGAGAAGGAGGAAGTCACTCAGAGGCAGGAGGACTAACCCCCGGAGAGAAACTCACCCTGAAGAGAGAGGACTCACCCTGAGGAGGGAGGACTTACCTCAGGAGGAAGGACTCACCCCAGGAGGGGAACTCACCCCGAGAAGGGAGGATTCACCCTGAAGAGGAAGGACTCACCCTGAGGAGGGAGGACTCACGCTGAGGAGGGAGGACTCACTCCAGGCAAGAGCTGGATGGCTGGTGACAGGCCCTGGAGCTAGCGGGGGGGGGGGGGGGGGGGGTGTGGGGGGAGGGGGGCGGGCAGCTCTCCTGGGAGCTTGGTAACAAAACAGAGGACCTTTCCCAAGAGCCCTGGAGGAGTGTGTACCTGTATGTGTGTATGCACGTGTGGTGGAGTGTGTGCATGTGGGTGTCTGTGAGCTGGTGTGGAAGCGTGTTCCCATTGCATTCATGTTCGTGTGAGTACACATTGCACTTATGTGCATGTGAGCAGTAGTTGTACCCGTATGCGTGTATACACGTGTGTCACCGTGTGCCTGTGTGAGCTGCAGGCAAAAGCGCCTGTGGGTGAAGTGAAGGAGCCCTGGGGCTAAACGTGGCACTGGGACTTGGTCACCCCAAGGCTCAACCCACCCGGTGGTGGCGCCTCTGGGTCTCTCTCCGGGGGAGGAAGCATGGGAACCAGGGGGTGGGAGCCGGCCCAGGAGGCCAAGATGGAGAGGCAGGGGAGGAGGGACTCCAGGACGGCCAGCCAGGGAAGAGGGGCCCCGAAAGGAGGTGGGCACAGACTCGAGACCACTGCTGGCTCCCGGGGCTCACGGGGGTTCGCGGTGGGGCCGCTCAGATGTCCTCGGCCTGACCCAGGCTGGGAGGCCCGCCCCTCAGGGCCAGCGTTTCATGGCGCTGAGTTAATCCCGGGAGTCCACTCTTCCTTAGGTTTGTAAGAACAAGGACGTGGGTCTAGGAGGGCCAGGCAGGCTTTCTCCGTGCCCCGTCCCCGATGAACCCGGAGCTCTGTCCTCTGGGGAGCGGCCCCCGCGGGGCTCCCAGGAAGGCTCCGCCGGGAGACGCGATGCTGCCCCCTGGCGGTGGGCCGGGCCCTGTACCGCTTAGTGGAGTGAGTGTCGCGTCCCTCGCATTTCCTGTTGCACAACTTTGCAGCAAGACCCCGGGGCACTAAAATAGAAGGTGCATTATATGCGAAACCTTCCTAGCGAGCTGCTTGATCAGCTGGCCTGCCTGAGGAGGCTTCTCCACGTACTGGGGACATTGCTACATTTCATCCCCCACTCCCTCTAAGGCAGGGGCCATCCGGGCGTGTAGAGTGGGGAAGCCGTTTCTCAGCCTGGTCCTCCTCGCTCTGCCTGTGGGTGCCAGAATCCAGATTTGAACCCCAGTCTCTCCGCCTGACCCCACAGCCCAGCTCTTCACATTGTATCTAGAGCGACTGAGGCTTCCGGGGGAAAAGGCCATCTCAAATGCCCAGCACTGCAGGGTCACCCTGTCCCTGAGACACAATCTCTGGTGGTCCAAGGCCCTGGGGGCATCTGGAGCCTGGGCAGACATCCTCACAGGGTGGGGTGGGGGGTGCTGAGGGCACCCACGAAAGGCCCTGGCGTCCGGGACGTCTGGGCTGAGTCTTGGCTCTCCACTAGGTGACTGTGTTCCTCTGGCCAAGCGCTGTGGCCTTGCTGAGCCTCTGTGCCCCAGAGAGCCAAATTGTGAAACTGGCACCAAGGCTGGCTAGACACTCCCGCGAGGGTCAGGCTCCTGCTGCAGCCAGTGCTCCCTACTATAACAAATCCCAGGGGCACCGACTGTGTACCAGGTCGGTGGTCAACCAAATAATGGAACCCCTCACCAAAGGCGTCCACATCTGAGTGCCCAGGACCTATGAACATGTTCCCTTCCGTGGCCAAAGACACTCTGCCGATGTCACGAAGCAAGGATTCTGAGGTGGAGATGATCCCAGACGGTCCTGAGTAACCTTGAGGTTCCTGTAACAGGGAGGCAGGAGGGAGTCACAAAAAAGATGTGACAAGAAGAAGCAGAGGAGAGAGAGAGAGAGGCGAAGGAGAGAGAGAGAGAGAGAGAGAGAGGAGAGGGGGAGAGAGAAGGAGGGGGAAGAGAGGGATAGAGGAGAAGAGCGGGAGAGAGGGATAGAGGAGAAGGGAGAGAGAGAGGGATAGAGTAGAAGGGGGGAGAGAGGGAGAGAAGAGATGGGGAGAGAGAGAGGAGAGGGGGAGAGAGAGGGATAGAGGAGAGGGGGAGAGAGAGGGATAGAGGAGAGGGGGAGAGAGAGGGATAGAGGAGAAGGGGGGAGAGAGGGAGAGAAGAGATGGGAAGAGAGAGAGAAGAGGGGGGAGAGAGAGAGGAGAGAGAGAAGAGAGGGGGAGAGAGAGGGATAGAGGAGAAGGGGGGAGAGAGGGAGAGAGGAGAAGGGGGGAGAGAGAGATAGAGGAGGAGGGGGGAGAGAGAGAGGAGAAGGAGAGAGAGAGAGAGGAGAGAGGGGAGAGAGAGAGGAGAGAGAGGAGAGGAAGAAAGAGGGAGAGAGAGAGGAGTGAGGGAGAGAGAAAAGAGTGGGGAGAGAGAGGAGAGAGGGAGAGGAGAGAGGGAGAGGAGAGAGGGAGAGGAGAGAGGGAGAAGAGAGAGAGAGAGGAGAGAGGGAGAGAGAGAGGAGTGAGGGAGAGAGAAGAGAGAGAGGAGAGAGGGAGAGGAGAGAGGGAGAGAGAGAGGAGTGAGGGAGAGAGAAGAGAGTGGGGAGAGAGAGGGAGAGAGAGAGGAGAGAGGGAGAGGAGAGAGGAGAGGAGAGAGAGAGAGAGAAGAGAGGGAGACAGAGAAGAGAGGTTGGGAGCGGGGAGAGAGGAGAGAGGGAGAGGGAGAGAGGGGAAAATCTTCCCAGGAGAGACAGTGCTGCTGACTTTGAAGATGGAGGAAGAGGCCACAAGCCAAGGAGCACAAGCCTCCTCTGGAAGCCGGGAAAGGCAAGGCTTGGATTCTCCTAGAGTCTCCAGGAGAAATGTAGCCCTTTAGACATCTCGATTCTAGACGAGTGGCATTCCTTTATTTCTTTTCTTTTCTTTCTTTCTTTCTATTTTTCTTTTTATGAGAGTCTTGCTCTGTCACTCAGGCTGGAGTGCTGTGGCGCGATCTTGGCTCACTGCAACCTCCGCCTCCCAGGTTCAAGTGATTCTCCTGCCTCAGCCTCCTGAGCTGCTGGGATGACAGGTGCGCACCACCACGCCCAGCTAATTTTTTGTATTTTTAGTAAAGACAGTGTTTCACCATGTTGGCCAGGCTGGTCTCAAACTCTTGACTTCATGATCTGCCTGCTTTGGCCTCTGAAAGTGCTAGGATTACAAGAGTGAGCCACTGCATCCGGCCAAGACGAGGTTTTGCCATGTTTGCCAGGCTGGTCTTGAACTCCTGACCTCAAGTGATCCGCCCACCTTGTCCTTCCAGAGTGCTAGGATTACAGGTGTGAGTCACCGCGCCCAGCTGATGAGTGGCATTTCTGACTTCCAGGACTGTCAGGAGAATCCGCCTGTGCCATTTACAGCCTGTAAGTTTGCAGGCATTGATTGCAGCAGCCGTTGGAAACAAACACAGGTCCCGTTCTAGGAAGGGATTCCTGCGCCTTCTAAGTGAAAGAGGTCCCTTGGGACAGTTTCCTGTCCTTCTAGTGGCCAGAAGGTGGACTCTAGCCCCACTCTGCCCAGACCCCAAAGCTAGGGGAATGAGGGGAGGGGGCCAGCTGGAGGCCTCTGGATGCCTTTGGTGGGGAAGTTGAAGGAGCCTGCGTTCTCCCAGGGGAAGCGAGGCAGCTGTGCCTGCTCCTGGCTGCCTGAGGACAGGGCAGAGGCTGGGGTGGGGGGCTTAGGGAGAGAGCTTCCCCCTTCCCCGAGCCATGCCCTGGCCCTGCCCTGCTCCTCCCTGCTGGAGCCTGCCAAAAATGACCCAGCCGGAAATCATAGAACATTCTTTTGGGATACGTTTTCTCCTATTTTTAAACTGTTGCTTTATTTTCTCATAATTTGTTGAATGTTTAACTTCAGCGTCAGAGGTGAAAAGGGGCCAGGAGCAAGGATGCTGTCCCGTTTGTCCTGCCCTCCCCACCCCCGCCTCACCGGGAGCCTGGCTCAGAACACTCTTAGTCCCACTTTATAGGGGGTGTAGGGGTGCAGGGAGACACTGAGGCTTGGGGCGGAAGTGACGTAGCCCCCATCACTCCACTGCTGAAGCGGCGGGGGCTGGATCCTGGATCCAAGCCCAGGTCCCCGAAGTCACGTCCGGCTTTTCCCAGTGTCACTGTGCTGCCCCCCAGAGGCGACTGCTTTTCCAGAAAGTGCCAACCTGACCTGAGCTGTGGGGCTCCCAGGACAACCATCCCCTGCAGACCCTGTAGTCAGCCCTAGAGCTCCAGCATACCCCATAGGTCAATTAGGGAATAAGTTTGCACCATGTGGAACACAGCCGGTAACAATGCAGGCGACAGGGAAGAGCCAGCACCCCGTCCGTGGGTCGGGGTTCCCGGGAGACTGGGAACCAGGCTGTGAATTCACTTCAAGTAGGCGCCTTAAAAACATAGCAATGAGTGCCTTGTTTGTTCAATGAATGTACTGAGTCCTGCTATGTCCCAAGGATGGCTCAGACAACTTCCAGGGAGCATCCTGGGGTCCATCCGTCAGACGCATCTCTTACACCACCTCCATCTTGCTTCAACTTCTTTCCTCTTTGCCTTGGCTGCTAGGAAGCTCCCACCCAGTTTGTGTGAGGTCTGAAGCCTCTCCCCTTGGACCCTGGAGGATGCCCTGCTCTGCTTTGGCCTTCTCTTTCGAGCTTCCTAGCACGCTGCCTGTGCCTCCCAGCAGGGAGCAAGGAGCAGGGCAAGGGGAAGGCATGGTTGAGAAGTAGTCCTGGGGACAGGGGACTCTAGGGTGGGGTCCCAAGGTGGAGGCCCCCCTCCCACAGGCCAGTTCTTGGCACCTGTGATTACCCACCTGGGCCTCCCGGTACCTCCAGGAGCCAGCTCCAGAGTCTCTCAAGGACACACAGATAAGATCTTGCCAGATAAGGATCCATTGACCCCGGGCATGGAAGGAGACAGCAGGACCTCGAGCTTAACCACATCCTCCTGGCATCAGACCCACCTGGGAATAAAAATACCAGGTGCGGGTGGGTGTGGCGCCTCCGGAGACACTTCCCAGCCTGGCACAGCCCAGCCAGGACACCTCTCAAAGGTGAGGAGGAACAGGAAATTCCAAACCCGTCCCCACCCCGGGGTCAACCTTAGAGTCCCTGCAGCTTCAGCCGCAGCGTGACCTCCTGGGCCCTCAGTTTCTTCCCCTGTAAAGCAGAACCATAACAAGCCCCCTACACGGGGGCGCTGAGAGGCTCAGGCAGGAAGGCTGTGGGAGGTGTCGTGAAAGCTGGGGGTGTTGTGCTCTCAGTGAAAGCTCTGGCCTCCTCTCCCAGGACTCTGCTCGACAGAGCCGGTCCCCCTTGAGATGCCCAGCCCCCTCCCCGGCTGCAGCTTTCTGGGCCCTTAGACAGGTGGAGGGAAGATGAGGCGCTGCCTCCAGCAGCTCCTGGTGCTGCCCGAGGGTTCCTGAGCTTGGCCGAGGGGCTGCAGCTAGTTTAGCCCGAGACCCTGTGTTCCCAGTGAGGCCCTAGGGCTGCAGGGCTGGGCCCAGCCTAGACGCTGCTCCCTGCTTCTGGCCAGGGAGAGGCTGATGGTCACAGGGAGGTGGGTCTCCGAGTTGCTGCAGAGTGGACCCCCGGAGTGTGGGTGCCTTACCATCTCCTGTCCCCACGACCCACCCCCTCCATCATGCTCCAAAGGGCTTATTTCCCATCAGTGGATCTGGCTGGCTTCAGGGAATCTGTGTCCCAGCCACACCTGCCCCATCACGTTGGCCCATGTTCCCACTCAGGTGGGAGATCATAAAAACTGGGATCCCTGGGTGTCGGCCCCAAAGAGTCCCATTTGACAGGGGTGGGAGGGGCAGGGCTGTGGGGCTGTAGGGAGGCGGGACTCAGGGAGGCTCCTGCGTTCTCTGCCTGGTCCAGTACCTGGGCGCTCGGGGCCGGTGAGCCACCACCATCTGCCCAGTGAACCGATGATGCTGCTGGCTGTCCCACGGCCCCTGGGGAGTCCCTGCCCCAGAAATGGGGTTCTTAGGGACCCTGGAGTCCCAAGGAATCCTGTGAGGTCCCCTGGTGAGTGAGTGGGCCTCGGGGTGCCCACGTGGGAGTCTCTGGCAGCAGTTGGCCCACAATTCAGACATTGCAACGGGGCCCAGGATCTGGGTTCCAGCCTAGTTCCTGGCAAGTGTGCCCCAGGTGCAGACCCTCTGGGACACAACAGAGATGTAAGTAGACAACTAACAAGATAGTTGAGACTGTTTCCTTATCCGGACACTGGGGATAGGGAAATCTGGTGTTTACCTCCTGGCAGGAAACAAGAGGTTGGGGTGGAGTCCCAGGGACATGCTGGGTTTCTTAGAGGGGTCCCTTTCTAGCCCTGAGATGCAGGATCTGGGATGTGACCCTGAAAGGTGTGACTTGGGGTTTCCATGGGGGCAGGAGCAGGGCCCAGCTGGCAGCAAGATGGCCAATGGCCCACCCATTCCCTGCAGTTCCACCAGCCGAAGGGGCCACCCAGCAGGGCCCTGGTGGTTGTCATCACTGAGGGAAGGGAGCAGTCACCTCCTCCCGGGTCCCAAATTCAAAGTTTGTGAACCCAGGAGCTGCGTCCAAAGCAGGTCCTACCACGTGGCTCCTGGGAGTGCACGCCCCATTGCGTGGGCAGCAGATGGCAGTGTGCACCCCATCTTCTCATTCCTCACCCAGCCCTGCCCGGAGGCCAGACTCCTCCCTGGGCCACAGGGTTGGCGAGAGTCACAGCCGGTCCCCTAATGCTGCAGCAACCTCCTCTGGGATTGCCCCGGCCTCAGTTTCCCTCATGGGAGGCAGGGAGCTGCTCTTCAGCACAGCACCCTCCTTGGCATGGCACTGCCCCGTTCTAGAGTCCACACCGGCTCCCCGTGCACCTTGGTGCCATCCGAGTTCCTCAGTGCACACCTCCATTTAGAGACCACATCTGTTTCTTCCTCTGCTGCCCAACCTGCTCGTGCTCCGGTCTGGGCCCAGGGCAGGGCTGTGGCTTGGCCTCCTTCACCTGCCCTGGGCTCACAGCTCTGGACAAACAGGAGATGCTTGATGGAGATGGCCAAGGTGGACTTTAGGGTCTCGGGTCTGTGGCCCTGGAATGCCAGCTGGTTTTGACTCTGGGCCAGGCCAGGGGTCAAGTCGGGTGGACACCAGGGCAAGCACCCCAGGCCCCACCTGGGCCCTTGTTCCAGCCAGGGGACGGCTTGGTACGTGCTGCCTCTGCTGCATGTCCACGGAGTGGCGCTCATTCATCGGACATGTACTGAGCGCCAACTGTGTGCCAGGCATCCCTGAGGGTGACCAAGATGCAGGTTCTGTCCTCGGGAGCCACTGCCCTACATGGCGTCCTAGCCAGGCCGGCTGGGCCACGGCCAGGGGTTTCAGGGCCAGTGCTGGGGCTGGGACCATGTGGCTCCACATAGTGGGGGGCGAGGGGAAAGGGCCAGAGTGGGCGCCTAACAGCGTTCTGGGGGCCAGCAGGGCCATAGCAGGGAGGGCAGATGTGGAGGTTGCTCCCCCGGCTTGGGTCCACTGGTCTAACTGCCCACTAGGAGGTCCCGCCTGCGTGTCCTCTGGAACCTGAGTTCTCTGTTGGCGCCTGTGAGGGGCCTGTCCAGGGCCTCATGAGCCCTCGGGGATCCCCAGGACCCCTCGGCTGGGAGTGTTGCTGAGGTCTCACCCCCATGATAGTCACAGCCCCACTTATTATAGAAACTCAAGCCAGACATGGTGTCCCCTGGAGAGGGGTCAGGGTCCCCAGGGCCATGTACTCTCTGCTCACTGTCACGTCACTGTGGAGACTTTCAGGTCTTTTGGGTGGGGGCCTGCAGCAGGGACCCTGGGGGTGGGAAGTGGGCAAGAGGAAGGCGGGAGCCCTTAACAGAAGGGCCATGGCCCCTGGGGACCAAGCAGAAGCTGTTGCTTCGGGGAAGGTTGGGCCACCATGCCTGGCCACACTGTGTGGCTGGGAGGGCGAGAGGCTCCCATGGGAGGGATTGTGGGGAGCCGCGGCCTCATCCTGGGGCCAGGGGGTGTGGGTGGGTACTGACTCTCCCGAAACCTCGCTAGATCTCCCTGCAGGCTTCCAGACAGCCCTGGTTGGCCCCAGGAGGAGCCCAGATGTGGGGATCGACTCCAGCTCCCAGGGCCCTGCCTGCTCTGGGAAGTGTTTCCTCAGTGGTCACAGCCATGGCTGGCCAGGTCGTCCTGCCAGTCCTGGGTCCCCGCCCTGTCTGGCTGGAGGGAGAGCAGAACAGGCCACCTGCTGTGCACATCTGTGCACCCTGCGTCCCTTCCAGGAAGCTATGCACGCTGGCTCAGAGAAGGGGCCCGTGGTGGGTGGGCGCCTGCTGCTGGCTGAGCTGGCTGAGCACACGTGTGGTGGGAGGGCCTGGAGGAGGGCCAGCCGGTCACCCCACAGCCCGCCTTCAGAGAGGAGGCTGGGGTCACGCAGCAGCCGCCTCTATTTTCCCAGACAAAAACCCTTTTAATATTCACCGAGCACGTCTCCCCCATCTAGGTGCGCTGCTGGACACCTGCACCTGGTCCCACTGTGTCACTGACCAGCAGCGTGATGTGGGCAGTGTCTTCATTTCTCGTGCCTCAGTTTCCTCCTCTGTTAGATGGGGGTAGCGCTGCCTCCTCCCTCCCTCCTGGTAGGGTGCTGACAAGGGAGCTCAGGCTCAGGAACCTCTCATGGTGACCCAGAGAGGAGCTGGCGTCCAACAGCACACGTGTCCATTTTTTATAACAATTACCTGTGTCCCTGCAGGTCAGGGGCTTGGCCCTGTGCACAGTAAGTCCTCACTAACTAGTACTGTTATTCAGGGTGGGGCATGAGTACCTTGGAGCACTAATTTTGGGCCAGCCTCCCGCAGGGGCGTGGCCACGATTCCTTCCCTGTAACTTCCCCACCGTCTCTGGGGCTAACCCTATTTTTCAGATGAAGAAGTGGTCACTTGGGGAGATGAAGGGACCTGCCCAGGGCTGAGGGACTCCAAAGTTCAGGTCACCCTCGCCTCACCCTGGCACCAGCCCTGGCCACATCAGAGCTGCCCAGCATGGTGGCCCTTACAAGGTGCTGGTTTTCTATAGACCTCGGTTTCCTGCACCTGTAAAACATATTCACCTCACCCAGAGCGGGTTAAGACTTCACTGACTCAAATTTCTGGGTGCACACGCCCAGTGTGAGTTTCCCGTGGTGTGTAATGAATGACCACATGCTTGGTGGCTTAGAACAGAAATCCATTCTCTTGCAGCCTGGGAGCCAGAAGTCTGAGATCACGGTGTCAGCAGGGCCACGCTCCCTCGAAGGGTTCTAGGGGAGGGACCTTCCTGCCTCTTCCAGCTCCTGGGGCTCTGGGCACTCCTAGGCTGTGGCTGCAATGCTGCAACCTCTGCCTTCTCCTGTGCCCTGTCTCTGTGTCTCTTCTCCTGTTCGCCTATAAAGACACACTTCATTGCCTTTAGGGCCACCCTAATCCAGATTAATCTCAGCTCAGGATCCTCACCTTCATTACACCTGCAAGACCCTGATTCCAAACAAAGCCAGCTTCTGAGGTTCCAGGGGTTAAGAGGTGGATGTATGTTTTGGGGGGATACAGTTGAACCCACTATACCTACATACAAAATTCATGATAAAAATATTGTTACATGACGTCAGTTCCAGCTACATTGGTGTTTGTGTGTTTTATGCATTTTTTAAAAAGCAACATTTTTAAATACTTCTTCAAATGTTTTGGTGTCCCCCTCTGGGCCTACTGAGTGGCCCTGCAGGTCACCAAGTGGGGATGAAGGTGAAACGAGAAACTGTCTGTGTGACCATGGTGCCCCACATACAGTATGTGCTTAGAAGTGTTTTAAAGGAAAACTACCCCTGCCCCCAGCCAGGAGCTCCTTGTCAGGGACAGGAGTCCTGAGGGGCAGAAATGCGGGGCCCAACCTAGAGTTGAAGCTCTGTGGCCTCTCCCTGCCTCGGTTTTCCCACCCTGAAAGTGGAGTAAGAGTAGCTTCTTGGCAGGAAGGATTCTGTGAGTCAAGGACATGTGAAATGTGTAGAAAGGTGCCTGGTCCTCCGTGTAGGCTCAATGCTGTGTCCCCCTGGGTCGCAGCCCCAGCGTGGACGTCCATCTGCCAACCTGCTCCAGCCTCCATGGAGGCCCAGTGTTCAGCTGCTGGGCACCACCTCCTTCTTTGCTGCCTCTAGCCTCTGAGCTCCCACTGTGGCCCGAGGGGCTGCAAGGGCCTCCTGCCTGTTCACTCTGCTTCTGCCCCGCCCCTTCAGTCTACTCTACCTAGCAGTGAATTCATCTCTCAAGCAAGGTGCTAGGCACGGCGCGGTGGCTCACACCTGTAATCCCAGCACTTTGGGAGGCCGAGGTGGGTGAATCATCTGAGCTTAGGAGTTTGAGACCAGCCTGGGCAACATGGCAAAAACCCGTCTTTACAGAAAGTACAAAAAGTTAGCTGGGCATGGTGGTGTGCACCTGTGGTCTCAGCTGCTCGGGAGGCTGAGGTGGGAGGATGGCTTAGCCTGGGAGATGGAGGTTGCAGTGAGCCGGGATTGCTCCACTGCACTCCAACTTCAGTGAAAGAATGATATCCCATGTCAAAAAAAAAGCAAGGCGCTGAGCCCATAAACCCATCCTGTTGTTCTTCTGCTCAGAATCCCCCAGGCTCCGTCCCACTGGCTTCACAGCCAAAGACATACCATGACCAGTTACCTGCCCCTTCTACCTCCTCTCTGGACCTGGTACTGATCCCTCACCTTCTGTCCCTCTGGCCTCCTTGCCATTCTCTGCACACACCTGCTCCTGCCCCATGGCCTTAGCTCATGCCGTGATTTCGTCTGGACCCCAGAATCTCCGCATCTCACTCTCCCATCTCTTTTAGGTCTTGACTCAGTTGCCGCCTGCCTGGCGAGGCCTTTCCTAACCACATGATTGAAAATTGAGTTTCCACCTCCACCCCAGACGTGCCCGTCCCCATTCCCTACTGAATCTTCCTGCTTTGTGTCATCATCATACATTTTACTTATGTATTAGGTTGGTGTGAAAATAATTGCAGTTTCTGCCATTAAAATAATGGCTGTTAAAAGTTTTTGCCATGAAAACGAATGGCAAAACAGTTTTGTCATTAAAAGCAATGTCTTGTTTGTTGTCTGTTTAGATCTCTATCGTGCCCCCAGCACACATGCCTGGCACACAGCGGACGTTCAGCGAATATTTGTTGAATGAATGAATGTAACGGTTGCAGCCTCTGTTTCAAGGACTCTCTCCACTCAGAAGATGAGAAAGCTGTGGCTGGGAGAGGTGCAGTGACATGTCCATGGTCACAGGGCAGTAAGTGACAGGACAGGACAGGAGCCAGGCTCTCGGCCTTCAGCTCTGCTGCTCCTGGGAGGTCCTGAGCCCACAAATCCAGAAACTGACCCAGGCTCCTATTACAATCTGATTCTCAAAAGCAGAAGAGCAAACAGACCCTCGGGGGCCCTGGGGAGGAGGTGGAGGCCTTGGCAGCTCACAGGGGCCTGGAGTTAGAAACCGCTCTCCAGACCCTGGGGCTTAACCAGGCATCTGCCTGTTGCCTCAAACTACAAACATCCCGGGATAGGGTGAGGGGAAGGGACCAGACTCCTAGGACCTTCTATGAACTGTGACACATGGGCTGTCCCATGCTGGCTGGCCATGGGACCCTCGACGCTGCCCCCTCCTGGGGTTCCCCATGGCCATCCTGCCAGGCAGGTGGCCCCATACCTTCTGCTCATGTTACAGGTGAGGAAACTGAGGCTCAGAGGACAGTGGAGGCACAATGTGAGGATCTGATTCCAGCCTCCCAGCTTCCAGTGCAGGACTTGGCCCACCCTCTCAGGTGGGACCTTGGAGACTGGGCTAGTGAGATTGAGGTGTATCCAGCATAGGGCAGAGCAAATGGGCAAACAAGAGAAGGTGTAGGGGCCACCTGGGGTGTCCTTCCTGAAGGCTCCTCTTCTGATCGCCTCTCCTGGCAAAAGCCCCTTGAGACCACCACGGCCTCCACTCAGGCACCCACCCATGCAAGATGCCCACAGCAGCTGCAGAGCCAGGGCTGGCATGGGACCAGTGCTTTAGGAGGAAGGAACCCTGCTGCCCCCACAACCAGGCACCTTCAGAGATTGCTCAGTGATTCCCTAGAAGCAGCAAACTGCACTCATAAAAGCATAAACCAGTGACTGGCAATGAGAAGCTGTGGGAGATAAGGTGGACCTGCAGGCCCAGATAAGCCCGCCGTAGCAGCCAGCCCCATTTCTGCACGCGCACTCTAGAACCAGGCCTGGGGTGGAGCAGAGGCCAGCTGGGCTTGCAAAAGATAAGAGGACAGAGCCAAGGGCTTCCTGTGCCCACCACTTCCCTGGGGGACAGGGTTGTGGGACGCACAGCGGAAGGCCGTGGGTTGGGGGCTGTATGGGGAAGGAAGACCTGTGAACAGTGGTGGCATTTGCAGGGTCTTCTCCAGGTGGAGGACTCCGCTCAGTGGGCTTTGCGTGTATTTTTATTTGTTTTCTAGCCAGTGAAGAAACCACCTCAAACAGACTATGTGCATCTGGCCTGCAGCTGAGTGAGTGGCTGATCTCTGTTGTTCTGCGAGTCTGGTCTCTGCTGGCCTCACTGTGGGGCAGGCACCCTCTCCCCATCACCCAGTAGGAAGCCTCTGGCTGCTATAGGCTGGCACCTCCCACCTTTGAGTCCTGCAGAAGGAGAGCATGTTGCCCCCACATTTCTGCAAAAGCTAGGGGAGAGAGAGCTCCGCCCACCTCAGGGTCGGGAGTGCAGCCTGACCCAGGCCTGCCTGGAGGACACTGTGAGGATGGGGGAGGCCACACCATCCACCGGGAACTGGGGACACTGTGGGTACGAGGGAGGCCACACCATCCACCGGGACCGGGGGACACTGTGGGTACGAGGGAGGCCACACCATCCACCGGGACCGGGGGACACTGTGTGGATGGGGGTGCCCACACTGCTCACCAGCACCTGGGGAGGGACAGTGGTCTCCATGGAAAATTGGGATGAGGTTGTGGGCAGCACCCTTGGATGCTGAGAGCGGACGCCAGCGAAAACTACAAAGGTGAGAGACCCCCATGGAAGCCAGAGGCTGTGGGAGCAGCTTGGCGTGGGGAGCGGGGCTGATGTTGCTGCTCTCCTGGGATCCCATGCCCTGGGTTCTAGAGGGTTCTAGAGGGTTCTAGAGGGTGCTGGGTCAGAGCTTGCTGGGCAGCACGGGGCAAGGGTCGTGGCTCTGCCTGGTGTGGGTTATCACCCACCACTTCCTGTGTGCGCTTCATGGTTTGACCCTACATCCCGGGAGGAAGGTTCTCAAATCAATGTGCCTTGGCACCCCAGGCTCTCATGAAGGGGGTTAAGGGGCAGATTGCCGGCTCCCAGCCCTAGAGATTTAGACGAGTGGGATGACGTGCGGTCCTGAGCTCGCAGCCCCTGTGAGACTCTCTGCCTGGCTCTTCTTTGTCTTTGTATTTTTTTTCAAGGGGGGGGGGACAGGATGAGAGGGAGTGAGGTGATCGGGGAGGTGAAGTCCCCCCGAGGACAAGCTTGGCAACAACCGCCAGTGGTGAGTCCTAGGTCCTTCTCCCTGTGTCCTGTGAGGTGATCACTGTCCCCATTTTGCAGAGGAGGAAATTGAGGCCAGAGACTTGCCCCAGGCCCTTCATTCATACAGGGTGGAGCGGGGCCGCTCCCCAAGCTCCTTGGAATTTGAGGATCTGCTTGAGCGTTAACTCTTGTTCATTCTGCTTCTTTGTCCATCAGAGGAAAAGAGGAAAAGAAGCCCCTTCCAGGGGCTGCCCATGGGTCACCTGGGCCCGACCTCCGGGGCTTCCCTGGAGGAGGCCCGAGGACACACTATGTCTAGAGCAGCTGGACTGAGCCTGGGGCTGGCACGTGGCCCCCGCGTGTCCACACTCAAATTGTCACGGCCAAATGCCCTGGCGGTGAGTGGGGCCTCGCGGGGCCTCTGGGCTGCAAATTCTGCTCCTAGGGTGAAGCCAGAGACCATGAAGGCCGCCCCATCCAGCCTCCGTGCCTGGCCCTGGGGCTGGTGATATTCCTCAGAGATGTGCTTAGTTGTCCTTAAATAAAAGCAAACCATTCCTTTGTGGTTAGACAGAAGACAATCACATGCTTCGGGAAGTGTGAAATTCTCACTTCCCCACACCTGAATCCCTCGACAGCATTTCCAGAGACGAGGTCCTCCCTCCCTTCCTTTTTTCCTTCCTTCTTTCTGACAGACTCTTGCTCTGTTGCCCAGGCTGGAGTGCAGTGACACGATCTTGGCTCACTACAACCTCTGCCTCCCAGGTTCAAGTGATTCTCGTGCCTCACACTCCCGAGTAGCTGGGACGACAGGTGTGCACCACCATACTCAGCTAAGTTTTGGTATCTTTAGTAGAGACCGAGTTTCACTATGTTGGCCAGGCTGGTCTTGGAACTCCTGTCCTCAAGTGATCTGCCCGCCTCAGCCTCTCAAATTGTTGGGATTACAGGTATGAGCCACCACATCTGGCCTGCTTTGTTCTTTTCTGAAGTAGTCAAAATTAAAAATATATTGTGGAAGACATCCCCGCCCATGCACACCCTTTTCTGGCAGTGGAGGTCATCCAGGCATCCGTGACAGCCCCCAAGTCTGGGTTTCCTGGGGATGTGACCAGCAGGTGATCTACTAACCACTGTCAAAATAGGGACACCAGCCATGGCGAAGTAGTTTCCTTGCCACTTCCTCATGGGTCCATGTTCAGTGCTCTCACGTGTCCGCAAACACGCTCCAGACACAGCCATCCCAGGGAGCACACAGCCGGGCCTGGCGTGCCCAACTGTGCCCTCGCTCTGTCTTGCTTGACTTATTGAGAGACCTCTGGCTCTGCTTGGATAGATTTTGCTTGTTCTTTTTCATGGTTTTGTGAGAGTCTGTTCTATCAGTTGTCATAGTTTGTCACATTGGTTGCTATTATTTTTCTATCAACAACACAGCAGCAGCACCCTGGAGCCTCTGCCTCGGCACAGTGGTGGGAAGGTGTTAGGGGGATAAACTCCAAGACCCTGAAGCCCAGCTCAGAGGACGTGCTCATTTAAACACTGGTAGACACAGCCATGTTGCCCTCCAAAAAGCCTGTTCCAGCGGACCGTCCAGAGCAGCCATGGGGTGGGTTCGGGCAGAGTGTGACCTCAGGGTACGCCAGGCCCATTGCCCCAAGAAGAATAAGCTGAAAACAACACACACGGTGTGATGCCATCTTATAAATGAGAAGAAAAGGCCGGGTGGGGTGGCTCACGCCTGGAATCCCAGCACTTTAGGGATCTGAGCCGGGCGGATCACCTGGGGTTAGGCATCCAAGACCAGCCTGGCCCACGTGGCAAAACATGGCCGTCTCTACTAAAAATACAAAAAAATTAGCCAGCCTTGGTGGCACATGCCTGTAATCCCAGCTACTTGGGAAGCTGAGGCAAGAGAATCACTTGAACCTGGGAGGCGGAGGTTGCAGTGAGCTGAGGTCATGCCACTACACTCCAGTCTGGGTAACAGAGCAAGACCTGGTCTCAAAAAGAAAAAAAAGAAAGAAAGAAAAAGAAAAGAACCTGAGCCCCAAACAAGTCAGGTGCCCATAGCGATGTTTAAAGGAATGAAGTGCGTTGCCCGGAATCCACAGAGGGGATTTCCCCGGGAAGGGGGAGGGGATGAGAGTCAGGGGAAGGTGGAAGGAGTTTTAGTGTGGTTGGTAATACCATCTTTCCTTCATTCTTTTTTCAGGGCAACATATTCTTATCTATTCATTCTATGATTTCAAGATAATAAATACATATTTTAACAGACTAAGGAAGTAAGTAAGCTATTAAAATATTAGGTTAAAAATGATTAAGTCTGGGTGAGGAA
Organism: Chlorocebus sabaeus; assembly: GCF_047675955.1. NCBI lineage: Eukaryota > Metazoa > Chordata > Mammalia > Primates > Cercopithecidae > Chlorocebus > Chlorocebus sabaeus. The sequence continues at coordinate 4,642,581 of NC_132904.1, forward strand.
TATAGATGATTCCTACTTTTTGCCCCTCCCTGCCTCCCTTCCTTTTTTCCTTCCTTCTTTCTGACAGACTCTCGCTCTGTTGCCCAGGCTGGAGTGCAGTGACACGATCTCGGCTCACTACAACCTCTGCCTCCCAGGTTCAAGTGATTCTCGTGCCTCAGACTCCCGAGTAGCTGGGACGACAGGTGCGCACCACCATACTCAGCTAGCTAAGTTTTGGTATTTTTAGTAGAGACCGAGTTTCACTATGTTGGCCAGGCTGGTCTTGGAACTCCTGTCCTCAAGTGATCTGCCCGCCTCAGCCTCTCAAATTGTTGGGATTACAGGTATGAGCCGCCACATCTGGCCTGCTTTGTTCTTTTCTGAAGTAGTCAAAATTAAAAATATATTGTGGAAGACACCCCCTCCCATGCACACCCTTTTCTGGCAGTGGAGGTCATCCAGGCATCCGTGACAGCCCCCAAGTCTGGGTTTCCTGGGGATGTGACCGGCAGGTGACCTATTAACCACTGTCAAAATAGGGACACCAGCCATGGCGAAGTAGTTTCCTTGTAGTCTGGCCAAGAAATTTCTCATTCCTATGACTCAGTAGCAGCTACCAGGCACCCCAGTGGTGGCTGGGGACATACACTGCTGGTCACTGACCCTGGCTGGCCAGCTGGGCACTCATTCTGCTCTCACAGCCCTGGGGAGCTGGCCTCTAGTCTCGTCCCAGCCCTTGGTGGTCACTCCAGCATTTGTGTTTGCTGTCTGGGTGCAGGATGGCAGGGGTGTGCTGGCGGCCGGGACCCAGGCAGGATAGCAAAGGTTGGCTGGGGTTAGACCAGGGCAAGGGGGCCTTTCAAACTTTCGCCTTCTTGGGGCTGGTCATATAGGTAATTTAAAAATTTCTACTAGCTACAATAGAAAAGTAAAAGGAAACAGGCGAACTTAATTTTAACCCTAAATTTTGTTTAACCCAATGAACCCAATATATTAACATTTCAACATGAAATCGACATCTAAATAGTATTTGTGAGATATTATCCCATGTTTATTATTTTGTCTTTTTCTTTCTTTCCTTTTCTTCCTTCCTTCCTTCCTTCTTTCTTTCCTCTTTTTTCTTTCCCCTCCCTCCTTCCCTCCTTTCTTTTCTTTTCTTTCTTTTTCTTTTCTTTTCTTTCTTTTTTTTCTTTTTCCTTTTGACAGAGTCTCACTCTGTCACCCAGACTGGAGTGCAGTGCTGTGATCTTGGCTCACTGCAACCTGCACCTCCCGGGTTCAAGCGAATCTCCTGCCCCAGCTTCCTAAGTAGCTGGGACTACAAGCATGTGCCACCATGCCAGGCTGATTGTTTGTCTTTTAAGTAGAAAGAGGGTTTCGCCATGTTGGTCAGGCTGGTCTTGAACTCCTGGCCTCAAATGATCCGCCTGCCTTGGCCTCCCACAGTGCTGGGAGTACAGGCGTGAGCGGCCGCACCCAGCCTTATTTTCATACAAAGTCTTCAAGATTCCGTGTGCATGTTACACTCACAGCATGTCTTCAACTGGACTTGCCACAGTTCAAGCACTCACATGACCACAGACGGCCCGAGGCTGCCCTGCTGGAACTGCACTCACCTGCCAGTCTAGGCTACCATGGCCTTAGAGGTCATTAACACCTTTCAGAAAACAGCAGTGGGAAATCAATATAGCAAAAAGATATCTAGGCCACTTCCCCTGCTCTCTCCTTGGCTGGAAGGCAGACGAAGCTCTAATGTGTCAGCTCTGTAACTAGACTGGGGAGGGGGCCTCAGCCAGTGTCCACCCCCAGCAGAGTGGGCAGGCACCGCATAGCAGGTGCATAGCCAGGGGCCCCATGCCTGTAATATGGATGCATCTTTAGAATGCAGCCCTTGGAAATAAAGTCTGGAATTCAGCTACAGCACTGTACTGATGTCGGTCTTTTCATTTTCTAAATGTTTATACGGCTATGGAAGAGGTTAACATGGAGGCAAACTCAGCAAAGAGCACGTGGGAACCGTCAGCACTATCCTGGTAACTTTTTAATAATTCTGCAATTATTCCAAAGGTGTAAGTTTATGTAAAAACAACACTTTATTGAAAGTGGAGAATGGATTCAAATCTATAACAAAGTCCTATTCACTTCAATTAAAAATATAGAGACCGGGCACGGTGGCTCACATCTGTAATCCCAGCACCTTGAGAGACCGAGGTGGCGGATCACCTGAGGTCAGGAGTTCAAGACCAGCCTGGCCAACGTGGTGAAATCCCATCTCTTCAAAAAATACAAAAATTAGCCAGGCATGATGGCAGGTGCCTGTAATCCCAGCTACTTGGGAGGCTGAGGCAGGAGAATCGCTTGAACTTGGGAGACAGAGGTTGCAGTGAGCTGAGATTATGCTATTGCACTCCAGCCTGGGTGACAGAGCGAGACTCTGTCCTCACTCCCTGCTAAAGAAAAAGAAAAGATATATACATATTAGGGTATTATCTTACCACTCAAATGCGTCTGCAGAATTTGACCTTAGTTTTCAAATCAGACTCAAGAATGATCTTTAGTGTGTGTGTGTGCGCGCGCGCGCGCATGTCTTGGTCATGGACACAATAGCTTCTGGAAGTCTTTTTCACAGAGAGTATGGGGACTTCTTTGGCCAAATTGGGCAGGTGCAGGTTCCATCTGCTTGGCAGCTTCCGTCTGGGCCACAGCACGTCTGTGGCGTCCTGCTCCTCTCCAGAGGTTTCCGCCACGGAACCTGCTCCGTCGCTGAGCTCTGGCCCTGCGCTTTCCGAGAAGAATGGCCACAGGGACTGCCAGGATCCCACTCCCTCGGACCCTGCAAGTCATACAAAGTATGTCTTTTGAACAAAGGAAATTAAATTAGAAATTAATAACAGAAAAACAACTGGAAAATCCCCACAGATTTAGAACACAGATACACTTTTAGATAAAGCATGGGTCAGAGAAGAGATCGTAAAGGAAATTAGAAAGGAGCTGGAACTGAATGAAAATGAAAAAGAACCAAAAAACAAAAACAGCATGCCAAAAATTGTGGGATGCTGTTTAAGCAGTATTTAAGGGGAAATCTAGGTAACACTAATGGTCTATATTAGAAAAGAAGAAAGGTTTCCAATCAATGACCCAAGTTTCTACTTTGAGAAACTAAAAAAGGAAAAGCAAATTAAATCCAAAGTCAAGGTGTATATGGACATAAGTATAGATAAATATATCAATAAGCAGAATAGAGAGTCCAGAACTAGACTGAAACACTTGGAGAATTTACTTTAAACAATTGACACTACTGCAGTTAGAAGGAGAAAGAATAGTCTTTTCAATAAACAGTGCTACTACTCACAATAGTAAAGACTTGGAACTAACCCAAATGTCCATCAATGACAGACTGGATTAAGAAAATGTGGCACATATACACCATGGAATACTATGCAGCCATAAAAAAGGATGCGTTCATGTCCTTTATAGGGACATGGATGCAGCTGGAAACCATCATTCTCAGCAAACTATCGCTAAGGACAGAAAACCAAACACCGCATGTTCTCACTCATAGATAGGAATTGAACAATGAGATCACTTGGACACAGGGCGGGGAACATCACACACAGGTGCCTGTCGTGGGGTGGGGAGAGTGGAGAGGGATAGCCTTAGGAGACATATCTAATGTAAATGAGTTAATGGGTGCAGCACACCAACATGGCACATGTATACATATGTAACAAACCTGCACGTTATGCACATGTACCCTAGAACTTAAAGTATAATAATAATAAATAAAAAAACGGTGCTAGAACCACTGGATATCCACGTGCTAAAACAAAGCAAAGCAAAAAAACAAAAGGAAGCTAAATGCGTACTATGCATCACATACAGAGATTAACTCAAATGGATCACAGACCTAAATATAAAACCTACAACATAAAACTTCAAGAAGAAAATAAGAGAACATTTTTGTGACTTTGGGTTAGGCAACTATGACTGCGCTGTGGCACTGCTGCAGTTTGAATGTGTCCCCTGAAGTTCACGTGCTGGAAACTGGATCCCAGTGCAGCAGTATTGGGAAGGGAAGTGGGGCCTAATGGGAGGTGTTGGGGCCATGGGGGCACCACCCTCATCAATAAATTAATGCCAGTATCGTGGGAGTGGGTTTGTTATCAGCAGGGTGTGTTCCTTATAAAGATTGGGTTTAGACCCCTCTTGTGCTCTCTCTCTCTCTCTCCTTCCCCTTGTTCTTCCTTTATGTTCCTTACAAGGCAGTAAGAAGGCCCTCGCCAGATGCAGCCCCTCAATCTTGGACTTCCTAGCCTACAGAACAGTAAGAAATAAATGTCTGTTTTTTATAAATCACCCAGTCTGTGGTATTCTGTATAGCAGCACAAAACAGACTAAGACAGACATCAAATGCAGGACCCATACAATAAAATAATGACTAAATTGAACTTAGGAAAAATGTTAAATGCCTGCTTGTTCAAAGGCATTGTTCTGTTAAGAGAATATAAAGATAAACCTCAGACGGGGAGAACATATTTACAAGTCACATATCTGATGAAGAGCTTGTATCCGGAATGCATGAAGAACTCTTAATTCTCAAAAACAACGAAACCAACAATCTAATTTTTTAAATGGGCGAAGGATTTGAGACAAATTCAACAAAGAAGATATGTATGGCAAAAAGCCCATGAAAAGATGCTCAGTGTCATTAGGCATTAGGGAAATACATGTTAAAACCACAATGAGATATTACACTGGTAGAACTTTAGCCAGTAGAATGACTAGCATTCAGAAGCAAGCATGTTGAGGAGAAACGGAAACTCCATCTACTGCTTACGGAAATGTAACATGGTGCAACCACTTTGAAACTTAGTTGGGCAGTTTCTTGGAAAGCTAAGCACCCATCTACCATACGATCTAGCCATTCCACTCCTGGGCATTGACCCAAGAGAAATAAAACCATACGTCAAAAAAATGTTTCTAACAGCTTTGCCGATAATAGCTAAAAACTGGAAGGAACTCAAAGGGCAGGTGAATGCATAAACAAACCATGGTTTCACATCCACATGGTGAAATATTACTTACCAACAAAAAGGAATGAATGGCTGCTACAAGCAACAGCATAGAAGAGTCTCAAGATAATAAGCTGAATGCAAAAGCCAGACAAAAAAGAGCATACGTGGTATGAGTCAATTATATAAAAATCTAGAAAATGCAAACTTCTAGGGGCAGAAAGCAGACCAGGGGTTGACTGGCAGGGTGGGAAGGGGTGGGAGGGAGGAACTACAAAGGGGCATGAGGAAGCTTTTTGGGGTGATGGATATGTTCATTACACTGAGAGTGGTGGTGGTGGCTTTGTAGGTATATTCATATAACAACTGGTGGAATTGAGCACTTTAAGAACAGGCAGTTTATTGCACATTGGCTGCACCACACTAAATCTATCACCAAAAGGTCCATGCCTCCCAAACAACAATGTTCTTTCTTTCTTTTTTTTTTCTTGAGACAGAGTTTCGCTCTTGTTGCCCAGGTTGGAGTACAATGGCACGATCTCGGCTCACCGCAACCTCTGCCTCCTGGGTTCAAGCAATTCTCCTGCCTCAGCCTCCCAAGTAGCTGGGATTACAAGCATGTGCCGCCACGCCTGGCTAATTTTTGTATTTTTAGTAGAGATGGGGTTTCTCCATGTTGGTCAGGCTGGCCTCGAACCCCCGACCTCAGGTGATCCACCCGCCTCAGCCTCCCAAAGTGTTGGGATTACAGGCGTGAGCCACTGAGCCCAGCCAACGATGTTCATTTAGCAAGACCACATGCCCACTAAAAGGCATACAATTCCCATTAGAAGGGTTGTTATGGGAGGGAAGGAACTGGATTACGGTGTTAGGATTAAATAAGTAAAACAAGAAAGACAAAGGCTGAGAAGGGAGTTTGACTGACCCAAGCCAGCTTCTCCACCAGCCTGTGTGAGACTCACCCATTCAAGTCCCTAGACTCCCTAAGGGTCTATCAGACCCCCAAGCCCCCTGCATGGAGGCATGAGGTTACCCACAGCCAGGTGCCTGTTGGCTGGCTACATCATTGGTCAGAAAACACTTGCTTGGGATAACCAGAGAAATGAACGGATATTTAGAATGTGTATTTTTTAGATATCTGAGTACCCTATGCTAATGGATTCGTCATTCAACAGATATTAACTACATGCCTTGGTGCCAGGCAGCAATGGAAAGGAGGTATGGGTGGAAGAGGCTGCCCAGACCCCGGCTGGGTGGGTGTCTGGGTGCTGATGGCAGGAAGACCCCACAGATGGTGTGTTCCTGGGGACAGGGACCAGGTCTGTGTTATTCGCCAACAGGGCTCCATGGCTGGCACAGACAGGGCCCTGGAGTCAAGGGCAGCCTGGCAGTTGAGGACAAGCCAGCTTAGGAAGGCACCATGCAACAGAAGGTTCTTTCTTACGAAGGTTAAAGCAACCCAAAGATTTTCACATCCAAAGGCCTGTGCTTCCGGTGGCAATCGCTTTAGGTAAGCATGCCAGTCAGATTTCCCAGAGGAAAGAACCAGTAAACAGAACCAACAGATCCATCGGGGATGAGAGACAGAGAGAAAGAGAGAGAGAGAGAGTCACAGAGGAGACAGAGAGACAGAGAGAGAGAGAGAAGAGAGACACAGAGAGAGACAGAAAGGAGAGAGAGAGACAGAGAGAGAGAGAGGAGAGAGACACACACAGAGAGAGAGAGAGAGAGAGAGAGAGAGAGAGAGAGAGAGAGAGAGAGAGAGAGAGAGAGAGAGACACTTATTTTAAGGAGCTGACTCACCGCCATGGGAGCTGGCAAATTCCGAATCTGTAAGGCAGGCCCCGGGGGTGGAAACCCGGCAGTGTTTCTACGTTACTGACCTGCGGCAGAATCCCCTCTTCTCCAGAAAACCTGTCTGTCTGCTTGTAAGGCCTTCAACTAGTGGGATGAGGCCCACCTACATGACAGAGAACAATCTCTTTAAGTGAACTGACTGCAAATGTCAGCCACGTCTACCTAATACCGTCCCAGCAGCACCTAGACTAGTGTTTGACCAAACTCCGGGCACTACAGCCTGGCCAAGCTGACACAGAATGTTAACCATCACAATAAGTGAACCACATCCAAATCCTGAAACTGCAGGTGTCGCCTGTCCAGGAACAAGTTCCACTTGACTGGCTCCACAGGGCCCGGCCAGATCTTCAGGGGCAGCACAATTTTTGACAACTCTGTGCTGATGGCAACTCTGAGGCCGTCCACACTGGCTCCCAGAGCTGTAAAAGCCACACATACATGCCCAGTGCTTGCTGCAAGAATGCACAATCCAAGTGACACTTCAGCTAAGCCCCGAGGGATGGGTTGGCCAGGCGAGGAATTGGAGGTGGTGGGCAGAGCCACAGTATGTCCTTGAGCCGGCAGGGGCAGGGAGCATTGCCAGCTATCATGCTGGATCTGTAGGTCTGAACTTTCCTGAACAGTGAGATGGCCTCTGGGGGTAATGAGGGGCCCCCACGTGGTAAAGGGTTGCAGGGTTTGCAGCAGGAAGGGACAAGGTCAGTCTGGTACTCTGGAAGAGTCCCTCTTACTGCCATGAAGACGATAGATTTGGGGTGGGGGACCTGGGGGTGGTCATGGCAGGTGGAGGGACTAGTTAAGAGGCTGGTTTAATAACCCAAGTGAGATGGCAAGTGGGGACAGGAGTGCAGAGCCACCTGATATTCAGGAGCTTGGATCTACAGGACATGGCAATTTTTGGTGGTGGGCGGTGAAGGTAGAGGCAGGCATTTTGATGTCTCACTCTTGCAGAGCCCACGGGGCCTTCCCCCTGGCCCCACCCAGGCCTGGGTTCAGAACCTGAGGTCGGCAGACCCTTGAAATGATAGCAAAAGCAGCGTGTCTGCGCACAACCTCATTTCCCCGTTTTGAGTAGAGATTTCGTAGCTTTCATCAGATTCCCAAAGGGACCCCCGAGGCTGAGAGGGTGAGGACCATGGCTCCCAGGGAAGGAGCCCCTGGCCTAGATTCTTGTCAGAGTGTAGCTCCAAGACCGATCCGTGTGTCCCTGAAATGAAGTGTGGGTGGGGAATCATTCTTCGATTTGCAACAATGCAATTGGTACCCAGCTCTGACAGCCTAAAGCACTCCTGGATTATTAGCACAAAAGCAAGGACACAACCCCAGACCTGCAAAAATGGGAGGCCCGGCGGCTCTTCCTGTTGGAAAGAGGCCAGGAGGACATTTGGGGATTTGATTCCTAATTGTTGTTCAGCATCACCAAGGGAAGTCTGCCTGAAAGGCGGTCAGTGCTTCTGGTTTCCCAGGGAGGGGTGCAGCCCTCATCGTCCATGCGACTGTCCCAGAGGCTGCCTCCTGCTTTGGCCAGATGGCACCACCAGCCACTTGATGACATACATTCCTGCTCGTGGATTTATTGACACAAGGCGCACAAAGCCCTGCTTAGGCAGGTCAGGGAGGCTCCCCACCTTCAGCCCAGCCCTGCTTCCCTCGAGGGGCTAATGACCCAGCCTGGCCGCAGGTGCCAGGCTCGGGCATCCCCAGACCCCAACTCAGAGCCTTTCTTCCCTGCAGAACCTGGGGCATGGCTGACAGAAAGGCACCCGGAAAGGGAGGGACTGGACACTCACTCCGTTGGTCACTCTCCGCCTGCCCCTCCAGGTCCAGCCCCCCACTCCCCACCCTGTTTCTCTGCCACAGGAGACCAACCGGCTCCCCAGCTCCCTGGCTTTGGAGTTCCTACTGGAAACGGCCAGTGGGGGTTGCCAGTAACAGATCAGAGCTGGGAAGGAGAGAGGAGCTGGCTTCCTTCCTGCCGGGCCGCAGGGGGCAGTGGGTGCCTCCCCTACGCACAGCCACAACGGCTCCCATCCAGCTCCATGGACCTCCCTCTTGCTGGGTTCTGTAACTGCCTCCTTCTGGCCTCAGACAGTAACAAGGGGCTTCATCAACCATCCTTTCCGGCTTCCTGACCTCGCCCACCCCTCGAGGTGGGTCATCTGCTTCCCGGGGGCCCTTGACGGATGCATGTGGCGGGAAATGACGGCAACTGCGATGGTAGCAAAAATCACCACCACTTACCACGCATAAGCGCACTCCACCACGCACTTCATTGTGCACAGGCGCACTCCACCATGCACAGGTGCGCTCCACCACGCACAGGCGCACTTCACCACGCACTCCACCGCGCACAGGCGCACTTCACCATGCACTACACCACGCACAGGCGCACTCCACCACGCACAGGCACACTCTACCACGCACTCTACCGCGCACAGGCACACTCCACCGCGCACAGGCGCACTCCACCACGCACACCACCGCGCGCAGGCGCACTCCACCACGCACAGGCGCACTCCACCACGCACAGGCACACTCTACCACGCACTCCACCGCGCACAGGCACACTCCACCGCGCACAGGCGCACTCCACCACGCACTCCACCGCGCGCAGGCGCACTCCACCACGCACAGGCGCACTCCACCACGCACGCCACCGTGCACAGGCGCACTCCACCACGCACAGGCGCACTCCACCCCTCTCGCCTCTCTGGACAAGCTTATGGAGTAGACGCTCTTGTTAGCCCTCACTTTACAGATGGGGAAACTGAGCCGTGAGGGTGCTGGATGGCAGAGCCAGTAGTCAAGGACACCAGAACTGGGAGGAAGCCGGAGCGACCTGGGAGTCTTCTCTGGAATACACTTGATCCTGCACGGGATGTGGGAGATCACCTCTGGAGCTCTTGCAGGGGGGCCAGCGCTGCGGGGCGAGACTGTGGTGCTGACCGCCTGCCCCTCTGGGGTCTGGACCCTCGGTGAATCCCTGCACGGACACCGTGTCCCTCTTCTCTGATCAGGCCTGGGGTCGGCTTACACACTGGTGCCCTCAAGGGCTGGCTGAGCGAGATTTGCCGACTGTGGCAGTGTCGTCCCTGTCCCTGACGTGAGTGTGACCTCGGTGGCCTGTGCACTGCCCCAGAATTACCCCAGCATTCGAGTGGCAGGCACCTTACTCTCCATTTCCTTTCTATTCAAAGAGAAGATTAAAAAGGAAAGTTGGTGACCCCGGGGGTAATCGCGGGCGAGCTAAAAATACTCTCAATCAACAAACAAACCGGATCAGTGATCAAAACACCATGAGGCAGCGATTCTGGGTGTGCAAAGGCCACCATTTATGACTGTGCGCTTGTTTACCCAGAGAATGCCATGCCGGAGATACAGGATGGCAGTGTCCCATGGGGTACGCCGGGGCAAAATGTCCCATGTCAAGTCAATAACCTCCGCGCTGCTTCACCTTCCCGTGCTGGAATGCCTTCTGCGTGCCTTCCTGGAAAGCACCCTGTGGCCCCGTGACCCAGCCTGGGCCGGCACCTTGAGTTGGGCACAAATTCAAGATGATGACTCTTGGAGCCCGTTGGCTGGCGGCAGAATGATGACACATTTTCCCCGGGCGGTTTATTGTCTGTTCTAGACTGAGAACAATTCCGGGCTGTTATGTGATTGCCCTCGGGTGCGTTATCAGCGTGAACTCAGGGCAGAGCAATGCCCGTGCCAAGCAGCCGAGGCTATTTCACAGGGAGGGCCCTCCTGCTCTTTCACCCATAGTGGGGCTCGGGGCAATGGGTGCAGAGCTGGAGGAGGATGTGAGGGGCATCTAGCTATTTCAGTCTTGAATATCAGGATTTTAACCCCAAACACATGTCTTGGTTATTATTTCAGCAGGCGTGCCCTAAATCACCTTGGGAAGACTTGAGCCTTTCAGAGCCTTGGTTTGCATAAAGTAGGGGCTGTGTCAGAGCCCCCTTTATGGGGCTATTGAGAAGACTCCAGAAGATTTCACAGAATGAAGTGCTTAGCACAAAGCCTGGCACAGCATAGGTGGTTGAACATTGATGCTTTTGTTTGTTATTAGTAGAACTGTGTTGCTCATTTTATAGTCGAGATTCCACAAGAGGAAATCGGGTTGGAACATAAAGATATTTGCCCCGTGGGTTCTCCAGGGCGTCCCAACACAGTCCCATTCTTGGCTTCATTTATTGAGCTGTCCCTCTCATTAGCCTGCAGAATGGGCTGGAGCTGCTCTCACTGGCAATGAGGAGAGCTCCTTTCTACCCCGGCTCGCAGGAGCCGAGCTTACAGGTTGCCAGGCCTAAGGAAAGGGAGATGACCCAGGGATGCCAGGAGGGGCTGAGCCCTCTCACGACAGGCCTCAGGCTTCTCTTGGAAGCAGGGGTTTGCCATCCAGGAAGCAGGCATGGCCCATGCCCATTGTGGGAGAGGGTGAGGCTGCACCACCTGCCTGCTTTCTGCCAGCACCCTTTGGCAGGCAGGCCAGGGTAGGCAGGGGCCCTTTGGGACTCTGCTGGAGGAGGTTTGGAGGTAAGGCTCTGAGGCCCCTAAAATTTGCTCCATGCATCCTTAGACAGGGAGAGCTCCCTTGTCTGCGGTCAGAAGCCAGGGTCTACAGTTAGGGAAGGGCAGAGGACAGCAAGGGCCATGGCCGTCATCTCACAGGCACGGAGGAAAAGCAGGGTCTCACCCTGGGTGACTCAGTTGGTTTTTGGCAACGATGGCTCCAGAACCTGGGACCCCCATCCTCGGCCAATGCTCTCTGATTTTCCAAAAGGAAATTTCCCTGATTTTTCCCTCCTTAGATCCATGAAGGGTATTTATCAATGGTAGAGGATGACGTCCTGCAGGTGTATGTGCGGCCCATGAGCCAGCGCCATCCAGCCTCAGCGGGAAGAAACATTTTTCCAAGCATCTCAATGCTCGCATTAGTGCTCGATTGGCAATTAGCAAATGTCACAACCCCCTCCTCCCTGAGCGACAGTTGTTTCAGATGTCAAATTCCTGCCAAGCTCCACGTCTTGTTCTAAAACCTCTTTCCAGGGGTACTCGAGGGAAATTAGCATGATGCCAGCCGAGAAGAAAACCCCTCAGAGCTTGAGAATGGCGAGTCCTCCCGGGGGGAGAATTCAGCCGCAGGTTCCTATCGACAGTGAAAGATTAATTGGTGCAGAATGAATTATGGAAATGCATGAGGCCGTTTCTACCGACGATGCCTTTAAAACCGCGGTCACCTGCTGCAGCGCCATCGCATACCAGGTCCGCAGAGGGCAGTGGAAGCCTCAGCCTCCTTTTGTCCTCCCCAAGAGGCCCCTTCCCAAAGTTAAATGTGTTTAGAAGCTGGCAGGGGATTGAACAGCCCTGCAAAGCAAACAACTGCAACACTAACAGTAAGTGCTTCCTGTGGACCAGGCACTTTGCATGGATTATATTTCCTTTATTCCCTAAAAACAACTCTGAGGCCGGGCGCGGTGGCTCAAGCCTGTAATCCCAGCACTTTGGGAGGCCGAGACGGGCAGATCACAAAGTCAGGAGATTGAGACCATCCTGGCTAACACGGTGAAACCCCGTCTCTACTAAAAAATACAAAAAACTAGCCGGGCGAGGTGGCAGGCGCCTGTAGTCCCAGCTACTGGGGAGGCTGAGGCAGGAGAATGGCGTGAACCCGGGAGGCGGAGCTTGCAGTGAGCCGAGATCCGGCCACTGCACTCCAGCCTGGAGGACAGAGCCAGACTCCGTCTCAAAAAAAAAACAAAAAAAAAACAAAAAACAAAAAAACAAACAAAAAAAAAAAACACAATTCTGAGATAAATTCTATTGTCGTTCCCATTTTACAGATGAGGACACAGAGGGGATGCGACTTGCCTCAGGTGACCCATTCAGGGAGTGCAGAACCAGGATCTGGCCCCAGTGGCCTGTCTCAGAGCTGGGTCCTTACCTGTGCCCTGCCAGGTGAGTGAGCTGAATGGGCAGGCGGGGAGAAATCCCATGCCTCGATTTCCACCAGGAAAGTGTCTTGGTTTTCTGTTCACTGAATGGTTATGAGCCTTTGTTCCAGCAGGCTGGAGGGCGGGGAGGGGGGCTGAGGCCCAGGTGGGGAGCAGTCTGTGTCTCAGAGCTGAGGCTTTTGTGGGGGAAGGGGGTTCCCAGGGGAGGTGAGGGGTGCTGGGTGCTGACGGGAGTTCTAGGGGCAGTGCCCAGATCCCCTGGGCTCTTGTTAAGATAAAGTTGAGGGGTCAGAAGGTCCAGGCAGGGCCTGAGATCTCATGTCACTCTCAGGCTTCCAGCAAGGGAGACCCTGGTGGTGAATTCCCAGCGGGTCTCTAAACCAGCCAAGTGGAGATGCCCAGGAGGCTTTGCGCTCCAGTTTGATACAGGGGGCAGCCCAGTCTATTCATGGATGCCCCAGGCTCAGAGGCATGGCTGTAGACACAGGTGGGTCTGGGCTCTCGAGCATCAGTGTAATAACCTAATTTCATGAATGAGGTGAGTAAAGCCCAGGGACAGAAGGAGGTTCCCAGAGTCCCCAGCAGAGCCAGACTCAGGACCGTGGTCACCCTCGGCTGGCCAGGACCCAGCACAGGGGCCATGGAGGTGGGGAAAGCCGCTGGTCCAGAGCATCCCGATTTCACTCGAATAAAAGGGGTGGCTTCAGTACTGCCTGAGAGTTACAGTTGGCTCAGCCCACCTTGGAAGCCAGATGCTAGGAAAAACCGGAGCTCCCCTAAGGAAGGATGCTGCCTTCCTCCTGCCTGGTCCCACTGCCACCACAAGATGGCGCTGTTTTGCGGGGTTTTTGTTTCTCTTTACAACCTAAGCACACGGACCTCAGAGGTCTTTGCCACCTTTGATGTTCTTGGGTTTATGGCACTGAAGATAATTCTGTCGTCCTGGTGCAGAGGGCAGAAGACGCCTTCTTGCAGGGTGCATGCACATGTGTGGTCATGTGTCCACATGTGTGATCATGCATGCAGGTGCATGTGTGTGCATACGTACCCGTGTGAATCTTTGTATGCATGCCATATGCACTTGTGTGTTTGTGCATGTCTTTGCCTTGTGTGGGCATGTGTGCATATGTATGCGTGTGTACATACATGTGAGTATATGTGGTGTATGCTCCTATTTGTGCAGGTGTGTATATTTGTATGCATGGTGTATGCTCATGTGAGCCTGTACTCAGGGGTGTATGTGTGCCTTTGTGTCAGTAGGTATTGTGTGCATGTGTATATATATGTACATGTGTGTTTGCCTGCATGGTACATGTGTGTGCCAGCGTGTGCACATGTGTATATTTTGGGCTGTGTGGGGATGTGTGCAGAGGCACATGTGTATGCCTTTTTGCATGCATGGTGTGCACGTATGTCTGTGTGTGTGTCTGCTGGACAACAAGAAGCGGCAAGATCCATCTCCTGTTGTCAGTGGCCCTTCCCCTCCTCTCTTTCTTGGCTAATGTGGAGCCAAAGCTGGGCCTGGCTGGGGGCACCTCCGGGCTCTGCTCCATGCCGCCCTGTGGCCACTCGCACCTGGCTGTGAGAGCACTGTCTGCTATTTGTCTCCCTTACTGTACTCTGAGCTCCTGGAGGCCAGGTCTGGGTGGTGCTCAACCAGGGCTCCCCAGGTTTGGGCAGAGGACCTGGCCTTGAGTAAGAAGTTCCCTAGAGACCAATCAGGTCTCCAGGCTGAATACTGAGGGTCCAGTTGTCAGCATATCTGAGAGTTCATTGAATTCACTCAACAGTCCTCTGAGGCAGGCTGCATAATTATTCCATCTTGTGATGAAGAAACAAAAGCACAGAGAAGTTAAGTGACTCACTGAAAACCACCAGCTATGAACAGGCAGAACCAGTGTCCAGCCCAGGTTTGAACTGAGGTTTGTGGGTTGAGATGAATAAATTATTCCATTGGCGTGAATATATATTTTTGGCAGGAGGTGCTTTATCTGCATTTTGTTACTAAAGGGATCATAAACCCTGCGTGCCCAGAGCAGGAGGCCATAGGCAAGCCTGCTCAAATGCCTCTTCCTCCAGGAAGCCTCCCTGACCTCTCTCAGAGAAAATTTCTGCTTCTCTGTGTTCCTGCAGACTTCAGGTTTCCACTTGGAGGTCCTCAGATGCACAAATTCTTTCCAAGCCTGTGAGCAAGAAGCCAGGGGTTTGGGGAGCCACTGAGGACTGAAGAAACCTGACAAAAGCTCCAGATGCTGGGATCATGTAGGTGTGCACACAAATCACCCGGGTTTGAGAGGGTTCACTAACAATGCAGTGCTCTCCCAATTGCTGTCCTCCCTGCGGTGCCTGCAGACAGCTGTGCACGCCCTCAAACATCTGGAGTGGCCACAAAAGACTGCAACCCCCACAGCTCTGCCAAATCTTTGTTCTCTGCTCTTCTTAATGGGTTTATCAGATTAATGGACCCATGTGACGTGATCAAGCAGTTGTTCTGTTCCCCCTAGAAAAGCTGTCCTTGGCTAAATTCCAGGTGTGGACCCCAGGCAGGACCCTCTTTTTGTGGGGTGTTGGGGTATGCCATCCCAGGTCTCAGGCTCTGCCCAGCTCACCTTTCTTTTCTGTACAGTATTTAAGTCCAATATGATTAAATTTATTATTATTTTTGAGACAGCATCTCACTTTGTCACCCAGGCTGAGGGCACTGGTGTGATCTTGGCTCACTGTAGCCTTGACCTCTGGGGTCAAGCAATCCTCCCACCTCATCCTCCCAAGTAAGGCACAGGCCACCACACCCAGCTAATTTTTTGTATTATTATTATTATTATTATTATTATTATTATTATTATTCTTGTAGAGATGGGATTTTGCCATGTTTCCCAGGCTGGTCTCCAACTCCTGAGCTGAAATGATTTGCTTGCCTCAGCCTCCCAAAGTGCCAGGATTACAGGCATGAGCCACCACCCCAACCGAGTTTGATTGAATTTTGCCTTTAGACTCTGAATAGTATCCCCAGATCCCCAGGCAAAATGCCGACAGTGGAGCGTCCTGCAAGTCAGTGGCAGGTAACTCAGGAAACCCACATCCATCTAGGGACAGCCCTGCCTCCAGGACTCAGTTTACCCATTTATAAAATAAGAGCTGCAATTGCTATCACATACCCCACATTGTACACAGACTATAAAACCAGGGGCTCTGAGGGGCCAGAGTCATGGCCCTGTTTGCCTGCCCTACAGGAGATGATAGTAGATCGAACACCAGTATAACACGATGAAGAGAGGAGAGCTTGCCGGAGGAGACAGCACATCCATCCTGTGGTTTGAAAAGGAAAAACAAAATTCCCCCAGGAATTCAGTAAGAAAAGCTCTCTGGAATCCCACCCTCCACCTCGACACCCCTCTTTCTTCCTGGCTGTTGCCTTCTGCCCGCACCTCTGTGTCACCCTTCCCTCCCGATCTCTCCATCTCCCTACTCTTCAGGGTCCCCGCAGAACATCATCCCACCGCGTGGCGCCGACCATCCCTGCCCCAGGGTGCCCTCCCCACTCAGCCCTCCCCGCTCTGCCCTCATTCCTACAGATTTGCTGCCTGTGTGTTTTCTCTGTGGGGATAAGAGTTGCTTCTCTAGGGTGTATCTAGTGCATGGGAGACAGCGCTTCATATGTGTTTGTTGACTGAATGCATGAAGTCTGGGTTTGCAAACATGTCTTATAACCCAGAATGTTCTATGCTCACAAGGACCAAGCTTGTGAGCAGAGTCCTTGCTAAGTAGGCAGCCACTCCTGTCTCAGGTCTTTGGAGACAGGAGTACATTAATATGGCAGAGAAGGCTGCACAGTCGTGTTCAGTAACTGCTCCGGGCCCTGGAATGTCCCCGTTGGTATAAATTAATGGTTTGGAGGTACCAAGTGCTGTGAGGTCTGCTTTTGCGTGTAAGGAAAGAGACGGGCTAAACTGAGATGGCTTCTGCCTCTGGACTCGGAGGCATTAATTACTTAAATGAATAAGTATTAAATCAAAGGCCTTGCTTCAAAAATTAAACTCAGATTAGGTCCTTGCTCGACTTCCTGTAAAATCAAAAACATTTGCTTGAAGAATGGACAGCCGGGGTGGGGGTGGGGGCAGTGCCGAGAAGAAAGACCTCGGTGGCTGGCGTCGTCCCCAATTGTGGGGCTGTAGGTGCCTCCCGGGGAGGGGGCAGCTGCTCCCTGCGGCCCTGAATGAAAAGTCCTGGCTCTGGCCAAGCCAATGCACTGCAATGACCTCTCACCCCTGCGCGCTTGCGCGGCCAAGCCTGGAGGTGGGAGTAACCGCAATACCAGCGAGCAGGGGCCTTGGTTAGTGGGGTCTGGGAGACCAAGGTGAGGACTCTCAAGCCGGAAGGATTTGGAGCAGAAACAGCAAAGGTTGGTGAGAAGAGACCAACATGAAAAGACCAGGGATGCTGCCTGGGTCTGTGCAGGGCCCTTGAGGGAGAATTTGGAGGGGACCTTACACCCAGAATCCTTACACCCTGTAATTCTCCTGTTTTATCTTAATCAGACTTGCTCTGTTCACAGAATCCCCCGTGACACTTCCAAGTGCCGGTCTAATCTTGCTTCCCACCCTAAAGATTTCTTCCTTCAGCACGAAGGTCCGAGCTCCTCTGTGAATGTCAAAGCCCCCGTGAAGCCGTCCCCAGGCAAGCTGGTCTCCTAAGGAATTTGCAGTTGGGCCTCTGCTCTCTGTTCACTGGCACTGCCTGGTACCCTGGTGTGTCACTCACCCTTCAGCTGTCCCTGATTTCTTCTCTGCCCTTTTTATTCCCTCCCCAACAAATGCAGCCATTTACTCCTTCCCTGGGAAGCCCAGGAATCCTTTTAGTGCCTCCTTGATAACAGCAGCTAAGGATGGTTACTGAACACAGACTCTGCCCAGTGCCGTTCCAGTCACGGCCCCGCGCTGGTGCAGGCAGTGCTGGCGACGGCCCGTGTGGCGTGTGCAGCCTATGTGCAGTGCCCTGCGTGCTATTGGACCACCAGCTCCAACTTCAGATATGACTGAAGGCAGAGTCACAGAGAGAGGAAGCCACCGGCCTCCGGCCACTTAGCAAGTGCTGGCCAAGCAGGGCTCAGGCCCTGGCCCCTGGCTCCCTGAAGGACAGACCCTGGTCTTGTTCATTCTGTTCCCTTTGTCTCTACACCTGGAATGGGGGTGGTGACGTGCTTCTCTGTGTCCAGGCTCCTTCCCCTCCAGAGGGGCCATGGCATGCTGGCCTTTGTCACCCACTCCCTGACCAACTCCCAGGGCCCTGTGGGCGGCAGCATCCCTGCCAACTCCCTGCTCCTGTGTCTGGCCTGAGCTAGGCACTCGGCATCACTGGAAAGGAGCTGGGCTGCCTGAGCTTCCTTCCTTGGCCTCCCCTGGCCAGAGGCAGCTGTTGTCCCCCACCGTGGGTGCACCAGGTCCCTGCCTCAGAGCCCCTCAGATGCCAAGGCTGCCCCCCAAGATGCAGCCAGAATGCCAGTCTGTCTTGGGGCCGTGTGCCCTCTGAGCTGGCTCCATGGTGGTGGGACAGCCCTGGCGGCCACAGCACATGGGAACAGATGATTTCTTCAGGCCACCAAGGATCCCGCAGAGACCACACCCAGCATCCCGTGGTGGCTGGAATTCCACACTGGGTCCACAGGCAAGTCTGCCCTGAGACAGCCGGCCTGGGGTGCCAGCCAGGGGAGCGCAGCTCACAGGGCCATGTGGGCACCTCTCGGCATGGCGTGGGCACCTTCAATGCCTCTGATGAAAACCTGTGTCTGCAGGGCCACCCACAGACCCCCAGACCTGAGCTAGAGACGCCCCTGCCCTGGGCCCATGCATCAGAGGCCTGGGAGAGGGCTGATTGGCGGCCCCTAAGCCACAGCTACCTCAGAAGCTGGTCTTATTGGAAAGCAGGGTCTGTGCAGATGTCATTAAGGTAAGGACCTTGAGATGAGATCATCCTGGGTTACCCAGGTGGGCCCTAAGTGCAATGATGGGATCCTTATAAGAGGCAAAAAAAGAGAAGACACAGAGGGGAGGTGACCGTGTCACCACGGAGGCAGGGGCTGGTGGGAGGCAGCCACAGCTAAGGGGCAGCTGGAGCCCCAGAAGCTGGAAGAGGTGGAACGGGTCCTCCCCTGACAACTTCAGAGGGCATGTGGCCCTGCCAACACCTCGATCTTGGACTTGTGGCCGGTAGAATTGCGAAGGATAAATGCCTGCTATTCACACTACCTGGTCTGTGGGATTTCACTGCAGCAACTGCGGGTCACTGAGGGCACCTTGCCCATAGGCTGTCGGGGATGGAACTGAGGCTCAGAGAGTGGAGGCATGGCCATGACCAACACACTTCTCCCCACGCCCCCATTTCCTTTTTCCTGCAACTCAGGAGGCAACGGGACCTACCCTGTAGGGTTTGGGGATGACTAAATAGTCTTATCACTCAGGGGGCTGGAGCAGGATGTACACCTAGTTGGTGTGGCATCCATTTTCACTGACGTGGTCACGAATCTTTATAACTTGCCCAGTCCCTCAGCTTGTAGTGGGGAGTTCATATTTCAACCCAGGTCAGTCAGCAGGCAAGGCCCATGCTCATGAGATCTTTGTGGCACCCTGGAAATGGGCACACGTGGATGGCCCCCTGAAGGGCCTGTAGTGTTGTCACTAAAGTTAACACTGGTTAAGCTAAACAGCTCCGTGTGGAGTTCAGGAACTGCCTGATCCAGGAGTGCAGGAGCTTCGTCCAATGACCACCTACATCTCTGGCACTTCTGACGGGGGCTGGCACATAGTCGGTGCCCAGTGCCTTGGATCAGTGGACGGAAGCAGGGATGGGGGTCTCTAGCCCAGTCATGCTTGCAGCAGGGGTGGAGTGTCTTTGAAGACACGTAAGTCAGGGAGGGGAAGTGAGACGCTGGAAGCCCATCCCACACGGGGGCCTGAGGTCAACATGAGGCGCCAAGGTATCCAGCAGAGGGAGCTGTGGGTGGGCGACGGTTTACGGGATTCCTGAGCAGAGGCCTGTGCGGTGCAGAGGTCTTCGTGTGGGAGGGCGGACGGCAGATGGCAGGCACTGGAGGAAGCCAGCTTGTCCGTCTTCTCCTGTCCTGTCCCCAGCAGCAGCCTGGCCAGGGGCGGCTCTGATGGGCTCGAAAAGGTGGGGGGCAAGCACCAGCCTGGCTGGCACTGATTGCCATGACCACACGCACCTGAGAACTTCCCGCTGCCAGTGCCCCAGCGGGGCTGTGGGGTGAGTGCCAGTGAGCAGGGCTGAGCCTAGGAAACGGCCTTGGAGAGGAGCTGGGAGGCCTGACCATGCCTGGCCACACAGAGGCTGAGCACTGAGCAGACTTGGTCCCGTGTCCCAGGCCACGTTGCCTGGATCCAATGGCAGAGTGAGGCCAGAGAACTTTCCAGGGCCCTGTTCTGCTAATCCACTCAACCAAGCAGGGGCAGCTCTGGCCTAGAGGTGGTGTGGCGCCTGGGGCCTCTTCTCCTGGGGCACCCAGGGCTCTGTCCCAGATGGCTGCATCCAGGGAAATTCTAATTGGAATAAAGAACACCTTCACGTGTCAGCGTCTTCCCATCTCATCAGGGTGGACAGAGCCCAGCGTTTCCCACGCACGTGACAGGTGGTGACCCATGGTGGTCTTCCCTGTCAGTCTCTCCTGGCCTAGGAACCAGCACTGGTCCCAGGACAGCTGTATCACTTGTCTGAGCCTCTCAGCTTCTGGGTGGTGGTGTGGGTTCGAGTGGGCTGTGGGGCTCACGAACTGCACTGGTGCACCGCACAGCCAAGAGGGGCATGACCAGCGGCACCCAGATGGGGTGGGGCAGTGGCTCGTGATGGTACTCAGGCAGGGGGCCTGGTGGGAACAGAGTGTGGTCAGGACCCCAGGCCAAGGGCAGCCTGCAGGGAGCTGGTGTCCGGGTCGCCTTCCCTGCAAACCCTAAATGCCAGCCCTCTGTCATCACCCTGGGCCCCCGACATCGTCCTACAGTCCATGAGAGTGTCTGAGCACTTTCAAATCCAGAGTCTGTCTCAGTCTGGCGAGGTGAGCAGGTAGATGGCATCACCCCACTGGACAGAGCAAGACCCCACAGGGGTGGGTGGTGGGGCCAGCCAGGCCACCTCCCAGGCAGAGCCTCCTGGCAGGTTCTCCTGACGTGCAGTGCAGCCGGGAACTGAAGCTCAGTGTATCCTGTCTCTCACTTTACCTTGCTTCTGGGCTCTGTCCAGGGTTCCCTCATCCAATCCTTAGAGGGATATTTACTGAGCACCTACCATGTGCCTCACAGAGCTCGCTGCAATAGAAACATCGGTAAATAAGCACACTCCCGAGCAAGAGGGGGTGTCCAACGCAGGGAGGGTAGCAAAGCAGGGGCACCCAGACAGTGGCTGGGGGTCTTTTGGACTGGGGGTTCAGAGAAGGCCTGGGGGCTCTCCGGCCTGAGACCTGCTGAGCTCCGTTGGGTCTACAGGCCCAGGGCAGCACCTGCACGGAGCAGGAGCTTGTCAATTCCTGAGGACAACTGGGGAGAAGGCAGGAGCCTCGCCAGACAGGCAGCCTGGAGGCTGGCGGGGCTCTCGTTTCAGGTCGAACCACCCAGTCCAGCCCACCCTGCTCTCTGTAGGAGCCTTGAGGTGGATGGGAGTTCCTCAAGAAAGGGAAGGAGCAGGTCTGATAAGAGGGCAGGGAAAGACCCGGAGTGCCCCAGCTTCTGTCCCCAGTGGCTGGACCCTCAGCTTCCCCAGCTGTGAAGTGAGGAAGAGCTGGTCCTGCCCACCCCTTACAGAATCCGTGGGTGGGGGATGCCTGGGAAAAGACTTGGCCAGCCCCGCTCCTGCTGAACAAAGTGTCTGTTGGGGACGGGAACCAGATACTGGGACCTGACCTTCCCCACTAGCTACCTGTGAGTCTGTGTGTGTGAACAAGGGACCAGGGGCTGATGGGCAGCCCCTGAGCGTGGACAGCTGACCCTGGGCAGGGCCACCCCTCCCTCTGGCGAGGGGCCCAGCATTCTCCCCACAACTGCTTCTCTTAAGGCTTCCAAAAAGGCCTTGAGATGCATAGAGTTCATTTGCTATTTTAAAAAAACAAACATTTTAGTCCCTTTGAAAGCTTCTGTCCCTTTTTCCTCAAAGGCCTGCCCTCCAGGAAAGTGACATGGGCTGGTGCAGCAGATGCTCATCTCTGTGCCCAGGAAGGGGCCAGGCCTGCGGCAGCCCAGCCTCCTTGCTCTGCAGAGAGGCCTGGCCGCAGTGGCAGCAGCTGCCCAGGGAGGGGCTCTGTGCAGCAGGCCCTGGGAGGAGGGAGGCTTGTAAAAGAAACCTTCCCAGCCCCTTCTTGGGTCTCTGCAGGACACCATGCCCGGGTGAACTGTGGAGATTCCGGTGCCCCTCCCCCCACCAAAAAAGGGTCCCACCATTTGGCTCATCAAAGCCACTTCGTCCCTGGCCAGGGCCCAATTCACACCTGGTTGCAGGTCAGTGAACAGGCCAAGAGGAGCTGAGATGTGTTTACGATGGGGGCAGGGGTGGCGGCACAGTCCGGGGTCCTGGCCCTGGGAAGCTGGAGCCTACAGACCTGGCACCTTTTGGAGCTGCTGGTGGGCTCTTTCTCCCCCTGCACATCCCACCCCCACTTCCCCCTGGGCCAGCAGGAGGGTGGTTCCTCGGAGCCAGCTCCCAGAATGCAGCTAGGGTCACAGGCCTTGGAAGTGGCTGCAGGTGGGTGTGCTAGGTCCTGCTTCCTGCAAGAAGTGGCAGCGGCTGGGGACGCATGGCAGCCACCCGCCCCGGGGCCGCCACTGCTACTCGCCCAGCCAGTCTCCACAGGGCAGCCAGAGTGGTCTTTACAAAAGTGGATGGGATCCCCAGACCCTCAGCTTACAGCCTTCCAGAGCCTTCCACCGGGTTCAGAGTCCTGGCTGTCCCGCCACTGTGGCCTCTTCCCCGAGGCCCCCTCCCCTGGGTCTCGAGGCCCTGCTCAACCTCCTCCAACGTCATGCCTGGACATCCCCTCTGCCAATATCAGGGCAATTAGCATCTCCTCGGGTAGGTCTTACCAGACCTTCCTGACCCCCTTCGGCCCTCAGGTGCCTCTCCTCGAACTGACGCTGCCTTACAAATGCGATGACTGGATGAACATCTGCCTTCCCCGCTGAACTCTGGGCTCCCTGGGGGAGAGATCCTGTTAATGTTTGCTCACCTCTGTGCTCCCAACCCCATAGCACAGGCTGGGCATGGCAGGTTGGTTGGACTGAGGATGGGGCAGGGTGTTTGCAAGTGTCCTGGTCAACTCTGCCTGTGGGGCTGAGGCTGTGTCCTTCTGTGTTTAGACAGGCTGAGGGGGCTCCAATGGGGATCTTTCTGGAGAGGACCCAGCCTTTCCTCCCTTCACGGGAGGGACATGCCTGGGCCTGGGGCAGCTGAGGCCTCAGGTGACTCCTTGGGCAGAGCCCTGGGGCTTCCAGCTCGAAACCTCCTCCAGCCCTCCCTCCACCAGTGGGCACCTGCCCAGCCAGAGACAAAAGTGGGGGCTTTGCACTTTGCCCAGCACCTCAAAGGCCCATGAGGAGATTGGGGCTCGGGAGAAGGGGGCAGAGGTAGAGCACACAGCTCTAGGCTACGTCTGAGGCCTGCACAGGCAGGATGAGAGACCCATCGGATGTTTACTGTGGCTGCTGTAATAAATGACCCCAGATGGACTGGCTGAAGACAGCACAAGTGTCTTCTCATGACGTGGAGATCAGAAGTTTGAAATGGGCTCACTGGGCTAAAATCAGCGTGTTGGCAGGACTGGGTCCTTGTTCTGCTGTGTCGGGCCCTGGCTTCCTTCTTACCGGCAGGACTCCACTCGGTCCCCAGAACAGCCCTCTCAGGCAGGTGTCAATATCATCCCTGTTGCACGGGTGAGAATTATAACCAAACCAAAGTCAGCCAGGAGAGCCGGCACTTCAGTCTGACTGAGGGAGTGGGGACCATTTGACCCCACAACCCACATACCACTGGGCCCCAACCCTGCAGCCCTCTGTGCTTGGTTTTAGCCTTAACTTAAAAAAAAAAAAAAAAAGAAAGAAAAAATGGGCATATGATGTACATACAGGAAAGCGTGCAGCTTTTTCTTGAATAAGCTCACCCACATAGCCATCATTCTGGTCAATAGGACTCACCAAGCTACTCATAGCTCATTGTTAGGGATCAAGACAGAAACACAGGCCGGGTGCGGTGGCTCATGCCTGTAATTCCAGCACTTTGGAAAGCCAAGGAAGTTGGATCATCTGAGGTCAGGAGTTTGAGACCAGCCTGGCCAAAGTGGTGAAACCCCGTCTCTCCTGAAAATACAAAAACGAGCCAGGCGTGATGGCAGCCACCTGTAATCCCAGCTACTCGGAAGGCTGAGGCAGCAGAATCACTGAAACCCGGGGAGCAGAGGTTGCAGTGAGCCGAGATCACGCCACTCCACTCCAACCTGGGTGACCAGGATGAAACTCCATCTCAAAAAAAAAAAAAAAACACCATCAACACCCAAGAGACCCCATCACCACCCAGCACCTTCCTCCAGGGCCAGCCACGATCCTGCCTCTAACACCCTCTGGGGCTCGCCTGGTTCTGTGCTTCACAGACAGGAATCGTTTGTCTGTGTGTCATGTGTGGCTTATTCACCCACGTGTGTCAGATGCAGCCCTGTTCTCAGGGGCGGGTATAGGCCGAGTGCTCTCGCTGCTGCACGACACTCCACTGTGTGAAGACCCCACGGTCTCCTTACTTGTTGAACCGTCTAAGGGCCTTTGTGTAGAGTACAGCTCAGAGCTCTGGCTGAAGCTACAGTGACCATCCCAGCACAGCCCTCTGATGTGGGGGGTGAACACCTCCGCTGGATACCTACCGGGAGCAGACAGGCTGGGCGAGGCTCATTCTCTTCTGGTAACAGTTTTATTGAGATATAATCCACACACCATACAGTTCGCCCATCTAAAGTACACAACGTACTGGTTTGGGTCCGTTTAACAGAGTTGTGCAACCATCATCACAGCCAATTTGAGAAGGTTTCTTTTCCTTTTTTTTTGTTTTTTTTTTTTTTGTTGTTTGTTTTGAGCCTATTGCCCAGGCTGGAGTGCAATAGCGCAATCTTGGCTCACTGCAACCTCTGCCTCCCGAGTTCAAGCCATTCTCCTACCTAAGCTTCCTGAGTAGCTGGGATTACAGGCGCGTGTCACCACGCCTGGCTAAATTTTTGTATTTTTAGTAGAGACAGGGTTTCTCCCTGTTGGTCATGGTCAGGCTAGTCTCGAACTCCCGACCTCAGGTGATCCACCCGCCTCGGGCTCTCAAAGTGCTGGAATTTCGGGCGTGAGCCACCGCACCCAGAGAACATTTTTGTCACTTCAAAAAGAAGCCTTTTAGCGATGAACCTCCCCGCTTTCTTCCATCTCTCCTGGCTCTAAGCAACCATTCATCTACCTTCTGTCTCTCTAGATTTGCCTGCTCTGGACATCTCATGTGAATGGATCATATGAGGTGTGGTCTTTTGTGACTGATTCTTCCCCTGAACATGCTGTCTGCAAGGGCCATCCATGTTGCAGCGTGCCGGCCCTTCATCCCTTTTTAGGGCTGAATAATATCCCACGGTGTGGGTGGATCACATTTTGTTTATTCCTCTGTCAGTTGATGAACATTTGGCTCATTTCTGCTTCTTGGCTGTTACGAATAAAGCTGCCATGAGCATTCCTGTACACGTTTCTGTGTGGACACGTGTTTTCATTTCTCTTGGGTATACAGTTGGGAGCAGAATTGCTGGGTCCTATGGTAGGTCCATGTTTAACCTGTTGAGGAACAGAGAGACTGTTTCTAAAGCAGCCACACCACATAGCCTTCCCACCAGCCGGATAGGAGGGCTCTGATTTCCCCACGTCGGCACGAACACTCCACATTTTCTGACTTTCTGGCCATCACCGTCCTGGGGCTGTGCAGCAGCGAGGCTGTCACTCCTGCCTGGATGTGCAGGTTACAACACTGCCCAAGAGGCTTCCCTGGGGGACAGGACTGCCTATGCCTCTTCCTGTTTCTCTCCAGCTTGGGAGGCTCTGGGATCTGGGGTCATCCCTCACGTCAAGCCTCAGTGGTGTCCCCTGCGGCCCCCAGGCTGGGTCCGGAGCCACCAAGCAGTGGAGCCACCAAGCAGTGTCTCTCTAATTTCCACTGTGTGCTGCTCTTCAGGGCCGAGGTTCCCCTGGGGCTGGTCTGTGAACCCTTTGTTTTCAAACAGGAATGAGAAACTCAGCACCTCCTGATGGAACACCTGCCGTGCATCTGGCTATGTTCTAGAAGCTGGAGCTTCGGGGTGAATGGAGGGGTGAGGGACCTGCCGTGCATCTGGCCATGTTCTAGAGGCTGGAGCTTGGGGGTGAATGGAGGGGTGGGGACCTGCCATGCATCTGGCCATGTTCTAGAAGCTGGAGCTTGGGGGTGAATGGAGGGGTGAGGGACCTGCCGTGCATCTGGCCATGTCCTAGACGCTGGGGCTTCGGGGTGAATGGAGGGGTGAGGGACCTGGCCTCCTGGACCTTATGTTCTGGTGGAGCAGGCAAATAGATACATGCGATTATTCAAATAGCAGAAACTGCCTAAAGGGTGATGCCAGGAGGGATCTGTTGCCAGGGGCCCCGGGGCGGGGTGCAAGGGGCTGGGGCCGCCTCTTGGGTGGATGGTGAAGGCTGGTGCCCCTGGACAGGCTCAGCAACATGCTTGTACGGGTAGAAGCCCAGGGTGTGGATTTGCGGCAGAAACGGCTCTTCTCTGTAACCCGGGCCTGTGAGCTATGGGCCACGCATTCCTGAGCCGGGGCCTTCGAGCTGTGTGTCTGAGTGGGGAGGTGGATTGGTGGAGCCTTTAATCAGGCCAAAATTGCTGTGGCTGCCCTGAACGGGCACACGAGGAGCCGCGAGGCTGCACAGCCATTAATTCTCGTTTGAGCCAGTTTAATAAATAGCTAAATAAAGAAACTGAGAACAGCTTCACAATTAACCCGGATTCCTCGCTAAGTGGTAGGTAGCTTCTCGTTTTCCTAAAAATAAGTTCTTTCCATTGCCTGGTGGTGAAGCCGCCAGAGCCCTCTGCAGGACGAAAGGCCCTCCTGGCTGCTGGAACACGGTTGTGGTGGATGTAAAAGTTCCCTGCAGTTGGAGCAAAATAACTGAGGAGTTAACTCCAAGTAACTAACTGGTGAGTCCTTTGTAGTTCCAAAGCAAACAAAACCAAACACAGGCACAAAGACTCCAGATGCCGGCAACTCCTCAGGCACCGCAAAGAAGCCATTTGCACCTCAGCCTGCTGGGCTGTGGACCTGAAACTGTCCCCAGGGAGCCAGGGGTACTCATGGGCGGTCCCCGTGGGCCACTCCGGGGAGATCTCCCTCCCATCCAAGATCTTCCTGGCAAATCACAGTGGAGGCTGACATCTGGGTTCTGATCCCAGCGCGGGGTGAGCCCGGGAGGGACATTTAACCTCTGAGCCTCACTTCTCCTCCGTAAAAGTGAGTGCCTGGGGGGCCTCTCCCACAGGGTTGTGGGGTTCAAAGGCGGGAGTGTGGGAAGCATCCTGTGGCTGCTGTCCTGATACCAGCTACGGTTCTCAGAACTGCCACGGCAGGAGGGAGGTGTGGAAGCAGGTAGGCTTGTCTGGGACGGGAACTCAGGTCTCCTGCCTCTCTGTTTTGGGGTTTCTCAGATGCCAATTATCATAAAGGATCCTACCTCCTCTCAGCATTCCAGGAGCTGCCCATGTCCTCAGTCTCATATACCCTTACAAAAAACAATGGGGTCTGAAGGAGCATTCACCCATTCTATGCAGATGCAGGGCCAGAAAGATGCAGACGCAGGGCCAGAAAGCCATCAGGGCTACGTGGAAGCTGGGCCAGCCCAGGGCTGGACCTGGGATGCAGCTGTATCATCCTTTCTTCTCTGCAGTAGCCCCCACCCCACCCCAGGACAAAGCCTCACAGGAGACGCTCCACCCGCCTTTACCTGCTTCCGATTTCACGTCTCAGCTGCGCCTGGCCATCCTCATGGTGGGACCAGGTCTGTGGGTGTTTTAGAAATTCACTGAGGTTATGAGTTGAATTGTGTCCCCCTAAAAGCTTGTTGGGGTTCTGATCCACAGCCTTCGAATGTGATTGTATTTGGAGATGGGTTTATGAAGAGGTAATTAAGCTAAAATGAGGACTTTGGAGTGGGTCCTAATGCTGTAGGACTGATGTCCTTGTAAGAAGAGGAGATGAGGACGCAGACACACACAGAGGGGTCTGTAAGCCAAAGAGAGAGAGGCCTCAGGAGGAGCCAGCCCTGCCACACTTTGATCTGGGCCTGCAGCCTCCGGGACTATGGGGGAATCCATTTGTGTTGTGGAAGCCGCACTTCGTTCCAGCAGCCCAAGCTGATGAATACAGCTGGGAATACGCTGGCCTCTTCTGATCTCTCTGAGAAGGTTCTCTACCCTTCCCTCCCTCAGCCAGGGCACATGAGCTGCCAAGAAAAAGGACACCTATCATGAAGTTCTCCCAATGTGCTGGCCACACTCTCTCCTGTGATCTAGAAGCTGTTTTTAAGTGTAACTTTCAAAATCAACCTGAGCACAGGGAAGCTGAGTAACTGGCCCAGCCTCCCACAGCATCCAAGCCCTGCGTGTAACCTCTTGCCTCCTGTCTTTGGGGGCCTGGAGCCCAGGGCCCGGTGAAATGGGGCCTGGAGCTGCTGCCTATTGTGGGACTGGAAGGTTCTGGAAGCTCGCTCCAGCCATGTAGCTTTATCGGACTCCCAAGTTGTTTGTTGATAAGCTACGTGTAAACAGGGAGGAGTTGTGATAATTAATGCTATTAAGTGATAAGTGCTGAAGTACGTGGGGCAGCCGAAGGAGAACTTGGCGGAGAATCGGAAAACCGGCAGCTCCAGCAGGTGGAAAGCGCGCCTGTCACCTACCAGAGCCTTGCCCCTGCTCTTGGCTTCCAGGTCCAGCTACACAGCCTCTTCCACTTCTTGGACGCCTCACACCACTTCCTTTTGGTTGGTTGGTTGTTTTTTTTGTTTTGTTTTGTTTTGGTTTTTGGTTTTCAAATAGTTAATAGACTATTTTTAGTACAGTTTTTGATTTACAGAATAACTGATCAGATATTACCTAGGGTTGCACCCACAGTCTCTCCTGTCGTTGACATCTCGCCTTGGTGTGGTACATTTGCTGCAACCGAAGACCCGATATCAACACATTGTTATTCTCTAAAACCCACAGTTGACATCAGGGTTTACTCTTGGTGTTGCACAGCTCCATGGGTTTTGCCAAATGTGTAATTTCAAATCCAGTATCATATAGAAGGGTCTCATCACCCCAGAAATCCCCTGCACTGCACCATTTAAAACATGGGCAAAAAGCCAGGCTCTGGTTGACGCGTGAGCCAGGTAGGCGCACTCCAACGCGTGTTCCAAACAAACCTGATACACGAAGACTGGGGTTCAGGTAAGTGACAGGTATAGGTGGGCAGGTGAGTGTGACGGGCATAGGTGGGCAGGATGGCCCCGGGTGGGTGTGATGAGTACAGGTGAATGTGATGGGCCCAGATGCATGTGATGGGTCCCAGTGAGTGTGATGGATCCAGGTGAGTGTGATGGGTCCAGGTGGGTGTGATGGGTCCAGGTGGGTGTGATGGGCCCAGGTGGGTGTGATGGGTCCAGGTGGGTGTGATGGATCCAGGTGGGTGTGATGGGCCCAGGTGGGTGTGATGGATCCAGGTGGGTGTGATGGGCCCCAGGTGGGTGTGATGGGTCCAGGTGGGTGTGACGGGTCCAGGTGGGTGTGACGGGTCCAGGTGGGTGTGATGGATCCAGGTGGGTGTGACGGGTCCAAGTGGGTGTGATAGGTCCAAGTGGGTGTGACGGATCCAGGTGGGTGTGATGGGTCCAGGTGGGTGTGATGGGTCCACGTGGGTGTGATGGATGAAGGTGGGTGTGATGTATCCAGGTAGGTGTGATGGATCCAGGTGAGTGTGATGGATCCAGGTGGGTGTGATGGGTCCAGGTGGGTGTGATGGATCCAGGTGGGTGTGATGGGTCCAGATGCATGTGATGGGTCCAGGTGGGTGTGATGGGTCCTGGGGGGTGTGATGAGCCCAGGGGAGTGTGACAGGTCTATGTGGGTGAGATAGGTTTAGGTAGATGTGATGCGCCCAGGTGGATATAACGGGTTCAGTGAATGAGATGGGACCAGGTAGGCATAATGGCCCAGGTGGATGTGATGGGTTCAGGTGAATGTGATGGACTTAGGCAGATGTGATGGGCCTAGGTAGAAATGATTAATTCAGGTGGATGTGATGCATTGGTTCAGGAAGGTGAGACGGGTCCAAGTGGATGTGGTGGGCCCAGATAGGTGAGGCATGGCATATAATTTTCCGTCACTGTGTTTTTCTCCTCTCTCTCTGCATGTTTAAGGTAGATTAACTACAGGCTACATGTGATTGGACCTCACCTTTTCATCCCCTTTGTCTGCTTCTGCCTTGTACCTGGGCCATTTCATTAGATGCATTTCCTGCCGTGGCTGAGCCAGCATCTCCCATGGTGCTCTCCATTTCTCTCTGTCTTGCATTCTTGGTCCCTGTCTTTCCTCTTCCTCCTCATTCTTTTGGATCAATGAGTATGATTCCATTTCATCTCCTCCACTGGCTGATTGGCTTTACCTCCTTGCTTTCTTTCTTTGGTCATTTGTTGAGTACAACATTGTCCAATCCATGGCCCTAGGGCTGCATGTGGCCCAGGACAGCTTTGAATGCGGCCTAACACAAATTCATAAACTTTCTTAGAAGATTATTAGATGTGTTTGCATTTTTTTTTTTTTTTTTTTTTTTTAGCTCATCAGCTATCGTTAGTGTTAGTATATTTTATGTGTGGCCCAAGACAATTCTTCCAATGTGGCCGAGGGAAGTCAAAAGATTAGACACCCCTGGTTTAGCATTTGCTTTGAGGTTTCTGTGTTACGATCTACCATTCCAGAATGTCGTGCAGTTTCACACATGGTGGATGAACCATGCAACATATTTAGTCTCTCAGCTTTTGTGCAATAGTTATCATCTCTTTCCTTCCACAGATTTTACAAACTCCAGAACATTCTACGCTGACCTTGGCTTTAAACAGCCAGTTATATGTTAAGGAGGCTTCACAAATAAAAGGAAAATGTTGTTTCGTTTATTTCACCCCCTCTAAGATGCAGCACATGAGAGAGCCTGTTTCTCTGATTTTTTTTGCTAATTCTGGGCATTATGATTTTTCAAAAAATATCTGACCTTTAGGGCAAAAAAATGTAGTGTTTTTTTTTTGTTTTGTTTTGTTTTTTTTTTTTTTTTTTTGACGGAGTTTTGCTCTTGTCGCCCAGACTGGAGTGCAATGGCACAAGCTCAGCCCACCTCTGCCTCCCAGGTTCAAGCAATTCTCCTGCCTCAGCCTCCCAAGTAGCTGGGATGACAGGCAGTAGCCACCACACCCAGATAATTTTTGCATTTTTAGTAGAGATGGGGTTTCCCCACGTTGGATAAGTTGGTCTCAAACTCCTGACCTCAGATGATCCACCCGCCTCGGCCTCCCAAAGTGCTGGGATTACAGGCATGAGCCACCACATTCAGCCAAAATGTAGTGGCTTTTTAAAGCTCTTTCTTTTTTGCATGTTTTTTCACTGACACATAATTGATGAGTACAAATTGTCCATATTTATGGCGCACAGTATGATGTTTTGATACATGTACACATCATGAAAAGATTGCCACGATCAAGCTGATTAACATGCCCATCATCTCACAGGTTATCATTTGTGAGTGTGGTGATTTTCAGTTATACGACACATTATTATTAACTAACTTTGTACAGTCACCATGCTGTACAAAGACCTCCAGAATTTATTCTATGTAACTAAAACTTTGTACCCTTTAGGAAAAAAGTATGGTTGTAGCGGGCATTCCTTTGATTCTAGAGCATTGAATGTTTTTGTATTGTATAGAGTAATAATATTGAACATTTATTGAGTACTTGTGTGATAGGCCCTGCCGTGCCGTGTGTGTCAATGAAGTCATTGATTCCTTAAAACAATTCTACGAGGTGGCTCCTATGATTATGTGTATTTCTACATATGAGAAAACTGAGGCACTCAGAGATTGTCCCTGCCTTGCTCCCACTGCTGACGGGCAGCATGAGGGCCCCCCATGGGTGTCTCCTCAGGCAGCCCAGGCCAGCCAGGGCACAGCAGAGGCCACCTGCATGAGCCACTACTCAGAAAACGTCTGCTGGGAGCAGAAAATGCCACTGCTGCTGTAGCCCATTCACAGCCTCGTCCCCATCTTCTGTGGCTGCAGGCCCCACTCTGTTGCCATGGCACCTTGGCACACACTGGCTTCCTGGCCTTCCTCCCTCCACCCCTGACCTGGCTAACACCTTCTCTCCTTCAGAGAGGCCGAGTGGCTTTGTTCTGTGTCCTGTACTCCAGGGATCTCATCACACCCATTTCTGTCGTTTTATCATCTCCCATCATGCTGAGAGTTGGTGAGTGACCACCGAGGCAGGTGTTGCCTGTCATTGGTTGCCAGGCGGGCATGAAGCTGGCCTGGGCATGGTCAGGGCCACCCCAGTGGGAAATCTATGCTAGGCCTCAGGAGGTGGCCAGCCTGGGACAGGGCCACTGGGGGCTGTGTTCTCCTCAGGAGCAGTGGCCGCACAACCCTGAAATCACCCAGGTGGTGGTAGGGCAGGATCCATTATCCACACTGAGTGACGAGGGTCTCTCCCCTGCCAGCCTGAAAGCAACCAGAGAGCACAGGCGGGAGCATGTCCTGGGGTCCTGGGGTGAGACACTTCACGTCCCCAAGCCTCAGTTTTTCCTCTATTAAATGGGGTAATGACTGTAGTCCCACCTGATGGAGTTGAACAAGGCAATGGGTGTGAAGGGCTCGGCCAGCATGGGGAGCACGCAGAGAAGTGCATCCCTGGATTGATAAAGGGGCCGGGCCCACTGAGTGCCTGTTACAGGTGTGGGACAGTGAGGGGTGCTGGCCACTGGGTGTCCACATCTTCTCACCAGGCATGGACAGCAGACAGCCCAAAGAAACTGTGCGCTTGGATGCTTTTGATGTGTGTGGGGACAAGGTGACTTCAGCTCTGTGATGGTCTCCTTGAAGGTGCAGAGGCTGGGGCTGAGCGGGGACCCCGTCCCGAAGCGTGGCCACAGAGAGAAGACCTCCCTCTACCGCGGGGGACTTTGTGCGGCTGGCCTGTGTGCTGGCTGTGGCGGCCAGAGACAAAGGGGGATGCGGCCGGGCCGGGGGCTGGCATAGCGAGCCGGCAGCCAAGCAGAACAAATCCTCCGAGGCCTTCCTGTGCCTCCCCCGCCTGCAACCCGAGCTGGTGCGCGGGGCGGCTGCCCGGGGTGGGGGCTCCGCGGCGGCCTTGGGGCAGCAGTGAGTATTCACGGTAATTTGAGGGCTTCCACTGGGGGGTTCCCAATCATTTGATGTGGCAATTAGCAAGGGGACTTTTGTCGTCCGGAAAGACACAACCGCCTACTTCAATCACCCTGTTTATGCCCCACAGAAGCCAAACAGCCCCAGCGGCAGATAACGGGTGGACTTCAAACGACTCCAGGTCGGGCGTCCCTGGAACCCCAGGCCGTGCTGCACCCCCCACCTTTCATGCAGCCAAAATGTTCCTTTTCCCATGAGAAATTCCGGCCTTAATGGCACTGGATGACAAAGGAAGGCGCTCGCCCACCTCGAGCCCTTTTTATGTGGGACCTAGCTCTGGCGGGGGACGGAAGAAGGGACAAGGTACAGGGGATTCCGAGGGTGCACGGACCCCATGGGGGGGGAGGCAGAGACTCCCTGGATGCCCGTAAGGGCCTGGGTCCTTGCCCCCGTACAAGGGGTGGCAGCTCAGGACCTGGGCTTTGCTCTCCTATTCCCCGTGAAGAGCCCCTGCTTCCAGAGGGCGAGCTCCACTTTGAGTCAGATGCAAACTCCCTAGTCGAGGATGGTGATGATGACGATGATGTTGATGATGTCAGCACTCTGCTGCTGGCAGAGCACATGCTGGTGTCAGGCCCTGTGCCAGGCACATCGAACTGGCTTCAGCCCTGAGGGAAGCCTGTTTACAGACCAGGCTGGACAAAGTTTCAGGACTCGCTCCAGGTCACACATGGGGCAGCTGGAGCAGCGGGGCCCGGAGAAAGAAGCCAGTGGGAGTCACTGGCCCGGATGCCATCCAGCTGAGGCCCTGGCCTGGCGGCTGAGGACAAGCCTTGAGGTCTCTCTGAGTCTCACCCGAAACCTGGAACTCATGAAACCACCAGCCACTGCTGCAGCACGAGGCTGTTGCAAGAAACAACAGAAAAAGCCAAAGCGTTACACAGGGCAAGGCCTCAGCCTGTGCTCGGTGCTTAGAAAAGCTCAGGAAACGTCCCCTCTCAGCCTCCGATTCCCTGCCCTGGAGATGCTGATGGAGCGTCAGGATGGGGAAGGGGGCCAAATGCCTGGCACAGCCACCTGTGGCTAAGCCTGTGTTGATCTATTCCTCGCTCCCTATTACTCAGACATGCTCGGGACCTGGCTAGGAGCACACCTGATCATCTGAGCCTAGGCTGTCCATGGGCTGTGGCAGCAGGAACAAGCAGAGGGAAGAAAACGGTGGTGGGATGTCCAAGCTCATCCTCTTGGCAGCCAGCTGCCATCTACGTGTTCATAAAATAGACACACATATGCCCTGTGGGAGGAATAAGCTCATCCGTTGACTGATTGACTCATTTCAAAGCTCTCTGTATGGCATGCGCTGTGCATAGTCTGGTGAGCAGGACAGCCCCATCCTGAGTGAATTTGTGGTTGGTGAGAGGCAGGCCATGACGACACAGACGACAGGATAGTTTCGGATTGTGGTCGGTGTGTTAGAGACAGTGAAGCTCGGCAATGTGGGAGGCGAAGGCAAGAGACGTGAGGGGCTCTCCGGGGAGGTGAGCCTGGCGAGACCCGTGGGAAGCACACATTTGTCAGCTCAAAAACAGAGAAAGTGTCAGGA
Source organism: Chlorocebus sabaeus (assembly GCF_047675955.1). NCBI lineage: Eukaryota > Metazoa > Chordata > Mammalia > Primates > Cercopithecidae > Chlorocebus > Chlorocebus sabaeus. The sequence continues at coordinate 4,677,489 of NC_132904.1, forward strand.
CGGCTGGAGCAGTGTGTCGGGGAGGGCGTGGGGTGGGGGCCACTGGCAGGGGTGACTGACAAGGGCCTGGTTGTAGGAGGCCTTGCATGCCAGCCAAAGGAGCTTGGTTTTAGCCTGAAAGCACAGGGGCTATTCAGACATTGCTCCAGCCTTGCAATGTCCCTACTCCAAAGCCTTCGATGGCTCCCTATTGCCTCCCAAAGGCCCTCTTTCTTGCCCAGGGATTCAAGACCCTGTACAATTTGGACCTAACACCCCTGATGATCAAAACTCCAGACATTGCGTTTAAGCTTCAGCCCGCCGAGAGACTGGTCCTGCCTCTGCACTTCTGCTAAGCCATGCTTCTGTCCAGAATGTCACAGGGAACAAATGTCTTTCCAACAGAAACTGCACCATTCATTAAGGCCCTTTGAAAACATCAACACCCCAGGAGGCTGCCCCAGCACCTTGCCCAGGCTGTCTGACACTGTCCAGCCTCCGTGGGCAAATCCCTGTGTGGCCTTGGGTGAGGTGTTAACTTCTCTTATCCTCCTCTGTAAAATGGGATAGTAACAGTAACTACCTCCTGGGGTTGTTGCTAGGATTAAATGAAAATGGTAAGGCGCTATTAGAAATGGAAAATGGTTGGTATCACCATATTTCACAGAAGATAAGGCATCACCAGTTGTTGTAAGAGACAACATTATTTTATACTCCACTAAGGGTGAAAAAAAAGCTGACAGACCATGACACACTCCAGACGGACCCTTTGAGTGAGCAGAGGAGTTAGAGAACTGTCACGATGTTAAGTTAAAGAAGCACAAGGACATATGTAGGCCCCAAGGAGCCTCTGGTGGCCATCTTTCTGAAATTCTGCCCTTGGAATTCTGCAGCTGGGACGGATTGGCAAAAGCTACCCATTTTTCCAGATGGAGAAACTGAGGCATAAAGAGGAGGAGGTCAAGCTGTGATCACATGATGCGCTGAGCCTCTGAGCTGCAGATGATGGAGGGGACTGTGAGCAAGGGGCGAGGGGTCTCCCTGGGGCACTGCCTGTTCCCAGAGGTGCCAGAGGCCACCGTGCTCCCTGCCTTTCCTCCCCCACAGCCTGGCCACTGCACGGCCCCTACTCCTGCCATTTCTCCTGCTGCACCACGCCCCCACCCGCCACTGCATGCTCAGTGGCAGCTCTGACAAATGTCTAGGAAATTGAGTTTTCGGGGGTCAGTTCCCACAGCAAACATAACAATCAGGGAGTCAGGGTTGACCTCAGGGATCCTGGGGTGAGCCCTTTTGTGACGCCCCCGCCTTCCACACATCCACTTATTTAGTTCAAAATCACATCTTCTGGGTGCAGCCGAAGGGAAATGGAAATAAAACACTGGGAGTTGTGGTCCAGCAGGGGAAATGGGCGGGTAAACAGCAGGAGCTTACTGGAGCACCAGCCGGGGAGGGGAGATCTGGGCAGACTTCCCGGAGGAGGCAGCTGTGGTGGAGTTGAGCCCCGCAGGCAGATGGAAAGGTGGGCTGCAGCAGGCCAGGTGCTGGCAGGAAGCACAGCCAGGCTTGTCTTTCGCAGGCCTGTGGGACACCACTCCAGGGAGCCACTCTCAGGATGGAGGCTTGAGTCAGTTCTGGCCCCTGGTTTCTTCTCTTCAATACACCCACCTTGTCGGGTGCCTTGGGTTCTCCCTCCATGGGAGCCTCCTGTATGTGGGGCTCCTACGGCTGTCTCATGACCCGGCCCAAGCCGAAGAGAGGGGCTGAGAACCCAGCTCTGTGACTCACCGGCTGTGTGACCGTGAGTAGGAAGCCGCCCCTCTCTGGGCTGACAGCGCCTCGTTGCTGATGTCCAGAGCTCCGGCCTTCACCCCCTCCTTGCCAGTGTCTCCACTCCAGTGAGACAGGAAACGGATGCCAACGCAGGGCTCTCATCCCCAAAGGCCAGGCTCTTTTTACTCCCTGTGCACCCACCACCCACTCACATCCAGGCCCCAGCGGCTGCCTCTGCAGTCCCAGGGATCCTCCTGGCTGAGCCTCCCCCCACCACCCCATCCACCATCCTGTGCTGGGCACGAGGAACCAGGTCCCCACCATGGGAAGGTGCCCAGCCAGCCCTGGGCTTTACCTCCAGCAGCTGCCTCTGCCCACAGTCCCTCCTGCATCGCCATTCCCGGGCACGGCTGGGCTGTTCTCCACCCTCTGCTCAGAGGACACCCTCCTGCCCTAACACTGCTTCCACGTCCCCCTCCCACGCTGCTCCAGCTGCCTCCTGCTCACTTCTGCTTTGCTTTCTTCCTCTCGCTTCTCCCCTCCCCGGACACCAGCCGGGGCACTGGTTCCCTCCCTCCCTGCGGCGTGAGCTCAGGGAAGGAGACACCACGTGGATGGGTCCCACAGCACCTCCGGCCCTCGCAATGCACCTTGCGTGGCCTTCTCTCCATTTCCTTGTATTTTTGATGATGTCACCCAAGCCCGGAGGTGTGGAGGGGCCTTTCCAAGATCACACTGCAGGTCAAAGGGGCCTCCCTGGGGCTCTCTGCCCGTTCCTAGAGGTGACAGAGGCCACCGTGCTCCCTGCCTTTCCTCCCCAACGGCCTGGCCGCTGCACGGCCCCTACTCCTGCCGTTTCTGTCCCCCACCGCACCCACCCCACCTCCCACATGCTCAGTGGCAGTCCTAGCAAATGTCTACGAAATCAGGTTTTCCCAGCAGGATGCCAGGCATCTGCTTGGCCTGAGTCACCTGCCCCACGGCCCACAGAGCTGAAAACTTGGAGCAAAAGGAACAGCGGCCTTGAGGGCGCCACAGCCTGGCCCGCCATTTAAGGGGGCAGTGGGATAAAAGGAGGGGTGAGGGAGAGAAGGCAGCATTGACCTAAATCAAGGTGGACACTTGGGGACCCAGCCGTGTGCGGCTACATGTGGCTCTGCAGGTGGAGGGAGGCCCTCTGCACCCCCCTACCCTGTGAACCCAGGTCCAAAGCCGCAGCGAGGGCCTGGAAGCTGGAGGGAGCCAGGATGGAGGCTGCTTCTTTGAGGGTCAAAGGGTTTCCACGCGTGTAAAGGCAGGGCACTGCACTGGGTGGGTCCCAGAGGCTGTCCTGCCGTCGCTACACCTCTCTGTGCCCCACCCCGCCCCACCAAACCTCAGTGGGGAAGGAGGAAGCCTCAGGGGGCCTTTGGGGGCTCAGAAGGCCCAACTGCAGGAGGCGCTCACCAGTGCCTGAGCCTTAGAGCTGGGAGCCCTTCCCGACCTTGGGAAATGACAGGGCCGTGGGCTTGGAAGCATCCATGCTGGAAAATATGACTCAGCAGTGGGCCCAGTAAAGCGTGGAACCACGCGGCAGCTCAGACAGACCTTCCCGAATGGCCTGGATGGAGAGAAGTCACAGAGCGACCACAGAGGAGCACATCCCGCGGGATCCCACGTACAGAGGGCTGCAAAGAGCCCAAATGAACCTGCTTGGGGACACGGGTGGGCGGTTACACTACACAGACGAGCAGGGAAGTGAGTCCCCGAGGGTCAGGGCTGAGGAGCAAGTGGTCTGGCAGGACACTGGTCTCTTCGTCACCTGGGTGGGTGTTGTCTGAAAACGAGTGTGCAGCTGCCTGGGCTCTGGAGGGGGCTGGCTGTCCCACTGGTGCGGTGATGTGGGGAGCTCACATGACCTCTCCCTTTCTTATCTGTGAAATGGGGCTACAGGACTGCTTCCCTCCTGGGTGGTCATGAGGGCTAATAGAGTGTGGAAGCCTCGGTTATGAGTGAAGGAAGCTGATGCTCAAGCCGTAGCCACCACTACCACCACCACCATCCTCATCCATGTCTTCAGGTCAAAGACCAGGGAAGGCGTTGCTACTTCTCTGCTTTGCTGTCTCTGAGGCCTGGAACTTGGGAGAGGAAGAGGAGGTCTTCTCAGCTGACTCTGAAGCCAACAAGGATTCAGGGTTATGGGGATCCCAGGGGTGGGGACAGATGTCAGCCTCTGGCTGCAATGGGCAGTGAGTGGGGTCAGGGCAGCCTGACCCCCAGGGGACCAGGGAGTTGCTGGTGGGTGCTGCAACTTCTTTAGTGATCAGTAAAACCTCCCACCTCTGCCCCTATAGAAGGCCTCCTGGAGGGAGCCGTCTCCTGGGGCCCGGCCGTTGACACCTCCATGGACAGGCTGAAGTAGTTGGCTTTTGAGTGTCTCTCCAAGACAGCAATTTGCCACCTCATTATGAGCTTGATGGATGAGCGCTGACCGGGACAGCCGTCCCCTTGGGTGGGGGAGTGGCCCTGGGCCACCTGAGGCCCAGAGAAAGGCAGCTGATGTGCATGACAAAATGTTTTCTTACCGCCCGGTGCCAGTGACAGCCCCTCAAAGGAAATGCAGTCTCTGCAGAAGTGATTCATGCGCCCGTCTTTGTGGGGCCGAGGTGGGCTGTTGTTTGGCGGTCGAAGAAAGGGCCACCGGCTCCTTGTAGTCTCTGGGAATGCCGTCCCCGTGGGCCACCAGCCCCCCGGTCAGCACGCACGACGCCACTCTTCATTTTGATGAGGTTTCCAAAGGCCCTGGTTGCAGCCGGGGCCGCTGCTTGGCCGGGTCCGGCTCGGTAGCAACCTTTGGTGGCCATGCTTGATTCCATAAGAGAGAAGGGGCCCCTGCCAGCCCATCTGTAATCCTCGATAGCACCAGGTCCCCAGTGCTCTGCACCCACCAAGGGGTCATCAAATATGCACTATGTCATTGGCCGATTGACACCTTGCTCCCCACTGAAACATAACCTTCACGAGGGCCGTTCTTATAGCCCCAGTATTCCCCGACCGTTCCCTCCACGGGTCTCTGTTTGCCTGTTGCCACGCTCCAGGCTTTGGATACCCCTGTGAGTGGGACACACTGGGCTCATGTGGCTGTGTGTCCCACAAAGGAAAGCAGGACAGTAAACCAACATGAGGGTGAGGTGTCCAATGTCATCAGTGTTCAGAGGCAGGCAGTGGTGGGACTTGTGTCCTTGCTCGGGTGGTCAGAGAAGCTTCTCCAAGGGGGTGATCCGGGTTGATGATGGACAATTTCTGCATTTCTCTGAGTTTCCTCCCCTATAAAACAGAGATAATAGTAGTTGTTGTATCATATGGTTGTTGCATGCATGAAATGACACACAGCATGAGACACGCTCAGCTCCATCAGCAATGCAGTAAGACCTCAATAAACCGCACAGCTACTACATTGCGGCTGCCATTGTCATTAATCTTTAGTTTCAGATCATTCCAGTTGGATGCCTTTCCAGATCCTATAAACCTCTGTTTATCAATCTTTCACTTAGCCAATGCTTCTGGGGCAATGTGTCCTCAGAAACTATGTTTGCCCCGAGTGTCGGAGGCCCCTCCAAAAGTGGGGTCTGGCAGGACCACAGCCGTTCCCTGCAGGAGAAAGATGAAGGAGAGGTAGAAGTGGCCACTGTCCAGGTGAAGCAGGAGGAGCCCTGGTTTTTGACGCCTTCCCCAGGTGGGCAGGAGTTCTGGATTGCCAAAGTCAGCCTTGGGTCTGTGCAGGCGAGCCCAAGGATTTGGAGCTACTTGGTCTGAGGAGTGAGAGCTGAGCTTTGGGGAAGAAGCTGTCAAAGTAAAAACAGAAAGGGTCCTGGGAAAAGCACTCGACTACGAAGCTGGAGTCCAGGGTTCTAGCCCCACAATATGCCTCTACCTTGCTGTGTCCCTTCGGGCAGTCCACCTGATGGTGTCATCCCTCCTATAATGGGTTGGACCAGGCAAATGCTCCGTGTACTGCATCCCAAGAGTCCTGGGGATCTGCTGGAGGTGTTGCGGGATCTGGGTTTAGAGTAAGAGTGGCTCAGGAAGGACTGTACCAGGTAGCTATCACTGCACAGCAAATCACTCCAAACTCCATGACTTCACATGAGGAGTGCTTCTTCTATTCACAAGCCCAGGGATCAGCTGGGCAGTCCTGCTTATCTGGATGAGGCTCAGAGGATCTTGGCTGGGCTCATGGTGTGTCTGCAGACAGCAGGCGGGCTGGCTGGACTAGGATGCCCTCACTCCCATGCCTGAAGGTTGGCAGCTCTCAGCTGGAGTCACGGTGGACCACTGGGCCACTGTCTCTCTTCTTCCATCAGGTCAGCTCCTAGCAAGAGTCCTGGGTCCTCTGAGGGCCTGACTCAGAATTGGTGACTGGTCACGGTCACTGCTGCCACATTTTTTTTTTTTTTTTTTTTGAGACAGGGTCTCTCTGTGTTGCCCAGGCTGGAGTGCAGTGGTGTAATCATGGCTCACTGCAACCTTCATGGCTCACTGCAACCTTCCCCTTCTGAGCTCAAGCAATCCTCTCACCTCAGCCTTCTGAGTAGGTGGGACTACAGGTGCATGATACCATGTCAAACTAAATACAAACTAATTTTTTGTATTTTTTTGTAGAGACAGTGTTTCACTATGTTGTCCAGGCTGGTCTCGAACTCTTGGATTCAACAATCTGCCCTCCTTGGCCTCTCAAAGTGCAGTGAATACAGGCATGAGCCACTGCACCCGGCCACTACTGCCACATTTTATTGGCCAAAGCAAGTTACAAGACCAGCCCAGATTCAAGGGACAGGGAAATAGACTTTGCCTCTTGCTGGGAATTGCTGCGACCAGAAGTGTTGAGTTGGAGAGGAAAATAATTAGGGACATTTCTGCAGTCATTTAACCAAGAGGACCAACAAACAAGACTTGAAGTGGGGTGGGGCCAGAAGCAGGAGAGATGCAGTGTAAATGAGATCCTCTCCAGAGGGCAACATGGAGTCCAGCTCAGAGGTAGAGCTCACATTTTCCTCCAAAACAACATGTGGCCGTTTTCTCTTCCTGGAATTGCCCCATCCCCTTATGTGTATATTTGTTAAAAAAGAAAACAGTCTCTCAGATTAAACAACATTGTACTTGTGATCACAGTCTCGGCTTTTACACCGTGAGAACATCGGGGGATTTGTGTAGGAAGCCTGAAGGTGTGTCGCTGTGGCTGACACATGGGCCAGTCTGTAGAAAAGACAAGATCTGCAAGTTTGTGTAACACAAAAGCCTCCCCTGCTGCCTGGGAAGAAACGGATCTGGTACCTTAGAACTGGGGAGTAAAGGGATAAATGAGAAGAAGCAATAGCACTTCCTTACCAAAGAATCCAATTAATAAATGTAGAAAGAATTTGGAAAATAGAAAATCACCGTTAGAACAACACAGTCGTCACAGTCATCATGTGTCCAGAGTTGGTTCCCGCTGGTGGGTTCGTCGTCTCCCTGACTTCAAGAATGAAGCAGTAGACCTTCGCGGTGAGTGTTACAGCTCTTAAAGATGGCACAGACCCAAAGAGTAAGTAGTAGCAGGGTTTATGGTGAAAAGCAAAAGAACAAAACTTCCACAGTATGGAAGGGGATCTTAGCAGGTTGCCCCTGCTGGCTGAAGTGGCCAGCTTTTATTCCCCTATTGACCCCGCCCATGTTCTGTTTCTGTCCTATCAGAATGCCCTTTTTTCAATCCTCCCCACGATTGGTTACTTTTAGAATCCTACTGATTGGTGCATTTTACAGAGCACTGATTGGTGCATTTTACAGAGTGGTGATTGGTGCGTTTTACAGAGCCCCGATTGCGTTTTACAGAGTGCTAATTGGTGCATTTTACAATCCTCTTGTAAGACAGGAAAGTTCCTGAAGTCTCCTACTCAACCCAGGAAGTCCAGTTGGCCTCACTTCTCAGTAATTGTTGCAGGTAATATCTGCTGGTTGAGGCTAAAATTAGTGGGTAGAAGTTTGAGAAGAAAGAGGATATTTGCATGGTCTGAAAGTATTGCTCCTAAAGTTATTAATTACAACAGAAAAAGTAGTAAGTATGTAGTAAAGAAGCTGGAAGACACCACCTTAACCAAGTGATCTAGGTTAACTTCGCCACTAATGAGATACAGTGACATGGACATTGCTTCTAGGGTAATCTTGCAAAAATGCATAACCTCCACCTTATCATGACATAACATCAGATAAATCCAAATTGAGGAAATTTCTGCTAAATAACTCACCATCACTATTCAAAAGTGTCAAAGTATTCAAACGAAAAATAAGGCAAGGCTGAGGAACCGTCTCAGACTGAGGAGGCTAGGAGTATATGACAAGTAAATACAGTATGATATCCTGGACTGGATCCTGGAACCGGAAAAAGACATAGCAATGAAATTTATGAAACCTGAATCAGGTCTGTAGTTTAGTTAATACTGTTGAACCCATGTTAATTTCTTAGTTTCGACAATTATATTTGGCTGCTTGAGATACTAACATTAAAGGAAGCTAGGTAAGGAAGTCTTGGGACTATTTATTGCAACTTTTCTTTCAGTTGAAAATTATTTCAAAATAAAAAGTTAAAAAAAAAAAACTATGTGAAGCAAAGTAATTTTGGTTCCAACCATGCTGTATTGAGTATTAAGATCACCCTTTCACCATAAACAACTGTTCAACTGGGTGCAATATTTAAAATAACTTTTGAAGGCATCAGACAACAGAAAAACAGGGCTATTTTCCTTAATGGTGAAAGACATACGGGAATAAGCTCCGCCTTCATCCTGGCTTTATACTTGAGGGAAATTTCTAAACTGAGGCACAAGGCAGCAAAACCCAATCTAAAGCAGCATTCTTGCCACTGTGGCCCTAGAGCAAGGGCTCTTCTAGGTCCACAATAATAAGGAATAAAAATAATCTTTGATCAAACTGCTTCACCAATAAACAGCCTGTTAAGGGGGGAAAAATTCTCAAGATTCTTTAAAGGAAGACAATAAAATCCAGACTAAAACAACATAGCATTTGCAATGTCTAGCGTACAGTAGAAAAATTACTAGACATTCAAAGAGGCAGAAAAAATGTGACCCATAATCAGAAGAGAAAAAGTAATTAATCAAAACAAACGCAGAGATGACACAGATGATTTAGCAGACAAGACTTTAAAACAACATGAGAGTTAGAGGTGCCAACACCCCATACAGTCAAAAATCCATGTTTAGCTTTTGAATCCCTCAAAACTAAACTAACAGCCTATTGTTGACCAGAAGCCTTACCAATAACAAATAGTTGAATAACACGTATTTTGTAAGTCTTATGTGTTATATACTGTATTCTTACAATAAAGTAAACTAGAAAAAAGATAATGTTATTAAGAAAACCATAAGGCGGCCTGGTCAACATAACAAGACCCCATCTCTACAAAATTTAGAAGTGAGTCGTGTGGTGGCACACACCTGCAGTCAGGAGGCTGAGATGGGAGGATAGCTTGAATGCACGAGTTTGAGGCTGCAGTGAACTATGATTGTGCCACTGCACTCCAGCCTGGGGGACAGAGTGAGACTCCATCCCAAATGAAAGAGAGAGAGAGAGAAGGAGGGAAGGAGGGAGGCAGGCAGGCAGGCATAAGGAAGAGAAAATATGTTGATTATTCATTAAGTGGAAGTGGACCATCATAGAGGTCTTCATCATCATCGTCTTCGTGTTGAGTAAGCGGAGGAGAAGTAGGAGGAAGAGGAAGAGTTGGTCTTGCTCTCTCAAGGGTGACAGAAGTAGAAGTAATGGAGGAGGTAGAAGGGGGAGTAGGAGAGGCAGGTGCACTTGCTGTAACTTTTATTTTTAAAAATCCACTTATAAGTGGACCTGCACAGGTAAACCTGAGTTGTTCAAGTCAACTGTATTATAAATATGCTTCAGGCCTTAAAGAAGAAAATGCACATAATGAATACAAAGATGCAGAATTACAGCAGATATATGAAAACTAAAAAAGAAGTAAATGGAAATTCCCAGATCTGAAAAGTACAATGTCTGAGATGACAAGAAAAAAAATTCACTGGATGGTCCTCAAAACAGATTTAACAGTGTAGAAGAAAATATCATGAACTTGAAATCAGCTCAACAGAAATTACCCAAACAAGAGCATAGATAATTGATGGTATCCCTGATGTGAAGCAAAAATAATCACAGTATATTATGGGTTTATAATATGCATAGAAATAAAATATATAATGGCACAAAGGGCAAGGTGAAAGAATAAATAGAAGTATATTGTTAATAGCCAGGTGTGGTGGCACACTCCTGTAATCCCAACCACTTGGGAGGCTGAGGCACCAGAATTGCTTGAACCTGGGAAGCAGAGGTTGCAAGTGAGCTGAGATCGTGCCACTGCACTCCAGCCTGGGTGACAGAGTGAGATTCTGTCTCAAAAAAAAAAAAAAAAAAAAAAAAAAAAAGCATAATTGTAAAGGTCTTACAATATATGTGAAGTGGTATAATATTAATTCAAGGTATATTGTGAAAAGTTAACAACTAGAAAGATGGTAGACTTAAAATCAATCATATTAATAATTATATTAAATTAAGTTGGTCTAACTACTCATATTAACAGGGAAAGGTTGTCAGCCTGGATATAAGAATGGGAATCAATTATGTGTTCTTTATAAGAGATGTACTTTAAATATAAAGACAGGTCAAAAATGAAATGATGGAAAAAGATATAAGCACTTTTTTGATGTCAAATACCAGCCTGCCTCCTACCCAGGATCACAGCTCCACTAGTGCTCTCCTCTCTCGAGAATCATCTATTTGTCCATCTTAATTGGATATTATTTTATTTTATTCTGAGACAGGGTCTTGCTCTGTCACCCAGGCTGAAGAGCAGTGGCCTGATCATGGCTGACTGCAACTTCCCGGACTCAAGTGATTTTCCCACCTCAGCCTACCAAAGTGCTGGGATTACAAGCATGAGCCACTGCACCACCAGCCTCTTTTTAAAATATACATTATTATATCTCTCATTTGAGAGAAACCTGAAAGTCAGTTTAAAAAAAAAAAAACTGTTTAATTCCACTTATATGATGTACCCAAAGTAGTCAATTCATAGAGACAGAAAGTCGAATGGGGGGTGCCCAGGACTGGGAGAGGGGATGGAGAGTTGGTGTTTAATGGGGACAGACTTTCAGTTTGGTAAGATGAGAAAGTTCTGGAGACGAATTGTGGTGATGGTTGCACACTATTGTGAAGGTACTTAACGCCACTGAATTGTGCACTTAAAAATTATGAGGATGGTGAATTTTAAGCTCTGAGTATTTTACCACAATTAAAAAACCTGTCAGAATTTTTCTCTTCACTCAAGCTATTGTCCCTTCTATCTTGCTCAGTTCCTTCCTTTGAAAGGGTGACCTAAACTCACTCTTGACCTGCCCCCCAATCTTTTTTTTAAATCATGCTGGAGTGCAGTGGCATGATCTTTGCTCACTATAGCCTCCACCTTCTGCTTTCAAATGATTCTCATGCCTCAGCCTCCTGAGTAGCTAGGATTACAGGCTCTCACCACTATGCCTGGCTAACTTTTGTATTTTTAATAAAGACGGGATTTCACCATGTTGGCCAGGCTGGTCTCAAATTCCTGACCTCAAGTGATCTGCCTCTCAAAGAGCTTGGATTACAGGCATGAGCCACCGTGCCTGTCCCATGAAAATTTCTCAGCAGTAAAAAAATTGTCCAGGTACAGTGGCTCACGCCTGTAATCCCAGCACTTTGGGAGACCGAGGCAGGTGGATCACGAGGTCAAGAGATTGAGACCATCCTGGCCAACATGATGAAACCCCATCTCTACTAAAAATACAAAAATTAGCTGCGCTTGGTGGTGTGTGCCTGTATTCCCAGCTACACGAGAGGCTGAGGCAGGAGAGTTGCTTGAATCCGGGAGGCAGAGGTTGCAGTGAGCTGAGATGGTGCCACTGTACTCCAGCCTGGTGACAGAATAAGACTCCATCAAAAAGGAAAAAAAATGGACAGAACAGAACCATGAGAAACGAGTGTGACTAAGATAATATGTAATGCTGTGTAATGTATTTAATTAACTTGTGTATTAGCTTCTTGTTGTTGCTGTACACTGAATTGCCACAAATTTGGTTGTTGGCTTAAAACAGTACAGATTCATTGTCTTCAAGTTCTGGAGGCCAGAAGTCCAAAGTTGGTCTCCCTGGGCTAAAGCCAAGGTATGGGCAGGACAGGATTCTTCTGCAGGCTCCAGGTGAAAACCTTTTTGTCTGCTTCCTCCAGCTTTTGGAGGGCACCCCAATTCCTTGGCTTGTGGCCTCTTCCTCGCATCACTCCAATCTCTTGCTTCCATCATCCCACCTTCTACTTCCTGTTGTGTGGTTAAATTTCCCTCTGCCTCCCTCTTATAAGGAAATGTGTGGTCCCATTTAGGGCCTACTGACTAATCCAGGATAATCTCCCCATCTCCATATGTTTGATTTCATTGCATCTGCAAAGTCTCCTTTGCCATATAAGATCACTTTCACAGGCTTTATAGAAGAGGACCTGGGTATCTTTGAGGGTCATGATTCAGTTTACCATATACTGGTTACTGTTCTCCCAAACTCCCCAATTCTTCCATCAGAACATAACCTCCATGAAGGCAGGGATTTAAAAAAATTTAAGTACAACATATATACAATAAGTACACAGATCATGAGGGTACAGTTTGATGATTTTCAAACTGAATACACTTGTACTGAAGAATTAGGATGTTAGGCTGGGCATTGTGGTGCATGCCTATGGTCCCAGCTACTCAGAAGGCTAAGGCAGGAGAATCACTTGAGCTCAGGAGTTCGAGGCCAGCCTGAGCAACTTAGAGAGCGCCCATCTTAGAAAGGAAGAAAGAAGGAGAGAAAGAGAGAAAGAGAGAGAGAGAGAGAGAGAGAAAGAGAGAAAGAATCAGGATGTTTCCAGCATCCAGAAACCTCCCTCAGGAGGCAGGGGTTTGTGTCTGTTCTGTTCACTATGATGTACACTATACACTATGGAGCAGTGCTGGGCATCAAGCAGCATTCAACAAATACTTGGAGAATAAGTGGATGAATTCCAAGACTGTAAGAACAGACTTATGTGAGTCTGGACAAGTTTTTACTTCTCTAAGCCTCAGTTTCTTCATCTGCAAAAGGAGGATCACAATAGTTTCTATATGACAAAGGTGCAATGAGAATTAAGTAATATAAAACACATAAAGCCCCTGACACAGAGCCTGGCACATAATAGATGCTCAGCATGTGTGACAGCTCTCTGCTTTTGCCTTCTGAGAGCTAAAGGAGCATAAGCAGAGGGAAGTTATGCATTATAGAAATGGTGACCTTGGATGTATAGGGCTTGGAGCAAAGCTGAGAGAAGTCTGGGTGATGTGGCAGTGTTTTGGTGTCCTTAAAAGCTCCCCCAACTATCGCGAGCACAGTATCATATTTCTGAGGTACAGTAGAGGCCTCCAGGTTCAGTCTTACACTATGATATGGTTAGGCTTTATGTCTCCACCCAAATCTCATCTTGAATTATAATCCTCACAATCCCCATGTGTCAAGGGAGAGACTAAGTGGAGGTTAATTGGCTCATGGGGGCTGTTCCCCCATGCTGTTTTTGTGAGAATGAGTTCTCACAAGATCTGACAGTTTTATAAGGGGCTGTTCCCCCTTTGGTTGGCACTTCTCTTTCCTGTCGCCTTGTGAGAAAGGTGCCTCGCTTCCCCTTCACCTTCTGCCATGATTGGAAGTTTTCTGAGGCCTCCCCAGCCATGCTGAACTCTGAGTCAATTAAACCTGTTTCCTTTATAAATTACCCAGTCTTGGACAGTTCTTTATAGCAGTATGAAAACAGACTAGTACACACTGGAATGAGATATCCTGCTCTGTCTGGAACTACTTTCCAAATTCCTGTCCTGCTGCTCATTCCTGAGTCCCCCTGCTCTGCTCAGCCCCTTAGATAGATAGCCCAGTTGCCTTGATGGGTTTTTATTTTACTGCTCCTCTTGGGTGGCCCAAAGGAAAGTCTTCTTTCACCTTAAAGTCCAAGGTCTTCTGGATACTGTGCTCTCCTTGGGTATATGCTCATCTGAAGCCAGGAATTAAAGAACAGAGAAGAGGCAATGTGGTGTATACAATAGTGCAGAGAGAGAAGGGGCAGGGATTTTGAGAATAAGTAGTCTTTTATCCAAACTCGTTTTAATTGTGGTAGATTTGCCTTCTCACCCAGCTACAAAGGCCCTTGATAAAATAATGAACTAGAGTATTTACCTGCTGGGCTTTTGTGTCCTAACAGCTGGGCTTTGTACCTGTGGAGCTCTTGTTGTTGTCCATACCTTGTGTATTTCATAGGATTTAAGCTACAGGATCAGCTGAGCCAGATTCTTTTGTTGCCCTGATGGAAGATTGTGGGTTGAATTTTCCTAGGTCTCCCTCTTCTTTTCTTCTCCTCCACCTCAGCTTACTGCAGCTCACTGACCTTTCTGTAAATTTGTGTAAAAACAACTTAGGGGTTCCACTTTGTCATTCAAAAAATCATTGACTGAAAAGGAAATGAAATGTTTAAAAATATGAACATGTCATACCCAGTTTTCTTAGTATTTACAAACAACTGTTTCTCTGCCCCAGAGGCTGCATGGCCTCTTACTTCTCACTGAAATCATATCTGGTCTGTTTGGCTTATTAGAGGGACCCAACCATGCTCATCTTTTTCCAAAACCACTCATAACACTGAATGTAACTGGCCAGTTGTGCATGGGGTGACCCCTGAATAGGACTGCTCTAGGCCAGGCATCACCTTCTTATAACTGGATGACCACAGACATTTCCTAGCTAGTTTCTTAGCATCCTTCCAGAAACCCAGCAGCCAGATCTGTTCTTTAAAATGCACGTCAGATGCCATCACACTCTGCTCTTGGTCCTCCGGTGATTTCTCCTCACATCCAGAATAAGGTCCGGAGTCCCCGAGCACCTTATGAAGCCCTGCCTGACTGAACCCCTCCCAGCCTCTGGCCCCCGTGTCACAACTTGCCTCTGTATTAGCTTCCAAGGACTGCTGTAACAAATAATTTCAAACTGAGTAGGCAAAACAGCAGGAATTTATTCCCTCACAATGCTGAGAGAGAATCCAAAATCCAGAAATCCAAAAGCAAGATGTCTACAGGGCCACACTCCTTCTGAAGGCTCCAAAAGAGATCCATCCTTGTTTCTTGCAGCTTAGGGTGACTGTGGGTGTCACTCCAATCTCTGCCTCTGTCTTCTGGCCTCCTTCTCCCCTCTGTGTCTTCTCCTTTGTGTGTCTCTCTTATAAGAATACATGTGAGGCTGGGCACGGTGACTCATCCCTGTAATCCCAGCACTTTGGGAGCTTGAGGCAGGTGGATCACTTGATGCCAGGAGTTTGAGACCAGCCTGGCCAAGATGGTGAAACCCATCTCTACTAAAAACACAAAAATTAACCAGGCATGGTGGCACTTGCCTATAGCCCCAGCTACTCAGGAAGCTGAGGCAT
Organism: Chlorocebus sabaeus; assembly: GCF_047675955.1. Taxonomy (NCBI): domain Eukaryota; kingdom Metazoa; phylum Chordata; class Mammalia; order Primates; family Cercopithecidae; genus Chlorocebus; species Chlorocebus sabaeus. Next base: position 4,692,783 of record NC_132904.1, read on the forward strand.
GAGAATCGCTTGAACCTGGGAGGCAGAGTTTTCAGTGAGCCGAGATGGCACCACTGCACTCCAGCCTGGGTGACAGAGTAAGTGAGACTCTGTTTAAAAAAAAAAAATTTAAAAAAGAATACATGTGATTTCATTTAGGGCCCACCTGTGTTCTTCAGGATAAGCCTCTCTCAAGGTTCTTAACTCATCCTGAATTTCCCCAATGAGGTAGTATTCACTCTTTTGCCATATGGAGTAATACTCATGGGTTTCAGGAATTGGGGCATGGATGTGTCTTTTGGGAAGCTACTATCCTGCCCACTGTAGACCCCAATGTCCACATGACCCCAGATCCCCGATCCCTGGCTGTTCCTCAGACACATTTCCAAGGCCCTTCTTCCCTCTACATGGACTACCTCCCCACTCTCCACCCCATCAAAAGCAGAACAATCTGATCATTCTTCATCCTTGTACTTGGCTTTACAATGCCTGACTTGAATACATTTGCTTGTCTATTGTTTTATGTCCAATCTCTCTCAACCAGTGCAAATGCTCCACAGGGCAGGGGCTTTGTTTCTGCATCACAGGTGAGCACTCAGCACTGGTGTGATGTTCTGTGGTCATCAGGGACCCTGGCCCTTTCTGCCTGTCTGCTTCCAAGGAAGCATGTGACTTCCTTTCTCATGGCTGCATGATCCAAGGTAGCTGCTCCAGCTCCAGCCATCCTATTGGCATCCCAGGCAGAGGGAAGGAAGCTGGAGTAAAGGCAAAAAGAGATTCTCTTAAAAATCCCATCCAAGAACTCCTGCTCATATCTCACGGGCCAGATCTCAGTCATATGGTCACACCAAAGTACAAGGGCTGCTGTTACTAAAGTAGGAAGGGGGAGAGAGAGATGGGGAAGGAGGCAAATGGCAGATTTGACACACCTGAGGAGTTATGTCTGAGTCATCTAATTCTGGGCACCCATGAATCCCAGGAGCTCATGCAAGGACTAGACCAGTTGCTTCAATTCAAGGTGGTAACAAGGGCAGAGGAGAGAGCACTGGAATGGGCATAAAGAGCCTTGGGTGCCAGGTGTGGCTCTCCCCTATTTGCTTTGTGGCTTTGGGTTACTTTCTCCATTTTCTGCACCTCTAAAGAGAGAATTGGATTAGATCTTCAGCAGCAGCACCATCATCACCATCATCTTCATCTTCTTCACTATCATCATCATCACCATCTTCATCATCACCAACTTCACCATCATCATCACCATTTTCACCATCTTCATCATCTTCACCATCTTTATCTTCTTCACTAAAACCCTCATCGCCATCGTCTTCACCATATTTATAGTCATCTTTTTCATCATCTTCATCATCACCGCCACCATCTTCATCTTCTTCACTATCATCATCATCACTGTCTTCATCATCACCATCTTCACCATCATCATCACCATTTTCACCATCTTCATCACCATTTTCACCATCTTCATCATCTTCACCATCTTCATCTTCTTCATTAACATCCTCATTACCATCATCTTCACCATATTTATAATCATCTTCATCATCTTTATCATATCACTAATCACCTTTACCACTTTAATTGATATAATCTTCATCATCTCATACCATCCAGCACTGTCACCCTCTTCTTCACATAATAACATCATCCTCACATCACAAGGGAGCATAAACTTCTTCACTATCTTCACTGACATCATTATCTTCATCATCACACCATCTTCACCCCACCATCATCATCTTATCTTCTTCTTTGTCACCTTTACTGACATTATCATCTTCATCACAATCACTACCACCATCATCATCTTCTTTGACAACATTGTCTCCATGGTCATCATCTTCATCACCATAGTCATCATCACATCATCATTATCATTATCGTCATCACCATCTTTCCAGCTCATTCTGAGCACCTGCTGTGTACCTGGCACTGTGCCAAACTGTCATGCACACGATCTCATTAAATCTTCACTACAAAGGTGTCATTAGGTGCCATTTTCCTCCCCTACCCCATCCTCATTTTTAAAATGGGGAAACAGGCTCATGAAGAATAAGGGACCAGCCCGGGGCATATGGCTGAAAAGTGCCAGAGCTGAAATGCAAACCAAACCTTCGCGTGTCCAAAGGCCCCCTCTGGATTTCCTCTGTGAGGTTCCATCCTCAGCCACCACCCACTCCATGACCCAGGAACCTCAGAGCCCTGGCCTCACCCAAGTGCTGACAGAGTCACTATGCAAATTGCTTCATAGCCAGTTAACCCCTTCCCCTGCCCACTCCTTTGCTCCCCCTAGGCTTGAGACAGAAGTCCCTGCCTTTCCTGCCTTGGGAGAAGGCTCCCTCTTCAAAGTCGGCCTTCCTGGGCAGGGCCTGCCTATTGATGAGGCTAAATTATCAAAGGGCCACATCAAAGCCTGCCAGGGTGGCTTTCTGAAAGGCAATTTACAAAACAACAAAAAAAAGATGCCTGGGCTGTGGGGAGTGGTGGGGCTGAGTTGGTGAAATCTGCCTTGAAAATGTTGGATAAAAAGTTGGTTTTGCTGCTAAAAGAGGTCATGGAGCAGCCCCCACCCCAGCAAAATCTGCACATTGAGATGGGGAGACCTGGGCTCTAGACTGTACCTGCTCATGCAAGAGTCAGAACATAGGGATGGAGGCACCCCTAGCTCAGTGGAAGCAGGTAAACAGAAGCCAGGAAGAGTGGCCTGTGGGGCCCTTGGCCCATCTGCAAGTGCCCTCAGGGGCATGAGGTCTGGGGTCCCTAGGACAAAAGCCCTGGAGCAATGGCTCCTTGTGCTGACATCTGTCCTGTTAAGCCTTAGGTTACCTTTAAATGTCAATATTCCCATTCTGCAGATTGGGGAACTGAGGCATAGAAGTTTCATTTCTGGCCCATTTCTTGTCCCCTCAGGTGGCACCTGGCCAACCTGGGATCTAGACCAGGGCAGCCTGGCTCTGGTCCCTGGGTCCTGTCCTTGTGTCATTGAAAGTCCCAGACTGAAGTCCTCAAGCCAGCTCTAGCCCTCAGACCAGTTTTATTTGGCCAGCATTGGGTTTTCAGGGTTTTCAAGTTAACAGCCAATGGATGAACAATCTCCCAGTGCAGATTTCTTTGTGGCTTTTTTCTGCACCGCAGGTCAAATTGGAATGCCCTCTTAAAATTCCGAGCAGATATTTCCTGATTGGTCCTGGGAGTGCAGCAGTGGTGTGCACTGAGCAGAGACTCAGGGTCTACCGGTGAGCACAGCCTCCTTTGCACACTGCATTCTACTGGCTCATCAGCTTGGAAGGCAGCCTGGCCACCTGGTTCCAGGTGCAGGTTCTGAAAGCAAATTGCCTGTGGTTTAGATTTTGAGTGCCCGACTTTCCAGCAGAGGGCAATCTCCTGCACCTCTCCAGGCTTCAGTGCCCTCATCTGTGAAATGGGAGTGATGACAATCATATCCCTCTCTGAAGGAAGCAGCTTGAGTTCGGTGTTTAAAATAGAACCTGGGGCATGGTGAAAGCTTCCTAAGTGTTGGCTGCTCTCTGCCCTCACTCATCCAAGAGCTCTATGGGAATTAACACATTTAACCTTGACAACAGCCCTGCAGGGCCAGGACCACTGTGAGCACGCTTATTTCATGGACGAGGAACCTGGGTTTTTGCCATGGCTGCTGCTGGTGGGAGTGGGGAGCACTGTTGTCAGGGTGCTGCTCTCCCTGCTGGTGTTACTGTCACTGCTGCTTTTGTTATTGCTGCTAATATTGTCACTTCTGTTGCTGTTATTGCTGCTGTTGTTGTTGCTGTTGTTTTTGAGGTGGTTGTAGTTGTTGCTGTTGATATGGTTGTTGCTGTTGATGTGGTTGTTGCTCTTGTTGAATATGCTATTGCTATTGTTGCTGCCATTGTTGTTGTTGCTATTGCTGTTGTTGATGATGCTATTGCTGTTGTTGTGGTTGTCGCTGTTGTTTTGCGGTGGTTGTCGCTGATGATGCTGTTGCTGTTGTTATTGTTACTTCTGCTGTTATTGTTGTGGCTATTGCTGTTGTTAATGATGCTGTTGTGTTGCTGTTGTGGTTGTTGCTGTTGTTTTGCAGTGGTTGGTGCTGTTGTTGCTGATGATGCTGTTGCTGTTATTATTGCTTCTGCTAATGTTATTATTGTTGTGGTTGTTGCTGTTGTTTTGTGGTGGTTGTTGCTGTTGATGATGCTGTTGCTTTTGTTGTTTCTGCTATTGTTATTGTTGTTGTGGTTGTTACTGTTGTTGATGACGCTGTTGCTGTTGTTGATGATGCTGTTGCTGTTGGTGGTAGTTGTTGCTGTTATTGTTGTGGTGCTGGTGATTGCTGCTGTTTCTGTTGTGGTTGTTGCTGTTGTGGTAGTTGTTGCTCTTGTTGTGGTAGTGGTGGTGGTTGTTGCTGTTGCTGTTGTGGTTGCTGCTGATGCTGTTGTTGATGATACTGTTGTGGCTATTGCTGCTTTTGTGGTTGTTACTGTTGTGGTGGTGGTGGTCGTTGCTCTTGCTGCTGTTGTGGTTGTTGCTGTTGTTGATGCTGCTGTTGTGGTTGTTGCTGTTGTTGATGCTGCTGTTGTGGTTGTTGCTGTTGTTGATGATGCTGTTGTTTTGGTAGTTATTGCTGCTTTTGTGGTTGTTGCTGCTGTCGTGGTGGTGGTTGTTGCTGCTTGTTACTCTTGTTGATGATGCTGTTGTGTTGTGGTGGTGCTGGTGGTTGTTGCTGCTGCTGTTGCTGAGAGGGTGCTGGTTGTGGTCAGCCTGTGGGTCCCAGGCTCTGCTACTTGGCTCCATGTGTGACCCCAACCTGGTCCCTCCCTTCCTCCTGCAGCAGGGGTACAGGAAAAAGCCCAGGACTGCCAGGGAGGTGGTGGAGGAGGGGCTGCTTTGCCAGCCAGGAGCGGTGGGCTGACCTGGCACACCGAGCCATTCAAGGTGCGCCAGACTGCAGCTGCCCCCCACCCAGCCCCAGCCCTTTCTTCTTTCTGCTCTTTGTTCAGGCCCTTTTGATTTGGGAACAAGGCCCCTTTATGTGGCGCCGGCTCCACCAGTCCTCCCTGTCCCACCCGTGGCTGGGGATTTCCTTTTCATCTGGCACTAGGAGCCCCGGGCTCAGAGCAAGACAGCAGGAGGGATTTGGTGGTGTCACAAAACCTGGGTGACTCAGCTTTCAGTGGGGCATTGTGGCCCCGAAGCTTTGATATCTTAAGTGGGAGTCACAGCAAAGTGGAGCCGGGGCGGCAGCAAGGCAATGTTGCCCGCGAGGGTTGCTGGGGGCATGGTGTGCCTGCTGAAAGGGGGCCCCTCTCCCAGGAGGACTATTCCATTTCGGCAGGAGGACTGGCCTGTGACCCTGGACTCTTAAGGATGACATTGAGCAGGGTGGCTGCCTCAGGGCTCGGCAGTCGGCCGCTGCCTCCCACCTGCCCTTAGTTCCTGAGGCTTCCCAGGGGATGCACTTGCAGGCTGCTCTGGCCAGAAGTTTCTAGGCAGAGAGAGGCTTGGCCCCAAGCCCAGAGCCAGGTGAGTCAGTCTGGAGGGGTCTGGGCAGCCCAGGGAGCCAGTCAGGAGGCAGAAGCTGGAGGGAGGCCAGCAGTGAAGCAGGACAGCTGGGGACCACACTGCCTTCACTGCCACTTTTGCCTCTAAGAGGTGTGGGGTCCACGTGGAAACAGAGATGGACTCCCTTTGCCATGGGGTCTTAAGTCAACTATCCTGATTCTCTGTGCCTGTTTCCCCATCTGTAGGATGGAGCACCCATCTCAACCGGGCACCGTGAGGGTGAACATTGGATGTTCTTACAGTGTTTAGAGAAACACCTACGTAGCATGAGTGGAGAGGTTTTACAGCGGTTACCCTCTGGAATTTTTTTTTTTTTGAGACAGTCTTGCTCCATCACCCAGGCTGGAGTGCAGTGGTGTGATCTCAGCTCACTGCAACCTCTGCCTCCTCAGTTCAAGGGATCCTCGTGCCTCAACCTCCCGAGTAGCTGGGATTACAGGTGTGCATCACCACCCCGGCTAATTGTTGTATTTTTAGTAGAGACGGGGGTTTCACCATGTTGGCCAGGCTGGTCTCGAACTCCTGACCTCAAGTGATCTGCCCACCTCGGCCCCCTAAAGTGGTGGGATTACACGCCTGAGCTACCATGCCTGGTCTACCCTGTGTTTTGAAGTCACCTCCTCACCTGCTTGCTGTTCACTGGTGCAGGACAAGGGCCCAGTGATGAACACGAGGTGCAGGCTCAGGCAGTCTTGATACAGCCTTGGACTAGGCCACATGCTCAGCTTGAACTCCTGACCTCAAGTGATCCACCTGCCTCAGCCTCCCAAAGTGCTGGGATTACAGGCGTGAGCCACTGCGCCCCACTTGTGACAAGGATTTCTTGTCAATGGGAGAGGGCCGTGTGCTGACCTTGGCTCATTGGAGGCAGGAAAGTCCAGTGAACATGACAGCTGGCTTTGGGGTCACATGGCTGGTTTCAGATCCTAGGCGTCCTCTGAGTGGCTGAGTAACCTTGGACAAGTCACTCCTCACCTCCAAGCCTTGGTTTCCTCTTCTGTAACACAGAGGCACCCACATCTCCATATCCTTGTGGGGTACTGTGAGGACTCGATGGGCCTTGCCTGATGCTCTGAAGCAATCAACACCTGGCAGGGCCTGCTGTGTTGTGGGTGTAGGGGGAGGGCTTGGAGTTTGAGGGAACCCTGGGCGAACCGTCTATGAGGCCAGAGGTCCTTTTACCAGGTAGGTGGAGCCTCTTTGAGGCAGACACTTCGTTCTCAAAAAAGATGATGACTTTAGGACCAATCAGAAGGAAGAAAGCAGGGAAACTTCAGAACTCTCATCTTTGGGGTAAGAATGACCACTGACATTTGCTGTGGCCCAGGCAAAGTGCTGAGAACGTCACTTCCATTACCCTTTACTCCTTCCCTGGAGGCCGGAGCTGTCATTAACTCCATTTTACCAAATGAGGCAACTGAGACTTGGGATGAAATGTCTTGGCTAAATTTAGAGCTATGAGTGGCAGGGCTGGGCTTTGAACCCAGACAGAAGGATCTCATGCCTGAGCTTAACTGAGGAAGCCCGTGCCTGTCTGGTCACTCCAGGACACCAAACAGCTTAAGCCTGCACCTCTGAGTAGGAAGAGACACTCTACCCACTGCACTCACTGGGCTGAGAGCAGGAGCAACCCAAGACTCAGAAAACTGAGAGTTCACCCCCTGGAAGGGCAGCAATCAGGGATCCTCAGCTGCCCATGAGCCCAGCCAGGGGTGGAGTCGTGGGGTACTTTCTCGTGTCCCTGGGAGTCCAGGAAGCCTCCTCTCTTTGCCCACATTGCACTGCGAGGAGGTGCTGGAAGGGGCAGCTCCATGGCAGCTGGTTCACAGAGAGTGGTCTTGGTGGAGGTTTTCAAAAAAGGCCACAAGCTCTTTGACATTCCTCTATTGGGAGGCAGGGCCTGTGTCCCCTCCCCTTGAACCCAGGCAGGCCAAGTCCGCTCCTAATCAGTAGAACTCTGCAGGAGTCATGCCATGTGCTCTCTGAGGCTAGGTCAGAGGTGGTAGCACAACCTCTGCCTATTCTCTTGCCAAGCTTGCTCCGGGAACACTCTCTCTCAGAACCTGGTGGCCATGCTGGGAGAAGCCCAAGTCACATAGCAGACCACACACAGACCTGGCCCAGCCCAGCTTTGGGGACATCCCCACCCAGGCACCAGACAATGAGTGATGGAGCCACCCGATGGCCTGGCATCCAGTCCTGCAGTGGCCCCCAGCCTTCTGGTCTCCCCAGCTGAGGCCCAGAGCATGTGAGAAAAGACACAGGCCATCTCCACTATGGCCTACCCAAGTTTCTCACCTGCGGAAGCTGAGAGTGTAATAAAATGATTGTTGGGTGCCACCAAGTCTTAGGGTGACTTGTTACGCAGCCATGGTGATTGGGACAATTTCCCGTGGGCACAACAGGAGGCTTAACAATAAGCCCTTGGCTTAGGCCACCCAACAGCCCTGATGCCTCCAGTCAGATTAGCCCACAAGGAGCTCCCTGGTGTAGATGGGAGTTCCATAGATGGGCCAGGAACAGGGTGTGTGAATGGTTTAAAACTGTACACAAAATGCTGTATATGTGAGTGTTTGGACGTGGGAGGGTCAGTGTCCTTCAGATTCGCAAAAGGGCTCATGGGATCCATGGTATATAAAGGTGGGACTGAGAGTCCCCATCCCTCTGGCCGTACCCCTTTGTCATGGGACTCTGAAGCTCCTCCCATCAAGAGGCGGAGCCTATTTTCCCACCTTCTGATGCGGGACAGGTTTGTGACTGGCTTTGACCAGCAGAAGGTGCTGGAAGTGATGATGGGCACCTTCTGAGATGAAGCCTTAAGGGGCCACACAGCTTCTGTTTTCACCACTGTGGAACATGGACCTGAGACCTTCTGAGGCTCTGGGACCTCTGGACAGCCTGGGCTAGCCTGCTGGGGAAGGTAGGGGATGGCCTGGGCTAGTCCACTGGGGAATGAGAGGCCTCATGGAGGAGAACCAAGGGCCCCAGCAAAGTAGTACCAACCACCCGACATGGGAGTGAAGCCATCTCTGACTCTGGCCCCAGTCGAACCATTAGGTGACCTCAGCCATGTGAGTGGGTCCAGGCAAGGCCAGCAGGAGTGTCACCCAGATTTCTAACTCACAGGACTGTGAGAAACACAACAGTGTTGGTGTTTTGGGGGGATTCGTCCCAGAATCCCTGGGGATGCCAAAATCCACAGATGCTGAAGTCCCTGATAGAAAATGGCATGGTGTTTGCATATAACCTCCCGCAGACCTTAAATCACCTCTAGGTTACTTATAACACCTAATACAATGTAAATGCCCTAAAAATAGTGATTATATGGTATTGCTTAGGGAATAATGACAAAAAAGAAAGTCTGACCATAAGAGATTCAGGCAGGGTCTGTGTCATGGTGTTGCAACCTGTGCTGTAGCACAGGGCCCTGTGATCTGTGATTGGTTTGACGTTTTGCTGGTGCTGTCCTGAATTTTTTTATCTTTTTTTTTGAGACAGAGTCTCACTCTGTCACCCCGGCTGGAGTGCAGTGGCACAATCTCGGCTCACTGTAAGCTCCACCTCCTGGGTTCATGCCATTCTCCTGTCTCAGCCTCCCAAGTAGCTGGGACTATAGGCGCATGCCACCACGCCCGGCTAATTTTTTGTATTTTTAGCAGAGATGGGGTTTCACCGTGTTAGCCAGGATGATCTCAATCTCCTGACCTCATGATCCACCCTCCTCGGCCTCTCAAAGTGCTGGAATTACAAGCGTGAGCCACCATGCCCGGCCCTCTTGATTGTTTTTTAACAAGAGGCCCCACAATTTCATTTTGCACTGAGCCATGAAAACGTGGTTATGTAGCTAGTTCTGGATACAGGCTTCCTTACTATGCCAAAGACTGGGCATGTCAGCTGCTCCACTGATCCCCCTCATTCCATCAATGTTTCTATCACGCTCCAGTTCCCTTTTCTCTACTCAGATCAACAACTCTGACATACCAACTCACTTCCAATGAGAACATCCAAGGCCACGCTCTTGTAGGCACTACCACTCTTTACAAATTTCCTTCTGAAACATCCTCTAAAAAGACAAGGAGAAATCTCTACTACTACTCACGAGGCCCCAGATGGATAACTCTGTATTCAGTGTGGAGAGTTTTGTGAATTTGTTCTCTACATTAGTCATGTGTAAAAAAAGGAAAGTCTATACATGCTCAGTAGAGATGCAATCATCCTTTAAAAAAAAAAACATTTTAGACCCAAGTTGGTGAGTTCATGGATACAGAGCCCATGGATACAGAAAGCCAACTGTAAATAATTTTGCTTTGGTTTGGTTTTCTGAATGTTAAATTGTGGTTTGTAAGCCACTCTCCTTCGAGGTGGTTTGTTATGCAGCAAGAGATAACTGAGACCATGAGCCTCGTTCTTTGTCACAATGGTGCAAAGCATTGAGTAATTTCTGGAGGCCATCAGATGGGAGTGGGGTCCAAGACAGCTCCCCCTGGGGTGGGGACATAGTGGTTGTGGTTTGATGGTTGACATGGCTTAGTCACAGAGGACCCTACATCCTGGTCTGCTCAGGACAGTCCCAGTCAGTGCATGGGCTCCTAGCACCCTCTTCCACTGTCCTGGGTTGGGTGATAAATCATTAGTGACTCACTAAACACACGCTGGAAACACAAGTGCAGGTGTGGTTGGGCCCGGTGGGAACAGCAGCACTGCCCGGACCTGACCCTGTACGGCATCACCCTCTCCAACCTCCTGCAGACAGCCACCAGAGCTCTCTCTGAGAATTGCTGGATGCCTACTGTATGTGCCTGGAAGACAGGATACGCCTACTGTGTGCACCAGGCTGCAAGAGCCTGCCTGGAAGACACAATAAATCCTTTAACTCCTGCAACATCTGAAATGCAAACCATGGATCTAGACCATTCCAATTAGAAGATGTCGTTTCTCCATTTTCTGGCAACCACATTTAAATTAGTGAAAAGAGGCCAGGTGCGGTGGCTCATGCCTGTAATCCCAGCACTTTGGGAGGCTGAGATGGGCAGATCATCTGAGGTCAGGAGTTCAAGACCAGCCTGACCAACATGGAGAACCCCGTCTCTACTAAAAAATATGAAATTAGCTGGGTGTGATGGCGCATGCCTGTAATCCCAGCTACTCGGGAGGCTGAGGCAGCAGAATCGCTTGAACCCAGTAGGTGGTGGTTGCGGTTGAGGTGAGATGGCGCCATTGCACTCCAGCCTGGGCAACGAGCGAAACTCTGTCTCAAAAAAATAAATAAAATAAATAAATAAATAAATAAAAAGAAACAGGTGAAATTAATTTGAATAACGTTTTTAATTAATCCAATACATGCAAAACATGATCATTTCAGAATGTTATCGATTAAAAAAACACTAACAAGCTATCTTACATTCTTTTTGGGCTACTAAGTCTTCGAAATCTAGTGCTATAAAACATCCCAATTCAGATGCTAAATTTTCCTCAGATATCTGCTCAGATATATATCCTATATCTCAGATATAAATTTCATAAATCTGTGGTTGAAAAAGTATATTCACAAGTCCAAGTTGTTCCAAACCTACATAAAAGTTTTCCAGTAACTAAATCAAGCATCTGTTTTTATTTTATATACATGTATTTATTTATTTAGAGACAGGGTCTCACTCTGTCATCCAGGCTGGGGTGCAGTGATGTGATCACAGCTCGGCTCACTGCAGCCTTGACTTCCTAGGTCTGGGTGATCCTCCCACCTCAGCCTCCTAAGTAGCTGGGACCACAGGCCCACATCACCATGCTCGGCTAATGTTTTTGTATTTTTTCTAGAGATAGGGTTTCAGGCTGGTCTCAAACTCCTGAGCTCAAAAGATCCTGTTGCCTCAGCCTCCCAAAGTGAAGGAATCACAGGTGTGAGCCACCATGTCCACCTAGCACATCTGCTTTTAAAACTAACTTTTAATTCATTAAGATATAGTAAAATGAAAGATTCAGTTCCTCAGTCACACCAGCCAAATTTCAAGTCCTCAATCACCACACATAGCGATGGTTATTGAACAGTGCAGACCGAGAGGTTCCCTGTTTTTCCAGTTGGGTAAACTGAGGCTCAGAGAAGGGAAGTGTCTTGTCCAAGGCTTCGTATCAGGTTCTGCCTGACTGGGGACCAGATCGCACTTTTTGGCCCCTGGTCCCTGTTGTTATGCCTCATGAATTCACAACTCAGCCTAGCTCAGGCACTAAATGCCTCCATATCTGTCCAGTCTACAATCCACTGAAGCCATAAGCCTTCCTAGGGTGGGGTGGGGCAGTCTCGTGGGGTGGGGGGCAGTGCCCAGGCATGGAGCCTGACAGCTATGGCTGCTGGACAGCAGGTTCCTGAAGCTCCCAAGGCTTCATTGTCCCCATCTGTGGAAGGGGATTGTCGTCCTTTCTCATATAGCCGAGCTGCCTGGGCTAGTGGCTGACAGCAGCTCTGTGCCTTGGTTTCTCCATCTGTAAAATGGAAACAGTGCAGACGAGATCCACCAGCCTCCTCTGCAGGGCCATTGTGTGGGAAAGAATCACTGCCACAATTTGGGGGAGGAGATGGGCACCGTGGGAGCCAGAGGAGAGAGTGCAGTTCTAATCGTGTCCCCCCAAAACCCATGGCCCAGTCCCAACTCCCAGTACCTGGGAATGAGACCTTACTTGGAAAAAAGGACTTTATGGATGTAATGAATTAAGACGAGGGCATGCTGGGGGAGGGCGGTCTCTGCTCCAGTGACCGGTGCCCATGGGAAGGAAAAAGAGAGACACTGTCGTGCAAGGGGAAAGGCCACCGGTGGACAGAGACAGAGATTGGAGTGACGCGGCCTAGAGCCAAGAAACCCCATGGCCGGGCGCGGTGGCTCACGCCTGTAATCCCAGCACTTTGGGAGGTCGAGGCGGGCGGATCACGAGGTCAGGAAATTGAGACCATCCTGGCCAACATGGTGAAACCCCGTCTCTACTAAAAAATACAAAAATTAGCTGGGTGCAGTGGCACGTGCCTGTAATCCCAGCTACTCAGGAGGCTGAGGCAGGAGAATCGCTTGAACCAGGGAGTCGGAGGTTGCAGTGAGCTGAGATCACGCCACTGCACTCCAGCCTGGCGACAGAGCGAGACTCTATCTCAAAAAAAAAGAAAAAAGAAAGAAAGAAACGCCTTGGAAATTTGTTGGAAGGAGCCTGCCCAGTGCGCAACCCTGCTGGCATCCGAGTCTCAGACTTCTGGCCCCCAGCACAGTGGGTGGATGCATGTCTGGTGTTTTAGGCCCCTCACTTTGTGGGACATAGTGACAGCAGCTCCAGGACAGTAAGATAAAATTGATCTGATTCTAATCTCCATCCCAGTAGGGCCTGCCGGAGAGCCCAGCGCAGTGGGCCGGATCCACGGGTTCTCTCCGTTTCGCAAACCAAAGTCAGGAAGCAGGACTTGGGGTTGTAAACACCAGTCAGCTGGGCTGTGGGGCCAGACTCGACCGCCCCAGCCTGGGAAGGGGATGCGGCTCTGGCCGCCACTCCGCCCGCCCTCCCCTAACCGCGACCGCGTCGGCCTCCTCCGCCTGCCGAGCTCACAATGCGGCTCCACTTGGCCCCTTGAAAGTGGCCGCCCGGGTTCCAATTAGTTGTCATTTAAGGACCTTAAGTGATGTCCTCCCAGCCGCTCATAACACACGCTCGGCCCCTCTGGAGCCTTTTCTCTTCCCCTAGCTTTGAAGATAAACGGTTTTTTGAAGACCACAGCGTTTTTTCAAAGCCAGAAAAATGGGGGTGGGACGGCTGGAATGCAGAGTGCTCTGAGGCGGGGAGCAGTGGGCTCCGCTGATCCTTGTCCTGCTGAGCAGCCTAGGGTGGGTGGCTGTGATGCCCTGGTGTGGATGCCAGCAAAAGGCTGATGGATGGGGGTGAGCCTACAGGTGGAGGACAGAGGTGTGAGAGCGGGCCTGAGTTCGAATCCTGAAGCCACTTCCTGGCCATGAGACTGAGCGTGTCGTTCAGCCCTCTGTGGTCAACTCTACCTCTGAACCTGGTGTTGGGAGATCCAGTGTGATCTCACCACAGTCGAGATCACTGTATCTGTGATCGTTGAATATAAAGAACCCAGCCTGGAGGTGAGGGGTTGAGCCTATTGGGTCTTCTTGCCTGCTGTGTGACCTCTCCAAGTCTCTTGACCTCTCTGGGCCCCTGACGTCTACTATAAATAAGGAACCGGGTAAGGGGGTGAAGGAGAAAACTCCTGAGAAGGGAGGTGGGAGCAGCTGCAGGAGGCCCCAGCCCAGCTCAGGTGCCCCCTCACTCTTTGCTTCGCAGCAGGGCAGCAGTACAGCCCAGGCTCATGCCCTCAGGGATCCCAGGCCACAGCTTGGATGCTTGTCTGGCTTTCTACTCTCCCAATCCCAGCCCGTAGGCCCAGGGCCTGGCACGTTGCTGCCAGAAGGCGAAGCTGACTGGGCCAGGGGCCAGCAGGCAGCTTGGCTGAGGAAGCAGATGTCCTCTGTCAGGGAGGGAAGAGTGGCCCAGGTCCCCTCACACTCCAGATGATCCAAAGTGCAAGAGAAGCAGATGCCCCCAGCACCGGAGGCCTGAACCAACTGGCATCTGCTGGGGCGATGAGGCCCTCTCCCACTACTGTAAAGAACCCAGGTTCCTCACAGGATGTCCCCCAGCCAATGGAGTGAGAGGCCCGGCCCTCAGCCACAGGGGCCTGCAGGGACCAAGGACTGCTCTGCGTGCAGGGGAGCCAAGGGGTGTGGGTGTAGCATCGTGCAGCGAGGGCACCCCAGTCTCTTCTCTTTCAAGTTTTTTTTTTTTTTTTTTTTTTGAGATGGACTCTTGCTCTGTCGCCCAGGCTGGAGTGCAGTGGCATGATCTTGGCTCACTGCAATCTCCGCCTCCCGGATTCGAGCGATTCTCCTGCCTCAGTCTCCCTAGTGGCTGGGATTACAGGCGCCCGCCACCACGCCCAGTTAATTTTTGTATTTTTAGTAGAGATGGGAGTTCACCTGTTGGCCAGGCTGGTCTTGAACTCCTGACCTCAGCTTATCCACCCTCCTTGGCCTCCTAAAGTGCTGGAATTACAGGTGTGAGCCACTGTGCCTGGCCTCTTTCAAGTTTTCTAACCAAGGTCCACCTGTGACCCCTCCCCAACACCGGCTGCTTGCCCCTTACCCAAGCAAGAGCAGGTGCCCATGTCTCAGCCTGTCATTCAGGTGGCATTTGAAAGTACTGTTTGGTCAAACTTATTTTTACAGTTACATTTGAATTAGAGCAAGTGATGCTGGTCTCTACTGATGATGAAGGTTCAGAGTTTGCTTTCAAATAAATTGGAGTAAAAAAATAACAATGAATCCATGTATTCTTCGCAGATATTTTCTTACTGGCAAGACATGTGTTGGGACGGTTTTAGCTGCCGTGAGCTCTGTAGGGGAGCTCCTGCTGCAGCCCAGTAACTGGGGGTCCAGTGATGCTCCCTCTTGCTGGGACACCGAATCAATGAATGGCCCAAGCAGATATAGAGCTACAACTAATAACCTGGGCTGGTGGCTCAGCTTCTCTACCCTTTGAAGTTCCAGTCTACGTTGAGTTATTCGAATATTTAATACATGTTTGGGTGGTTCTAAATATTTTATCATCACAAAATCCATGAAGTAAGTGTGATGGGGAAACTGAGGCACTGAGCGGTCACAGGACAGGTCAGGGTGAGGCCGGGGGGGAGGACTTGTGAAGCTCTGTGCCGTGGTCACCTTGTCGAGGACTGCGTGGACGCTCATTCATGAGGACAAGGCCACCCTGAAATCTTCCTTCCTGCACCGTGCACGAGCAGCTGGGACAGAAGTGTCCCCAGACTCTTCAAACACATTGCAAATAGTGCTGGTGGCTGCCGCATCTTTTGTAGTCTGGATCTGCTAGAACATCTGTTTGATTTCCCATTGCTAGAGACTGTTGCCTGAATCTCCTTCATGTCCTGAAGCTACCAGCCCATCAGGAAACATTTTCATACGCGTTCACTTCGCGGGCTGTGGAGTCGTCCCTGTTTTAGTGGAAGGTCAGTTGTCCCGTGGCCCGGGTCCCAGGAGCCTCGGTGCTTCAGGAGCCTCTGGGGCTCTGGGAAATGCCCATGCAGAATTACACAGGGCCGACCAGGAGCTGGCCTGAGCTGCTGAGCTCCCGCCCGCTTTGTCACATGGAGGCCACGGCATTTCTTTACCCGGGTCTGGTTACCCTCCGGACGTTCCAGCCTGCCCAGGGAAATGCCGTTTCTTTCAGGTGATGCATTCTGAGCATCAAAGCCCAGGACAGGCGGGAACGCTGTCCCTCTGTCCCTGGATAATGGGCTGCCTTCACTCCCATGGCAAGCACCTGAGTAAGCCTGGAGAATCCGAAAGGAATTGTGAAGTGACACTTTAAGGAAACCCATTCATGGGGAAATGAGTTATTTTTGTTGTCAGACAATGGGGTCAGTCACTCCCCGCCCCATTCCTCCACGCTAATCACTCTGGTGTCTTATGCTTTGTGTCTGCTCCCTGCCAGGACATGCCCCAGGTGATACATGCATGTCATCGATTTTTTATATAAAAATATGTGTATACTTTGTCTCCTGTTTATATATACAATGTCCACTGCTACTTTTTTCCCTTATCTTATCATGACCTCTTTCCCACCCAACACACAGTCTTCATAATTGTCCTTAAAGCTGGGTGATAAGTAGTTCAGAGAGAGGTGGCAGAGCCTGGTAGTCAGGAACACGGCTCCGTGCTGTCAATCCTGGCTCTGCCCCTCAACTGCTGAGCACTGCAGGCAAGTTGCTCCACCTCTCTGTGCCTTCGTTTTCTCATCTCTGGAATGGGGCTATTAAAAAGTCCTTACCCCTGGGTTATAAGGATTAAATGAGTCAATATTTATAAAATGCCTAGAAGGACGTGCCATGCATTAGATCCTCATGACCTTAGCTCATGGCTGGGTGTGAAATGGGAACACAAAATATTGCTGAATGAATGAGTGAGTGAATGAATGAAAGGACAACACATGTTAGTGGAGGAGACTAGGCGTGGTGACTCACGCCTGTAATCCCAGCACTTTGGGAGGCTGAGGCAGGCGTTCTTTGGGACGCTGCACTTTGGGAGGCTGAGATTAGGAGTTCGAGACCAGCCTGGCCAACACAGTGAAACCCGGTTTCTACTAAAAATACAAAAATTAGCCAGGCGTAGTGGTGCATGCCTGTAATCTCAGCTACTTGGGAGGCTGAGGCAGGAGAATCGCCTGAACCCGGGAGGTGGAGGTTGCAGTGAGCTGAGATCATTCCACTGCACTTTAGCCTGGACAACAAGACCGAAGCTCCATCTCCAAAAAAAAGTTAGTGGAGGAGTTATCAGACTGTACTTTGGTCTCACAGTTGGCCTAAGGCGGCGATTTCCATCGTGGGCAGACCACGGGCTTGCCTGGAGAATCCTGGCAGACATTTGGAGGCCACTGGAGCCTGGGTTGCTTATCACGAAGAAGGCAGAGTCCCTTGGTGCTCACACCAACTGCCTGCCAAGAAGGCGGCCAGGCAGCAGCCTGGGGGAGCACTACTGCAAGGGGGGTCTGCAGGTGGGCATCAGTGGTCCCCAAGTGGGCACCAGTAGCCTCTAGCTGGGAGTCAGTGGCCTCTATGTGGGTATTGGTGGCCCTAGGTGGGCGTCAGTGGTCCCCAAGTGGGCACCAGTGGCCTCCAGGTGGGAGTCAGTGGCCTCTATGTGGGTATTGGTGGCCCTAGGTGGGCGTCAGTGGTCCCGTGTGTCTGTAAGAGCCATGGTGCTGTCTGTCAGACTTCAGTCATACAGTGGACCTCCAGTGGCTTGAACACATTCTCCTGAGGCCACCTTGAGAGGGTGGCACCCTGCACAGTCATCCCAGTGGAAGGTTTATAAACACAGATGCTCAGTGGCTCTCAGTGAACTCTTTCGGAAAAGAAAGTAAGTTCTGACATTTTTAGGGCATTTTTGCAAGAGGTTTATGGTGAGGAAACTCCCCTCCTGGGGCATCTTCCCAGATGAACTGGCACCTCTGGATACATGGGACTCCAGGGTGGGTCCCTGGGGCTCTGGCTTCTGTGGCTTTCCTGTTCTTTCCCCATTCCAGGCGCCAGAGATGGGGTTACATCCCGGGACAAAAATGGACTGTTCCAGTTTCAAGTCTGGGAGTCTGGCCCTTTTCAGGGCATTTTGAGGTGGCATCCTCCTTCTCCTCCTCCTCCTCTTCCGTCTGAGTGCTAGACATCCTCTCTCAGGCTGCTCAGCTCCTCCAGAGCCCACTGCTCATCTAGGAGGGCTGGAAAATGATGTGGGGCTCACACAGCCCCCAACTCATGGTCCCAGGCAGAAAAGGATCCCAGGAAGTTGCAGCTGCTGTACATGGGGGTTTGGGGGAAAGGAAGAGAGGGAAAGCGGGAGACAGAAGGCAGGGAGAGGGAAAGAAAAAGGGGGAAAGATAATATGTTGCAGTGCATGTGGGATCTGCCTCCTGCCCTCTCTGGCGCTTCCCAAGTGCACAAACATAAGAGAACAAGAATATTCAGTGCTGTGGCCAGGCACGGTGGCTCAAGCCTGTGATCCCAGCACTTTGGGAGGCCGAGACGGGTGGATCACGAGGTCAGGAGATCGAGACCATCCTGGCTAACACAATGAAACCCCGTTTCTACTAAAAAATACAAAAAAAAAAAAAAAAAAAAAAAAAAAAAAAAAAAACTAGCCGGGCAAGGTGGCGGGTGCCTATAGTCCCAGCTACTGGGGAGGCTGAGGCAGGAGAATGGCGTGAATCCGGGAGGCGGAGCTTGCAGTGAGCTGAGATCCGGCCGCTGCACTCCAGCCTGGGCGACAGAGCGAGAGTCCGTCTCAAAAAAAAGAAAAAAAAAAAAAAAAAAAAAAGAATATTCAGTGCTGCCCTAGTTTGCATTATGATATTAAATAGAATCCATGCGGCAACCCCCACAGGAGTCACTGAATTAACTGGAGGACAGTGGAGTCCCGCTTTAGCTGTGAAAGGGATGGAGCAGTGGTCCGGGCACTGTCGCACAAAAGTGTCCATGACGTTCGGCTCCTGGCAGGGCAAACGGCGGAGCAGCCTGTGTGTTAGATGCAGGTGTGTGCTGGCAACGCATGGGGAAAGGTCCGAAGGAATCCGCACTGGAAATTGTCAGGCCCTGCTAGCCTGCTACACAATGGCTTAATTTATAATATTTATTGTCCACCTCTCCATGCTGGAACTGAAGCCTCACGAGGCAGGGACTTTTGTCTGTTTTTTCTTGTTGTCGATGTTTCCAAAGCGCCTAGGGCAGACCCTGGCATATAATAGGTGCTTCAGAAACAGATACTGAGGCTGGGCACTCTGGCTCATGTGAGGTGGGTAGATCACCTGAGGTCGGGAGTTCGAGACCAGCCTGGCCAACATGGTGAAACCCTGTCTCTACTAAAAATCCAAAATTTATCTGGATGTGGTGGCAAGCGCCTGTAATCCCAGCTACTCAGGAGGCTGAGGCAGGAGAATTGCTTGAACCCAGGAGGTGGAGGCTGCATTGAGATCATACCATTGCACTTTAGCCTGGGTGACAAGAGTCAGACTGTCAGACAGAGAGAGAGAGAGAGAGACAGAAACAGTTTCTGAATAAATGGATAAACAGAGAATGTGCACTTTTCATGGTGTATTTTCTGAATAGTTTGTACTTTCCACAGTGAACATAGATTATCCTTACATTACAGAAAAAATGGCCTGGGGAAATAGACATTTCCCATCTGTATTTTGTGGCTGGGAAGCCTCCAGGAGGAAGATGGGCAGGTTCTCGCAGGAGACAGGGATTGCTTCGCCCGCTGTCCTTCCCCCTGGCCTTGCTGGCCTCACAAATCCCCTCAGCAGACCTCACAGGGTCTAGAGCCCTGTTGCCTCTTGGCTGTAGGTTCCTGCTCTGAGACTGTGTCCTGGACACCCGGGCACTGGGCCAGGCACCAGGATTGAGCAGCAAGGACCCTGTGTCTCTCTTTGCTGCAGTGCCAAGTCATAAAAATGTGGCTTTGTCTCAGTAAGAGGGAGACCGCATTTAGAAGTTCATCAACAGTGGTCGAGGTGCAGCAGAGAAAATGACAGTTTCATAGACACATCTGCCCAGCCAGTGGGCGGGTGCCTTACTGTGGGGTGAAGTCCAGGCCCAGGCGGCCTGAGGCTTTCTCTTCGGCTTTTCCTTGGCTCTTCAATCTGTCCCTTGGGCCCATCATAGCTGACAACACTGACCCTCAAGGCTCATGTCCACGGAGTTTCTCTGCGGGACAGAGCCGGGGCACCCACCCTTGTGCCTTTCTTCCCCAAATCCATACGCGACTCTGGGGGAGCCACAGAGACGGTCAGACCCTGCCCTGCACCAGGGCTCACAGTCCGGTGAAGCCTGACTCTGGCCATGGGGTCAGCCCCCAGGCGCCACACTATCTCAAGATGTCAGTGGTTTTCTAGGGCGTGAGACCAGCAGACTTCGGCCCTCTGTGGGTTTTGCTTTGGGGACAGGCAGACTGTGTAGAGTCTCAGCTTCAGCAAAAGAAGAGAACTGAGCTGGGGCTGGGAGAGGTAGAGTGATGAGGTGCCCAGCTCTCCCGGCTGAGTCTGCGTTTGAGGGGTTCCATCAGGGAGGGGAGTAGGGAGGCAGGAAAGGAGAGAGGAAAGGCAAGTCCTGGCTGGTATCTCCTCAGCACAGGCTGCCTGTGCCCCTGATGTGTACGAGCCTCACACCGCTATTGCTGCACCCATTTTTCAGATGTAGAAACTGAGGTTGAGGTTGGTCCTATCGCTGCCTGGATCCCCATATTTGGGCAGCGGAGGCTCTGGGGAATGTGATCAGGGAGGTGGGAGGAAGAGACTGCTCTACATCTGGAAGAACAACCTCCAAGCTTGCAGAGGTCGGAGCCTGGCTCTTGGAAGAAGACAGAGATGGGACCACATGCTGGTACTGCCAGGTCTCCGTGGGTGACCTGGGGCTCGTGCTGGGGAGGATCATCTGCCATTTCAAACGCCCAACGCTGATCTGGCACAGAGCATAGGGCTCATTGATGCCTCTAGGACGGTCCTTTCCCTAGGGAATCAGCCAGCCTGGTCAGAAGTGGGCAGGCTCTTGAGAGCGCCCTGAGGGTCTCTGACCCCGGTTTTCAGACTCTAGCTCAAAAGAAGTGGCAAAAACAACTGCCCTGTCCACACCAGGTCAGGGTTGGGCCCCGGCCACTCTGCAGCTTGCAACATGAGGATGCCATTGGGTGCCAAGGTAGGGGGTGCTAGGGAGGGGAGGGTGCCTTTTCTTTAATGCAACAACAGGTTTGGCGGGTCACAAGAGACTCTCAATTGTATGGTCAATAGATATAAAATGTCCAGAACATGGCCGGGTGCAGTGGCTCATGCCTGTAATCCCAACACTTTGGAAGGCCAAGGTGGGCGGATTACCTGAGGCCAGGAGTTCAAGACCAGCCTGGCCAACACGGTGAAACCCCGTCTCTACTAAAAATACAAAAAAATTAGTTGGGCATGATGATGGGCACCTGTAATCCCAGCTACTTGGGAGCTGAGGCAGGAGAATCACTTGAACCTGGGAGGCGGAGGTTGCAGTGAGTCAAGGTCGTGCCACTGTACTGCAGCCTGGGAGACAGAGTGAGACTCGATCTAAATAAATAAATAAATAGTACAGAACAGGCAAATTCATATAGGCAGAAAGTAGATTCGTGGATGCCAGGAGTTGGAGGGACTGTGGGGAAGAGGAGAGTGACTGTTAATGAGTAGAGGGGTTCTGGAGGTGATGAAAACATTCTGAAGTTGATAGTGGTAATGGTCATACAACTCTATGAATAAAACCTTCTAAATTGCATGCCTTCAACGGGTGAATTTCATGGTATGTAAATCACATTTCAACAAAGCTGCCATAAAAACAAAGAGATTTGCGCCTTGGCCTGGAGGAAAGCTCCCAGGTTTTAGCCCTAAGGAAGTGTCCCTGCATGCCCAGCACATGCTGGGCGAGGTGGGCGACTCGGCCAGGCTATCCACCCCAGGCACTGGGCTGGGCACCAGGACTGAGCAGCAAGGACCCCATGTCTTTTTTTGCTGTAGTGCCAGGTTATGAAAACATGGCTCCGTCTCGATATGAGAAAGGGTGTGTTGAAAAGCTCATCAGCAGTGGTAGAGGTGCAGCTAAGAAAATGTCAGTTTCACAAAAGCACCTGTCCAGCCAGTGGTGGGGGCCTTGCCGTGGGGCAAAGTCCAGGCCCAGTGGCCTGGGGCTTTCTCTTCAGCTTTTCCTGGGAGCTCCATTCTAGGGGACTCGCGCTCTCCAAACTCCCGTGTCAGTCCCACACTCGCAGTGGGGGTGGTAGGATGAGGCCTTGGACCCTCAGAAGAATTATTTTCTAGTCCTGTTCTGGTCTGGCCAAAGCCTGTGGCCCCAGCACCTTGGGGACAGGTAGGTGCAGGGCCTGCAGGCAGGGAAAGGGTTAAGGCTGCTGCAATGGGGCTGGGAGAGCCATGGCTGTCAGTTTGCAGGCAGGCGTGGGACAGGGCCTGGGCAGGCTCTTCCCCTGGGTGACAGGCAGGTAAGATCAAAAGCTGTTGGGACAAAAGGGACTGAGGTGAATTGTCCTGGCCAAAGGCAGGGCACTCTGGGAGAGCATGCAGCCCCAGCAAGGCCTCAGACATGCACCCCAGAAGAACCCCCACCCTGAGAGCAAGCACCACGTGGGGGTCAAAGGTCGGGGTGTTTGGCTTGGATTGTGGTGCCTGCCTTTCACCCGGATCAAGAAAGCCAGAGAGCAGGATAAGAACCTTCCGGATTGGAACTGCAAGGAAAGGCTCCTTTGTGAGCCACAGGTAATGAAAATGTCATTGTGGCTCACAGACATTCTTTACATTTGTGTGCATGTCCCCAAGAGAGACACATGGCACTTCTATATAGCCCGGTAACGAGACTCGCCCAGGAACAGCCAAGCCAGCGTTTTCCGCCAGCCTAATGACGGCCCCAAGGAGTTCGGCCTTTGTTGCATAATCTGCTGCTAAAAGGATTTAAAATTCAAGAAAGAAAAATGTTAGGGCCAATTAGCTACACTGTGCAGGCCTCAATGTCTATGTGGGCCCCAAGTTCCTCTGTTGGAGTCAAGTGGGGGCTTTGCTTAAGCCTGTCTGCCCATCAGACCCCGAGCTGGACCCAATTGATCTTTCAGGGTCAGAGTTTGTTGTGTAACATGGCATGGGAGAGAAGGTCTAGGAGCTCAGGGCGGGGGGCCCAGAGAAATCCTTCCCAGTTCACTACTTACACTACTGACACACAGGGAAGAGGAAGGATTTTATTTCTCCCAAGATATCAGTTTAAAATACATCTCCAGGCCGGGTACAGTGGCTTACGTCTGTAATCCCAACACTATGAGGCCAAGACAGGAGGACTGCTTGAGCCCAGACGTTCAAGATCAACCTGTGCAACAGAGCAAGATCCCATCTCTTAAAAACAATTTGGACTTAATTTAAAAAATAAATAAATAAAAATAAAATAAATCTCCAGGGTGGCACCACGTTGTTCTAGCATTTCTGCTCACAGGTCTGTGCTGATGACGGCAAAACAGCAGGCCGTGGTGTCAAATTCCACTGGACGTGAATCCAGCCACACAGTCCCCACACTATGAGTCCTTGCCTGGGCTTCAGCCTTCACATCCGTTCCTGGGCAGAGTTGACACCAGAGGAGAGAGAGACCACATACAAAGGACAGTTCTGGTCCCCTGTAGTCATGTCTGGGCCTTACAGTGAACACCCCACACACCAACTGTCTTGTTCATCACCAAAGGAATCCCTGCTTGCAGTAAAAATCTAGTCAATAGCAAAGTTAGTACCAAAGGCTCAAAGAGAAAAGTTCTCCCTCTCACCTCTTTGTATCCTTACTTCCCAGAGGTGGTCATTCCTACCGCTTCTTGCCTATCTTGAAAAAGGGCCCTGTTTATACATGTGTGGGCCAGGTGCGGCGGCTCAAGTCTATAATCCCAGAACTTTGGGAGGCTAAGGCGGGTGGATCACTTGAGGTAAGAAGTTCGAGACCGGCCTGACCAACATGGAGAAACCTAGCCTCTACTAAAAATCCAAAAATTATCTGGGCGTGGTGGCTCATGCCTGTAATCCCAGCTACTTGGGAGACTGAGGCAGGAGAACTGCTCTAATCCGGGAGGTGGAGGTTGCAGTGAGCAGAGATCATACCATTGCACTCCAGCCTGGGCAACAGATCGAGACTCTGTCAAAAAAAGAAAGAAAGAAAGAAAAAAAAGTCACATATGTGAATACCAAACAATAGAGGCAAACACTGATCTGGTGTGTCCAGCCCACTGGACACTGTCACAACTCTTCACCCATATAGATTCATGTTGGCCTTCTAAGAATACTGTGGCACGTTCCCATTTTACAGATGAGGACCTCGAGGCCCAGAGAGGTTACTATGCCCAAGTCCTCACAGGTCATACTTGGCAGAATCTGGATTCCAACCCAGCAAGTCATACATGGGAGGGCACTCTGGTTGCTACTGTATCATTTCCTTTCCTGGCCGCCCTGAGCACAACTCTGGCTGTCTGCTGTCCCTAAAGCTTCATAGTGCATGCTTATGTGGCCACCGGTCTCCGACAGGAGGGTTCTTTCTGGTCTGAAATCCTGCTGAAGGATGCTGCTTATGCGTATTTCTTTATAGACTCTGCAAGATAAAGTGTCAGAGTGTCAGGTGTGGTATTCCTTGAGCAAAAGGCATTACGATGGACACTGTCACAGTCACAGCCCAGTGTTCCCTGTGATGATGGCTCTGGTTTGCATGCCCCGCCCCCGCCACCTCTGCAGACATAGGCTCAAGGCCCATTCTCGGTCTTTTTAGTTGCCCTGATGGTTTCATCTATTGGATGAACTCGTTCAAGTTTGAGAAGTGCCTGGAATTTGCTCTGTGCTTCCAAGCAGTAGCTCTTTTGTGGGTGATTTTCTAGTCTATCATTTTTCTGGAGTTTCACCAGATCAAATTTTGCAGGAAGCCTCCAGCATCCTTACTGAAAGGTCTCCAAGTGGGTCATGCCACCCTGCCAGGGGGTGAGAGGGAATGAGGCTGCTTGTCCCCGGCTGCCCTCTCCCTCTTTGTTGGGATCTGTGTAAGGACCTTTCTGTCTCCATTTTTTCACTCAAATGACGGACATTGTCAGGTCAGGGATGCCACAGAGGTTTCATGCAATCATTCCTGAAGCATCTCAGGGGGACTCTGGGCCAAGCCCTGGGCAGGGACAGGAGGAAAGCAGACCCCATCTGCCTGCTCCAGAGCTCACAGCTGAGGTTCAGGGGTGGCACAGACACCCCTTGATGAGGAAGGTGACTGTGCAGTGCAGGAGGCTGAGAGAGCCGGGAGGAGGACCCTGGCCCAGCCCAGGGGTGCAGTGGCAGGGCAAGGGGATTTAAGGACCACCCCCCAACCCCGAGGAGAGACTCTCTCAGCTGCATCTGGAAGGACATGAAAAATCTAAACAAGCCAAAGGTTTGGAGCAGGAGAGGGAGCAGTAGCTGCAGGCGGTAGTAACAGTCCGTGCAGAGACCCCAGAGTGGGGAGGAGCCGGTGCTCACAGGCAATGTCCAGGTCACAGCAGCTGCTCAAGGCCAAGGGTGGGCCAGGAGGAGCTGGAGAGATGGACAGGGTCCAGACCACGCCCAAATCCAAGCAAAGAACATGGGCTTCACCCCAGAGATGAGGGGCTGCAGCCAGGCCTCAAAGAACAGAAGGATGCAGCATGCTCACGGGTGACTCACCCCCACGAAGCTGGCAGCAAGGGAGCCTCCTGAGGCAGGGGCCAGGGCAGCCATTGGGTGGCTGCAAGTAGGGGTCTTGCCATGGTGGGCCCACAGGGGCTGTGTACAGCTTACTCAGTGATAGTCGAGTCCCTGGTGCCAGCCTCTGCAAGTCTGGAAGTGAGCACTGTTTCCCATTAAGGAAGGTGTGTGGCTGGCCACGCCCCCCAACGTCGCACACTCAGTGCCTTTGCAGGGTTGGGGCTTCTGGCCACAGGGTCCCATCCCTACACCAGCCCAGGTGGCTGCAGAAGGTCCCTTGCAGTCATGAAACGAAGGGAGGCTTGGGAAACCACATCTGAACGGTGTGGCTTTGATTTGGCGAGAGGGTGGGGCTGGGCCGGGCAAGGCCACTAGGTCTGAGTCAGAGCCAGAGGCAGGAAGCTGGTCCCTAGGCACTGCCCGCCATCTCTGCGGGGCGCTCCTCCTGGCCACCTGAGAACAACCTGTAGAGAGGCAGAGGTGCCTTTCAGACTTCCTCGAGAGTCCCTGCAGCTTGGGCATTGATGGCCAGTCACCGGGGCTGCAGGACCCTGAGCTCACACAGGCCCGGTAGGGCCAGGCCAGCGCTTGACCCCAGAAACTCCCTCCCTGGAAATTTCGTGGGAGTTATCTCAGCTCTTCGGCCCCTTCCTTATCTCAGGGAAACAGGTCAGAGCACGCTCAGTCCTGGTGTTGGGAGTGGGGTGCGCTACTCCGGGACTTGAGGCAAAAAGTAGACATCCTGCTTGTCCTCTAAACTTAGAATAGGGTTTGGACACAGTGGCTCATGCTGGTAGTCCTAGTGCTTTGGGAGGCCAAGATGGGAGGATCCCTTGAGCTCAGGAGTTTGAGACCAGGCCGGGCAACATAGTGAGACCCCCATCTCTACAAAAAATACAAAAATCAGCTGGATGTGGTGGCACAAGCCTGTAGTCTCAGCTACTCCGGAGGCTGAGGGAGGAGGATCACTTGAGCCTGGGAGGTGGAGGTTGCAGTGAGCCAAACTCTCGCCACTGCACTCCAGCCTGGATGACAGAGTGAGATCCTGTCTCAAAAAAAATCCAGTGACTTGGAATTGATATCAGGCTGACAGCTGTAGGGGTGTTGATGCAGGATAATGAATAGAGCAGAAAATGGAATCTGGCTGGTCCTGGACCCACGTGCCACCACCCCCAAGATAGAGCTTGCATACCTGAGCCCATCGGGTCCATCGATGTCAGCTCTTGTGATTGTATTTCTAGCACTCTCGAGCCTCCCCCAGTTGTAGGCGGCTGAGTGAAGGCCTCAGCAGCATAGCTCCTTTTTCCTAGCAGACACAGGAGCCTCAAAGCAGCACCGTGATGGTTTAAGGAGAACATAGAACATGCAGGTGCGGAGGAGGAACATCCTAGACTGGGGGTGGGGAGCCAAGCACTCCTCCCTCCACCCACACCTCACCATCCCTGCCTCCTGCCCACTGTCCAAGCGTCCTAGCCACACCTTGCACAGGTCAGCACTGGGGAGAGGTAAGAAAAGCCTGCCTGCCCTCCAGAGCGAGCTGCCCTGCCTGAGCCGCTGCTGATGGGAAACAGGCCTAGGGATCAGGGCCACATGGAGGGAGCAAGGGCCAGGGAGGCCAGAGGAAGAGACTCTGCCCTGGGGGGTGGGCACCTCCAGGGGCCAGGGACCTGGTCTTGCAGGAATGGCAGGAACTTCTGGATGGAAAAGGTGAAAGGGCCCCCAGGTGGAGGAACTAGCCTGGGCAAAGGTGGAGAGGGGTAGGGGGGTGCAAGGCGGGGACACAGGGTGATTGCATGGGAGTGGGTTTGCCACCACAGCTCCCCATCAAGCCTGGCCCCGCCCAACTGCAGTTGACTTCATGGTGGCAGGAGGTGGGGGTGTGAATTGCTTCCTTTCCCTCCACCCCGCCTCATCCACAGGACTGGGGCATACCTCATCATTTGCACTTGCTTTGGGTTGAACGGTGCCCCCCAAGATTTGTATGTTGGAGCCGTATTCAGCAGGACCTCAGAATGTGGCTGCAGTTGGAGCTGGGGTCTTTCAAAGGCGATTAAAGTAAAGCACGGTCTGTGGAATGGCCCCAGTCCAATCCAACTGGGGTCCTTATAAGAAGAGGCGATGAGGGCACAGGCACACACAGAGGGATGAACCTGTGAGAACACAGGGAGAAGATGGCATCTACAAGCCCTGCCTGTTGCTCTGCCTGGAGTCTGATGCCAGGCACTGACAGGCTCAGGGGATGCAGAGACTGGTGGCTGCCCTTGGTGTTGTGGAGAAGAAAAAGAGCAGCTGGAGTTGTCTGTCCCTGGGCCAGGGGGCCCTCTGCTCCCTCCTCTCCTCTACCCAGAGAGGATCCCTCCTTTACGTCTCAGCTTGGGACTTCAAAATAGCCAATAGGCAGGAAATAACCCGAACATCCATCCATGGATGAAAAATAAACAGCGTGTGGTCTGTGCACATGATGGAATGCCACGAGGGCAGAAAAGGTGAGGACGCTCTGGTACACACCACACCGTGGATGAGCCTCAAAATGCTGCGCAGGCCCCAGTGTGGGGAGATGTATGTGCCTTTCATCCCACCCCTGCCTGCCAGGGCTTCTAACATTGCCGGAAGCAAAGCCGCAGCTTTGCTTTGGGGACTTAGAGGGGCAACGGTTTCCCTCTCCCCACTGCTCAGGTCCTAGGTCCCGTAGCCAGAAGGGGCATTCCAGTCTTCTCACCTCATCTCCCAGCTGTGTGACCCCGGGCAAGTCACTTCCCCTCTCTGAGCCTCCCTTTCTCATCTGTAATATGGGGCTGATCAGGGCTGCTCCTAGGATTTCAGGGGCCCACGGTCTGCCGGTGACACAGGCAGGCTGCGTCTCTCTCCCACTGCTCTTGGGGACAAGGATAGGGTAAGGGGATGGGGGGTGGCAGGTAACATAATTAGAGTGAGTTTGGGACTGGGAGTCAGCATCACATCTGACAGTCCCTGGCCAGTCACCTGCGGCCACATCACAGGACCCTGTCCTCTGCCCTCTCTCCACCCCAGCTCTCTCTCCAGGGGAAGGGGCTAGGGGTGGACTCAGGTACCAGATAGGCTGGGAGTGCTCTGAGGGACAGGGTCCCAGTGCAAAGGTTTGGGGGCTGCTGGTAGGAGCACTTCAGCTGGGCCTGGGGGTCTCTGGAAGAGACTAATTAGTCAAATGGCTACAGTTGACCATTTGGAAGCAATTAACAGGGTCGCTATTAGCGCATGGTGCACCCCCCACCTGGCTCCAACTGGGAGGGAAAGGGGCGAGGTCGCCATTATGTGGATGCCTCTGCCCCACCCCACCGACAAGACTTTGTGGTCCAGACCCCTGCCCCTGCCGGGCAGATGTGAAGGAATCAGGTTCCCCTCCCTTGGCTGGGCCTGAGGGTCCCAGAGTCCCACGGTGGGGCTCTGGGGGGCTTCCTGGGCTGAGAAGAGCCTCAGGTTTAGATGAGGAAGAACTCACTAGGTGGGTGAGCAAGGGCCTGGAGGTCCAGCCCGGAAGCTTTGGGAAGTGAACTAGAGGTCCACGCGGGTGGGTGGGCATCCCCAGGGTTCCCCCAACACTACGACCTTTGTCAGTGGGGCTGGGGCATCTGGAGAAGGCAGCTTTGGGCTCCAGACAACTTCCCGTGACTGCAGGGTGGACCGCGGATGGAAGGACCTGGCTGAAGGCCGTCACCAGCGACTGGAGGAGAGGGGAAAACATGGCCCGGAGAGCTTGGCTGCCTCAGAAAAGTCATGCTCACCAGAACAGCAGACAGTGAGCCAGGGCCACCAGGAGGGACCTTGGGCAGGGCACCGGCTGTCCTGGTGTAACTGCAAATTGCACCCCCTTTCAGTCTCAAAGGCAGCAGGGTTTGCATCATAAACTGCGGTCCCCTGCGGCTGGAGCACGCCCTGCACTGATGCGTGGTCGGAGACTTTGCGGGGGTAATGCCACTCAGTTTCCAGCCCTACCTTTGGGATACCACACACATGAGAAACCAGTATCTCAGGAGCGACACTACACGGCCAAGTCCTGGTGGCAAGGAAGTGGCCAAGCCATTCATTCATTCATTCATTCATTCATTCATTCACTTTAGGAGTATGCGCTGAGTGGCTAGTGTGTCAGGTGCTCCCTAAGAGCTGGAAACCTCTTGCCCATCCCTCCTATAGAGGGGTCACCCTTGGACTCCTACTTCAGGGCAGCAGCCCCTGCCCTCATCTTGGGTCCTCGGGCACAGGGCAACCGGGTGACGGGCAGGGCTGGAGACCAGAGCCCAGGAGTCTCCCTGGGAAGTGCTGGGGACCCCAGGCGTGGAGCAGGAGGGGCGTGTACACCCAGATTGCCTTGGTCAGATTTTCCTGGCTCCTCCCAGTCTTCCAGAGGGGGTCCTGCCAAGGAGGCAGCTGGGGCGTCAACAGGAAAGGGCATCGGAAGTCCCCTGGCCCCAGCAGGCTGCTCTTGCTCTCTCTCTCAAAACGTGACTGTGTCCTCTCTCCTCTCTCTGTCAGACTGTGCCCCTTGACTGTACCCCTCTCTGAATTTTTTGTGCACCCACCTCCCACTACATCTCTCTTCCTGGCCAGGTGTCAGGAGGTAGTAGAGCTAAGACATGTACAGCAGGGAACTCCTTCCTATGCCTCTTCCCTGCCTCTTAGGGAGCCCAGGTGGCCACACATCCCAGTCCAGGCCTGCGCAGCACTGCACTGGACAAGCTCTCCTCTTGCTTCTGTCCTTTGGGGCTTTCCTGGCACTGTCATCTGACCCCTGTAACACAGTCTCCATCACCAGGAGGCTGAGGCTCCAGTAGTTCGGTGGCTGGCCTCTGGCCTGTTCAAGAATTCTCACAAGCTGACCCTGGGGCAGTGGCTAGGAGATCCTGACTAAGACTGAGGTGCTTGGGGACGGCTTAGGGGCACCCTCCTTCAGGAGGGCCACCTAGACCCTGTGCACGCTGGAGTGGGCTCTCAGAGGACCTGCTGCCCTATGTATTCGGCCATGGGAGTTGGACATGTCCCAGAGGCGTGGGCTCACTGCCACAGCTCACAGTGCCCTGCACACTTGCCTGACCCCAAACCCTGATGCAGATGGCAGGCTGGGGAATGTCAGCCCACCCAACTCGCCCCAGAGGCCCTGGTCAACTTGAAGCCAAAGCTGTGGCCTAGACCCCTGGACCCCACAGCGGTGCCCTACTCCGGGGCGGGGTTGAGAGAGGC
The DNA here is from genome assembly GCF_047675955.1 of Chlorocebus sabaeus. Classification (NCBI taxonomy): domain Eukaryota; kingdom Metazoa; phylum Chordata; class Mammalia; order Primates; family Cercopithecidae; genus Chlorocebus; species Chlorocebus sabaeus. The sequence continues at coordinate 4,723,371 of NC_132904.1, forward strand.
AAAGCACCTGTGCTGGCCCCTGCTTCCTGCTGGCCCCAGGACCCTGGGGGACAGAGGACCAGGAAGCAAGAGAAATGGGTGGGGACGTGGCTTTTCTGAGTAGTTTCTGAAACCCCTCTTCACAGGGCCCCCTGAGATACACCTTGACCCCCACACAGTCCAGGGGACCACCCCCGCATCTGCACTGCTTCAGATCCTCCAGGCCAGGACTCCCCCACATCCCTTCCCAGCCTCTGCGGGGTTCCTCCTCTCATCACCGTCCCGCTGTGGCTGCCAGACTCCCCGTGCTTTTCTCCGGGTGTTCTCCGCCGCTCTGTCTTCTTTCCGTCTCCCCTGCCTCCTCTCTTTGGCCAATCTCTGTCATTCACATTTTCCATGTCTTTCCTGTCCTTTCCTTCTCCGTTTTTCTCTGTCTGCATCTCTTTCTCTCTAGGGCTCTCTGTCTGTGTCCACTTCTCTGGCTCTCGCGTCCCTCCTCCCGCCTCTCCAGGACCCTCTCTGGACCACCACAGGGACGGGATCCTCCGAGGCCTGCCCGACGAGCGCTAACCCCACCACTCCGGGTGCCCGGTTGGGGTGCGCAACAGAAGATAGCATCTCCAGTCCCGGCCCGCCCGCGCCCTGCAAGGCTGAGGACGGCACCGCTGCTCCTGCAGGAAGCGCCGGGCGCAGACACAAACCCGGGGCTCCCCACGCGTGCCCTCGCCCCGGAGCCTTCCCGCCGCCTCTCTCCGCGGTGCCCTTCATTATGCGCCGCCTTTAATGGACGTTTGTCAGCTCGACTTCCCCGCAAGTTGTTTTCACGGACATCAGTCATTGGCGGCGGCCCCATTGTGCAGGGGGATTGATGGGGAGCGGGAGGGGGTGACAGGGCCTGGGGCGGCCGCCTCAAGGCCTCAGTCTATAATTTTCGGAAACATAATTGGTCTGGGGGAGGGGGCGGGGGAGGGGCGGGGAAGGGACCTTTCAGAGCCGGGAGGGCGTTCGGGGGCGTGGGGCGCGCTGCGGAGCGGAGCCGCGGCTCGACGGCCCTGCGCTGGGGGCGAGTGTATGCAGGCGGCGCCCGGCCCGAACCCCGAGCTCCGCGGGGCTCCCCACCCGCCGGCCTCCCGCCCCTCCCGCGCCTCCGCCTGGGGACCACGTCGGCCTTTTGTTGCCGAACCGTCCTTTCTTTCAGCGCTTTGCGCAGCAACGGAAATTTCATTGCTCCTGGGTGGAAATTAAAGGGACTCGCGATCGCTCTTTCCCTCTCCCTCTCCCACTCTCCCTCTCTTTCTCTCTCTCGCCCACCCTTTCCCCTTCTTCCCCCACCTTTCCCGCGAAGCCGAAGTCAGCATCGCCAAGCGCGGGAGCCAGCTCCGAGCACCTCGCCGCGGCCCGGCTGCCGCCCCTTCCATGGGCGCCGCGCTCGCCTGCAGCCGCCGCCGCCGCGGGGTGGGCGCGATGCCACGATGGGCCTAATCTGGCTGCTGCTGCTCAGCCTGCTGGAGCCGGGCTGGCCCGCAGCGGGTCCTGGGGCTCGGTTGCGGCGCGATGCGGGCGGCCGCGGCGGCGTCTACGAGCACCTTGGCGGGGCGCCCCGGCGCCGCAAGCTCTACTGCGCCACGAAGTACCACCTCCAGCTGCACCCGAGCGGCCGCGTCAACGGCAGCCTGGAGAACAGCGCCTACAGTGAGTGCCCGACGCTGCGGGACCCCGCGGGGGAAGCTGAGCCGGGGAGGGTCGGGCCCGGGAGAAGGCACGGTGCGCTCGGGGTGTCCGGGAAAAGACCGGTTGCTTCCCGCTGCCAGAAGGCGACCGCCAGGGTGTCCTCCTCGCCCTACACGTCCGGGAGAAGAGCGCGCGCTGGGGTCCGAGCCGAACTCGGGGGGATGGGCGTTCACGTCCGAAGAGGGCGCCGGCGGCTGTCAGAGTCCGTCCCCGGTCCAGCCCGCTGGTCTGAGGGGACGCGAGCTAGGCGACCCCTGGGCTCCCGGCTCTGCTGCTTTGGGCAGCTCTGACAAGTTTAAGCCCTTTGAATGTGTCGGAGAAAAGGAGCCGGACAAGGCATTTGTCATCCTCTTTATTATTTTGACGACTTCTCCTCCTCCTGCCGACCCCTGGACGCCCCGCCGTCCCCTCCGCCCTCCCCGCTCGCGGCTGCCCAGGTGGCCGCCCCAGCCGCTGCCTCTGAGCGGAGGACTCTTGCCCTGCGGAGCTCGGTTCCCCAGCCGCGGCCGCCACCGACAGTTATTCCCCGCGCTGGAATCTGCACCTCCCCCGCCTCCGCCCTGGCTGCACAGCGACGGGAGGGTGGGGGTTCTCGCCGTCGGGACGCGCGGATCAGGAGCGCGGAGCGGTGTCCTCCCCTACCTGGGGGTGCAGACACATACCCTCCCCACCCCCCGGCACGCAGGACCCGCGGCCCGGGCTGCGCTCACTACGGGAGTCTGCCGGGCAACACGGTTAGGCTCCTCTGGTCACAGGGACCTGAGGCCCGCGCCCAGCCCTTTAAGGAGCAGGATAGCCGAGCTCAAGGCCCGGGAGGACCGCGTGGGGAGTGTGGGAGGGCAGACAAGACCACAGTGGTCCTCGGGTGCACCGCGCGGCGCTCGGTTCCCGCCCCGGGCTCAGGAAGCGGTGCGGTGGATTGAAGGTGGCGGCGGCAGTAAACTGCGGCTTCCTCCAGGAAAGCCGTAGCCCTGTGAGGGTGTCCTGGGGACACGCGCCTCCAGGGCCACACGGTGGGCACCAGCTGTTGCCAGGAGGTCCGAGTGTGCCGAACTCGTCTCACAAAGACACCCCGGTTCTCTCCAAAGCCGGGCTCCCCCTCGGAGTCGCACAGCATCCAAACTTCTTGGTGCTGGCTGCTCAGGGGGAGGGGAGGGCTCGCCCCCGCAGCCGCCCCCGTCGAGACTCTGGCTTCGTTGGTCCCCGGGCGGTCACCGCCGAGGCCGCCCAGCCTGCGCACTGGGAAGGTGGGAGGCTCGCAGCCTGCACCGCAGCAGCCCTGGGCTGGAGCAAAAGCCCGGTGGCGACCGCGGCCGTGCTCGGACCCCGTGCCAGGAGCGCGGTCCTGAGAGGCATCCCCTGGAGAGGGTGCAGGCAGTCGCCCCAATCCTTTCGCAGCCTCTGTTGGGAGACAATGACCCCAATCCGGCCTTTGATGCAGTCCCCCGCCCCCAGCCTCCACCACTGCACTCCACCACTGTATCCAGAAGGAAAGGCGGGAGGGGAGATTTGAACTTTCTTATCCCTGGGGAGTGGGTGAGACCCACCCAGCTTCCCTCTGCGGGCTCTATGGTCTAAACCGGCTTCCTGCCCTTCCAGGTACAATGATCTCCAGCCAGGTCTACGGCCAGAAGGATTTGGGTGGCAGGCACCCTGGCTGTGTTGTTGTCAGTGGGTTTTATTACCAGCCTGGCTCCTCAGGGCCCAGCTTTCCCGCTGTCTGGTGCAGGTATTGGGGACCGTGCAGTCCCAGAGCTCAGACTCTCATGACTGCTGCCAGGGCTTGATTTCCCGCTCAGGCACATGTGCAGGGGCCTGACAGTCACCCAGCCATAGTGGTCCCCACTTGCTTGTCTGTCGGATGATGAAGGCAACTGGCAAGATGTTGTGAGGTTGGAATGGAAACCATCCTGCCAGCAGCGTCAGCGGGTGGGAATGTTAATTTCATCGTTTCCCTCCCAGGTTTGAATGAGGACAAACCTTCCCTGAGGTCTCCTTCTCTACCTCCTGCCTGGTGACTTCTCCCTCCCTGAACTTCCACTCACTCTGCGACCTGTGGGTTGTGTGCTACCCTCCCCAGCTCTGAGCCCGGGATGTGGCTTTGGGCAAGGCCAGCTGGGCATCAGCCGCCCCCTCCGCGGCTCTGTGGGGGGCGGTGAGAGTGAGGCACCTCTCATTTCTTCCAGGTATTCTGGAGATAACGGCAGTGGAGGTGGGCATTGTGGCCATCAGGGGTCTCTTCTCCGGGCGGTACCTGGCCATGAACAAGAGGGGACGACTCTATGCTTCGGTGAGTCCAGGCTGTCCCGTGGGTGGGCGCTGTGGGAGTAGTGGTCTGGCCTGCACATCACACCAGAAGATGGGGGATGTGGGCAGTAGAACGTTTTGCTCAGGGTACATGGGACCCCAGCTGGGAACAGACCCTGGCCCAGGGCTCCGCGCCCAGTGATCTTTGGCTGTGTCTGTTAGCGGCTGCTCCGTGAGTGACCTGGAGCCCGGCCCTGGCAGACCTGGAATCTAGAGAATGCCAGGTTAGCAAAGGTTCCCCCCATCCTCGTCATCACTACCACCCTCCCTTGAGAGTAACTGAGAGCAGGGAAGTGATTGTCCCCCAAATTTCCACCAAAATAAATGGACCCAAGGCAACCTGGGAGTGTTCCTCGGGGCAGCCAGAGCTCTTCTGGGAGCATGGGGAGGAGGGCGCTGGCCCAGCTCTGCTGGGTCCCTCCAAGGATGGAAAGGTGAGAGCTGAAGCCTAGGAGGGGAAGGGAGATGGCACCCATGTCCCGGGCACACAAGAGCCTTGGAGCCCGGGCTTGGGACCCAGTCTATTTACTGCCTGGGCCTCCATGTAACCAAAAAGGGTCTCCTTACTCTGTGGGAATGGCAGTGCCCCTCCTCATAAGGGGTAAGGGTGGGGAATACACAGAGTAAAATACATGTAACGGGGAAATTTGCTACCTCCGACTAGTCATTACATGCAATTTGGCTGATACTTCCTTGGGCAATGAGAGGTTTTCCATCCACAAGTAGTCCGGCCGACGCGGCCCGAGGACGATCTCCCTGCAGTGAGCTCTCTGCTCAGTCCTGCTCACAGAGGACACATTGCGCAGCTCCCTCACATAAGCTGATGATTTCATCACAGAGTTTTAGCCGTTTTGATAAAGGAAGGTCCAGAAAGCTGGAATGCACCCCTTCATTTTCTCTGGTCCAAAGGCCACTCTCTCCTTCCTCCCACCCATTCACCCATCCACCCATTCATCCATCCATCCACCCATCCACTCAGCCACCCATCCATCCACCCATCCACTCATCCACCCATCCATCCACCCATTCACCCATCCACTCACCCATCCATCCATCCACCCATCCGTCTGACATTCAGTCCATTTATCAGTATCCTGGAAGCTGTGTCTGGGAGCAGGGGCCCTCATGGTGCCAGCTTCTGCCATAGGGGACCCAGGATTTGGGGAGACAGAATAAAGTATGACATGAGGGGGTCCCAGTGGTTCAGAGCCCACCTGGGTGTTTCATGCCTGAGAGCTCGCAGCCTGGTTTTGAGAAGGGTGGACAGAGGCTCCTAGCCCCATAAGGGATGCTGAGGTTGGGGGTAGCCAAGCAGTCTGGTTGGAGGGTGTGGAACTTCCCAGAGTGCCCAGTGGAGAAGTTTCCACTGCCCTGAAGACAACCTGAGAGGCATAGTAGCCTGGATGCCAATCCCATCACCTGCCACCTGCCACCTGGTACTACAGTCCTGCATGTGGCCAGCTTGCTTAGGAGTGCTGTCCCACCACGGGACTCCCTGGACTTTGCTGGCAGCATGCTTGCCCTTGGGCCAGCTCATTCCTCTGGGCCAGTGAGCGCTGCACCCCGACACTCCTGGGTCTGGCCCTGACCTCCCTTCTGAGGTATAGACCACCCTCCCACAATGTCCTGCTGGCTCAGACTCTCCAACCGAACTCAGCAGCTCCCCGACTCCCCATCTTAATCATTGCCCCACCGGCCACTCACTCTCACCCAGAGTGGGCTGGGAGTCACTGTAGACCCCTCCTGTTGTTCAGCCCATCCCCAGACCTCAGACCATGCCCCTGCATCTCTTCAGCCCACGCACTCACCTCCCTCTGCCTCATCCCCGAGACCACACCTTATAAGGCAGGCCCCTCACCTCCCACCTGGATCACCGCTCCAGCCTTTCCCACCTCCAATCCATCTGTTTGTCAAACCATCCTTTCATCTTCCTTCCTTCCTTCTTTCTTTCTCTCCCTCACTCCCTCCTTCCCTTCCTCCCTCCATCCCTCCATCCCTCCTTCCTTCCTTACCTCCTTCTTTCCTTCTTTCCTTCCTTCCTTCCTTCCTTCCCCTTCCTTCATTCTCTTCACCCATCTGTCCATATACCTCTCCTTCCTTCCTTCTTTCCTTTCTTTCATCCTTCTTTCCATCCATCCTTCCATCTGTTCCTCTGTCCATCTGCCCATTCACCTGTCCATCCATCCATGCTCCCTCCTTCCTTCCATCCTTTCAGCCATCCACCCATCCACCCATCCACCCATCCATCCATCCATCCACCCATCCACCCATCCGCCCATCCACCTATCCATCCATCCACCCATCCATCCAGCCACCTATCCATCCATCCAGCCATCTATCCATCCAGTCATCCATCCATCCAGCCATCCAACCAACCAGCCAGCCAGCCATCCACCCATCCACCCATCCATCCATCCACCCGTGCATCCATCCATCCATCCATCCACCCACTCATCTGACATTCAGTTCTTCATTCACCAGTGTCCTGGGAACTTACTGTGTGTTGCACTCTGCTAGGTACATGTTAAGGGGCTTCCTAAAAAAGCAAATCAGCCCATTTCATGGCTTCTGAGGACTCCCATCACACCCAGGCATCCCACAGGCACCTTACCTCCACCCACAGAGCAGCAGCCCAGGTGCCACCTGCTCCCAGTGTGGCTGTCTTCCAAAGGTTGAGCCTCCTCCAGCCTCCGGAAGCTCCCTCAACTCTCCAAGCCATCTATGCTGCTCACGCCACACCCTCACTGCCTGGAACGCCCTCCTCCAGAAAATGCCCACTAAAAAGTGCCCACCCCGCCCTTCCAGCTCTCTTCAGAAACTGCCTCCTCAACAAAGTGGCTTTGGAGTCTGCTTCCTCCCCACCCCTCATGGGGTGGAAGCGGCCCTGGGGGAGGGGCCTGTGGGACCAGGTCTGGTGGGATGGCAGTGTCAGGACGCACATTGGAAAGCGTTGTCACAGCAAGTCCCAACTGCAGCAGCTCTGGAGTCTACGGCCCCGACCCCTGAGCCGACACCTTCTGCCTTGGTCATCTCGGCCGACCCAGGTGCCCTACCACGTGTCAGCGAGTGATCTACACTGCCCCCAATCTCCCACCTCAGGAGGGCCTGAGCCCCTGCCACCTGAGGCTCACAGGCACGTGTCCGTCAGTGGCCCATCCCCCCAAGTGGCCCTGCAAAGAGAAAGCCTCCTGCCTTGCCTCTCTGGCCCTGAGAGGACGCACCTGCTGCAGGATTGAGCACCTGGGGAAGCTCGGGTCCTGCCCTGAGCTTCTCACAGTCTGGGCTTGGAGCCAGACACTAACATGGCGTACCCAGTGCGTGGGGTGGGGAAGTCGGCCCTGAGCCCACCCGATCATTCCCAGATAGCCCCTGAGCCCCAGGCTATGTGGGGTCAGGCACAGATCAGATACTGTTCTATCCCCCTGTGATGTAGGGCCTGGCACCACCCCGGGCCTCAGTTTCCACATCTATAAACATGGAGACTAGTCTTGGACAGTAACATCCATACGGTGGCCCAGGGGGCCCTGGGGCTCTAAGAAGGCTGGAGAGCAGGGGGGCTTTGGGTCATGGGGAGAGGCAGCCCCTACCACCAGGTCAAGCCTTCCACCCTTCCCTGCTCTGGGCTTTCATGTTGCTAGAAAAGAGGTTGGGGTGCTTGAAGCATCCTGTTCCCTGAGATCGTGCCGGGTCAGATACTGCTGGGTCCAGCCTGGGAGCCCCGGAGGCCATTGCCACTCTCCCTCTCTCCCATGGGACACCACACCCTAGATGGGGACAGACCATGAGGGCCTCCGACTCCTCCCTGTGGCCAGTCCCCAGGAGGAAAGCGAGATCCTGCTGTCTACTTTGCACCTGCTGCTTCCACCTCTTACCACCCCTTCTGGTTTGGAGGGAGCAGCTCCTCTCAGTCATCCCCTTAGGGAGGTGGCCCTAGACGTTGCCACCCTCCTGTAGCTGGTACTGAAGCCCAGTGGGGTTCAGCATAAGGCATACCCACCCCTTCCCTATCCCACAAACTAAGAAGACCCCATGAGGCACCCCCGGAAGGAACCTCCCATGGCCAGGCCTTGGGGATGTTGGTGTAAGCTCCTTCAGTTCAGAGCTTCACTGTGCCTTTGAGAGGGCAGGGTCCCTTCTGCCCTTCCACCACTGCACCCTGGGCCTGACAAGGGTCCCATTAATCTCTGAGGACAAAGTGGTGTCCTCTTTGTCCTGCTTGTGTGGGACACCCCAGCTTCTGCTCTCACCCTAAGAACAGCAGTATCTGTGGCATTGATTGAGCACGTGCCTCATGCCAGGCCCCGGCCCCTGCTCTGTATTGTAACCTCTTCAACCTGCAAGGCAGGACCCTCCAGCTTCAGAGAGTGCTGCTCAGGGGTCAGTGACCCCAGCTGGGACCCCTGAATGCAGCGTTTAACAGAGAGTCTGGGCTCATGAAACCTGGCTGTGTCCCCTTCCCTTCCTGCTTTTCATGTTCTTTCTTCTTTTTTCTTTTCTGCAATTTCTTTTCTTTTCTTTTTTTCTTTTGAGTCAGAGTTTTGCTCTTGTCACCCAGTCTGGAGTACAGCAGTGCAATCTCGGCTCACTGTAACCTCTGCCTCCCGGGTTCAAGAGATGCTTCTGCCTCAGCCTCCCGAGTAGCTGGATTACAGGCGTGCGCCACCACGCCTGGCTAATTTTTTGTATTTTTAGTAGAGACAGAGTTTTGCCATGTTGGGCAGGCTGGTCTCGAACTCCTGACCTCAGGTGATTCACCCGCCTCAGCCTCCCAATGTGCTGGGATTCCAGGCATAAGCCACCGCACCCGGCCTCTGTAGTTTCTTTAAAAGCGATCTGGGTGCTGTCATCTTCCTTTGTCCAAATGCCCAGTCCTTGCGGACGTCCACGCTGCCCCAGGTAGACCCCCAGGGCACCTAGGTTGACTGGCCTGGTCTCTGCTCCACAGATAACCCTACACATCCCTGTGCTGGGTCAGCGCCCTCAGACGGGGGACAGAGGCTGGAGCTGGGAGTTGTTTGGCACAGCTTTGAGAGAAGGTGACCTTCGGGCAGAAGGCCAAGTTCACCAGGCACACAGGGGAGGAAGGGCATGCCGGGCAGAGGGCAAGGCCTAGGCAAAGGTGTGGCGGGCTGAGAGTGCCCCGGGGTTTGGCACTGGACCAATTAGCCTCAAAGGAGGGGAGGGAGGCATCGGGTAACCCTGGGCCCTGACGCTGGCTCAGTCTCCCCGGGCCACTGACCGTGACATCTCATCCCCGCAGGAGCACTACAGCGCCGAGTGCGAGTTTGTGGAGCGGATCCACGAGCTGGGCTATAACACGTACGCCTCCCGGCTGTACCGGACGGTGTCTAGTACGCCTGGGGCCCGGCGGCAGCCCAGCGCGGAGAGACTGTGGTACGTGTCTGTGAACGGCAAGGGCCGGCCCCGCAGGGGCTTCAAGACCCGCCGCACGCAGAAGTCCTCCCTGTTCCTGCCCCGCGTGCTGGACCACAGGGACCACGAGATGGTGCGGCAGCTGCAGCGTGGGCTGCCTAGACCGCCTGGTAAGGGGGTCCAGCCCCGACGGCGGAGGCAGAAGCAGAGCCTGGGTGGCCTGGAGCCCTCGCACGTTCAGGCCCCGAGACTGGGCTCCCAGCTGGAGGCCACTGCGCACTAGCTGGGCCTGGTGGCCACCACCAGAGCTCCTGGCAACGTCTTGGTGTGGCAGCCTCTCGACTCTGACTCTCCTCCTTGAGCACTTGTCCCTGCGTCCTGCCTCTGGGTTCTCAGCTATTTCCAGAGCCAGCTCAAATCAGGGTCCAATGGGAACTGAAGAGGGCCCAAGTCGGAGCTCACAGGGGGCTGCCCGCAATGCAGGGCATTTGTGGGTCTGTGTGGCAAGAAGCTCGCAGGGAAGGGCCTGAGTGCCAGCCCTGGCAGACCGAGGAGCCTCCCAGGAGCAGCAGGCCAGCGTGGGGCTTTGTGTCATCAAAACATTAAAGTATTTTATTCTCCTCTGTCATTTGGTAGATGGTAATGCAGGCTGAGGAGCACTTGCCGCCTTTACTGGAACGTGCTTGCTTTGAGCACAGCAGAATCCGCGCTGGCACCAGCCTGCGTCAGTTGAGGCTTTAAGAGGAAGATGGTATTCCCAGAGATCGGGCTAAAGGTGCACTTCAGTCCCCTGGTTTTAAAAAGTTATGATTTTTTTGGATGGATGGAAACAAGCTAAGGCATGTTTGTGCATGTGTGTGCATCGTGTGTGTGCATCGTGTGTGTGCATCGTGTGTGTGCATGGAGAGAAGGATCGTGTATTTATGAAAGCGTGAGTGCACATGTGGGTATGTGTGTTCTTGTGTTAGTGCATGCCTGTGTGTGGACATGTATGTGTGTGTATGTTTCTGGGTGTGTCTGTGCGTGTATGTGTATGTGTGTGTGGAGAGAGAGAGAGAGGTTTACTCTTCTAAAACTCTAAAAAGCTCCTCCTTCTGGAAGCTCTGCGCTTCTCCAGGGACTCTTTAGAGCAACTGTATCAGGTCAGGCAGCACAGAAACTTCCTTTATCCTTACTACCTGCTCTTGGGACCTGTGCACCCCATCTTTACCTGAGAAGGTGAGGCTCAGAGAACCAATTACTTGGTGGCCAGGCCCTGCCTTGGACTAGGTGCCTCCTCACACCTGTTCCCCAACAATGGCATGGGTGGGATCACCTGGGCCAGCCCATGTGATCAGGAGAGGCAGTGTACAAACCTCTCCTGGCACTTTGCAGGATGGGCAGGGCCCAGATGAGGAGCCTGTCCTGAGCCTGGGGCTGTGAGGACCATCACTCTCTGTTCCCATGACCTCCCAGAGGTCAGAGAGCCCAGGGTCAGAGAACTTAGGGTCAGAGAGGCCAGAGTCAGAGAGCTGAGACTCAGAGAGTCCGGGGTCAGAGTGTCCAGGGCCAGAGAGCTTATGGTCAGAGAGCCCAGACTCAGAGCCCCCTGACTGGTCAGTGCAGACTCGCCAAACACACAGGGAGGCTGGACTCCTCACTGGCACGTGTGCAACACAAGTGAAAATCTTGGTGCCTCCTTCAGCTCCCAGCGCAAGTCAGATTTCCTGGAATGGCTCCCCTGCAGGGACGCACATTCATGGCAGTCAGCAGGAGCAGGGCGCAGGCTGAGCTCTGCTGTGGGTTTTGTTGTTTCTCCAGAGTGGGATGGGGCAGGGGCTGCCATTACTTCCACCTTGCAGATGATGACCCTGAGGCCTGGCAAGGGGAACTTGCCCAGGGGCTGTGTCGACGCAGGGGAAGCAGCAGCACCCAGTGCTGCAGGATCAACAGATGGTTCCTGATGAAGGCGTAGGAGACACTGGGAGCTCCTGTTTAACATGTAAAATAGCTTTGACAAGAGAATGTGGATTTTTCACAGCAGACAGCTATGCCGAGGTCACCTTCCCACACCAGAGTCCAAGGGACTTTATTTTGTGTGTGTGTTTGGGGGGTCATGGGCTGAATTACATCCTCTCCCCAGAGTGTATCTGCTGAAGTTCCAACCCCTAATACCTCAGCATGTGACTTTATTTGGAAACGGGGTCATTACAGATGCAACTGGTGCAGATGAGGTCACACAGGAGTAGAATGACCCCTGAAACCATTGTGACCAGGGTCCTCCTTAAGGGACACGTGGACACAACCGTGCCTACAGGAGGATGCCATGAGAGCATAAAGGTGGGGACAAGCGTGACACTGCTACAAGCCCAGGCGTGCCAAAGTTTGCCAGCAAACACCAGCAGCTAAGGGACAGGAAAGGAACAGACTCTGCCCTGTAGCCCTGAGAAGGAGCCAACACTACTGACACCCCGGTCTCGGACATCCAGCCCAGAGTCCTGCAGATGATAAATGTCTGTTTGAGCCACCTACCCTGTGTGGGGCTGTGTTACCACAGCTTGAGCATCAGGCACAACGGGCAAGGGGCCTGCTGGCCTCCAAAAGGAGAGCGACCCCGCTTCCGCTGGATGACGGGAAGGTGAGAGAAGGCAGGCAACAGGCTGAGAGCATGGGCTCCCTGGGAGGCGTCAGAGGGTGCCTGCTGCTTCTGGTGCCATGGTGGGAACTCCTGCTTCCTTACACACAGGAGGGACTGGGGGCAGGTAGAATTCTCCTGAAAAGGAAAAGGGTACAGGGGTGAGGGGGTCCTGGGACCCAGCACCCATCGCTGTCAAATGGTTCACCTGCTTCACGTGTGTCCGAGGCGGGCAGTGCCTGGAGACCCCACACCTTGGCTCTGTGGGAAGATGCCCTCTGAGTCAGGAAAGGCCGCCCCAGGGGCTCCAGGGACAGTGGCCTCCCTGCTTGCATTTGCGTGACCCAGAGGGAACCAGAAGGGAGAGAATGGGGCTGAGCAGGTAGGGCAGGTCTTTGCCTGTTGAGTCTCTGGGACGTTGGGTCCAGAACTTGTCAGGAGTAAGAATGGAAAAATTATGCAGCCTATGAAAAATGGCACGGTGGCTCCTCAAAGCACTAAACAGAGAGCTACCATGTGACAGAAATTCCACTTCCGGGCATATCCCCAAAGAAATGAAAGCAGGAACATGGACAGATGTTTGCACACTCATGTTCATAACGGTGCCATTTGCAGTAGCTCAGAGGTGGAAACAAGCCAAGTGTGTTAGTCAGGGTTCTCTAGAGGGATGGGACTAATAGGATATATATATATATAAAGGGGGAGTTGACTAAGTATTAACTTACACAATCACAAGGTCCCACAGTAGGCCGTCTGCAAGCTTGAGGAGAAAGGAGAGCCAGTCTGAGTCCCAAAACTGAAAATCTTGGAGTCAGACGTTTGAGGGCAGGAAGCATCCAGCATGGACAAAGATGTAGGCTGGGAGGCTAGGCCCATCTTGCCATTTCACCTTTTCCTGCCTGCTTTATATTTGCTGGCAACTGGTTAGGTTGTGCCCACTAGATTAAGGGTGGATCTGCCTTCCCCAGCCCACTGACTCAAATGTTAATCTCTTTTGGCAGCATCCTCACAAACCCAGGATCAATACTTTGTATCCTTCAACCTAATCACATTGACAGCATTAACCATCACACCAAGTATCCATCAGTAGAGGGATGGATGAATAGAATGTGCTCCATTGATGCAATGGAATGCCATTCTTCCTTAAAAAGGGAGGACATGGCTGGGTGCGGTGGCTCACGCCTGGAATCCCAGCACTTTGGGAGGCCGAGACAGGCAGATCACTTGAGGCTAGGAGTTCAAGACCAGCCTGGCCAACATGGTGAAACCTTGTTTCAACTAAAAATATTAAAATTAGACTGGGTGCAGTGGCTCACGCCTGTAATCCCAGCACTTTGGGAAGCCAAGGCGGGTGGATCACCTGAGGTTACCTGAGGCAGGCAGATCACCGAGGCGGGCAGATCACCTGGCCAACGTGGCAAAGCCCCGTCTCTACTAAAAATACAAAAATTAGCTGGGCGTGGTGGCAAGTACCTGTAGTCCCAGCTACTCAAGAAGGCTGAGGCAGGAGAATCGTCTGAACCCAGGAGGCAGAGGTTGCAGTGAGCTGAGATCGCACCACTGCACTCCAACCTGAGCGACAGAGTGAGACTCCATCTCAAAACAAAACAAAACAAAACCCACAGGCCAGGTGTGGTGGCTCACACCTGTAATCCCAGCACTTTTGGAGGCTGAGGCAGGTGAATCCCCTGAGATCAGGACTTTGAGACCAGCCTGGTCAACACAGTGAAACCCCATCTCTACTAAAAATACAAAAACAGCCAGGTGTGGTGGTGGGAGTCTGTAATCCCAACTACTCGAGAGGTTGAGGCAGGAGAATCGCTTGAACCAGGGGGACAGAGATTTCAGTGAGCTGAGATCATGCCATTGGACTCCATCACAAGAGTGAAACTCCATCTCAAACAAAGACAAAAACAAACAAACGAACGAGCAAAAAACCCACAATTATCAGCCAGGCGTGGTGGTGTGCATCTGTAGTCCCAGCTATTCAGGAGGCTGAGGCACGAGAATTGCTTGAACCTGGGAGGCAGAGGTTGCAGTGAGCTGAGATCGCGCCATTGCACTCCAGCCTGGGAGACAGAATGACACTGTCTCAAAAAAAAAAAAAAAAGACATTCTGACACACGCTACAACATGAGTGAACCTTGAGGACGTTGTGCTGAGTGAAAAAATACGACAATTTTACTTAGATGTGATCCCTGAAGTAGTCAAATCCAGAGAGACCCAAAGTAGAATGGTGGGTGCTGGAAGCTGGAGGAGGGGAATGGGGAGTCAGTGTTTGACGGAGAGGTAGTCTCAGTTTGGGAAGATGGAAAAGTACTGAAAGTAGATGATGGTGATGGTTACAGGTTGTGGAAGCCCTCAACGCAGTCAGTTGTACTCTTACAATGGTGACACTCTTGCAGCACCTTGACTGCAGTGGTTCTGTTGTTCACCTTTGTGCCCTCCCCCGGAAAGTGCTAATTGAGAGCATTGGCAGCGTCCAATAACCATTGCTGAATGAAGGGAAAAAAGGAAAAAAGGTCTTCTTGGAGTGGCCAATAGGTTCCCTGCCTGCCCAGACGGCCTGCACAGTGCTCTCCAGGGTAGGCACAGGCAGAGGGAGCGCTTGGCCGGGGTCTGGTCCATTCCTCGCTTGCCCCACAGGGGAAGATGGCCTTGCCTGGGTGAAGCCAAGAGAATAAGGACCCCCGCTGCCTGGCCCCCTGCATCCCAGCCCTGGAGCCCACTCGACCTTCTCTGCATTGGATGGAGTCGGTGCCTTCAATGGGGAGGGTAGGACGGCTGTGGGTGCCCGAGTTTCAGCTGCTCGGAGCGGGTCTTTGAACCCCTTGGTAGGTTCAGAGGCCTTCTGCCTCCTAGGGGTTGAAGAACTCAGAAGGGTGAACCAGCAGGCCTATAATTAGTGCCCGCGCCCACCCATTGGAGGGCCACCGTGCCTCAGCATTCCAGGGCTGTGACAGATATAGCCCCTGGAGTTGACCTCTGTCCCCACTTGGGCTGCAACGGCTGGAATACCAGGGGCAGCCCACACTTGTGCCTGAGTGCTTGGCCGGCTGTGAGTCCACACTGAGGAAGGGGACCATGGGAGAAGGGGCTTCTGAGTGGGTAAAAAGCCAGCACACGTGCTGTTTTCAGACCTGCTGAATCAAAAGTGGCCTTAGTCACTTCTGTTGTTTGATCATGACAGCATTTGCAGCCACGTGGCCCAGAACTGGCCGCTGCCCCTCCCCAGCCTCAGTGTTCCCATCTGTCCAGTGGGGCTCCCACAGTGGTCATTGAGAGCTGCTGAGGTCATGCAGATGGTGAATGGTCTGTAAATAATAGCTGCATACACAGCCATGAAAGGATGCAGGAGAAAGCCTGGCCCTGCTCTCCAGCCAGCAGCGGGGGACGCATAGTGTAGAGAATCAGAACACATCTCCACTAGGTGCCCTTTCTGCAGCACTCTCGCTGGAGGGACTGCTGACCTGGACCCAGAAGGAGAGGAATTAATGGAAAAGTTTAGAGGACACAGGGAGTGTTGGTGGTGGGCTGGGAGATCTTGGGAGCTCTCATGCCTTGGGCAGGCTGGTTTCAAGACAGAAATTTTAAAAATTCATTTATTATCACTGATAAACAAATACATTTATCTGTCTTTTGTATAGTTCAGGAAAAAGGCACTGTAATTCATCATCCCTCCATCCACTTATCTACTATCCATCCATAATCCATATATCCATCCATCCATCTTTCATCTTTCCATTTATCCATCCATCATTCATTTATACATCCATCCATTCACCCATTTATCTACTCATCTACTATCCATTCATTTATCCATCCATCTTCCATCTTTCCATCCATCCGTCTTCGATCCATCCTTCTATCCTTCCATTATTCATTCATCCACCCATCCATCTGTCCACCCATTTATCTACTCATCTACTATGCATTCATCTATCCATCTTCCATCTTTTCATCCATCCATCCATCCATCCTTCTGTCCTTCCATCCATCCATCCTTCATTCATTCATCCATCCATCATTCATTGATTCATTCATCCATCCATCTGTCTGTCCACCCATTCATCTACTCATCTACTATCCATCCATCCATCCTTCTATCTTTCCATCCTTCATTCATCCATCCATCCATCCTTCATCCATCCATCCATCATTCATTCATTCATCCATTCATTCATCCATCTGTCTGTCCACCTATTCATCTACTTACCTACTATCCATTCATCTACCAAGCCATCTTTCATCTTTTCATCCATCCACCCATCCATCCTTCTGTCTTTCCATCTATCCTTCATTCATTCATCCATCCATCATCCATCCATCCATCCATCCATCCATCCATCTGTCTACCCATTCACCTACTCATCTACTTTCCATTCATCTATCAATCCATATTCCATCTTTTCATCCATCCATCCATCCTTTTGTCCTTCCCTCCATCCTTCATTCATTCACCCATCCATCCATCTGTCCATCCATTCATCTACTTTTCTACTGTCAATCCATCCATCCATCCACCCATCCATCCTCCCATCCTTCCATCCATCCATGCATCTTTCCATCCATTCATTCCCCCTATCCATCCACTCCTATACCATCCATCCAGCAAGCATATGGGCATCAATCAGTGGGTCTGGAGCCTGGGTAGAGAATGTAGCAGACACCCATGCAGCTAGCTAAATGCCAGATCCTCCGCTGGGCAGGAAGGACAGAAGTGGTGCTACCTCTCCTTGTGCATCAGAATCTTGCAGTTTCACAGGGGACAGAGTGGCCCTGCGATATGGAAAGACTCAGATTGCAGGGCTGAAGGAAGGGCGGAGAAGACAAGACAAAGAAAGAACTGGCTGCCTCATGAGGACTGTTTAGGATCTCAGGCCTTGGAGTCAGGTCAACCTAGGCCCCAGGCTCAAAGCTCCCTTCACAGGCTGTGAGGCCAGATAAAGTGCTCCGACATCTCTGTCAATCCCAAACTCTCCCCTGCCCCAGGACCTTTGCACATGCTGTCTGTTGAGAAAAATCTTCCCTCCACTCTTCACTAGTTGAGTTCCTTCACAATCTTCCCTTCTAAAGGTGTCACCTCTTCAGAGAGATCTACCATGATCACCCTACTCCAAGCTGGGATCCCTTCTCATTTTGTTCTTGCAGTGCCTTGTTATTTTCCTTCAAAGAACTCAACATAATCTGTAATTATCTAGTTAATTGTCCACTCACTGCTGTCCCCGTCAGCCCCCCACATGCAGGTGAGGCACCTGGACTATTTATTTCCACCAAGTCAAGTCTGCCTTTGGTTGAGGACTACTCCCAGGGACAGGCACTCCCTGAACTTCTGGCCTGCTCCCCTCAGACAAGAAACCCAGGGGCTTGTGACCGAAAGCCCTGGGGCCTCTTTGTGCAGAAGGGTGAGGACTGAAGGGTTACGGGTAGAACAACACTAGTGTCTGCTACATTCTGTCATGATTCACCTTTTGCCAATGAGAAAACTGAGGCTCAGAGATATGAAGCAATTTTCTCAAGGTCACACAGCCAGTGAGGGACATGTCAGGGCTGATTCCAAGATCTCTTAGGCTCCAATGCTTATATTACATGGAGCCCAAGGAGGAGAGCAAGAACAGGCAGTCGCCAAGAAGTGAGAAGTGGAAAAATAGTATGGCAGTTCTGAAACTGCAGAACAGAGAGTTACACATGACCCAGCGATTCCACGCCTAGGTATATGCCCCAGAGAAGTGCAAACACACATCCACACAAAAACCTGCATACTAATGTTTCTAGCAGCATTATTCGTCATAGCCAATACAGGGCAACAACCCAAATGCCCACCAAGTGATTAATGGATAAATACAATGTATCCACTATCTACCGTAGATAGCATACGCAATGCTATATGTATACAGTGCTATAGCCGTAGGATGAAATGGTGTTCACCGACAAAAGGAACGAAGTGCTGATACGTCTTACACCACCTCAAGGCATGAACCTTGAGGGCTGGGTGCTAAGTGATAGAAGCCAGACCAAACGGACACATGATTCCATTCCTATGAAATGTCCAGAATAGGCAAATCCATAGGGATGGGAAGTAGATTAGTGGCTTCCAGGGGCTGATGGGGAAAGTGGAGAGACTGCTTGTTGGTATGGGGTTTCTTTTGGGATGATGAAAGTGTTCTGGAATAGATGGCGATGGTCACCATCATACTGTGAATACAAATAATGAATTGCACTCCTTAAACGGGTGGATTGTATGGTATGTGAATGATATCACATATGAATGATACCTCAATGAATCTGCTGGCACAGCCGCGTGATCTGCAAGTCTTTCTAGGAGAATGGGACTGGGCAGGACCTCCCCACTCTTGGGGACAATTTGGGGCATAGGAGGTGGGGGCTGGGTGGTACCGGGAGGGCACCCCTGCATGCAGTACTGAGGCCTACCAGCAGATGGCAGCGACCTCAGGGATAAGCTTCAGGTGTAGCAGAGTCGGCTGAGGACACCTCGCCGGGTCTTTCCATCCATCCATCTTTCCACCTGGTGGGCAATGGTGCCTCTCTGCTGGTGGCATGCTCGTGGCATCTGCTGATTCACCCTGACCAGGCAGTCAGGGAGGAGTCAGCATGGACCGTGCCTGGGCATCCTGGCATGCCCCGATGGCACACGGAATGCAGAGGACCCCTCCCCAGGCATAAGGGCCAGGCCTGGCCTGGAGGAGGAGGCAGTGGGCCTGGGGCCTGGGTAGGGTATGCAGCAGGCGCCCATCCTTGCCACTGGAAGAAGGATGGGCAGCAGAGCTATACAAAATGATGATGATGATAATGACAGTGGTGGGGGGAGAGGGGGAAGGGCAGCATTTAGTGGGCGCCTTTCCCACCTGGCCATGTTGTTTTGACTCCACCTCAGCTCTCTGAATTCTAATTCTCCCCGTATGATAGGCGAATCAGAGAAGAAAGGCTTGCCCGAGGCCATGCAGCTTCCAAGAACTGGAGCCAAATTCAGACCCAGCTGCCCAGCTGGTCTTGGGCCCAGGTGTTCTTAACCCGATCTTGATTCCTTTATTCCATGTTTTTTGTCTTAGGGTTTGTGTGTGTGTGTGTGTGTGTGTGTGTGTGTGTGAGACAGAGTGAGACTGTCACTCAGGCTGGAGTGCAGTGGCACGATCTCGGCTCACTGCAGCCTCTGCCTCCTGGATTCAAGCGATTCTCATGCCTCACCCTCCCGAGTAGCTGGGATTACAGGCGCATGGTAGAGATGGGGTTTCACCATGTTGTCCAGGCTGGTCTTCAACTCCTGACTTCAAGTTATCCCCCCGCCTCGGCCTCCCAAAGTGCTGAGATTCCAGGCGTGAATGACCGCACCTGGCTTGTCTTAGGTTCTTGATTTAAACCAGTGGTTCTTGAAATTTGCATTTCAGGCCCCACCCCAGATCTGATGAACCAGAACCCTGAGGGTGATGCCCAGTAATCTGTGTTTCAAGCCTGCCAGGAGGTTTGGATGCCCTAGAATTTAGGCACTCTTGATTTAAAGGGGAGTCCCCATGGGTTGCTCATGCTGACTGAGTGTAAAAAGTGCTCTGCCATGGGCTGGGTGCTCTTCACCCATCATCCACTGAATTCACCCAGTGACCCTGCAAGGATGGCCACTATGATTCCCATTTTACAGGTAGGGAGACTGAGGCCCAGGGGTACAGCCTGAAGTCCCTAGCTGTGAGGGATGAGCTTAGACAAGAGGCTGGGTCTGAAAGGCCACTGTGCACCAGGTACAGTGACTGTCACCCCCAACACACACACATTCTCTATGGAGTCGGGGTTCTGGGGAAGGCATTGCTGCTGAAATATGGGCATCACTGCCTGGGGACACCTCAGACCTTGTGCATGAGGGAGACAGGCCAGAGTTGGGGTGGAGGGTCACGGTCCCCTTGAGGCTCACCAAGGCCTCATCTGGGGCATCCCCGGACCCCACAGCAGCAGGGTGGATCCTCTCATTGCTCACCCAACCTGCAGTCCACCTCGAGGTACACAGGAAAGACTTGCTTTCAGAACCCAATGGGTTTGGGTCCACAGTTCGTCTTGGTCCCAGTTGAACCTCCCAGAGTATCTGTTTTCCCTCTATGAGTTATAATGGAATTCAGCCTAGCTATTCAGGCCAGCAAACTTAAGATACATGTACCCTAAACAAGATAAAAACTGGTGTTTCTCATGTAAAGGAAGTCCAGGGTGATGAGGTTGCTCAGATTCATCAAGGACTCAGGTCCATCCATCTTTTTCCTTCATACGTGTCATGCAGCTTTGACTTCATGGTACAAAATGGCTTCTTAGGCTCCAGTCATCCCACCCACATTCCACCCAGCAGTAGCAAAAAAGACGAGTTAGTTTCCTTCCTCAAAGGTCATCTCCTAGAAGCCACACCCACTACTGTTGCATATCTTTCATTGGCCAGCCTTCAGTCACATGGCCACTCCAAGATGCAAGGAAGGTTGGGAAATGTAGTTTTTACACCAGGCAGCCAGTGCCAGGCAAAACTCAGGACTTCTGTTGCTGAGGAGTAAAGAGAAAAGGGATATTGTCAGTGCCACAGCTCTTCTGAGAGTGGGCATCACAATTCCTCATCCACCCACCTGTGTGCCTCCTGGGGCTGTCAAGTGATCTTTTGTTTTGTTTTTGTTTGTGTTTTTTGCTGGCAGCTTCTTCAAATGTCAAGAATACAGGAGAATGCTTGGTGAACTGGATGTCCTCCCACCCCGCTGTGTAGTGATGTTGTTTACTGCCAGTTCAGCCAGAGACCACCTGCTGGAGGTCAGAGTGCTGCTGGTCCCACTCCAGGCCCAGCCATGAGAGCTTCCCCAGCCCAAGCCTGTCGGCCTCCATTAGAGGCTTTTCTGGCATGACGCTGAGTGGCTGTCATCAGAGGCTCCTCCCTGGGTGGCTGCTGGATTTTTGGGCTGCTGCCCTCAGCTGTCATTCCCACCCTCCCCCCAGGGTGGGGCCATGTAAAGGGCATTGGCCAGGCCAGCATCTACCTCAGAAGCACAGCCCTGACCGGGGGCAGTGGCTCACACCTGTAGTCCCAGCACTTTGGGAGGCCAAAGCAAGTGGATCACCTGAGGTCAGGAGTTTGAGACCAACCTGACCAACATGATGAAACCCCATCTCTACTAAAAATATAAAACATTGGCCAGACACGGTGGCATGCACCTGTAATCCCAGCTACTTGGGAGGCTGAGGCAGGAGAATCACTTAAACCCGGGAGGCAGAGGTTACAGTGAGCCGAGATCACGCCATTACACTCCAGCCTGGGCAACAAGAGTGAAACTCCATCTCAAAAAAAACAAAACAAAAAAAAACCCACAGTCCTGAGGGTGAGGGGAGCCTGCAGGGCTAGCGGGTTCTGAGGGTAGCTGTGCACCAGGCCCTGTGTTCGGGCCACACATGCTTGGCCAAGTTAACCCAGCCCTGGACACTGGAAGTGGCAGTTGCACCCGAATGCTGGTACTCAGTCCCCCGGCCTGAGCCCTCAGCTCCTCTGAGACAGTTCCTTTGCCCCTCTGAGCCTCATTTCTACCCATAAAATGGGGGGTGAGCCTCTCTGCCCCATGCCCCTCATAGGGAACATGGCAGAGCTGGCAGTGTGAGAGACTCAGGTGAGAAGGTCTTAGGGTCTCTGCACAGGCGGGACCCCATAGGTCACTGGCAGCAATCCCTGGTCTGGTGTCCACTCTAGACGGACCAGGTGGGTCTCTTGGAGAGCCGGCCACCCTGATGGCTGGGTCCTGCAGGAGAGGCTGCTGAGTAGGGATGAAGGTAGGACTTGAGTCCTAGTCCAAGGGGAGCATGACCCCTTATCCTTGGGGAGTGATATGGCCCAGCTCCAGGCCACCCTTCCATGCCCCACCCTACCCCCAGCTCCCCTGTCCATGAGGACGGAGCCGGGCAGTGGCCACGCGGCGCAGCTGCCTCCAGCAGCAGATGGTGCTATCCCACTGATCATGAGGAAGACCTGCACGGCGCCATCCACTCTTCCTGCCCAGCGTCCTTCTCTGCTCACTGACCTCCTCTCTGTGCCAGCCTGGCACCAGCCCCTGCAGGGAGAGGACGTGAGATGGGCCTGCCCCGGGTCTGTGTGGCTGACACCAGTGAGGCACTCAGACAATGTAAGAAACAAAGAGCCCAAAGAGCCACTCCAGGTTGTGGCGAGCGCTTCCCATGTCTAAAGCCTGAGCAGGCCAAAGGGACATGGTAGGGTAGACAGGTGACAACTTGACCAGGAAAACCCGACGAGGGAGGTGACAGCAAGCGAAGATCACAGTGGCAAGAAGGAGTCACCCTGAAGTGGGGGTGTCTGTCAATTGCAAAGGCCCTGGGGTGCAGGAGTTCTAGCTCAGGCCCCGGGCGGCCAGGCCAGCGAGGAGACTGCCTGGAACCTGCAGAGGGGCTAGAGTGACGGAGGCAGGCAGGGCAGCCTTTGCAGGGCTGAGCCAGGGACTCTGCATTTTGTTCTGAGTGTAGGCAGGGGTTAACTCTGGGGCTGTGGCTTTAAGGGCAGGTGCAGAAGCCCCTCTACTTTTGTCTGGGGATCTTGCTTGTGGCGCACCCTGAAAAAGAGAACCTCGCTGCTCTCAGTGGAGTTGCCTGAGATGCTACTACTGCCCTGCCTCAAGGTTCCTCCACCCCCTGCTCCCCTCAGGCCCTCTCTGACCTCCCACAGAACCGAGGAATAGAAGTACCCCCAGGACTTGGCCCATGAGACCACCAGCACCCGTCTCCTGGAAAGCTCATTGGCAAGTACCGTGAGTGACAGGTGATAGGCCCAAGTGAAGGGACCACGGACCAGCATGAATTATGTGAGGACAGGAAAGGGCTCATATTTACAACCTCTATAGCCGCTCACATTTCTAGGAAAGCTACCAAGACCCCCAGGAGATAAAGGGACATGGAGGAGAAAACCCCAACATCAAAGCGACTCATGGAGCCATATTCAGTCCCACAGCTTCCTTCGGCTGGAACGGAAACCAAGCACTGTCTCGAAACTGACATCCAGGCTGGGCGCGGTGGCTCACACCTGTAATCCCAGCACTTTGGGAGGCCGAGGTGGGCGAATCACGAGGTCAGGAGATGGAGACCATCCTGGTTAACACGGTGAAACCCCATCTCTACTAAAAATACAAAAAAATTAGCCAGACCTGGTGGCAGGAGCCTGTAGTCCCAGCTACTTGGGAGGCTGAGGCAGGAGAATGGCATGAACCTGGGAGGTGGAGCTTACAGTGAGCCGAGATCGAGCCACTGTGCGCCAGCCTGGGCAACAGAGTGAGACTCCGTCTCAAAAAAAAAAAAAAAAAAAACTGCCATCCAGGCCGGGCGTGGTGGCTCATGCCTGTACTCCCAGCACTTTGGGAAGTCGAGGTAGGCGGGAGTTTGAGATCAGCCTGGCCAACACAACAAAACCTCATCTCTATTAAAAATACGACAATTAGCTGGGCATGGTGGCACATGCCTATAATCCCAGCTACTCGGGAGGTTGACATGGGAAGATGACTTGAACCCAGGAGATGGAGGTTGCAGTGAGCAGAGATCACACCATTGCACTCCAGCCTGGGTGAAAGAGTGAGACACTGTCTCAAAAAAACAAAAAAACAAACAAAACCTGCCATCCGGCCTGGGCAACATGGAGAGGCCCCATCTCCACAGAAAATGTAAAAATTAAAAATTGGTGGGGCGTGGTGGTGCATGTCTGTAATCCCAGCTACTCGGGAGGCTGAGGTGAAAGGATTGCTTCAGCCCAGGAGTGCAAGGCTGCAGTGAGCTGAGATTGCACCACTGCACTCCAGCCCGGGGGACAGACTGAAACCCCCCATCTCAAAAAAAAAAAAAAAGGAAAAGGAAAAGACTTTCATCTAAGCCAGGCAAGTGTGAGAAACTGTCAAAGCCAAGAAGAGCCTGTGAAGATGAGCTACTCGTGACTGGTGTCCTGGCTGGATCCTGGAACAGAAAAAGGACATTAGGGGAAAACTGAGGAGCTCTGTATAAAGCATGGACTTCAGTTAATAATGATGGATCACTATTGGTTCATTGACTATAACAAGTACACCACACTAACACAAGGTGCAAATAACAGGCGACACGAAGCACGGGGTACACAGGAACTCTCTGCACTGTCTTCGTAACTTTTTGAGAAATCTAAAATTATGTTAAAATAAATGGTTTTTGTTGTTGTTGTTTCTTATTGTTGTTGTTCTAATTGTTGTCTGTTGTCATTGTTTTTTGAGACAGAGTCTCGCTCTGTCATCCAGGTTAGAGTGCAGTGGTGTGATCTCAGCTCACTGCAACCTCCGCCTCCCGGGTTCAAGCGATTCTCCTGCATCAGCCTCCCTAGTAGCTGGAATTACAGGTCCCCGCCACCATGCCCAGCTAATTTTTGTATTTTTAGTAGAGATGGAGTTTCACCATCTTGGCCAGGATGGTCTTGATCTCCTGACCTCGTGATCTGCCCACCTTGGCCTCCCAAAGTGCTGGGTTTACAGGTGTGAGCCACTGCGCCTGGCCTAAAATAAATGTTTATTAAAACTTATTAAAAACTAAAAGTTAAGTATCATTGCCTGCTTGCCAATTAATAAAGACAAAACAAAGTAGGAAAAGAACACACACACACACACACACACACACAATGTATCCAGTGCTGGTGAGGATGTGGTTAAACAGGTAGCCTCCTGTGTGCTCCAAACCGCATCAGCTGACACTTTTAAATTGATACATAATATTTTACTGTTTATGGAGTACATGTGATATTTTGTTACATGCATATGATGTGTTTGTGAGGTTTTTTGTGGCAGACACGTGTGTGTGTTTTGAGACAGGGTCTTGCTCTGTCACCCAGGCTGGAGTACATTGGTGTAATGATAGCATCAGAGCTCACTGAGGCCTCGACCTCCTGGGCTCAAGTGATCCTTCTCCCTCAGCCTCCTGAGTAACTGGGACCACAGGAGTGTGCTACCATGCCCGGCTAATTTTTTTTTTTTTTTTTTTTTTGTAGAGACAAGGTCTCACTATGTTGCCCAGGCTGGTCTTGAAATCTTGGGCTCAAGTGATCCTCCTGCCTCCACCTCCCATCTGCTGGGATTACAGGCGTGAGCCACCGTGCCTGGCCCTGTGCATAGAATATGTGACACTCAGGTAGGGTGTTTGGGGTGCCAATCACCTTGAGTACTGGTCATTTCTATGTGTTAGACACACTTCGACTGGGCGCAGTGGCTCACGCCTGTAATCCCAGCACTTTGGGAGGCCGAAGCGGGTGGATCACCTGAGGTCAGGAGTTCGAGACCAGCCTGGCCAATGTGGCGAAACCCCATCTCTACTAAAAATACAAAAAATTAGCTGGGCGTGGTGGCAGGTGTCTGTAATCCCAGTTACTCGGGAGGTTGAGGCAGGAGAATCGCTTGAACCCGGGAGGTGGAGGTTGCAGTGAGCCGAGATCATGCTACTGCACTCCAGCCTGGGCAGCAAGAGTGAAACTCTGTCAAAAAAAAAAAAAAGAAAAAAAAGAAAGAGAAAGAAGAAAGAAAGAAGGAAGGAAGGAAAGAAAGAAAGAAAGAAAGAAAGAAAGAAAGAAAGAAAGAAAGAAAGAAAGAAAGAAAGAAAGAAAGAAAGAAAAGATTTCAAGTCTTCTTCTAGCTACTTTGAAATATAAAACACATTATTGTTTACTTTTGAGGACCTTAAATTTATAGCCCCCAAATCCAGAGATTCTGTTTCTGAAGATAACATCCAAAATACAGAAAAAAAAATGCACAAAGATGTTCATCACAGCATTGTTTATAACAGAAATAAACTTGGAAACCATCTAATATTAGAAACAGAGCAGAGTGGTTAAATAAGCTATGGCCTATTATATCCGCATTCTTAACAGAAGTCACAATATTTACAAAGATCGTGTAATATTGTGGGAAAATGGCAGAGTATATTTATTAAGTGGGAAAAAGTTATATTTGCAGGATGATTCATTCATCCATCTATCAATTCAGCAAATAAACATGTATGGAAGGCTTGGCTATGCCAGGCAGGCCCTACACTGAAGAGCTGGGATGTCATGGCAGAAGCAGACCACAGGCCAGCAGTTATCACCTGCTGGAGTAGAGCGCTGATGGGGGTGGCGCTGATGGGGGTGGCCCTGCTGGGCCCTGGAGCACGAGAGCCAGGCAGCTTTTCAAAGATGAGATGCCTTTGAAATGGTGGCATCAGAGAAGGTGGGGACAGCCTTTGCAGGGGGTGCGTAGAAGAAATGGAATCTGAGGAGTGGAGCATGACCAGATGGTCCTGGTGGGTGGAGCACTGTGCAGAGGCAGCCAGAGTCCAACCAAAGCCATCAGACCGTCTAATCCAGCACTGGGGAGCCATGGAGGGTGAAGGAGGCAGCAATGGGATCGGATTGCCTCAGGAGCATCTCTCAGGAGTCACCTCGAGTTGCCTGTCCTCCCACATTGTGGCAAGACCACTCACCGTGACCCACATCCTTTGTAAGAGGAAGACCCCCCCACCCCCGCCCCAGGACCTATCAGGGCCTTCATCTCAGGAGCTTTTCTGCCACCACATTCCTGGCCTGGGTGATCAAGATGGACGGAGTGTGGGCCCCTTCGGGGTGCCACGGTCACTGCTTCTGGCGTGTCCACATCCCCAGAGTCCAACAGCCCCTTCCCCTGGGACTACAATGGCTCGTGGGAAACCAAACATCCTCTGGCTCCGGCCCCCGCACCCCCGACAACAGGCTGACTTGACGGCTGTCCTAGGCCCCTCCCGCCTCCGCCCAGGCCCCGCGTCCTGGGAAGTAGAGTTGTACAATTAGGGGCCGGGGGCGAGACAGAGGATATCAAAGAGTCTGCTCACCCCCAACCCAAAGCACACGCATCTGTGCTGAAGAGGGATCCCCATGGGTCCTGGGGGGCACCTCTGCTGTGACCCAGGGCAGGACCTGCTGCCCACAAATGCCCACCGGCTCCAAAAGGTGCCAGGTAGATAGACATCAGATCATGCCACCAACCCATGCACAGGACTCTGCCTCCCTTGTCCACATTCTTGTTGAGGCCTCACTGCAAGGGAAGGAGGAAGTGAGGCTCAGAGAAGGTGAGTAACTTGCCTATAGTCACACAGCAAGCGATGAGCAAAGTGGAGCTCCTCAGAGGTCTCCCACCAAGGAGGCCATGTGGTTGCTTCTAGAAATGCAGCAAACCAGCTCACAATGTTGTACAGCACCCGGAGCGGCCTCTGTCAGGCAACCGAGACTCCATTGACCTTCTGCCACACAGGCTCACCAGCCTAATGACCCTCACTCCTGCTGACGCGCTGGCCCACGTCCTTGGCCACTAAAGGCCAGGGCCCAGATGCTCACCCTCATTCCCGGGCCTGCAGCAGTCGGCCTGATTTGTTCCCAATTCGGCCCGGGCCCACTGTACTCATAACAGCAACCAGGAAACTCAATGAATCCTAAAACTCACCGATGAAATACGAACCTCCAAGACAGAGCTGGTGTTCTCATGGAAACGTTGTCTGCTTTGGAAAGATTCTGTGAAAATGAGTTACCAAAAAGTCATGCTGGCCAACTGGGATGGCTGGGACTACAGGAAATGATGAGAGGAGAAATTCACAAGCGCGTCCAGATCCTGCTCGCAGGTTGTTTGTGAGCCTCTTAAAACGGCTTGCCCTGAACTACCAGGTTCACTTCCCTGTGGCTCATTGTACCCGAGTCTCCGCTATCTTTCTGGTTGATGTACATAACGTGATTCTCCATTTCTTGGCACCAGTGGCTAGTTTCAAGAAGAATTTTTGCCAGCGACTCACACCTCTGCCTCGCCTGGGAGG
Source organism: Chlorocebus sabaeus (assembly GCF_047675955.1). Lineage (NCBI taxonomy): Eukaryota > Metazoa > Chordata > Mammalia > Primates > Cercopithecidae > Chlorocebus > Chlorocebus sabaeus. The sequence goes on from NC_132904.1 coordinate 4,751,212, forward strand.
TGCTTGCCGCAACCAGAAAGCTCTGCTTTTAACACAAAGCTGACCGAGCCCCCACCCAAGCCCAGCCGAGCCAGCCTTTTTAAAGCCCTGCTAGCTTGCAGCCTCTTGGATTCAGCCCCCAGGGCTGCTGCCTGGGGTTCCCTCAGCAAGGCTGCCCGTGTCTCCTCCAGGCCTTTGCCCAGGCTGTGCTTCCTGCCCGGAAGCACTCACTGCTCAAGCCCAGCTCTAGGTCGACCAGATATCACTTCTTGGAGGACACCTCCCTGGCCCTTAGACTAGGTCAGTGGCTACTGGCCTCCATCAGACCCTACCTGTAGAACCCTCTCTTCCTCTTCCATAATCCTCACCCTACAGGTAATTCCTAGCTCTTTGTCTGCTTCTCCCCTGGGATGTGTCAGCTTCCCCACGGTGCGCATGGTGGCGTATCTGCTGTGTCCGCAATGCCTGGAGCCAAACGTGCACCCACAGAAGTGCAGCCAACATTTGTTGAATGACTCGCTAGGATTCAAAGTGGGCAAGGGACTCCCTAGACTCTAGGCCTGATGCCATCACAGGGTCAGTAAGAGGGAGGCGATGTGGTCTCGAGTTCACAGCCCGAGGGTGGCTTTGCAAGGGGGTTCCCCCACGCAAGGCTGGCTCCTAGGCCTCGTACACCCACTAGGCTTCTGCTCCTATCGCTCTGGAGGGCTCACGGCTGCCACTTATTGTCACCCTGATGCTGGGGCCCAGCTGAGGCATTGAGGAGCACTTGTCCAGAGATTGGCTTCCCAAGGTGGGAACATGGAGGAGGCAGCCCAGAGCCAAGCGTGAGACACACACACCCGAGTCACTTGGCAGTTTGCTGTCTTTGGAGCATGGTGCCATCTCTTTAGTAGAATTTGAAGTGGCATTGCTTTATCCGTGGGAGCCCTTTCTGCTTGCTTTTTTTTTTTTTTTTTTTTTTTACGGAATCTTACTCTGTTGCCCACGCTGACAGGCAGCAGTGTCATCTCGGCTCACAGCAACCTCTGCCTCTGGGGTTCAAGTGATTCTCATGCCTCAGCCTCCCAAATAACTAGGACCACAGGCGCATGCCACCATGCTCAGCTAATTCTTATATGTTTAATAGAGACAGGGTTTCACTATGTTGATCAGGCTGGTCTCGAACTCCTGACTTCAAGTGATCCACCCACCCTGGCCTCCCAAAGCGCTGGGATGACAGACGTGAGCCACCACACCCGGCTCTGCTTGCTTTTTTTCAAAAAAAAAAGTTTCCTCCAGGAGTGTGGCGACTCACGCCTGTCATCCTAGCACTTTGGGAGGCTGAGGCTGGCGGATCACCTGAGGTCAGGAGTTCGAGACCAGCTTGGCTAACGTGGTGAAGCCTCATTTCTACTAAAAATACAAAAAATTAGCTGGGCATGGCGGTGCACGCCTGTAATCCAGCTACTTAGGGAGGCTGAGGCAGGAGAATCGCTTGAACCTGGGAGGCGGAGGTTGCGGTGAGCAGAGATCCCGCCACCGCACTCCAGCCTGGGCAAAAAGATCAAAAATCCATCTCAAATAAATAAATAAATAAAAAGTTTACTCAGTTATTATGTGTATATTCTATTAAAGGCCCCCCTCCCCCCAAAATTTAGGTGAGCAAAGCCAGCAGCATCTGGGCCTGGAAATCAAGGGGAGGCGAATCCATTTATCTGGGAGCTGCAGCCTCCCAGGGAATTCAACTGCAGTGAGGGGCTCCTGGGCTCCCACATTTCCAAGCAGACTTCATGGAGTGACTCACCGGGGGGCCGGGGGACCGGTCACTGCTCCTTATTCAGCTGGGCACTCTCAGCACCTCCTAAGACCAGCCCTGTGATTTCATGAAAAACGTAAGCACGTCTGTGGAACTGAGAAGCCGCAGGCACCTCGGAGGGCCAGCCACGTTTATTTTGGTGTTTGCCCGTCGGAATTTCAGCTGAGCCCTCTGAGCCCTCCTCGAAGCTGCAGATGCCAGGGGCCGTATTTAACTTGAATGGGCTGCTAGGAAGAAGTGCGGGCCTGGCCTGACCTGGTTCTCAGGGAACGACCCCAGGCCTGCAGCAGCTATTTTAAAGGAGGCTGCCATTTGGTCTTTGCCAAAATAGTTGAAAGAAGACCCCAGAATAGCAGGCTGGGTCTGCCCTGGCTTAGAAGCCGCATCTCAGGCTTAGAGGCAGGCGCGTGGGATGTCAGGGAGCAGGCGGCAGAGGCAGAAAAAGGCCTCTTGTCACCGAGGCCAGAGGCCCAGGAATGGCCCTTGGCTGCCTGCTAGGACCCTGCATCCCTGGCCTCGAAGAGGGGGGAAGCCCCGCAGGCTGATGGGGAGAGGCAGGACTGGCTTGGGAGAGCAGACCAGAATGGACGCCTGCTCTTTTAGGCGTGAGCTCACCTAACATCAGCCGCCACCCACTGCCCTAAGATGTGAGTGAGTACTAAGATTGCCCGCTTTACAAATGAGAAGACTGAGGGTCAGAATCTGCCCAAGGTCTCACCCAGAGTGAGGGAGAGCCAGGTGGTCCTCACAGGCCTCGGAGTCTGCAATGAGCCCGTGAACTCCCCCAATCCAATGGCAGCAATCATAATGACCATGGCAGGTGGGGAAATACTAATTTACTAACATGGGTGACTCCACCTGTTGTTCCCTGAGCCCTGGGGTGGGGATAGGAGAGGGGGTGAGGGAGCCCTTGCTCCCCCAGGCAGGGCTCAGCTTGGCCTCCCCACAATAGATTAGCCTGCAGTGCAGAGAGCACTTTCTATCCAGCGTGGTCCCTAAGGGCAAGCTGCCTGCTTCATCCCATCCAGAAGAAAAGCCAACCCTGTAAGGCAAAATGCCTCTGGCACCTGCTGGGAATTGGCTTCCGGAAGGAATTTTCCAGGACACTGACTCATTGAGGTTTTCCTTTGCCCATGCTGACTTTAAGACACCACTTGGTACCTGTCACATATGCTTGGGGAAGTCACCTCCTCTCTAGGCCTCAGTTTCTTTACTGGTGAATTGAGATGGATCATCCCCACCCAACTCTTGGGGTTGGTGAATGAATGGGAAACGGGGTTTCCACTGGCAGGCTGATGGGGGGCACCATGTCCAAGGGCTGGGCTGTCTTCCCTGCACCCTCGCCCTCTACCCAGCATTGCTGGATCGTGCTGTGATCCACCCCATCCTGTGGGTCCCTCAGGGTCAAATGCAGCTCTTTACACCGCCAGCCTCGGAGACAGAACATCAGCCGTTTTTTGCACAGCTGGTCACAGGGTGAGTCGAGGCCCCAGTGCTGTAGATGTCCAGGCACAGTATCCAGGCACAGGTGTCCAGGCACAGTATCCAGGCACAGGTGTCCAGGCACAGTGTCCAGGCACAGGTGTCCAGGCACAGGTGTCCAGGCACAGTATCCAGGCACAGGTGTCCAGGCACAGGTGTCCAGGCACAGGTGTCCAGGCACAGGTGTCCAGGCACAGGTGAGTTCCCGGAGCCCTCCTGGTGTGCTCTGAGAGCATGAGCTGGCCATGCAGGCTGCTCTCGAGTTCAGGGTGCTTGGTGGTGAGAGTGGAACAGGTCAGGTGGCTCCAGTCCTGCTTGCCCCGAACCGTGCAGGGGTGTACCCCTCACCCCAGGGCAATAGTGAGGGGCACTTCCTTTCTCTCTGAAAAGGCCCAGTTTGGACTGGCCTGTGGTCACCTTGTGATAGGTGACTGGACTTGAAAAGTCAGGCAAAGCTTCCCAGAAAGGTCAAGGTTGAACTGAGGTCTGATGGGCACATAGGGGAAGGAGTAGTTCTCTGAAGCGTCTCTGCTCCATCCCAAAGGCCACACCCGCAGCTGGAGCCCCCACTTCCTCCTGCCTGGTGAACGGGAGGAACAGAGCACCTAGCCGTGGTTCCTTTTCCCCACCTTCCCTTTCACAGCCTCTTTCTCTCATTTTACAAAAGAAAGGAGCGCTTGTTAGGTGCTGGAGCCTCAGGGCACCAAACAAAGCTGCAATGAGGACCAGCAGCCGACACTCCTTCCAGCTCTCCCAGGCCTGGAAGCAGCCCGGGGAGGGTGCAGGGTGGCGGCAGGAGTGGCTACCTGTTTGGCCTGCCCTGGGGAGCTCCTAACAGACGCCTTGGGAGTGAAGGGCCAGAGGCCTGCCTATTTCTTTCAATCACCTGTGCCCTTGACAAAGATGCATCAGAGCAGAGGTGCCCAATCTTTATTTATTTATTTATTTATTTATTTATTTATTTATTTATGAGATAGAGTTTTGCTCTTTTTGCCCAGGCCGGAGTGCAATGGCGTGATCTCCGCTCACCCCAACCTCCACCTCCCAGGTTCAAGTGATTCTCCTGCCTCAGCCTCCCGAGTAACTGGGATTACAGGCGTGTGACATCACGCCCGGCTAATTTTGTATTTTCAGTAGAGACGGGGTTTCTCCATGTTGGTCAGGCTGGTCTAGAGCTCCAGACCTCAGGTGATCCTCCCGCCTTGGCCTCCCAAAGTGCTGGGATTACAGGCGTGAGCCTATTTATTTAATTTTCGAGACAGAGTTTCACTCTTGTCGCTCAGGCTGGAGTGCAATGGCACGATCTCAGTTCACTGCAACCTCTGCCTCCGCATTCAAGCGATTCTCCCTCCCTCAGCCTCCTGAGTAACTGGGATTGCAGGAGCTTGCCACTACGCCCAGCTAATTTTTGTATTTTTAGTAAAGACAGGGTTTCACCATGTTGCCCAGGCTAGTTTCGAACTCCTGACCTCAGGTAATCCGCCCACCTCCCAAAGTGCTGGGCCACTGATCCCAGCCACTGATCCCAGCTGGGTGTCCAATCTTTTGGCTTCCCTGGGCCACACTGGAAGAATTGTCTTGGGCCACACATCAAATGCACTAACAATAATGATAACTGATAAGCAAAAAAAAAAAATCTCAAAATGTTTTAACAAAGTCTATGAATTTGTGTTGGACCACGTTCAAAGTCGTCCTGGACTACTTGTGGTCCCAAGGCCACAGGCTGGAAAAAGAGGCCCAGGAAAGGAGGCAAAAATCCTGGTGCGCCTGGAGGTCGCCAGGTGCCCAGCTCCAGGCAAGGATCTGGCCCTTTCTCTTCATCTCTGCATCTCCTCCTACCTCATAGGGTCAGAAATCAGAAGCAGGGGGTATACTCTGGAGATGCAGATTAACTCGCTTGTTTGAATTGGAAAATACAGTCAGAGGTCTTCCAGTGGTAAGTGGGACATGGCTCTCACTGAGAAGACTGGCTTTACTGATTCTGTGGCTATACGGGGGAAGCTGTCTATGTGTTGCATAGGTTGTGTCTGCAGTTGCAAGGTTCAGAAAGAAATAGATATAAACCCGCAATGCTTTGGAAGCTTTGTATCACTATAGTACTGGCAAAGCCATGTTGAAATTAGCAATAGTTTCATTCCCAGTCTCCCCCATTTTCATTATATCAGGTTTAATAAGTCTCCTCCAAGTTAAAGAGTAACTGGTATAATTAATTGTTCTTTAATAGGTCTTGGTAAAAAAGACCTTCGGGCCGGGCGTGGTGGCTCACACCTGTAATCCCAGCACTTTGGGAGGCCAAGGCAGGTGGATCACAAGGTCAGGAGTTTGAGACCAGCCTGACCAAGGTGGTGAAACCCTGTCTCTATTAAAACCACAAAAATTAGCTAGGCATGGTGGCAGGCGCCTGTAATCCCAGCTACTTGGGAGGCTAAAGCAGGAGAATCCCTTGAACCTGGGCGGCAGAGGTTGCAGTGAGCCGAGATTGCACCACTGCACTCCAGCCTGGGTGACAGAGTGAGACTCTGTCTCAAAACAAACAAACAAAGAAAACCTTTGGAGAAAATTTCCTGAAGTTGAGAAAGTGCAATTCCAATGACTGGTGAGTCTTTGCTGTCAACGAATTAAGAGAGGAACTGCCAACCAGCCTAGGCAACACAGTGAGATCCCAAATCTACCAAAAAAAAAAAAAAAAAATTTAACTGGGCGTAGTGGCACATGCCTATAGTCCCAGCTTCTTGGGGAGCTGAGGTAAGAGGATCGCTTGAGCTGGGGTGGTTGAGGCTGAAGTGAGGGGAGATTGTGCCACTGTACTCCAGCCTGAGTACAGAGGGAGACTCTGTCTCAAAGAATTTAAAAAGAAAGAAAGAAAGAAAGAAAGAGCTGCTGAAGGTGTCAGCAGATAGAGCAGGAGACAACATTTTTTTGATATAAACCAGGTGATTTTGAGTGTATACCTTGGCAAGTGTTCAAATCCTTGAGTGACCTCACCATAACAAAACTGAAATTCTGTCTCTTCCACCTGAGAACAAGGCTTCTTGGCTTTGCCATCAATAGAAATGGAAAATGTGAATGAAATTGAGGCCAGACCCCATATTATTCTAGCAATAAGTAATGGTCATATGGAATTTTTTTTAACCCTGCCCTAGGTCACATGAAAAGGTTCATTTCTACGAGAATTTTATGTGTACTCTTTATCAATTATGTGATATTACATTCACAGCATTTTGATTAACTATGTATTAGTAAAAATTGTTTAAAGTAAAACCCAGAACAAAACCATTTAATGCTAACAGTCATAAGAAATTCGTTTGTTTGTTTGTTTGTTTTGAGATGAAGTCTCGCTCTGTCACCTGGGCTGGAGTGCAGTGGTGTGATCTCAGCTCACTGCGACCTCCGCCTCCTGGGTTCAAGTGATTCTCTTGCCTCAGCCTCCCAAGTAGCTGGGATTACAGGGGCATGCAAATTTTTATATTTTTAGTAGAGACAGGGTTTCACCATGTTGGCCAGGCTGGTCTTGAAATCCCGACCTCAGGCAATCTACCCGCCTCGGCCTCCCAAAGTGCTGGGATTACAGGCATGAGCCACTGTGCCCGGCCTAGGAAATAAGTGTTTTAAATATTTCATTTATTGCAGAGAATAATGATAGAGTAAGCAGCCAGGTGCTGTAGCTCATGCCTATAGTCCCAGCACTTTGGGAGGCCAGGGCGGGTGGATCACTTGAGGTCAGGAGTTTGAGACCAGCCTGGCCAACATGGTGAAACCCCGTCGCTACTAAAAATACAAAAATTAGCCCTGCGTGGTGGTACATCTGCACATCTGTAACCCCAGTTACTTGGGAGGCTGAGGCAGGAGAATCGCTTGAACCCGGAAGCCGGAGGTTGCAGTGAGCTGAGATCGTGCCACTGCACTCTAGCCTGGGCAACAGAGCAAGACTCTATCTCAAAAAGAAAAAAAAAAAGAATAATAATAAAATGATCAATAAAAAACTTTTGAGGTTAAAATTACCCTTGAATATTTGGGTGAAATTGATGTGGGAAACAGAATGAAAATATAAATATAAAGATAATGGGTGAGGGTTTATAATTTTTATCTGCTGGAGTAAAGCTTATTCATGTATTTTTTTCTAAAATAAAAGATGGCAGATGTCAAACTGGTATGGCTATAGACTCCATTGCACACATTTTTTTTTTTTTTTTTTTTTTGAGACGGAGTCTCGCTCTGTCACCCAGGCTGGAGTGCAGTGGCCGGATCTCAGCTCACTGCAAGCTCCGCCTCCCGGGTTCACGCCATTCTCCTGCCTCAGCCTCCCGAGTAGCTGGGACTACAGGCGCCCGCCACCTCGCCCGGCTAGTTTTTTGTATTTTTTAGTAGAGACGGGGTTTCACCATGTTAACCAGGATGGTCTCGATCTCCTGACCTCGTGATCCGCCCGTCTCGGCCTCCCAAAGTGCTGGGATTACAGGCTTGAGCCACCGCGCCCGGCCCCATTGCACACATTTTTAAAAGTAACAGAAGAGGCTGGGCGTGGTGGCTCACGCCTGTAATCCCAACATTTTGGGAGGCCAAGGCGGGTGGATCACTTGAGGCCAGGAGTTCAAGACAAGCCTGACCAACATGGTGAAACCCTCTCTCTACTAAAAGTACAAAAATTAGCCGGACATGGTGGTGAACGCCTGTAATCCCAGCTACTCAGGAGGCTGAGGCAGGAGAATTGCTTGAACCTGAGAGGCGGAGGTTGCAGTGAGCCAAGATCGCACCCCTGCACTCCAGCCTGGGTGGCAGAGTAAAACTCTGTTTCCCCAGAAAATTAATTAATTAATTAATTAAAAGTAACAGAAGGCCCAGGGCAGTGACTCATGCCTGTAATCCCAGCACTTCGGGAAGCTGAGGTGGAGGATTGCTTGTGTCCAGGAGTGCCACACTAGACTGGGCAACAGGGTGAGACACCATCTCTACAAAAAATAAAACGAAATTAGACAGGCATGGTGGCGTGCACCTATAGCCCCAGCTACTTGGGAGACTGAGGTGGGAGGAACCCTTGAGCCTGGAAGTTTGGGGCTTCAGTGAGCCATGATTGTTTCACTGAACTCCAGCCTGGAACACAGTGGGACCCTGTCCGCCCTCAAAAAAAGACTAGAACGACAAAAAACAGTAAGAGTATTTTAAATCATTAATATTTGAAATGTACTAGACATTACCCTCATCCCTCTGAGCCCTTGTCCCTGCTGAAGTCCTCCCATCTGATCTCCTATATCCTTGGACAAAGAAACACACACATATCCCAAGAATCAAGTAATGCTTTTCAGACTGAGGTCAATCTAAATCCAAATTTGAGTGAAGGGGTGGGTGCATCCTGCCTTCAGTGATCCAGATTTACGAGCCCACATAAGTTATAACACCAAGTTCAGAACTGCCTGAGAGCAAAGGAGACGTGACTTCTGTGTGAACAGGGGACTCCTCCCTGATAGGGGAGGGCGGGCCCCAAAGCTTCACTCTAGTTTCTGTGCTATGATCACTTGAGCATCCCTCTCAATCCCAACGGCAAGATTCCAGAATGTTCCCATCCAGGTGCCACCATAGACACCTTTCCTAGGGTCCCCCCTAGATCTAGACCTCAGGCAACACCTCTCCCGGGGGAGGGACGGAACCTGGCTTTGCCGTCCTGGAGGGAGAGACGGGGAAAGAGAAGGAACTCACCTGGGGCATGGATGTCTCACAACAGCCAGGGCTGGGTGGTCAGGCCTTCCCCAGGCCTCGAGTCCATCCAGGGAGAGGGAGGGGAAGGGAGGGTACAGTTGCCAAGACTGACTTTGGATAGAACTTTTCTTCCATCTCCTCCCTACCAGGATGCTTCCCTTGAGGGGCCTGTGGTCTGAAACCCGGGGAACGGGGAGCCTTTCTGCTTCCCACTGGTATTTCCCGTCTTCTCTCATGGAGACACGCGGAATCCCACACCCAGCCGTGGTGTTGGGGAGGAGAGTGGGCCTCTCTTCCATGTTGCTGGGAGACCCTGAGCAGGAGGAAAGGGAAGAAGCAAGTTGGGAGGAGTGCACCCCCACCACCCTGAGGGTCTGCCCACCAGGCCTGTGGGGTGCCCCTTCTGCTGGGGAAGGCTGTGACCTCAAGGATTCCCTGGCATGCTCCATGGGGTGAGCTGAGTCCATGGCACCCTGGCTTTCAGCACCCCTTAACGGAATCCGAAACCCTTCCTGGGTCCACAGAGTCCTACCCCCCTCCGACCTCATGCACCCACTCAGCTTCCACACACTGGCTTCCGACCTCATGCACCCACCCAGCTTCCACACACTGGCTTCCGACCTCATGCACCCACTCAGCTTCCACACACTGGCTTCCTGGAACTCCCACTCTTCCACCTTGGCTGGCTCGTATTCACCCTTTCTTTAGGTCTTGGTTGAAATGACCCAGTCCCTAGACCCTGTGACTCTCCTGAGTGGGCACTCCATAAAGGCCCACTTGGCTGATGGAGTGCCGGACCCCTGAGCAGGAAAGGTGGGTCCTTAGGTAACAGGGGAAATGTCCTTTCCTTCTCTGGCCTTCCACTGTCATCTGTGAAAGGAGAGGGTCATTTTAGCAGCCCCTGCATGAGTAGGTCCCTAGGCAACATGGGGGAGCCCTTTTCCTCTTGGCCTTCCACTGTCTTCTGTGCAAGCAGTGGGTCATTTTAGCAGCCCTTGGGTGAATCCCTTCTGGCTCTGACCACTTTTTATTGGAAATACTAACGAGCCTGCAGGGATTTGGAGGCTTGGTGGTCTGTTTTGTGATCCTCCAAATGAACAAATCAATCGGGGTTGTGATATCAACTCATGGAGCTTAAGCCCCACTCTGGAGCTGACAGAGGAGCTTCACCTGCACAGTTCGAACCCCCGACATCCCTGTGAGGCAGACAAGGTCCAGATCACGAGCTCCATTTTGCTGCAGGGGAAACTGAGGCAGCAGCAGCGTGGTCAGGGGCCTGACTTTGGCGGCCACAGCCGAAGTGTGAGTTTTGGCTTAGCTCTTTGCTAGTTCCGTGACCTTGAGTGAGCTGCTCAGAGGCTTTGAGCCTGGGTTAATTCTTCTGTGAAATGGTGATGACCAGCAGGGCCACACCCTACAGGGCTGGGTGAGAAGAAAAGACGATCAGCCTTGCAAAGCAGCCCCACCCTGCACCAAGCCCGCTCCCTGCCAGCCCCTGATGAATGTAGCAGTGATGACTTTTATCTGGAGAGGTGCTGGCAATCATGCCAGCCCACAGCCCTGGATAAGACACCGTGCACTTTACATGTCTAATTCTTCTAATTCCCTAGCAAGCAATGAAGGCAGACATCATTGTCCTGAGAGGCTCACCAAATCACCCACATTCCCTCGGTGAGCGAGAGAGGCCAGGACCTGGCTCCCCAGACCCGTGCCCAAGCTGGGCAGTCACACGGCTCAACCAGTGCTGCCTGCGGGCACACATCGCCATGTGCCTGCCTGTTCTAAGGGCTGACCCACATTCTCTCATGTGACTATTCCAGAAGCCCCCTGAGGCGAGAACTCTGATTTTCCACATTTTACAGATGAGGAAACTGAGGCACGGTTTGTCTTCCATCCTCCCAGGGTTGCGTATCTGATATGTGCAAAAGATCTGCACGCATGTGCACAGGGAGGCAGCTGCTTTTATGGATCCGCAGTCATTGAAACTGCCCCCAAAGCCTGTTGCCCAGACCTGGCTGGGCCACCTTCAGAGGAGAAGAGAAACAGGGCAGAATAACGAGAGAGGGGAAACTCTCCTGGACACAGAACTGGGTAAGACATCGCTACGAGCCAAGGAGTGACCTGCTGTCTCTTTAATGCCCTGGGATCAAGGTAACTTGAAAAGAACAGCAACAACAAAACAAAACAAAACAAAAACATGCAAAACAGTATAGCAGTTTCTCAAAAACTTAAACATAGAATTATCACCTCTTCCAGCAATTCCGTTTCCGGGTATATCCCCACAAGAAATGAAAGCAGGAACTCAAGCAGATATTTGCACACCCGGGTTCACAGCAGCATCGTCCACAGCAGCCAAAAGGTGGGAGCAGCTCAGGGACCGCTGACAGATAAGTAAATAAATAAAATGCGGTCCATCCATACCTGGAATATTATTCAGACTCAAAAAAAGAAAAAAAGAAAGCAAATTCTGACACACGCTACGTCGTGGGTGAATCTTGATGATATTATGCTAAGTGAAATCAGCCAGACACAAAAAGAACAAACATTGTATCATTCCACTCATGAGGTCCCTAAGTAATCAAATTCCTAGAGACAGAAAGCGAAGATGGTGGGTGCCAGGGCTAGGGGTCAGAATGGGGAGCGAGTGTTTAATGGGCAGGAGTTTCAGTTTGGGAAGATGAAAACCATCTGGAGACGGATGGTGGTGATGGTTGCACTAAAATGTGAGTGTCCTTAATGCCACTTAACCGTGCACTTAACAATGGCTAAAATTGGAGTGTGGTGGGGCGTGGCGACAGAGGGTGTATAGGAACTCTCTGTACATTCCTCTCAATTTTGCCGTGAACTTAAAAGTGCTCTCAAAAAAGTCTTTTAAAAATATTTAACATCAGTCCAGACACAGTGGCTTACCCCTGTAGTCCCAGCACTTTGGGAGGCCAAGGCGGGTAGATCATGAGGTCAGGAGATCGAGACCATCCTGGCTAACGTGGTAAAACCCCGTCTCTACTAAAAATGAAAAAATTAAAAAAAAATTAGCTGGGTGTGGTGGTGCGCACCTGTAGTCCCAGCTACTCAAGAGGCTAAGGCAGGAGAATGGCGTGAACCCGTGAGGCGGAGCTTGGAGTGAGCCGAGATCACGCCACTGCACCCCAGCCTGGGGGACAGAGTGAGATTCACAGAGTGGTGCCCAATTAACACCATTTTTTAAAAAGTTAAAAAAACAATTGGCTCAATCTCCCCTTGTTCTGAAGGTCCTAAAGAAAAACACGCCACTTGTCTTAGGGTGCTTCGGCTCAGTGTAGACCAGTCTATCCCACCGGCCTTATCATCCTCCTGGACTTTTGCCAAAAGACGTCATTGTGAGGGTGTCTTGCTAAAGCCAAGAAAGGGAAGTTGAATTGAGAAAGTGGTTGAGCCATTTACAAAGTTTATACAGCCTGGGCCCTTGCCCGGGGCTGAGCTCAGTCATTTTGCCCTGAGGACTAGAAGCGGATTTGTATGCAGCACTGTCTTTTTTATTATTATTACTATCAAGCCAACTAAGTTCTTAACAGCTGAGGTGGTGGGTCTGAGAAGCCTCTTCACTCCTTCACAGGAGAAGGACCATCCACATGAAGATCCTACATTGTTGGGTTTTTTTGTTTGTTTGTTTTTGGAGGTCAAAAAAGGTCACTGTTAGGAGGCTTTCTGGGCCTTTGCTCCTCTCCCTCAATTTATTACCCCTCCAGTGGCTGATGACGTACAGGGAGCCTTCCACCCGATAATGACATGGTTTTGTTTATTTCACAAATTCCCAGCATTTACTGTTAACCAGGCCCAGGCTGAACCACCCCCAAGGGGCTTACAGTCTAAACAGCTCACTTTGCTCAGCCTCTTCCTAGGGTCAGACCCTGTCTTGCTAAGGCTGACATCAGTTCATGCCCATTTCACAGACGGGGAAACTGAGAATGCTAAGAAGTGAAATGGCATAAGGTTATACAACTAACAAGGAGACAGCCTAAACTTGAACCCAACCGGAAGCCCAACATGGCCCCAAGCCTTCCTCGAACCCCAGGACTTGGCAAAGCAGGCATCCTGGGGTGAAGCATGGCAGAAGGGCTTTGGGTCCAAGCTCAGTGAGGGTCCTGTTTCTAGATCACCTGTCCAGGTGCAGTGACTCACACCTGTAATCCCAGTACTTTGGAAGGCTGAGGCGGGAGGATTGCTTGAGCTGAAAAGTTGGAGACCAGCCTGGGCAATACAGCGAGATCTCATCTCTACTAAAAAAGAAAACAGAAAATTAGCTGCGTGTGTAGTCCCAGCTACTCGGGAGACTGAGGCTGGAGGATTGCTTAAGCCCGGAAGTTTGAGGCTGTAGAGCTCTGATAGAGCCACTGCACTTGAGCCTGGGCAAAGGAGCAAGACACTATCTCAAATATATATATATATATATATTCCCTTGTCCCTCTGCTGAGAAGTAACCAGATCTGGAAAAGATTAGTCACCTCGGTTCAACTATTTCTTTCACATTAAGAGAAAAAAAAAAAAAAAAAAAAAAAGCCAATGCAGAGCTTCCCATGAGATTCTGGCAGCTCAGCCTGAGGCCTTTGCAGGTACCTCTGTGTGTCTGCCCCGGGCATAGTGGCAGATTGGGCAGGTTGCAGCGAGGATTGCTGATAGAGGAGCTCCTAGTGTACCTAGCCAGCCATTTACTCACAAACACCTATTGAGCACCTGCTGTGTGCCCAGCACTGGAGGTACAAGTGGCAACAACACAAATCCGGGCTTGCTCCATGGAGGTGACAATCGAAATGCGGCGGAGGGTCAGCTAACAAGCGCAGAAGGTTCTCTAAGAGCTCAAAGAAGCTCCAACCAGAAGGACCGGGTAGGGGATCCAGAAGGCATCCCCGAGTGGCTACTCCAAAGGAGTGGCTTCTCCATTCAGGCAAACCTGAATGGGAGAAGTCATTGGCAGGAAGATCTGGGGCCAGGGGACATCCAGTGGGAAGGAGGAGAGATGACGCGGTCAGTGTGGCGGGAACACAGGAGCAGAAGGGAAGCAGGTGGGAAGCAGGGTCAAGGGCCAGGGGCACAGAAAGGGGTCAGATGCAGATAAGTGAGTGCTTCCTGGTGCATCCTTCACCCACAATTCATCCTTACCTGTGCTTTTGTTGCCTCCCTTGGACATGTGAGGAGGCCAGGGCCTGCAGAGGTTGACAGTGTGCTCAGGGACCCCCCAGCAGCAAGGTGGAAGCCAGATTCCAGATCAGTTCTGCTGGTAATTTCCAGCTCCCAAAAGCCCTGCTGGCTGTCAGTCCCCAGTCACCAAAAGCACCTATCCTGTGTGGGTGAGCCTGTAGTTCTGGGAGATATATCAGCCGCCTGCAGGGTCCTTTGCTGAACTCACAGCAAATAGGAGAGACAGGGAGAGGTCCTCGGGAAGCCCTAAATTGAGCTTGCCATGGGAGTCCTGGGAAGAAAGGAGCCTCGTCCTATCAAAAGCAGGGGGAAGACATCAGAGGCCCTCTCCTCAGGTCAGCTGGCACAGGTGGGTCTCCAGGCCTGGGTCTCACTTCCCCAGAGGGCGTGTTCGGGTGGACCCAGGCTGAGGGAGGAAAGTCCACCTCCCATGTCATTTTGCAAATGGGGAGTCAGGGACCCAGAGATGGAAAGACCACACAGCAAGTGAGGGATGGGATCTAAGTCCCCTTCACCTGCACCCTGGCCAGGGATGTCTTCTTGGCACCAGATCTGCAGGCTCATCTGGGGGACCCAGGGACCCAGAGGCAGCCTGGTTGCATCTTAGCAGCTGTGAGCTGCAGCCCAGGAAGGCCCGGGTCTGGGTGGTGCTGCCCAGGCAGGCTGCAGGCCCAAGGAGGAACAAAGAGCCTCTAGAGGGGTGCAGAGCTGAGGCTCTGGTACTGCCAAAGACACTTGATGATCCCCAAGTGCCCCCCTTTCTGCACCTCAGAGTAGAGCCTTCAAGCCTCCCAGGTCCCCTCCAGGGGCACGAATAGGCCCCAGCAGGGTTCTGAAGAGGTCCCAGGAATCTCCCTGTGGGGATGCAGTGGAGGTGGAGGAGGCTGAGGTGGCCTGGGGACATCTCTGGTCACAGGTGCTGGTGATAGGAGAGGTGGGGTAGGCACCAAGCCCCCTGCAGCTGTGGCTAGGCCGGCCTGCAGGAAGGGCCAGCTAGGCTCCTCAGGGACCACAAAGAACAGGGGTTTTCACACCTAGGTGGGCCTGCATCTAGCTAGGTCCGTCCCCATCAGGCCATAACAGGCACAGTGGGAGGTAGAACCATGAGTCAGAGAGGGGAGCCTTCCAGAGGCCTGGCCTGGGTCCCCCCTAGACTGGGGACTCTGGCTATGGTGCATGGATATTTCTGCTGTGGAATCAGAGGAGAGGGGATGGTGAATATCCCCTCTGGCCCTGTGCCCTGCCACCTGTCCTTTCATGGAGGGGTGTGTGTGTAGGGGGTGCAGGACCAGGCCTCCCTGGGTGCATCTCTGCCACCTCGCCCTTTGGCTCAGGTGGACCCTCCACTAGGTATTCAGAACTCCAGCCCAGAAACGCGCCAAGCCTGTGGGGCCAAGACCTAGGGGGTGGGGGTGGCCTCCCTCCCGCCTGTAGCCAAAAGGCCCTCCCTTGCCCAGTCAGGCCCCGGTGTCGCTTACTGCTCTTACCCACCCCTCCTTCCCAGGCCGGTCCTCAAGGCCCCAGCAAAGAAACCAAGTTGCCGTGAGCCTCCCAAAGGCGAAGGGCAGGCAGCAGCCGCTGGCTTCTGCGCCCACTAGGAGCCTAGGGTGCCCGAGTTAGGGCTGCGCCAAGAGGTCCGGAGCAGAGAAGGAGACGGGAACTGGGACAGGCAGGGACAAAGTGCAAGAGGCAAAACTGGCTGAAAAGCAGAAGTGTAGGAGCCGCAAGGGGCGGGACGAACAGGTCCGTGGGCCGGGCGGAGCCAAGGGTGGGGGCCGGGGTCCCTCCAGGTGGCACTGGCGGCGCTAGTCCCCGGCCTCCTCCCCTCCCCCGGCCCTGATTGGCAGGCGGCCTGCGACCAGCCGCGAACGCCACAGCGCCCCGGGCGCCCAGGCGAACGCGAACGGCCCCCCGCGGGAGCGGGCGAGTAGGAGGGGTCCCCGGGCTATATATATAGCGGCTCGGCCTCGGGCGGGCCTGGCGCGCAGGGAGGCGCGCACTGCTCCGCAGGGTCCCAGCTCCAGCCGCGCGC
Organism: Chlorocebus sabaeus; assembly: GCF_047675955.1. NCBI lineage: Eukaryota > Metazoa > Chordata > Mammalia > Primates > Cercopithecidae > Chlorocebus > Chlorocebus sabaeus. The sequence goes on from NC_132904.1 coordinate 4,767,375, forward strand.
TTTACGCCCGGCTCGCCGCTCCATGCAGCCGGGGTAGCGCCCGACGCCCGGGGGCCCCGTCGCTCGCCTCCCGCTCCTCCTCGGCTACGCACTCCCGCACAAGCTCGGCTGTGCGCTCCCGCGGGCCGCCACAGGCGCAGCTCTGCCCCCCAGCTTCCCGGGCGCACGGACCGCCTGACGGACGCACGGCCCTCGGGCCGGGATGTCGGGGCCCGGGACGGCCGCGGCGGCGCTGCTCCCGGCGGTCCTGCTGGCCTTGTTAGCGCCCTGGGCGGGCCGAGGGGGCGCCGCCGCACCCATCGCACCCAACGGCACGCTGGAGGCCGAGCTGGAGCGCCGCTGGGAGAGCCTGGTGGCGCGCTCGTTGGCGCGCCTGCCAGTGGCAGCGCAGCCCAAGGAGGCGGCCGTCCAAAGCGGCGCCGGCGACTACCTGCTGGGCATCAAGCGGCTGCGGCGGCTCTACTGCAACGTGGGCATCGGCTTCCACCTTCAGGCGCTCCCCGACGGCCGCATCGGCGGCGCGCACGCTGACACCCGCGACAGTGAGTGGCGCGGCCGGGCGCGAAGGGGCGGGGGCGGAGGGCAACGGCCGCCCCGGCCAACGCGCTCAGTCACACGCTGAGGCCTCAGGGGGGCACCTGCTCGCGGGTCCTGGGAACCGGGGCGGACTCGGGCTCCGGTGCCTTCTGACGCGGGGCTGGGGACGCACACTCTTGGTTCCTGCAGCCCAGCGCAACCCCTGAGGCCGGGCCCCGCCTCCCGCCTTCGGAAGCTCGGGCTCCCAGCGCCGAATTCCATCGCCTTCGCCCGTGGGCACAGGGCGCGCGGTGCAGCCACAGGGGGCCCGAGACATGCGCCCCGGCCTGGGCCTGGCTGGGGAACCGCTGGGGTGGGCTCGCTTCTGAAGGTGTGGGACTGGGTGCGGCCGCCGCAGGTCCCCTACGCAGGCAAGCTAATCTGAGCTAGCGCAAGCTTGGGCTCCGGAGGCCCTAGGGGGCAGCTTGGGCTCCGGAGGTCCTTGGGGGCGGCTGCGCCGGGAACCTCGGTCCCTTTGTCCCCAATCCCACCCCAGAAATAGGGTGCCCGGAGGCGAACAGGCCGAGGGGCGGAGTGGTCCAGGGATCACCTGCCCCGCAATGACCTGCGCCCCGCCCCCAGGCCTGCTGGAGCTCTCGCCGGTGGAGCGGGGCGTGGTGAGCATCTTCGGCGTGGCCAGCCGGTTCTTCGTGGCCATGAGCAGCAAGGGCAAGCTCTATGGCTCGGTGAGTACCGCAGGAGTCTGGCCAGGTACCTAGTTGGGGAACAGCGAACATGGCTGGCAGGATCGTGGCTTCTCCAGCCCCACCTGTGCCTGGGTCTTGGAGGGGTGGCAGGGTCACCGGGTCACGGGACCGGCAGGGCTGCCCAGACAAAGGAAGCAGCCCCAAGGCAGGAACAATGAGGTTCCTGCCATCCCTGAGTGGGCCCCTCCCAGCCCGAGGAAAGGGCGCTGTTGAGAGCCCTTCTCTTCTCTAGTCCAGAGTGGTGGGTCTCAGCGTTGGAACTGCCGGCTTAAGGCTGGACACGAAGGGGATGAATTCTCTGGCTGCTAGGTGCAGGGCAAGTGGTGAGAGCACCAGCTGTTGTGGGCTGGCCATGTCCCTTTCTCACCCTGTGAGGGTCTTGACACCTTAACTGTGCAGGAGAGACATCTCAGCCCAGGGTGGGGTCTGGGACAGAAGGGGGTTCTGACCCCTGGCCTCAGGCTGGGTACCTTGCCCAAGAGGTGCCCCAGCCCTGACACTGCCCTGCTTTGCTCCAGCCCTTCTTCACTGATGAGTGTAAGTTCAAGGAGATGCTCCTCCCCAACAACTATAATGCCTACGAGTCCTACAAATACCCCGGCATGTTCATCGCCCTGAGCAAGAATGGGAAGACCAAGAAGGGAAACCGAGTGTCGCCCACCATGAAGGTCACCCACTTCCTCCCCAGGCTGTGACCCTCCGGAGGACCCTTGCCTCAGCCTCGGGAAGCCCCCCGGAGGGGAGTGCCGAGGGCCACCTTGGTGCACTTTCTTCGGATGAAGAGTTTAATGCAAGAGTAGGTGTAAGATATTTAAATTAATTATTTAAATGTGTATATATTGTCACCAAATTATTTATAGTTCTGCGGGTGTGTTTTTTAATTTTCTGGGGGAAAAAAAAAGACAAAATCACAAACAAAAAACCAACTCTGACTTTTCTGGTGCAACAGAGAATCTTACCACTGGATTTCTTTAACTTGTCAAAAGTTGTCACGAGTGTGCTGCTATTCTGTGTTTCAGAAAAAAAAAAAAAAGGTGACATTGGATTCCGATGTCAACCCCTGTAGTATGGCATGGAGCATCTCTCTGTCTGGAAAGGCCTGCTTGAGGCTTCAGAAGCCAGTTCAGGGAGCTCCCCGGCTTGGCTCTCTGCGAGCATCCTCAGAGGCCCACTCCCTTTGTGCCCTGTTGCTATTAATCGGGACATATCGGTTTACTTCGGGTACAGAAAGTGCGGTGTCGACGTCCTCGCTACCACTCTGTTTTTAGATCTGCCAAGACTGACCTTTGAACTTTCCTGTAGTCAATCTTCCTGGATCTACCAGATGGGAGAGACCCTTGAACAACTTTATAAACTCCTGTTTGCCTTTTTTGGATCAGCGACAGCCCCCATCGCTGTGACCATTGGGGAAAGGACGAAGCTCTTTCATAAATTCCATGGAGAGGAATTGATATCCCACTGGAAGGCTAGAAATGGACAAGATGGTGTGTTTGCAATCACAAACAAAACCCTAGTGACGAAAAATAATTTGTGATGGCAGATGCTTCTGATGGTGTGATAGAATATGTTTTTTAAAACAAACCATCAAACCCCCCTCAAAACGGCTTCCCTGTGCTTGGGGAGCTTCGGGCTAGAGCTAGCTATTATTTTTAAGTGAAATGTCCTTGTCATTGTACAAAACAATTGGTGCAGTGTTTGCGTGGAGGAGCCTGCTGCTTTCTGATGCATTCCCTGCTTAAGTGCGTTTAACATCTACCTCACAAGCCGTGAAACCCCCGGCGAAACCTGCAGAAAGCTCAGACCCGGTGCAGGAGTATGCCATCCCAAGTGGCTTTTTTTTTTCCATATGTAGCCAAAAAGGATTGCAGATAGCGTCGGTGCATCCTATTCAAACCTTGTCACGTTTGAGCTATCTTTACCCTGTGATTTACTTTTAGTAAGGGTGATCATGGTGAAAATATTTGCAGACAGCTGTTACATGCACTATATGGTCACCAAGTAACCTTATATTTTTCTTTATATATTTTACAAATGTAACCCCTGTCGTTGAAGCAACCGTGGAAGAGGCAGGGTCGGTGATGTTTAAAAAAAGTTCCGAGGTGATGGCAAACATTTAATTTTAATGAATGACTTTTTAGAGTTTATACAAAATGACCTTAGCTTGCTACCAGAAATGCTCCGAATGTTTCGTCAAGACTTTAATACTCTCCTAGGATGTTTCTGAACTGTCTCCCGAATTAACTTTATGGGAGTCTACAGACAGCAAGACTGGAAAATCTGATTGGAGTTTTTGTCTTTCACATTCCTTTTGAAAACTCTTTGTTCGAATGCAAATCATCGACTTAAAATACTATTCTTAACCAAGGCCTGGAAGAAAGAAGACACTTGCAAAGCCACTGAGACAGGACCACACATCTTAAACTGCTGTTCCTACAATGCAATAAAATGTTTTTAAGTTTTAAACCACACCCTAGGCTCCAGGAGTGTTGAGGAAAGACGCTGTTTGCAGGTCTCCATGCTGTTTGGGGTCGGGAGTGGGGGTGTGGCGGGATCATCCGTGGACTTTCTGGATTTTAATGTATTCACCTAGTGACAAACCATGATTGTGTTAAATGCCTTAAATTATTATGAGATTTCTTGTCTCAGAGCCCAATCAGATTGTCAGGAATTAGCATGTCTTAGGTTTGATCACCCTTGACCACTGCTTACAGATATTTCTTCAACAAATCATGTGTGATGCCTGTAAGGACGTAACTGTCCCTTTAAAATATTGTTTTCCTATTGCTGCGATGGGGATTCAAGGTTCCTGTATGTGCCACTGTTTTCAGAATCTGTAGTTTTATACAGGTGCCGACCCTCGTTGTGATGTATGTGCTGTGCACACTGACATGCCGAGCGCAATGATAAGCGTTTATCGTGTATAAAAGATGCCACTGGACTGGATGTACACAATGGGGAAAGGAATTAAAAACTATTAAAACTGTGCCTGGAAATGCCAAGACCTGGTTCCCTCCCCCTGTCTTCCAGGGGTCTTTCTATTTGAGGCCTGAGCCTCACATGTCTGGGGGTGGGGGTGGGGTCAGGAGAGACGAATTTTAGCCAGCTGTGTCCACACAAATGTAGCCTTGAAAACAGGAGCCTGGGGGGTGTGAGTGTCACAAAGTTTTGCCATGACACTGAGTCTTGCAGTTTATTCTCATTCTCCTGATGGGGCTAATTCCCGCCATTCCCACACTGTAACTAGCCCTAAACTCTGTGCCCCTCCCATTGGCCTCCTGTTCTCTAAAGCAATTTGCACTTCCCTGGGGGGAGCAGTGAAGCTCCAGAGCTGGTCATTAGAAGGCAGACTCGAGAATAGGTTTCAAAATCTAAGTAGACACCATCCATGGGTATCAAACTCAATATAATGAACTGCAGCTAGTCTTTTATTTTTAATTAATTACTTTTTAAAATTGTTTTTTGAGATGGAGTCTCACTCTTGTCGCCCAGGCTGGAGTGCAATGGCACGATCTCAGCTCACTGCAACCTCTGCCTCCCAGGTTCAAGCCATTCTCCTGCCTCAGCCTCTCGAGTAGCTGGAATTACAGGCACCTGCCGCCATGCCCAGCTAATTTTTGAATTTTTAGTAGAGACGGGGTTTTTCTATATTGGCCAGGCTGGTCTCAAACTCCTGACCTCAGGTGATCTGTCTGCCTCAGCCTCCCAAAGTGCTGGGATTATAGGCGTGAGCCACCATGCCCGGCCAGCAGTTACTGTTTTATAAGAAGGAAATAGAACTAAATCTTGTAGATATAAATTATCTGAGTGTATCAGTCACAGTAGGGGTGCAGACTGTTTTGTGAAAATTTGAGTTCAATTACATACAATTATAGTATTTATAACTAGTCTTTCCTAGGAAGTACTCATGAGTGCAGTGGATAACTTTGAAAAAAGCTAAATGCTCATCTAATGTACCTAGAACCTGAGGTTTCCTCTCCCTGTAAGACATGTCCAGTTGCTTTGCAAAAAGGCAGTCAGGGTTGGAAGATCCTTAATCGTACTTAATTTGCTCTCCAAGGCATTATGTTCTTCCCTTTCTATAAAATAAAAATAAAAATTATTATAGAGATGGGATTTCACTTTATTGCCCGGGCTGGTCTCGCACTTCTGAGCTCAAGTGATCCTCCTACCTCGGCCTCCCAAAGTGTTGGGATTACAGGAATGGGCCACCGAGCCCAGTCCTTTTCTGCCCTTATTTCTTGACTCCTATGATCTAGGTATGACAAAGAAATACGTAGGTGATGTTAGAGGGTGAATTATGTCCAACAGATCTCTTCCAAAAGATATGTTGAAGTCCTAACCCCCGGGACCTCAGCATGTGAGTTTATTTGGAAATAGGGTCTTTATAGGGGTAAAATGAGACTATTGGGGTTGCGCCCTAATCCACTATGACAGGTGCCCTCTTACAAAGGAGGTCATGTAAAGAGACACAGGGAGAAGGTGGCGTGAAGATGGAGGCAGATGGGTGATGCTTCCACAAGCCAAGGACTGCCGAGGGGTGCCAGCAAATGCCCAACAGCCAGGCGAGAGGCCTGGGACAGGGGTTCCCTCCCAGTCTCAGAAGGAACCAACGATGTGGACACCTTGACCTCAGACTTGTAGCCTCCAGGGCTGTGAGATAATCAACTGCTGTTGTTTTAGCCTGCAGTGTGTGGTACTTTGCTGCTACCGGCAGCCATTCACACTGGGGTGAGGATGGAACTGCAACCCAGACGATCCAGCCATCTGGATCTGCAACACTTCATGCATGCAAACCCTGTGGGTCTGTGTCCACATCTGTCCTGGCCAAACAAGGAATGGCTCATCCAGCTTCTAGGGTGAAAGTCTGACCATCGTTGGCAAGATCTATCAGCTGAACTGAGTTTTCGTCTTGGCTTTCCAGCTCCTAGCACAGAGGGATGAGGGGGAGTCAAGGACAGATCCCAAGAGAGATTAAAAAGTCCCTCATTCACTTTACATACTTGTTGAGTGCCTCCTTTGTGCCAGGCACAATTAGAGAAGGAAACAAGGATCCCTGCTCACCTAGAGCCTCATCATAAGGAGGGAGATAACAGTGAGTGAGGAACGCGGGTCACCTGGGAAGGTGGATGGTGCCAAGACAGAGAGAGAGCAGGGTGGGGAGGGGTGGGGTAAGGGTGGGTGCAGTGAAGGTGATGACATCTGAGCAAAGACTTCAAGGTGCCACGTGAGGAAGCTTGTTCCCGGCAGAGGGAATAGCCCCTGCGAAGGTGTGGGGCTGGCAGCAGGCCTGGGATGTTTAAGGCACCGTGGGATGGGCAGGGAGGAGGCAGAGTCAGAGAGGCCAGCTCCTGGAGCCTTGGAGGCCATGCTGTGGACTGGGCTTTTCCTTACAGTGAGTTTGTGCCATCTCACAGCCCTGGGATGGAGCAGAGGAAGGTTGAGATGAGATGGTTGGAAGCGGAGGAGTCCCAGGAGGAAGTGATCATAGGGATTCAGGCTGGGTGTGAGGTTGGTCAAGGCTGGTGCGGTGGGGAGTGAAAAGTCAAATTAAAGTAGGATATGGGGTTTCTCAAAATCAGCCTGCTGCCTAGGGGACCAACGTCTCCGTGGCTGAGTGCAGGGTTTGGGGCCAGCCTCACAGCTTCATAGATGGGTGACCCACGGCTTCCTCGCTGAATGACCGTGGGTGAGCCAGGGGACCCCGCCTCGCCTCTCCTCATGATTCCCACCTCCTGTGTCTGGCATGAGGACGGAGAAGATGATGCGTGTAAAGTGCCTGTCACAGCAAACAGTGACTGTCATCTGCTAGATTAGACCCTACTTATCCAAAGTTTCACTTTCCGTAGTTCAGTTACCTGCAGTCACCCTCGTCTCAAAATATTAAATTCCAGGGATACACAGTTTGTATGTTTTTGTTTGTTTGTTTGTTTTTTGATTTTTTTGAGATGGAGTCTCGCTCTGTTACCAGGCTGGAGTGCAGTGGCGCGATCTTGGCTCACTGCAACCTCCACCTCCTGTATTCAAGCGATGATTCTCCTGCCTCAGCCTCTTGAGTAGCTGGGACTACAGGCCCGTGCCACCACACCCAGCTAATTTTTGTATTTTTAGTAGAGATGGGGTTTCACCATGTTGGCCTGGCTGGTCTAGAATTCTGGACCTCAAGTGATCTGCCTGCTTTGGCCTCCCAAAGTGCTGGGATTCCAGGCGTGAGCCACCACACCCAGCTCCGTAACGGGCTGTCTTCAGAAACAAGGCGAATGGCCCTGTGCGGGTTCCACCAGACCCAGCCTCTCAAGAGAAGACCCTGGCCACACCCTAAGGAAGGGCCTTTTCTCGGCATGACAGTGGCTCCTAGCACTGGGCTAGAAAATCATCCCATTAACGGGAAGGTAGAAAAGAACTGGGACATTAAGACCATAATTAAGTCTTTTAAGGTAATGACAATAATACAGTAGTTCCTCCTTATCCACAGGGGACAGCTTCCAAAACCCCACCGAATGCCTGAAACTGCAGATAGTACTGAACCCTATACAGGCGTCCCTTGGTATCTGAGGGGACTGGTTCCAGGACCTCCCTCGGGTACCAAAATCTGAGAATGCTCAAGTCCCTGATATGAAATGGCATAATATTTGCAAATAACCTACGCATGCCCTCCCAGGTCCCCTAAATCACCTCTAGATTACTTACAATACCTAATAAAATGTAAATGCCATGTAAATAGTTGTCATACTATGCTGTTTAGGGAATAATTACAAGAAAAAATAATCTGTACATGTTCAGTACAGACCCAGCTTTTTTTTCCCCCCCAAACGTTTTCTTTTTTTCTTTTCTTTTCTTTTTTTTTTTTTTTTTGTTTTTTGAGATGGAGTCTTGATCTGTCACCCAGCCTGGATGGCAGTGGCACAATCTCAGCTCACTGCAAGCTCCACCTCCTGGGTTCACGCCATTCTCCTGCCTCAGCCTCCCAAGCAGCTGGGACTACAGGTGCCCACCACCAGGCCCAGCTAATTTTTTTGTGTTTTTAGTAGAGACAGGGTTTCACCATGTTAGCCAGGATGGTCTTGATCTCCTGACCTCGTGATCCACCCACCTCGGCCTCCCAAAGTACTGGGATTACAGGCATGAGCTACCGTGCCCAGCCTCTTTTCTCTTTCTCTCTCTCCTTCCTTCCTTCCTTCCTTCCTTCCTTCCTTCCTTCCTTCCTTCCTTCCTTCCTTCCTTCCTTCCTTCCTACCTTCCTTCCTTCCTACCTTCCTTCCTTCCCTTCCTCCCTCCCTCCCACCCTCCCTCTTTCTTTCTTTCTTTCTTTCTTTCTTTCTTTCTTTCTTTCTTTCTTTCTTTCTTTCTTTCTTTCTTTCTTTCTTTCTTTCTTTTCTTCCTTCCTTCCTTCCTTCCTTCCTTTTTTCTTTCTTTTTTGCCTGCCCTCTCTTCCTTCCTTCCTTCCTTCTTTCTTTCTTTCCTTACTTTTTTCTCTTTTCTTTTGTCAGAGTCTTGCTGTCGCCCTGATACAATCTCGGCTCACTGCAACCTCTGCCTCTTGAGTTTAAGAGATTCTTCTGCCTCAGCCTCCTGAATAGCTGGGACTACAGGCACTCACCACCAGGCCCAGCTAATTTTTGTATTTTTATTAGAGATGGGGTTTCTCCACGTTGTCCAGGCTGGTCTCGAACCCCTGACCTCTGGTGATCCTCCCACAGCCTCCCAAAGTGCTGGAATTACAGACATGAGCCACCGTGCCTGACCCTCCAAATGTTTTCAGTCTGAGGGATGCAAAACCCACAGATATGAACTGTATACACTCTTTTTTTCCCTATACATGCCTGTAATGAAGTTTAACTTCTAAATTAGGTGCAGTAAGAGATTAACAGTAACTAATTATCAAATTCAATTATAACAATATGTCAGCATCACTACTCCTGCTTTGGGATCATTATGAAGTAAGATCCAGGTGACTTGAACTACTGACTTATAAGCGGGACCATCTACAGCATGGAGATACTGGACACAGGCACGATTCGGTTCCTGGTGGGACGGAGCCTGGGCAGCACAGGATTCCATTACTCCACTCAGAATAGTGCACAATTTAAAACATACAAATGGGCCGGGCGTGGTGGCTCATACCTGTAATCCCAGCACTTTGGGAGGCCGAGGCGGATGGATCACGAGGTCAGGAGATGGAGACCATCCTGGCTAACACGGTGAAACCCCGTCTCTACTAAAAATACAAAAAACTAGCCGGGCGAGGTGGCGGGCGCCTGTAGTCCCAGCTACTCGGAGGCTGAGGCAGGAGAATGGCGTAAACCCGGGAGGCGGAGCTTGCAGTGAGCCGAGATCGGGCCACTGCACTCCAGCCTGGGTGACACAGCGAGACTCCGTCTCAAAAAAACAAAACAAAACAAAAAAAAACATACAAATGTACATACAAACTGGCTGGGCGCGACAGAGCAAGACAAAGTCTCAAAAAAAAAAAAAAAAAAAAAAAAACCCTTTAGGAAGACCACTCCCCTCAAATGCAGCCTGCACTGGCTTACTCTGTTCTACATTAAAGTTAAGATCAAGGGCTCATGAGCTCAGAGTGTTTCTTCAACGTGAGTAATTTTAAATGTTCTCAATTCGTCATTCAGATCCTTCCTTCCCTCTCTCCCTCCCTCTCTCTCTCTCTTTCCTTCTTTCCTTCTTTTTCCTTCCTTCCTTCTTCCCTTCCTTCCTTCTCTTTCCTTCCTTCCTCCCTCCCTCCCTCCTTTCTTCCTTCCTTTCTTTCTTTCTTTCCTTCTTTCTTTCTTTCTGTCTTTTTCTTTTTCTTTCTTTCTTTCTTTCTTTCTTTCTTTCTTTCTTTCTTTCTTTCTTTCTTTCTTTCTTTCTTTCTTTCTTTTTCTCTCTTTCTCTCTTTCTCTCTTTCTCTCTCTCTCTCTCTCTCTCCCTCTCTCTCTCTCTCTCTTTCTCTTTCTCTCTTTCTTTCTTTCTTTTTCTTCGACAGTTGCACTCTTGTTGCCCTGGGTGGAGTGCAATGGCGCGATCTCGGCTCACCACAACCTCGCCTTCTAAGTTCAAGCAATTCTCCTGCCTTAGCCTCCTGAGTAGCTGGGATTACAGGCATGCGCCACCACGCCCGGCTACTTTTGTAGTTTTAGTAGAGAAGGGGTTTCTCCATGTTAGTTAGGCTGGTCGTGAACTCCAGACCTCAGGTGATCCACCCGCCTCGCCTCAGCCTCCCAAACTGCTGGGATTACAGGTGTGAGCCACTGTGCCCAGCCCATCATTCAAATTCTATATGCTTCTTATGAAAGGAAGGAGGGAGGCTGGACACAGTGGCTCCCGCCTGTAATTACAGCACTTTGGGAGGGCAAGGTGGAAGGATCACTTGAGCCCAGGAGTTCAAGACTAGGCTGGGCAACATAGTGAGACCCCCATCTCTACAAAAAATTTTAAAAATTAGCTGGGTGTGGTGGTGCATACTTGTAGTCCCAGCTACTCGGGAGGCTGAGGTGAGAAGATCCTTTGAGCCTGGGAGGTCAAGGCTACAGTGAGCTGTGATTGACAAAAGTGATGTCCGTGCTGGTCCATGTCCTGGGGTGGGGAAGGGGGACAGCAACACAGCACATGCCCACCCTCCCCTGGGACCCCATGCAGGTGGGTTCCTGGATCGAGCTAGAAGAACTGCGGCCACTGTAACAAATCAAACTGCCCAGGAGACCCAGGGATGGAGACACCCTTGCTAGGTAACATAACATCATTTTTCTGCCCACCCCTGCCCCCAGCAAGACTCCTCTGCTGGGTCTCTGATCCTCCCCACTGGGAGGTGCCAGGGTACCTCGGCCTCCGTGGGTCCACACCCATTCACAGCCATCCCCAGCCTGTCCCTTCTTCTGTCCAGGAGCATAGGCCAAGCCCTTCCTCCAACCCACGCCTCCCCCAGCAGCCTCTCACTCCATCTAGTTGGTTTCACCTCATGGACTCTGCAGTCTAAAGACCTCTCCATCCGCACAGGACCTCTGTGCAGGCCGCCTCTCCCTGGGCCTGGGTGGCTGCAGCAACCCCTTGACTGGCCGCCTCTCCCACTTCTTCCTCCACCCTGACAGGCCCTTTTCTAGGGGCCTTCTCACTGTGCAGGCTCCATCCTGCTCCCTGGGCTGGGATGCTTTCCACAGCCCCATGACATTCTTAGACAGAGATCACAGCCGTCAGCCAAGCCATTCTGATCACTCACTGCTACTTAATGAGCTGCCTCAAACAGTGACAAAACTGCCACCGTCTTATAACTCCCAGTGTGGCAGGTCAGGGATGTGGACTGGGTCTGGCTGGGTGATTTTTCTGATCTTGGCATTGGATGGGCTCATCTGGGGGTCCGAGGCCGGCACCCTGATGGACAGGGCTAGAGGGCTGGGTTCAGCCGGGTGTCGGCCAGAGCGCCCACACGGGATCTCTCCAGCATGGGAGCCTCTCCCGGGGCTGGAGTCCTTACGAGGCAGCTCAGAGGGCTCCAAGATGCCCAAGGCTTCTTAGGGTCAGGTGCAGAAAGTTCCAGAACACCATTTCTGCCATTGGTCATGAAATCAGACCAGCTGTAATTCAAGGGGAGAAAGGAGGCCTCTGCTGACAGTGGGAGAGTAACATGGAATGTGTGGTCATCTCTCATCTGCCGCAGAGGCTCCGTTTGCCCTTCCCGGTGCCCATCCTGCCAGCTCCCTCTCCACATCCCTGTGCGCGGCCGGTTCCCAGCACATTGACGTTCCCTCGGAGCCCACAGGCGCCGTCCGCTCGGCCGCAGGGCCTTTTGCACATGCCAGCCTCCCGCCTGGAAGGGTCTTCCCCACCCCCGCACTTCACCCAGCTGGGTTTCCCAGGGCAGCTGTGACACATGACCACAACCCAGCCTTCAACAGCAGAAAAGTATTGTCTTGCAGTTCTGGAGGCCAGAAGGCAGAAATCAAGTGTCAGCGGGGCCCTGCTCCCTCAGAAGGCTCTGGGGGCGGTCCTTCTTTGCCTCTTCTGGTTGCCGCTGGCTGCCGGCGTTCCTCGGCTTGCAGCTGCATCGCTTGATTCTGCCTCTGTCACCACACGGCCTTCTCCTCTCTGTGTCTGTGTGTCCGGATTTCCCTCTTCTTATGAGGACACCAGCCACTGGATTTAACCTCCTCGCAGAAGTCCAGCAGGACCTTATCTTAGCTTTGATTGGCCCTGCAAAGCCCCTATTTCCAAACAAGTTTCCATTCATGAGCTCTGGGGAGACAGGACATTTGGGAAACACCCATCACCCGCACACCAGTTACTCAGATTCATTATTATTATTTTGAGACGGAGTCTCGCTCTGTCGCCCAGGCTGGAGTGCAGTGGCGTGATCTCAGCTCACTGCAAGCTCCGTCTCTCGAGTTCGCCCCATTCTCCTGCTTCAGCCTCCCGAGTAGCTAGGACTACAGGCGCCCGCCACCATGCCCAACTAAGTTTTTGTATTTTTAGTAGAGATGGGGTTTCACCATGCTAGCCAGGATGGTCTCGACCTCCCGACCTCGTGATCTGCCAGCCTCGGCCTCCCAAAGTGCTGGGATTACAGGCGTGAGCCAATGCGCCTGGCCTCAGATTCATTATTAAAGTCACAATTCAAAGGTCCTTTGCTCTAAGGATGAAAGAAGTGAGGCATTTGGAAGATAAAGGGCCTGGCATACAGTAGGTGCTTATTCCAACCAGCTAGTGCTGTAATGTCCCCAGAGCCTTCTCTGGCAACTCCCAGCCCACACGGGGCCATGAGTCATCCTATCACATACTCTCTGGCGTCCTAGGTTAGGTTCCACAGCAACAAAACCCAAGACTGGGATCTCTGAGCAAGGAGTTTGTCAAGGGAGGAGCTCCCAGGAAGAACTGGCAAGGAAAGGAGAGTAGCAGGACAGGCCAAAGAAGGGGCGATCACAACTCAGTCTGGTCTGGCCTGATTCCTCACTCCCCGGGGTGCTCTGGGGTACCAAGGGCATCCTAGAGCTGTCCCACATTGGATCAAGGGGGATGAGCTTCTATACTCCCTTGTTAATCAGTCCCTGGCTGCAGGCTGCCCTGGGGATCAGGGAGAGTGGACCCTCCAGGCCTTTCCAGGCAATGTGGTCCCTTTCAGGAGCAGGGAAGCTCCAAGCCATCAGCAGCTGTGGGGTGAAGACGCCATCCTGGGAAACAGACCACACCACGCAGCCCTTCCTAACCCCTACACAGAGTAATTGATTTGTGAGTTACGCACCGGTTGGGGCTTGCGTTCCCTCCCTCCCCAAGACTGGAATCTTTGTGGGCAGGGGCTGGACCCATTTGGTTCACCACCTATATATATATAGATCCCCAGTGCACTGCCGGGCACCTGGGAGCTGCTCCGTGCTTTTCATGATGTTCTCAGGTGTGCATGCCCACCAGTGAGCATCTGATCCATGCTCTGGCCCCAGTCAAAGAGGAGCCCCCGAGCCAGTTCCAGCCATCCAGCCAGTGACCCAGCACAAGTGGCAGCCACACCCAGCTGGCCAATGGGAAGCACACCAACACTGGCTCAGGAGATTAATGCATCTTTTTGTTTGTTTGTTTTTTTGAGATGGAGTCTTACTCTGCCACCCAGGCTGCAATACAGTGGCATGATCTCAGCTCACTGCAACCTTCACCTTCCAGGTTCAAGCAGTTCTCCTGTGTCAGCCTCCCGAGTAGCTGGGATTAGAGACACGCACCACCACACCCAGCGAATTTTTTTTTTTTTTTTTTTTTTTTTGTATTTTTAGTAAAGACGGGGTTTCACTATGTTAGCCAGGCTGGTCTTGAACTCCTGACCTCATGATCCACTTTGGCCTCCCAAAGTACTGGAGTAACAGGCATGAGCCACCACGCCTGGCCACAGTTGGTGCATCTTTAACATATTTGGTAGCTCACTTACTTCCGAGTCCTCCTTTCAGCCTTGTCTCTTGCATTTACAGCTAAACAGGGTTTTCCTGTTGGACGGTGTCTTAGTCCATTCAGGCTGCTAGAACAGAATACCATAGACCCAGAGGCCTAGAAACAACCGACATTTATTTCTCTTCGTTCTGGAGGCTGGAAGTTCATGATGAGGGTGTTGGCATGGGGGGAATATAATGAGGGCCCTTGTTCTTGCACTGCTCTGAAGAACTACCTGAGACTGGGTAATTTATAAAGAAAAAAGGTTGAATTGGCTCATGGTTCCACAGGCTATACAGGAGGCATGGCTAGGGAGGCCTCAGGAAACTTACAATCTTGGCAGAAGGTTAAGGGGAAGCAGGCACATCTCACATGGCCGGAGTAGGATGAAGGGAGAAAAGGGGGAAGGTTTACACACTTTTAATCAACCAGATCTCGTGAGAACTCACTCACTATCAGGAGAACAGTAAGAGGAAAATCCGCCCCAACGATCCAATTACCTCAGACCAGCCTCCTCCTCCAACAGTGGGGATTACAATTGAACATGAGATTTGGGTGGTGACACAGATCCAAACCCTATTAGCCCTCTTCCAGACTGCAGATTGCCAGCTTCTCCCTGTGTCCTCAAATGGCAAAGGGGCAAAGGGGCTAGCTGGGGTCCCTTTTTTTTTGAGATGGAGTCTCGCTCTATTGCCCAGGCTGGAGTGCAGTGGCACGATTTCGGTTCACTGCAACCTCTGCCTTCCAGGTTCAAGCAATTCTCTGCCTCAGCCTCCTGAGTATCTGGGATTACAGCTGCCCACCACCACGCCTGCCTAGTTTTTTGCTTGTTTGTTTGTTTGTTTGCCTGAGACGGAGTCTCAATGCTGGAGTGCAATGGTGCGACCTCGGCTCACTGCAACTTCCGCCTCCTGCGTTCAAACAATTCTTCTGCCTCAGCCTCCCAAGTAGCTGGGATTACAGGTGCCTGCCACTGCCATGGGCTAATTTTTGTATTTTTAGTAGAGGCAGCGTTTTCCCACATTGGCCAGACTGGTCTCAAACTCCTGACCTCGTGATCTGCCCACCTTGTCCTCCCAATGTTCTGTGATTACTGGCGTGAGCCACCGCGCCCAGCCTGTTTTGTTTGTTTGTTTGTTTGTTTTGTTGTGTGTGTGTGTGTGTGTGTGTGTTTGTGTGTGTGTTTAGTAGAGATGGGGGTTTCACCATCTTGGCCAGGCTGGTCTTGAACTCCTGACCTCGTGATCTACCCACCTTAGCCTCCCAAAGTGCTGGGATTACAGGCATGAGCCACTGTGCCTGGCCATCGGGTCCCTTTTTTAAAGGCACTAATTCTCACTCATGAAGGCTCCATGTAATACCTAATTGCCTCCCAAAGTCCCCACCTCCTAACACCATCACATTAAGGATTGGGGTTCAACATATGAATTTTTTTGGGGGGGACACAGACATCAGGCCATAGCAGGTGGGACAAGATGTCAGGGTGTCCACTGGAATCAGGAGAGGAGGAAGCAGCACCGCCCCTTCCTGGTCTCACCCACCATAGGGGCCACCCCCAGTGACTCTTGGGCAGAGGCCTAGATGCCTTGGGGACTCCTTTCCTGAAGTCACATCCAAAGTCAGGTGACACACTTCGCTTCTTCAGCCGACTCTTACTCCACTCTGCCCAGCTTCCCACACGGGTCCATGGCGTGTGTACTGGGGCAACGGGGGACTGTCTGGAGCAGCTCCCTGGGCCCCAGGCCTTGGGAGGCCTCATGCACCGAGCTGCCTTCCACATTTCTGGTGCCTGTGACTGGCTGGAGCTAACGGGTTCCATCCTGTGGGATGTCCTAACCCTGGACTTGGGGCCTATGTGAGTTTGAGTCCTCACTTCTTCCCTTGGGGGATACTTTGCGACCTCTACCCCCCACCCTCCCCCACACACATGTACAGGGTGGACCTGATGACTAGAGAAGCTTCAGGACTTACTCCTGTGGGTCATCTTGGGACTAAGTGGCTTAGTGACCCCTGGTTACCACTCAGGGATGGTTTCTTTGGACCCCAAGCCCCAGTGCCCACATCTTTGCCTCTGGATTGGCCCCAGGCAGTTGTCCTCTCTAGAACTTCCCCATGTTTGGTCCTGAAATGTCCCTCTGTGTGGTCAGCCCCTGACTCTCTTGCTCGGAGTGGACCTCGATCCTGGGAGTGGAGCTAGGCAGCAAGCCCAGTGGGGGACAGCCTGGGTTCCGGGGGAAGAACCCCTGGCGCTGCCTGCACTTGCTGTGAGCTTTGAGCAAGGAGACTGAACCCCACTGAGTCCTGTTCCTTCAACCACGGGATGGAAATAACAATAACCAACTCTTCTCAGGGT
Organism: Chlorocebus sabaeus; assembly: GCF_047675955.1. Taxonomy (NCBI): domain Eukaryota; kingdom Metazoa; phylum Chordata; class Mammalia; order Primates; family Cercopithecidae; genus Chlorocebus; species Chlorocebus sabaeus. The sequence goes on from NC_132904.1 coordinate 4,783,905, forward strand.
TGCTATGAGGGAACCAAGGCAGAGCTTCTAAAAACTCAGACATCCGAGTGTCTCCAGGGCTGCCTTGGTTCCACTGGGCCCTGGTTCCCACACCTGCCTACCATGTGTACTTTTGTCTACCTGAATTTTCATTTTGATCTATTCCTTTGTTACTTAAATAATTTTGTTTTAAAATTTTGCAGGACAAGCTTCACTGGAAAAACATTGTCCCTTTTCATACACAGAAGGTAGCCCATGATAAGAAACACAAAATGATGTCAAGAATTTCTTGCAAGATGCAGGTGTCTGCCAAAAGCTCTGAGCCTCGGGCTTGCTGTCTCTTTTTCTCCCCTACCTCCCGCCCCGCCCCAAGAGAGATTTGCAAGTGTTAGAGGGGTGTTAAGGACTTACTGTCACCAAACAGAGACTTTGTCCTGGGAGTGAGAATGGCTGAAAGGGAATAGCTTTCTCACTGGGCGATTCCATGTGACTTAATGCGACCAACCCATGTTCCACCTAGAAGTGTCTCTCTCTCCTGCTACGGGCCAGTGTGGCACCTGGGGCAGCACCCTGTTAATCCACAGAAAGGGATCAGCATACTCCAGGCCGGCAAATGCTCACAAGATCAAGCTGTGATTTCAGTGACTCCTATGGCTCATTGGACGCCGCTGTGGACACAAAGAGGAAGCTGAGGTTACCTTCCTAGACAAAGCAGGTCTGTGGCAGGTCCCTGCAGGAGCTCCCAAGGCATCTGACCCAGGAGGGAAATTGCTCTTGGCAAGTGACCTCGTATCTTCAAAGGGCTCCCTGTCCCCAGGGCCACTCACAGCACCTAAATCGGCCAGAGACCCTGCAACCCTGGGCTGTCCCAGAGCACCCCACTTAGGACTTGCTTGCACATGGCTCTCTGCAAATGTCAGATTCCTGACAAAATGATAGACGAAGCTAAGTGGTGGTGAGTTCTTTGACCCTTCTCTCACTGAGAGGTGGGTGCCGATGTCCCTTCCTCTTCAGTCTGAGTTGGCTTCTAACTGCTTCCACCAGTAGCATTGGCAGAAGTGCCACTGTGTGATTTCTGAGGCTGGGTCACCACAGGTCGTGCTTGGAGCCCTGAGCCATCATGTCAGGTTTATACCTGAAGAGGCCATACTGGGAGGAAGCGCAAGCCACACAGAGATCAGAAGTCCAACCGCTGGAAGAGGCCATACTGGGAGGAAGCCCAAGCCACACAGAGAGGCCAAGTGTAGGTGTTCTGGCCCCAGTCCTAGCTAGATCTGGACTTCAAATTGTCCCAACCCAGACATCGTACATGTGAAGAGGCCTCCAGGATGGTCCCAGTTCACATCCATTTGAGTCTTCCCAGCTGAAGTTCCAGATGTCGTGGAAGAGACAAGCCATCCTACTATATCCTGTCCAAGCTCCCTGTAACAGAACCAGCGAGCTCAATAAAATGGTGGTTGCCACGTACCACTGAGGTTTGCATCTGTTTGTCACGCAGCAAGAGATGACGGGACAGGCGCTAATGGAGATGCGGGGAAGAGAGCGGTGAGGAACGCACCCCATTCTCTCTGCAGCCCACTTCCTTCCTGGGGCCGTGGTGGGACATCCAAGGCAGGATGATTGTTAGGGCATTTGGCTTCTTTGGGCTGGAAGGGGAGCTGGGACCCGTGGTGAGGAACAAAGCTTGCCTCTCTTTGTGGCTCCTGGCAGAATCCAGGATTTTCATGTCCTGAAGGGACTCCAGTACCAACAGCCAGTGCAAACCCTTGCTAGTGTTCCCAGATGGCTAAGAGTGACTGCTGAGCCCTGAGGACCAGGAGGGGTCCCTTAGAGCAGGATGAATTGTTCCCAGCCCCCAGAATTGGCAGAGGGCCTTCACCTATACCTGGGGCCCGGGCACTGAAAGCCTGTCACCCCAGAGCCAGCAGAGAGGGGATGACTGATCCCTTCCCTCTACCTTCCTGAGCTTCCCAGCCTCAGGGCAGAGGCTGCTGGACCATCCACTGTCTGTCTCCCTCCACCTTCAGCCTGACCAGATGGGGCCTGGGAGAAGACAAAGTCATGATAGAGCAAAGACAACAACGGCTTACCCAAGGGCCCTCAGCTGCCTGGGGGAAGAAGGCCCAGCCCAAAGTGTGATGGAGACTCAGCTGAGAATTCTAGCCAATAAGGGAAAGGAAGGGCATTTTCTAGAAGAGACGGAATTAGAAATGATGGAGCAATTAACTTCTAAAATAACGTGTAGATTTTTAAAATAACTTTTAAATGTTCAATAGATGGGTTTAAAAAAGAAAAAGGATGATGGCTGAGTCTGAGAACTACGAGATCATCTGGCAAAGATATTTCCCAACCCACCGCCCAGTTTCCCTCTGTCTGCGCCCAGCCTCACACACTCGCCTTCTTTCTGTCCTGCCCCTGGGCCTTTGCACACAGCCCCTGCTAGACCTTCCATGCCTGGTGGCTTCTTTTCATCACATGGCACTCAGCTCTGGCTCAGGGGCACTTCTGAGGACCTCGTAAGATGCCTCTCTTCCCGGTCACTCCCACCTTGTGGCACTTAGAATTATTCATATGACCGTATTCATTTGTTGTTACACATTTTTAAGCTCTGCGCCCTTAGCAGGGGTTGTTTTATACCAAGCGTTGGCCTTGCCATCCTTCGTCATTGCTGTACCCCAGTGGGGAAGCCGTGCTCATAATGACCCCACAGTGTGAGCTGGTTGAGTGAATGAGCAAATGGAATCTGAACATCTTGTGATCACTGGACTAGAATTTATCATATACAGTTAAGGACAGATCTTTGGTTTTTTGTTTTGTTTATCGTTTTGAGACGGAGTCTCGCTTTGTCACCCAGGCTGGAGTGCAATGGTGCCATCTCGTCTCACTGCAACCTCCACCTCCCAGGTTCAAGCAATTCTCCTGACTCAGCCTCCCAAGTAGCTGCAGCTATAGGTGCGCACCATCACGCCTGGCTAATTTTGTATTTTTAGTAGAGATGGGGTTTCACCATGTTGGCCAGGCTGGTCTTGAACTCCTGATCTCAGATGATCCGCCCACTTCAGCTTCCCATAGTTCTGGGAGTGTCTCCCAGGGCGGGCACACACTTCTGGTGGCCTAGGAAATGGCTATGGATGGCTGGCAGACACAGCACAGAGTCTTGTTGAACTATGGAGTGGGTGACGGTCCCCTTTTCCTTCTCCTTCATCCTTCTGATTAGGAATGGAAAACTTTCAACTCATGCCAGTGTCCCCCTCACACCCTGCTGGTACTTGCTGATTCTCACATTTTAACACCGAGTGTGCAAAGACACAGGCTGGTGCGCTTAGAAGGATCATTATTCATTTGGAATTCCACCATGACAGTGCCCAGAGAGATGAGCCGAGCCAGCCCACGGCGGAAGAATCCCCTGGCCGACTTGTGGACACGGAGTTAAAGAAATAGCTGGGCTTCACTTTGGGAGGCTGAGGCGGGTGGATCACAAGGTCAGGAGATCGAGACCACAGTGAAATCCCGTCTCTACTAAAAATACAAAAAATTAGCCGGGCGCGGTGGTGGGCGCCTGTAGTCCCAGCTACTCGGGAGGCTGAGGCAGGAGAATGGTGTGAACCCGGGAGGCGGAGCTTGCAGTGAGCCAAAATCGCGCCACTGCACTCCAGCTTGGGGGACAGAGCGAGACTCCGTCTCAAAAAAAAAAAAAAAAAAAAAAAAAAAAGAAAGAAATATCTGGGCTTTAAGCAGGGCATGGTGGCTCACGCCTGTAATCCCAGCACTTTGGGAGGACGAGGCGGGCAGATCACGAGGTCAAGAGCTCAAGACCAGCCTGGCCAACAAGGTGAAAACCTGTCTCTACTAAAAATTAACTGGACGTGGTGGCATGCACCTGTAGTCCCAGCTACTCGGGAGGCTGAGGCAGGAGAATGGCATAAACCTGGGAGGCGGAGCTTGCAGTGAGCTGAGATCCGGCCACTGCACTCCAGCCTGGGCGACAGAGCGAGACTCCGTCTCAAAAAAAAAAAAAAAAAAAAAAAAGAAAAGGAAAGAAGAGCTGGGAGAGGCTTCAGGCTGCCATGACAAAGCTCCACAGATGGGCAACAGCTGATTATCCTCTCACTGCCCTGGAGGCTAAGATCACGGTGTGGCAAGGCTGGCTCCTCTGGGGCCTCTCCGCTTGGCCTGCAGACTCTGCCTTCTCCCTGTGTCCTCCTGTGGCCATCCCTCTGTGGGTGTCTGTGTCTTCATCCTTTCTTGGGTGTTTGGTTTTGTTTTTGAGACAGGGTCTCACTTTGTTGCCCAGGTTGGAGTGCAGGGGCGAGATCACGGCTCACTGCTGCCTTGACCTCCCAAGCTCAGGTGATCCTCCCGCCTCAGCCTCCCAAGTAGCTGGGCCCACAGGCATGCACCACCACACCCAGCTAATGTTTGTATTTTTAGCAGAGGAGGGGTTTCACCATGTTGCCCAGGCTGGTCTCGAACTCCTAAGCTCAATCGATCCACCTGTCTCGACCTCCCAAAGTGCTGGGATTACAGGCGTCAGCCACTGTGCCTGGCCCTCATGTCTTCTTATAGGGATACCAGTGAGGTGGGATGAGGGTCCACCCATATAATCTCATTTTACCTTAATTGCCTCTGTGAAGATGGCATTTCCAGATGCAGTCAGATTCTGGGGGCACTGGGATTAGCCTTTAACCTATGAAACTGAGGGCACGATTCAGCCATGAGATACCCTTTCAGCATCAGCGTGGAAGTGGGGCATTAAGCACAGTCACTGCTCTTTACATTATGCATTATCCCCTCCCTGTTCTCCTCCAGGGCGGGGCGCCATCATCATCTCCACCTCACAGACAATGTGCAGTGACTTGTGCAAGGTCACACTGCTGTGAGTGGCAGAGCCACCGTAGGACTCAGGTCTCCATGCTCCAAAGCCCTTGGCTATCACCACAGAGTGAGTTTCCAACATGGGGCATCCTTGACCCACCGTGAATGCATCCGCATGTCCCAGGGTGAGAAACGCAGTGTGCACAACCGTACCTCGGGCAAACCCCCCGATCCAGGTGCAGAGACCGTCTAAGCCCTTCTCAGGCTCTGGGGCCAGGAAGGGGCACCCAGACAGGCCTTGGGCAGGTGGGCAGTCTCTGTCCTGGTCCGGGTTTGCCCCCAGACACACTCACACTTCCCAGGGAGGCCCCTGGGCTCTTCTCAGTTCCTTGACACCAGCCCAGGAGGTTGTGGATTTCAAGAGAGGAGCAAACAGAGGCTGAGGAAAGCCCCAGAACCCGTGAGCCCCCTGATCTTTGAAACCAGCTCCAGGGCCAGGTCCTGATTTGTACTTCAGAGCTAATGTGATTAGGGTTAGGATTGTCGCCAGAGTATGTTAATGGACTTCAATAGCCCCCAATTACCTGGGGAGGGGAGCTGCCTGGGGTGGCTGGAGCCCAGCCTGGGGTCTGGGCAGAGAATGGGCTGGGACCGGGGCTCCATCTGTGCTGCTGAAATTCTGCCTTTGGGGCCTTCTGGAGATGCCTTGAAGACCCCATGAGGCGGCCACCTCATTTCACAGGGGAGGAAAGTCAGGTTAGAGGTCATTTAAGTTACCTGCCCAATTTCTTCCTCAGGGTAGATGCAGGGGCCACATTCAAGCCCCAAATCTCTCTCTCTCTCTCTCTCTCTCTCTCTCTGTTTTTTGAGATGAAGTCTTGCTCTGTCACCCAGGCTGGAGTGCAGTGGCATGATCTCCACTCACTGCAACCTCCGCCTCCCAGGTTCAAGCAATTCTCCTGCCTCAGCCTCCCGAGTAGCTGGGATTACAGGTGCACACCATAGAGCCCGGCTAATTTTTGTATTTTTTTGTAGAGACAGAGTTTCACCATGTTGGTCAGGCTGGTCTCAAACTCCTGACCTCAAGCGATCTGCCCACCTTGATCTCCCAAAGTGCTGGGATTACAGGCGTGAGCCACCGCGCCTGGCCTCCCAAATCTCTTTAACACTAGACCCTCCTTAGGCTCCTTCTCCCTGGTGACAGGCTCAAGAGACAGCCCAGACTGGAAAGGTGAGTAGGTCCAGAGGTGCTTGGGCCTCATCCCCACTGACCAAGTCACAGAGGAGTCAAAGGGCAGTGCAGGGGTTTCCCAGGACTGCCTTAACAAACATCACAAACTTAGTGGCTTAAAACACAAAAAATCTGGCAGGGCACGGTGGCACATGCCTGTAATCCCAGCATTTTGGGAGGCCAAGGCAGGCAGATCACGAGGTCAGGAGTTCAAGACCAGCCTGTCCAACATAGTGAAACCCTCTCTCTACTAAAAACACAAAAAATTAGCCAGGCGTGGTGGCTCATGCCTGTAATCCCAGCACTTTGGGAGGCCGAGGCAGGCGGATCATGAGGTCAGGAGTTCAAAACCAGCCTATCCAACATAGTGAAACCCCATCTCTACTAAAAATACAAAAAATTAGCTGGGCGTGGTGGTGCATGCTTGTAATCCCAGCTACCTGGGAGGCTGAGGAAGGAGAATCACTTGAACCTGGGAGGCGGAGGTTGCAGTGAGCCGAGATTACGCCATTGTATTCCAGCCCAGGTGACAGTGAGGCTCCGTCTCAAAAAAAAACAAACAAAAAAAATCAAAAATCTGTTTCCTTACAGTTCTAGAAACCAGAAGTTCAAAATCAAGTCTAGGGCAGGGCTGTGCACCCTCCGAAGGCTCTGGGGGAGGATCTTCCTGCCTCTTCCAGCTCCTGGGGTCTCCCGGCACTCCTGGACAGGGCCGTATTGTTCCCGCGTCTACTGCCGTCTTCACGTGGGCTTCTCTGCTTCCATTTCCCCCTCTGCTTTGAGAAGAGTGCCTACATTCAACTTACGTCCCACCTGAAACCCAGGAGGACCTCATCTCCAGATTCTAAGCTTAATTCCATCTGCTAAGACCCTATTTCCCAGTGAGATCATACTCATAGGCCACAGGGATTAAGAAGTGGACATATCTTTTGCGGGGGGACACCATTCTACCTCCTGTAGCTGAGGAGGAATGAGCCCGTCCCCACGTCACCTAGCCTTGCTGGGTGGGGTCCTCCCTCCTGGGCTCTGGAGGCAAGAGGGAGAGGCTGGCCTGGCTGAACCCCCCGCAAGGCCAGGGCCCAGGCCCCGTGAGGACAGAGGAGCCGGCCCGGCCTGGGCTGTGGGTAATTAGAGAAGTGACATAACCCAGAGGAAGGCTTCCTTAAAAGTTGGTCCCAAGAGGGTGGGAGCAAGACCAGCCGCCCTCCTCAGCAGCCCACAGGCCGGGGCCACCTCCCACTCTCTCCCCAGTCCTGGAGGTACAAGCTTCCTTCTTCCTGCAACCCATCCAGCCCCAGAGCCTTTCACCTGCACATCCACCTGGAGGGTTTATGCCCAGATCCTCACAGGTGGGCTCCCCCACACCCGGAAGGCATCCTCTCTAACCCCAGCGACAGCTACAGCCTCCCAGACGCTCCCTCTCACAGCCCTGGCCTCTGTGCCTCCCTAGCCTGCGTGAGCAGCCCAGACCATAGAGTTCCCGTTGACTGAGTGTCTCCTCCTGGACTCCGAGCCCCATGACAGCAAGCCCTTGCCGGTCTCACTTGTCCCTATCACGGCTGCATCCTGTGTCTATAAGAGCACCCAGCATGCAGCAGGACCTGGATGAATGTTTGTCGAGTGAATGAATGAGCACACACAGAGAGGTGGTTGGTTTCTAGGTTCGCCCCAGCCCTGAAGATCTCTGCCAGGCAGCTGGAGTCTGGAGAGGTGGTTCCAAACTCCACGCCTCCTCCTGTCTGCTGAGAGGGCCACGGGTTTGTTTGTCAACCTCAGGGTGCTGGTTCCCCGCAGACACCTGTGTGGCTTCTTCCAGCTGGCTGGGATCCAGGCAGCCCCTGGGAGGGTCCAGCCACCTTCACACCTGGGGCACAGTCAGCCTGGCTGTTTGCTGGAGTCTGTGGTGCCCAGATTTGGAGCCTTTTGGTGAGAAATGTGCATTTTCATGGCAAGATGGTCTCAGGAAATCCCCACCTATTCATGTGCAAAACACAGGGGCCTCTGGGGTCCCCAGGGGCTGGAGCTTTGACAAACAAGGATCAGAGGGAGAGGCAGAGGGGCCTGAAGTCCAAAATGAAGGTGTGGGCAGGGCTGTGCGCCTGTCCTGTTAAACCCGGAGCCAAGGCCAGAAGAGGTGCAGGGCTGGGAGGCTGGCCAGAGCATCCCAGTCTAATTCTGCTGGGGGTGGGGCTGAGGATGACGGGCCTTTCGTACAGGTCACACTAGTTCTGGGGCCACACTCGCTCCGGCAGTCGGTCATGTGCAAGACAGCAGGGGTCAGGATGCCTGGATTCAGCCCCAGCTTAGCTGCTGACTCCAAGGAGGACTTTCAGAAAGTCAGCCCACCTCCCCGGGCCTCAGTTTCCTTCTCTGTGAATTGAAACTTGGTCACTCCTACTGTTCATTTCTGGCTCTGAAAAATCTTAGGATTCCAGAAACTCCACCTTCTGCCCAGCGCAGGAATCCTTCTCTTCTTTCCTTGAATACTCTCAGTGAGGGGGCGCTCACTCTCAGGGCCAAAGGGGCTGGATGCAGGAGACGGAGCATGGCCGGATTCTCTGCTGGACACTCTGGTTGTGGCCAGTCCTCTCTGGGGACTCACACGGGGATCCCTAGAGGCTCAAGTGTCGTCTCCCCCAGGCTGTCAGATAAGATCCCGGGTGCCCAGCTAAGTCTGAATTTGAGAGAAATGACAACTTCTTAGTATAACCCAACAGCTCCAGCAACTGCCAGGGACATGCTTATACTAACAGCTTATTCAGTGTTCATCTGAAGTTCACGTTGAACTGGGTGTTCCATTTTGCTTGCTAAGTCTGGCAACCCCAACATGTAGCTCTTCTTTCTGGAGCTTTGGGGACTCTTCCACACCCCTTTTTCCAGGGTAGCTTTGACAGAGGGACTATGACTCTTTGTGTGTGTGTGTCGGCAGGGGAGTGGGGGGGGATGGAGTTTCACTCTTGTTGCCCAGGCTGGAGTGCAGTGGCACCATCTCAGCTCACTGCAATCTCTGCCTCCTGGGTTCAAGCGATTCTCCTGCCTCAGCCTCCCCTGTAGCTGGGATTACAGGCACGTGCCACCATGCTTTGCTAGTTTTTGTATTTTTTATTTTATTTTATTTTATTTTATTATTTTATTTTATTTGAGACAGAGTTTACTCTTATTGCCCAAGCTGGAGTGCAGTGGTATGATCTTGGCTTACTGCAACTTCCTCCTCCTGGGCTCAAGGGATTCTCCTGCCTGAGCCTCCTGAATAGCTAGGATTGCAGGCATGCACCACCACACCTGGCTAATTTTTTGTATTTTTAGTAGAAACGGGGTTTCACCATTTTAGCCAGGCTGGTCTTGAACTCCTGACCTCAGGCGATTCTCCCGCCTCAGCCTCCCAAAGTGCTGGGATTATAGACGTGAGCCACTGCGCCCAACTAATTTTTATATTTTTAGTAGAGACTTGGTTTCACCATGTTGGTCAGGCTGGTCTCAAACTCCTGACCTCAAGTGATCCATCCACCTGCCTCGGCCTCCCAAAGTGCTGGGATTACAGGCACCCGGCCAGGACTGTGACTCTTAAGACCAGGGGCAGGAAGGATCGAGGCCTGGCCCAGGCTTTAGGTTGAGCAATTGGGATCCCGCTTTTGCATGGTCCTGACCCGGGGTCATGCATAAGTAGTTTCACCGCAAACTGCAGCATGGGAGAAATTCGTGCTTCTGAGGGGGCGTGTGCTGCGGGTCCCCTAGGATCACAGGCACCCATGCTGGGGTACAGCCGGTGGTGCCCCAAGCAGCGCCCCTCTGGTGCGCCTCCCTCTCACCTCCAGGAACCTTAAGGCTAAGCCGCAGGAGACCTTTGCTTGAAAGCTCTAGCTGTCTGCCCTCTTCCCTCTTGCCTTCTTCTGGAGTCTAATACTCTATCTGGCTGAACTGCCACCCTCCAAACCCCAGTGGGAGGTGAGCAGGCCAGTCAGTCACCCCCTTGCCCTGAGGAGTTCAGGCTCTGCCCCTGACCGTCCCCTTTCATCCCTGGGGACCTACCTCTCCAGTTTAGGATTATCAGCAAACAGTCCCAAGGCCGACTCTGGAAATTTAACACACTGAGGACCTCTCAGGCCTCCAGGTGCCCACTCAGCTCTTGCCGGGAGGGGTCCACGGGGTGTGCAGCGTTGAGCAAGGGCTTCTTGCTGCCTACAATAGGCGGGGCGCTGTTGTAGTGAATGAACAAACATCCTACTCCAATGGCACTTATGCTTAGGTGGGGGGCAGAAGACAAGTAAAATAAGTAAGAAAATGACACAGTGTCTCAAGAGGTGGTGAGAGGCAGAATGGAGAAGAAAGAAAGGGAGGGCTGCAGGGAAGGCTGGGGAGGGGGCGGGATGGGAGGGGCTGCAACTTTAATTCCGGGGGTCGGAAAAAGCCTTGCTAAAGAAAAAGGGTCCCGGCCGGGCGCGGTGGCTCAAGCCTGTAATCCCAGCACTTTAGGAGGCCGAGACGGGCGGATCACGAGGTCAGGAGATCGAGACCATCCTGGCTAACACGGTGAAACCCCGTCTCTACTAAAAAAATACAAAAAACTAGCCGGGCGAGGTGGCGGGCCCTGTAGTCCCAGCTACTCCAGAGGCTGAGGCAGGAGAATGGCCTGAACCCGGGAGGCGGAGCTTGCAGTGAGCTGAGATCCGGCCACTGCACTCCAGCCTGGGCGACAGAGCGAGACTCCGTCTCAAAAAAAAAAAAAAAGAAAAAGAAAAAGGGTCCCTTGGGCGTCGATGAGAGGGGAGCCTGCAAGTGGATCCAGCGAGGGTGCCTCAGGTAGAGGACGGAGCGGGGACAAAGGCCAGGAGATTGGACTGGAAGAGGGAGGAGGCCAGAGCAGCTGCAGCAGTGGACGAAGGGCAGACAGGGAGCTGCAGAAGCAAGGGCCTAGGGGGCCATGGCAAGGCTTGAGCTTTGCTCGGAGTGAAATGGGAGCCACTCGGTAATTTTTTTTTTATTATTTTTTAATTTTTTTTAAGACAGAGTCTCGCTCTGTCACCCAGGCTGGAGTGAAGTGGCGTGATCTCAGCTCACTGTGACTTCCGCCTCCCAGGTTCAAGCAATTCTCCTGCCTCAGGCTTCCAAGTAGCTGGGATTACAGGTGCCCGCCACCATGCCTGGCTAATTTTTGTATTTTGAATAGAGATGGGGTTTCACCATATTGGTCAGGCTGGTCTCGAACTCCTGACCTCGTGATCCGCCTGCCTCGGCTTCCCAAAGTACTGGGATTACAGGCGTGAGCCACCACGTCTAGCTGCCATTGGGTGAATTTAAGCCGACCAGGAGTCTGATGAGACTTGGGCTGTAGAAAGGTCCTCTGACTGTGAGACTGAGAACAGATCACCGTGGAACAAGGAGCAGAGACCACTCGAAGACTCCTGTCATCACGAGGGGAGCGAGGTGGGTGCCTGGAATGCCAGGGGAACTGGGGGTGGAGAGAATAGGTGGCGGGTGAGCCAGGACTGTGCATACGTCGTGCTGTCTCAGCTCATGGGGACAGCCAGGCTGCCTCCCTGCCCTTGACTTGGATGACCTCTGACACTTTGGACTGGAAATGCGTTTGTTTGTCTCCGTTTCAATGAATGATTTATTTTCCGGTTTATAAAATGCACCCGCCATACTTGCTCATGAGCTCACAGACCCAAAGAAAGAACGTCAGGAATTTCCCAGCAGGACGGGGGCCAGGCTCACCCCGCCCCACACGCAGGCATCTCTGCTCAGCCCCCTCACCCCTGCCAGCCCAGCGCCCAGAGGCTGAAGCCAGCAGCAGCCCCGTGAGGCCCCACAGGCCCTGTGGGAGCAGATTCCAGGCCCAGTGATCAACCCTCGCCTACAGCCACCCCTTCCCGAAAGGTCCCCTCCTCGGCCGGCCGTCGACATCAGAGACACGCCTTGACCGTGGGCTGGCAGCTGGCAAGCAAGGGGCGGCATGGAGTTCCAGGGGCCAAAGGCCATCAGCTGAGAGCTCGGGGGCTCCCAAAAGACAAGACCCAGCAAGCAGAGAGGGAAGGTGGCAGGCACAGCCCAACGCAGCCCTGAGCCTCAGGGCACGGTAGGCGAATCCACCCAGCTCTGCTGTGCAATCCTGAACAATTCACTGAATCCCTCTGTTCTGCGTGCATCCAGCTCGAAACGCTGCTTAGGAGGCTGGGGTGCTGGGGCCCTTCATTAAGCCATGTTTGCAAAGCCCTCCAAGGGCTGCAGATGAAAGCACCTATTGAAGTACAAAGCGCTATCTCCAGTAACCCTCTCCGTCCCAGGCAGGACTGGAGACCCATAAAAGAGAAGGAAAGAGGCGGCCAAGGGCATTTGGCTCCAAGCACGGAGGCCACCGAGACTAGACCCCGGCAATGTCGGGCCCCGAGAGACATCTCTCAGCAGCAGGCTCCTCACCACCGGCTCCTGTCCCTCCCTGTCCCTCACTAGGCAGCACCCCAGCACTCTGGCTTCCCTCAGCAGGCCCATCTGCTGGGGCACAGAGATGGATCAGAACCCTCTGCAACAGCCGCCAATGGAAGGAAGCCTTAGACCAGCATTCCAGGCTCCAATGCATGGCCCCAGCCAGCCTGGCCCTCGCTGTCCTCACACAGGCCACCTCTGCACCTCCTCCCGATCTCCTCCAGCCTAGATGTCCTCTCCTCTGTTCGTCTGTGCCTGGAGGTCCAGCCTGGGGAGGCTCCCTGCCCACCCACCCCTGGTGGCCTCTGGCCTCCATAGCCATGGTTCATGGGTGCTCAGGATCCCGGCAGGGGAGTCTGGGTGTGCCTATCCCCTCACCTCTGGCGTCCTCAGATGTCGCATCCGTGGAGCCCACTAACCTCAGGCATTAGGGCTGTTCCTTGACCCCTGACTTCCCCTGTCATCTTTCTACACAGAAACAACCCCACGCCCTCTGTCTGGAATAGTCCGAACTGCCCTCCTTCATCTCTTTGCCCCCTGCACTGGGGGAATGTCTGCTAAAATGACTCTTGTCTCCCAAAGTGCTGGGATTACAGGCTTGAGCCACCACGCCCGGCCCTGTTCGAGTTTTTGAGGAACCTCCGTTCCACATCTCCTCCAGCCCCCGTGTGAGCACACACTGCATGTCCATGGTCACTCTCTCAAGCTCCAGGCCTGACGGGTGAGTGGTGGGTAGGGATGGGATCCGTGCTTTGCTTGCTTTGCTTGGCACTGCCTTGTACTGCCAAATTGCTCTCCAGAAAGCCTGTTCCGTGCCCACCCAGGCAGGGGCTTGCTTCAGTGCCTGCTGGACCTTGCGTGGGTGATTGGCACCTTGAGGTGTCGTGGACCACCCGGGTGGGGGGGCCGCTGACACATCCTTCCCTCTCTGGGACCTTGTTTCAGCTTCTGGGGATCCTGGTTGGCCCTGGCACATCTGGAGGTTGCCCCCAGAGTTGGCGGGGCAGCTCAGGGAAGACTTGTCCTTGTGGGGTCAGGGCGCCAGCAGGCAGCACTGGCCCGTGCACTGTGGGGGAGGGAAGGCTGGGCCAGGGAGGGCCCTCTGCTGTGCAGCCTCTTCCCAAGCAAGCCCTGGTCATGCCAGAACGGTGGCCTTTGTGAATCACTGATGTGGAGGGCTAGGAAGGGCTAGGGCGGGAACTGGGGAATGAAGGAAGGAGGGTCCACAGGCCCTCCAGGTGGTGGCTGAGGGACTGTAGCTGATTTTTTGCCACTGCAGAGCGACATGTGAGAGCCATTTTTTCTTTTTTTTTCAGATAGGGTCTTGCTCTGTCACCAGGCCTGAGTGCAGTGGTGATATCTCGGCTCACTGCCACCTCCGCCTCCCGGGTTCAAGCAATTCTCCCTCAGCCTCCTGAGTAGCTGGGATTATAGGCACCTGCCACCATGCCCAACTAATTTTTTTTTTTTGTATTTTTAGTAGAGACAGGGTTTCACCATATTGGCCAGGCTGGTTTCAAACTCCTGACCTCAAATGATCTGTCCGCCTCGGGCTCCCAAAGTGCTGGGGTTATAGGTGCGAGCCACTGTACCCGGCCGCTTATTTGATTTTCTTCCAAGCATGTATTACCATCCAAAACATCTCGTGCATTGGTTCTCTCGCTGATCATTATTCCTCACCCACATGCTGTGGCCCCGAAGCAGGGACCAAGTGTTTTGTGGTTGCCGTGTGGCTACCATCCCCCAGCACATGGTAGGTGCTTGATAAGTATCGTGTTGAGTGCATGGGGTGACCAGAAACAGGGGAGCTTGCAGGTCCCCAGCACTCATGCAACAGGGCTCTGATCAGGCTGGCTCTCTGCTCTGAACTGCACTTTTTTTTTTTTTTTAACTGTTGTGAGAATCTGCAGTAATCACTTGGCTCGTCTCTAATCCTGATTTAATGAGGCCACACTGGTTCTTTGGTGTTAATATTCTCTGAAGTTCAGCTCTGAGAAAAATAAAAAGAAAGACCGCCCCGCCACCTACCCATCACCAAAGAAAGACACAAGGGAGCATCCTAGAATTTGGGACGCATCAAAACCAAAGAAAAAAGCAGAACGTGCCCCGACGTTTGGCCCAAGCAGCCTCTGAGGGCCAGCCGTGCTGCGAGCGTTTGTAGTGCAGTGGCACAGCCCTCCAGATGTTCCCTGGAAGGACTGCCACTTCAAACGCCACGGCTCAAGCCCATTACCTGCACAGCCTTTGTGTATTTCAAAGGGGAAGCCAGTTGAACTTTCCCTGTAATCATTGGGCCCAAACTTGCCTTTAATGGACCATCAGGGAACACAGCAAGGAGAACTCCCCAATCATTACCAGGTTCTGATGGCCTCGGAGCCCACCTGGAGAGGCCCACGGGGCAGCCACCTGTGGCTCTTGCCACGCCTGCTCTAGGGAAGGCTAGGACTCCATCCAACTGAGCGCTGGACCGGGAGTCAGAAGCCACGACTTTGAGGGCCTAGGTTGCCTGGCCCCACTTCCTGGGCCGTGGTGTCCCACTTTCTGTATGTGAACCCCACCTCGGCTGCTTGCTTTGCTCTGAGACCTTGGGCAGTTACCCTCACCTTGCTGAGTCCCCGTTTTGCAATCGGCTATGGAGAATAAAAACAGAACCTACCTCTCCAGTTTGCTCTGAAGCGTAGGCATTTTCTAAATGACAATACTCTGAAGAAATATGTACTGAGTTGAATTGTGTCCCCACAAAATGTATGTCTACCTGGAACCTCACAAGGTGAACTTATTTGGGAGAAGGATCTCTACAGATGTAATTAAGGTAAGAATCCAGATGAGATCATCCCAGACTAGGATGGGCCCTAAATCCAGTGAATGGTATTCTTATGAGAGACGGCTGGGCGCAGTGCTCACGCCTGTAGTCCCAGCACTTTGGGAGGCCAAGATGGGTGGATCATCTGAGGTCAGGAGTTTGAGACTAGCCTGGCTAATATGGTGAAACCCCATCTCTACTAAAAAGACAAAAAATTAGCGGGGTATGGTGCCACACACCTGTAATCCCAGCTACTCGGGAAACTGAGGCAGGAGAAGCACTTGAACCCAGGAGGCGGAAACTGCAGTGAGCCAAGATCGAGCCATTGCACTCCAGTCTGGGCAACAGGAGTAAAACTCCATTTCAGAAAAAAAAAAAGAGAGAGAGAGAGACAGAAAGACAGACAAGGGGAAGATACAGATATTCAGGAGGCCCTGTGAAGCTGGAGGCTGAGGCTGGAGTGATGCAGCCACAAGTCAAGGAATGTCTGGAGCCACCAGAAGGTGGAAAGGGCAGCAAGCGTCCTTCCCTAGAGCCTTCAGAGGGAGCAGAGCCATGCCGACTCCCTGATTTTGAAATTTCTGGCCTTCAGAACTGTGAGACAATACATTTCTGATATTTCAAACTACCAAGTTTGCAGGTGTTTATTATAGCAGCCTTGGGAAATTAATAACCAATACAAGTCATTGTTCTTGCAGTTGTTACTCTAAAGAATTCTCTGTGGCCAGGCACAGTGCCTCATGCCTATAATCTCAGCACTTTGGGAGGCCAAGGTGGACAGATCACCTGAGGTCAGGAGTTCAAGACAAGCCTGGCCAACATGGTGAAACCCAGTCTCTACTAAAAATGACAAAAATTATCTGGGTATGGTGACGTACACCTGTAATCCCAGCTACTCAGGAGGCTGAGGCAGGAGGATGGCTTGAACCCAGGAGGTGGAGGTCAAGTGAGCCACTGCACTCCAGCCTGGGCGACAAGAGCAAAACTCCATCTCAAAAAAAAAAAGAATTCTCTGAGCCACTGAAATGTCTCACCAGACACTTAGGCCCACAGTGACCTCTGTAGATGAGCAGCAGCTCCCTCTGTCTCCAAAGCAATTGAAAAAGGAAGAAGCGACGCATAAGGGAAAGACGGACCTTGATTTGGAATGTGGCTCTGAGCCCATTGCTAGCTGTAGACTTTGACAAGTCACTGATCCTCTGTGAACCTCTGTCTCTTTATGAAATGGGGACCATTTTATCCACCTCCAAGAATTCTGTGATGATGAGACTAGGTCAGGATGTAAAGCATTCACATTTAAGTGTTCAGTAAATGGAAAGGGTGTCTATATTAGTTTATTAGTTTATTTATTTATTTATTTAGAGATGGGGTCTCACTCTGTCACCCAGGTTGGAGTGCAACAGTGCAATCTCAGCACACTGCAACCTCTTCCTCCCAAGTTCAAGTGATTCTCCTGCCTCAGTCGCCTGAGTAGCTGAGATTACAAGCATGTGCCACCACGCCTGGCTAATTTTTGTATTTTTAGTAGAGATGGGGTTTTTGCCATATTGGCCAGGTTGGTCTCAAACTCCTGACCTCAGGTGATCCATCTGCCTTGGCCTCCCAAAATTCTGAGATTACAGGCATGAGCCACTGCGCCTGGCCTATATTAGTTATCTACTGTTACATAGTACATTTCCCCAACATTTAGAGGCTGAAAACAACAACGGACCTTTATTATCTCACATAGCATTATAGCTCTGCATCAGGTATGTGGGAACAGCGTAACTGGATGTTTTTGGCTCAAGATCTCTCATGATGTTGAAATCAAGATGTCAGCTAGGGCTGTAGTCTCATCTGATGGCTTGACTGGGGCTGGAGCATTCACTTTCAAGGTGCCTCACTCACACGTCTGTGGGCAGGAGGCCTCAGTTCCTCACCACTTGGACTTTCCATAGGGCTGCTTGGGTGTCCTCCCAACATGGCAGCTGGCTTCCCCCAGAGCATGTGATCCAAGAAAGAGCAAGGTGCAAGTGGTAATGTCTTGGGCGTCATACTCCGCCACTTCCACCACATTCTACTGATCCTAGAGAGCAACCCTGAAACAATGAGGGAGGGAACTCTACACGGGCACTGACACTAGAGAGTAGCCCATTGGAGGCCATTGGGGGGCTGGCTACCACTGCGTCTCAGAGGGCAAGGTGTTCTTGGGGTTGCTGCCAGGCAGAAGCCTACTTAACAAGTAGCTTTGCTGTCTAGACTTGCCTCTGGGGCCAGCTGCCTGGGAGTTGGGAGCCTGATCTGGCCACATGCCCAGCAGCTCCCCTGTAATTTCATTTGTCTAAGGCCTCTTCATGTCTCACCAGGGCTCCTTCATGTGAGCACTAAGGGCCAACATTGAGCCACAAAGACTTCCAACCCAGAGCCCATGTCAGCAGCCCACCCAGAGCCTCACGTCTTCTCCTGGGAGCCCAGCCTAAAGATTAGAGCCCCAGAGACACTTCAGGGGCCAATGGGCAGGGCTGAGTTCTGGAGGGGGCGGTGTCCCGGATGCCCACCAGGACACTACAGCAGCTCCCTGAGTGTGTTGTATGAGTGTTCACATGTGAGTGCATCATGTGCAAACCTGTATGTGAAAGTGTGTGCAGGGAGACGTGTGTGCCAGCACAACTGGAATCTGTTTGTGTGTGACAGAATCTGACATTTCCACACATACAAAACATTGCAAGCACAGCAGTGCTGGAACTGACAGGAGATCCAGGCCACCACCCTGCCTCCCCCTGAATCCTGTCACCAGCTGCCTCTGATCTCAGACGTATTCCAACAATCACTTAAAACATGGTGGATTACTATGAAGTTTTAGGCATGCAGAGACACGCCTCACCCAAGGAAAGTAAAAAGTCACAATGGAAACTGGCACTGAAGTGACACCCAGATAGAAATCCTGATAATAAAGAATAAACAGAGAGAAAATTCAAACAAGTAGTGGAGGCATATGAGGTGCTGTCAGATGCTAAGAAATGGGACATCTATGACGAATATGGCAAAGAAGGATGAATTGGTGGAGGAAGAGGTGGACATCATTTTGACAGTCCGTTTGAGTTTGGCTTCACATTTTATAACCCAGAGATGACGTCTTCAGGGAATTTTTTTGGTGGAAGGGACCCATTCTCATCTGACTTCTTTGAAGACCTTTTTGAGGACATTTTTGGGAATCAAAGGCATCCCCGAGGAAGCAGAAGCCAAGGAATGGGGTCATTTTTCTACACGTCCAGTGGATTTCCATCTTTTAGAAGTGGATTTTCTTCTTTTCACGCAGTATTTACTTCATTTAGGTCCCTGGGTCATGGGGGCCTCACTTCATTCTCTTCCACATCATTTGGTGGTAGTGGGATGGGCAACTTCAAATCAATATCAACTTCTGCTAAAATGGTTAATGGCAGAAAAATGACTACAAAGAGAATTGTTGAGAATGGTCAAAGAAAGAGTAGAAGTTGAAGAAGACAGCCAGTTAAAGTCCTTAGCAATCCATGGTAAAGAGCAGCTGCTGCAAGTAATTCAACGGAAGCTTTTAACAGAAATGTTAAACTAAAACAAGCACCATTTGAGGATTAACAGGAACTTTTTTTTTTTTTTGAAGATTTCAAATGAACTCGACTTTCAGTATAATTGTACCTAATCTAAAGTATTTATAAACAACTCACTGGAGCCTCTATTTGTCATGGACTTTTGAGTTGATTGTTGGGACCACATAATAGGACCATTGTTTTTTGTGTTTTTTTTGTTTGTTTTTGATTTTGTTTTTTGTTTGTCTTTTTTTTTTTTTTTTTGAGATGGAGTCTCACTCTGTCACCCAGGCTGGAGTGCAATGGCATGATCCCCACTCACTGCAACCTCTGCCTCCCAGGTTCAAGCGATTCTCCTGCCTCAGCCTCTGGAGTAGCTGGGATTACAGGCGTGTGCCACCACACCTGGCTAATTGTTATATTTTTAGTAGAGACAGGGTTTCACAGTGTTGGCCAGGGTGGTCTTGAACTCCTGACCTCAGGTGATCCACCCGCCTCGGCCTTCCAAAGTGCTGGGATTACAGACGTGAGCCACCATGCCCAGCCCTTTTTTTTTTAAATGAGTATAAATCTCTGCATGCTCTTTGCTTTTTTACCAAACGTACTGCAAGGTGAGCCTTGACTCTTTAGTGTAGGACAACTAACACTAACACTAACACCAGCATGGATCTGCTTTTCCACAGCATCTGAAATGTGAGTCACATAGTGTCAGCCTGCTGTGAAGTTAACACTGCTAGGATGAATCTTCTAGAGAAATCATTTCAATTTTTTTTTGGTATTTAGTAATGAAAGATATTGATGCATTAACGGTAATACATTTCTGGTTTAATATAAATTAAGGATGTTTTCTAGTTGTGCATGAATGCTGGCAACTTAGTACGCTTTGACAATTGTTTAAATATTTAAATATGTAATATTAAGCTTAGGTTTAAAAAAGTAAAGCTGGTGGCTTTATGGGCACGGTGGCTTATGCCTGTAATCCCAGAACTTTGGGAGGTCGAGGTAGGCAGATCATGAGGTCAGGAGATCAAAACCATCTTGGCTAACACAGTGAAACCCTGTCTCTACTAAAAGTACAAAAAATTATCTGGGCATGGTGGCGGGCGCCTGTAGTCCCAGCTACTCGGGAGGCTGAGGCAGGAGAAAGGCATGAACCTGGTAGGCGGAGCTTGCAGTGAGCCGAGATCGTGCCACTGCACTCCAGCCTGGGAGACAGAGTGAGACTTCATCTCAAAAAAAAAAAAAAGGAAAGCTGGTAAACAGTCTTTGTCATTTGCTTTTACAAACAAAAAAGAAAGAAAGAAAATAAATGTGATAAATGTGAATGTGTTTGGTGTATTCTTTCCTGAGTGGGATCTGAAAAAAAATTGCACATGTCACGCATGTAGAATGTGTAATAAACACCAACAAAGCAAACACACGTAAACCCACCACTGAGCTTCATGAATACAATATCACGAACAGTTTGGTGCCCAACGTGCCCTCTCTCCCCAGAGGTAACTGTTCTTCTGCATTTGGAGACTTGTTTTTTTCACTTCACATCTTGCGTGGAAGATCCATCCCTGCCAATGGCTAAAAACTCTTTTTTCTTTTTCTTTTTCTTTTTCTTTTTCTTTTTTTGAGACAGAGTCTTGCTCTGTCACCCAGGCTGGAGTGCAGTGGCACAATCTCTACTCACTGCAACCTCCACCTCTCGGGTTCAAGTGATTCTCCTGCCTCAGCCTCCCGAGTAGTTGGGACTACAGGTTGCACCACCACATCCAGCTAATTTTTGTGTTTTTTAGTAGAGACGGGGGCTTCACCATGTTGCCCAGTCTGGTCTGAAACTCCTGACCTCAAATGATCCACTTGCCTTGGCCTCCTGAAGTGCTGGGATTACAGGTGTGAATCACCACGCCCAGCCTAGAAATTCATTTTTCACTGCTGCTTAGCAATCCACCACATGACTATAGCATAAATCATGTGACCATTCTCCTGTTGGGGACGTTCAGATCTTTCCTTGTTATTGTTGTTGCTGTTGCCATTCCCAACAACACTGGCTCCAGCACACACATTTTTCTACGGTGTATATACTTAGGAGTTGTTTCTGGGGAGGAGGGTACACCTTCACCTGTGCCAGCTTCTACTATCTCTCTCTTGCAGACCTGAGCCATCAGGTAAAAAGGTCCAGCTACCCTGCTGAAAAGACTATGTAGCAAAAGACCATGCAGGAGAAAAGAGAGAGAGTGAGAGAGAGAGAAAGAATGAGAATGAGAATGCCCAGCCAGCCCCCAGCCTGTCCAGCCAGCCCAGCTGAGGCACCTGGCATGTGGATGAAGCCATCTTGGAACTTTCAGTTGCAACCAAGCTCCCAGCTGAATGTACCCATGGGAGTGACCCAGCCCACCACATGGATCTAAGATGAGCCATCCCTGCTGAGCCCTGCCCAAACTGTAGAATTATGAGAGAAAAAAAAAAAAAAATGGTGGATGTTTTCATCCCCTAAGTTTTGGAGTGGCTTACCATGTAATAAGAGATTATGGAAAACATTAGCCATCTTATAAAATACCTCAAAAGTTTGGTCATAAAATCAAAGCAAACAATGATCCTCATCCTGCCCCAGATACGATCACTAACTATATGTAGCCCCTCCCCATCCCATGGCCAACTTGCTCATTCTCCATCTACACTACCCCCACAGTGAACTCTCCTTTTGGTGGGGTGAGGTGGGTGGGCAGCAGAGCTAGGTCTTGACCTGCCAGGAGGAAATCCACAGTCTGAGCAGGACACTGATGCTGGATGCTGACACATTTCATCTTCAAGGAAGACCTGAGAGGGTCCCTGGCACAAACCCCAGCCGAGGGGTCCCCAGACAGGTTTTTTCCTCCCAGATATTCCAACAGGGGCACAAGGAAGTGGTTCATGGGGAATCCCTGGGAAAGCCTCAGGAAAGGCCAGCAGAGCCTTAGGCGGGCTGAGAAAGGAGAATTTTTTCTGTAAAAGGTCATCCTGTCTCCTACATTCCTTCACTGCATTTCCAGCCACCAGAGCATCTATGAAAGTCCTTATTCTTCCTCTCTTGGCTCTAACCAAACATTCACTGCTGTAGTGGAAGATGGACTCTGGTAGCAGGGGGTGGGGAGAAAGAGGCCTTTCTTCCTTCCTTTCTTCTTTCTTTCTTTCTTTCTTTCTTTCTTTCTTTCTTTCTTTCTTTCTTTCTTTCTTTCTTTCTTTCTTTCTTTCTTTTCTTTCTTCTTTCTTCTTTCTTTCTTTCTGTCTTCTCTCCTTCCTTCCTTTTTTCTTCCTTCTTTTTTCTATCTTTTCTTTCTTTCCTTTCTCTCTTCTTTATTTTCTTTCTCTCTTTCCCTCTCCTTTCTTTCCTTCTCTCTCTCTCTTCCTTTTTCTCTCGTTTTCTTTCCTTCTTCCTTTCCTTTCCTAGGATTTTTAATGTTTATATGGTTCACTGGCCCCTGGGGTCAAGGCTTTAGGCCCCCACAGAATGTTTCCAGAGATCCACTGACTCCCTTGGGAAGAGCTGGGAGAAAACACAGAGGGTGTCACCAGGTTGATGTCCCTGCACCCGCAGGGGACGGGACCCAGCTGGCAGAGTTGGACACCAGCTGTTTGCCAGTGAAGTCTCAGCTACTCCTCGCACTCAGATGCCTGCCGTGGTCCTGCCCACATGTGCGGGATCACAGCACAACCCTCAGGATCCTGCTGCTCCTGAAATATCTGCTTAAAGGAGGCCCAACTGCTTGACAGATTCATCTCCTGTTCTGGCTTCTGATGCCCCATGGAGCCCAGTCATTTGTGCAGGGTACTGGGGTTGTTAGACCTGGCCAGTGAGTCATAGGGTTGATTCCCTTTGGGAAGTAACCACAAGCCCAACCTCAGACCCAAACACTCTGAGGCTGAAGAGACTGGGCACGTGCCTAACAACCATCACATCTAGGGGGTCTCCGGATGGAGTGGGGGGTACTTGGGCCTACCTTTCAATACTGTAATCTTCCACCTTCTCTCTGAGTGGCCTGGGCAGTTCCCTTCACCTCTCTGAGCCTCAATTTTCTTACCTGTAAAATGGGCACAAATCCCCCATCTCTTGGCTTGTTGACAAGATTTGGGAGAGAGTTTCCAAGGGCCTTCCCACTTTGGGAGCCTCATATAGGAAAGTGTAGATGGACTTTGCCTGTTGCTCCAGGGCTGGCTCAGGGTGTCCCTGCTGGGGGCTGCAGAAACCCCACAGAGACCCGGTTTTCAATAAGTAGGCATCTCACCCTCATAAGCCACAGCGGCCCTGGCCCCAGCTCCCCATCACCTGCGTCTGACACTTTAGCCATCATTTAACATCAGAAAGTTTATTGCTGGCCCTCAGGGGCTCAGCCCTGCCCTAATGGGCCAACCTCAGGGGTCCTACCCTTTGAAGAGGGTCTTTATGGTAATTGATGGTAATAGCGGGTAGCCTGGGGCCCCAGGTAGGAAGCCCCCCTGGGGATAATTGAATTAGCCTGGAAAACAAATTACTTTCTGCCAAAACAAATCACTTTCAATCACAGAGCAACATATAAGATCCCCCAAACCACAAAGCCACTCACAGTTCAAGGAACAGACAAGGGGCTGGGGGACCCGGGAGAGTGGACTGATCACAGAGCAGAGATAGGGTCAAGCCAGGCCTCCTTCCCCCTATCCAGTGGCCAGGACTGGGGGCCCCTCTTGAGCTGGGTTTACCTGTAACTAAAGTGTGGGTATGTTTTGTTTTTTGGGAGAGGTGGTGATGTTCCCTGGTCAAGCTGTCATCTAAGTATTAGGTGAGAGGTCCTGTCTGTTGTATATGGATGCATTGAGGGTCTTCCTCTCAATGTAGAGATAGATGTTTCCCAAGGGAGTCTTCAGCACAGCCCTGGGAGGCAGGTGCACTGATACCTAAAGAGAGGATCCCACCCAGGCTCACTGCTTGTGTCACAAGTAAGGTGACCAGTCCCAGCTACTCAGGAGGCTGAAACAGGAGGATCACATGAGCCCAGGAGGTTCAGGCTGCAATTGGATGTGATTGCCCCACCACACCACAGCCTGGGTGACAGAGCCAGACCCTGTCTCAAAAAACACACAAACAAACAAAACGCACAAAAAACAAAGCCCCAGAGCCTCTGTGCACGTGCAGAAGGGACCCACCCAGTCCAAACCTATAGGATGTGAGTGGTATAAGTAGCCTCACCTGGTGGATGCCCGAAAACCTTCCACCCCTAAGCCAGGGTCTGCCCCATCCCTCCAGGCCTGGCCGATGCTGGGGAACACCAATGCCAGAGCTATTTGCCCCATCTCTGCCTCCATGGATGGCGAGGAGGTCAGAGGTCCTACCAGGAGCAAGGAGACCTAGCCCCAGCTTGGCAAATGGAAGCAGGCAGGGCTGACCTCCCACCCAGACGCGCTCTGCCTCGTCTACACGGGAGATGCGCCGAGGCTCTCACCTGCCCAGCAAGCACTTAATGAAGCGCCTCTGGGGACCAGGCCAGCACCCAGCCCAGGTGAGGGTCAGTCATCGAGGCCCCCATGGCCTTGTGAGGAGGCAGGGGTGGAACCAGAAGCCAACGGTGGAAGATGCATGGCCCAAGGATGGAGGGGCACCTTTGAGGCAGCAGCCCCTCAGTTCAGGGGATCCCTGACAGGACCCAGGTTAGGATCAGTAACCCAGGGAAGGGGCCTCCAAGGCAGAGACCAGCAATGCCAGGCACAGTCACAGGTGGCCAGATCCAGGGACCCCCACAGCCATTCCTAGCTGGAGATCGCCAGTCCCCGCCACAGGCTTGCCACGGGTCTGTGCTTGGGCAGGATCTCTGTGGTGGCCAGGACAGGCGGAGGTGAGGCGGGCCTGGAGGCTAGAGCACAGAGAGGAGGAGGTAGCTGCCATGCCTCCACGGGTTTCACTCCACAGCCCTCAGGTGAGCCCAGGTTTTTCTAGCCCCTGACCTTGAGGCATGAGGTCCAGTCCACACCGGGCCCCTTTCTTGTGGTGTGACCTTGGACAAGTGGCTTAACCGCTGGTCTGTAGAACCTTCTAGAAGATTCTTTCCCCTCATGCCTCCTCTCCTCCAAAGACAGCCTGTATGCATGGCCCCTCCTCACCCCCTGCCTCCTGCCCCCGGGCCCAGAGGCTTGGCACCCATCTGTCCTGGCTCCCACCTGTGCCCAGCTCCAGGATGAAGCTCCACACTTGCCCCTCTCTCCTGCAGCTCCGTGGAACCCACACAGCCAGGCCGGCCCCTCCCTGGGATCCCCAACCTGCTCTTGGCACATCCAGCAGCTGCTCCTCAGTCCTCAGTCTGCAGGTCCTCTGATCACCCCTCAACCCCCAACGGGCTCCACACTGTGTGGGTGCCTCTTGGTCCCAGTCACCTCCTCCTGTGTTCCCCATGCTGCTCTCTTTGCATTCGCTGACCTCCCAAGGCCGCAGGGCTGCAGCTCTGTCTGATCCCTCTCCCCCATGCTCACCGGGAAGGCAAGCTCCCTGATATGGCTTGGCTGTGTCCCCACCCAAATCTCATCTTGAATTGTAGCTCCCATAATTCCCATGTGTTGTGGGAGGGACCCAGTGGGAGATGATTGAATTGCAGAGGTGGTTTCCCCCATACTGTTCTCGTGGTAGTGAACAAGTCTCACAAGATCTGATGGTTTTATAAGGGGCTTCCCCTTCTGCTTGGCTCTCGTTCTCTCTCCTGCTGCCCTGTGAAGAAGTGCCTTTTACCTTCTGCTATGACTGAGGCCTCCCCAGCAATGCGGAACTGTGAGCCAATTAACCTTCTTCTTTTACAAATTACCCAGTCTCGGGTACGTCTTTATTAGCAGTGTGAGAATGAACTAATACACTTCCCAATGCCCTTCAGTTGAAATTCATTGACTCTGGTGACCCAGAAAGTCTGTCTCCCTGGACTCCAGACTCTTGCTTCCAGCTGCCCTGGAGATTGCTGCATGGATGTCTCACAGGACCTCCAACTCCACAAGTCCAAACTGTGCCAGGACCTCCCACTCAAACCTACTCCTTTCACCCATCTCCCAGCTGGGGACTCAGCCACTTCACCCTCCAGCTCCCAGGCCAGAAACCCTGTCCAGCAGTAGGCCCTGTCCCCTCACCCTGCAGGATGGAGGCAGAATCTGATCACCCCTGGTCCCAGCCACCATCGGAGTCCACCTGTGCCCCTCCCCACTCAGTGCAGCCACCTTTGTGCTTTTACACTCTGGGACCCTCTTGCTCAGAGCAAAAGCCAGGGTTCTTACAAGGCCTCTAGGACCCCACAGATCTGTGACCGGAGCCCAATCTCAAGTAGCCCTGCTGTGGAGAGAGACACGTGTAGAAGAGCCCTGGGGTCCGTGATGGAGGAGGGCAGCCACCTCGGACCTCCGACCCAGCCTGGCCTCATGAGGATGGAAATCTCAGAGGGAGACCAGCGGGCAGGTAGAGCGGTCACAAGCTGACCTTGCTGAGTCCCAGTTCCTGTGCACAGAATTGTGAGCAATACTAGGGTTTCGTGTGAAGTCACTAAGCTTGGGGAGGCAGCAGCGCCTGATGTATTGCACACTTAGCTGCTTAGTTATCTTTCAGTCCCCACCCCCTCCTCCAGAATTACAGCTCCTCAAGGGCAGGGACTTGACTTCGCTCCCTGATGAGTCCCCAGCACCTAGACTGGTGTTTGACTGGTTACTGAGGTACTCGGTAGATATTTAGCTTATTTGAGTATTAACTGAAGAAATGGCAATGGGGCATGTTGCCAGGCACGTGCGGCTGCTAGCAGACCTCAGGGAATGTTGCCGTCGGGTCTCTCAGGGGTGCTGACAACAAGGCCCAGGCCCCTAATGCCAGGGGAGAAGGCCTGGGCTGGCCGGCAGAACCCATGCCTAGCTCCGATGGCAGAGGCATCAGCTGCCTCTCATCTGTCTCCTCAGTTCACCTTCTGCTTCTCTGACTCTCAAATAGACCCTTAATTGACCATTTGGCCCCTAAATTAGGGACGATTAGGATCAACCCCCAAGCATCATTTCAGATGGTGGCCAGGAGCCTGAAGCCCCTCTTTGGGGTCCTGGGGGTCCTTCGACTTGGTCAAATAAAGGTCAGCTCTCTGGCCTGGCATGGGTGCCTTGGTAACCTCTGACCCTCAGCTCTTAAACCTGACCCCTGGTGACTCAGACCCGAGGGACTCACTGCAAATGGCCAACTAGAAAACGCCTGAAGATGCAGTGTGGAGACAGCCCCTCATGTGCCTGGAACCTGCAGAACATCCCCCTGCAGCCAGCGTTCTGCTGGTCACTCTTTCTTTCTGCACATAAGCTCCCAAGGCACAGAAAGGCACGCAGATACCAAAGCCAGCCCAGGAGGACCCCAGCACCGCCTCTCATGGATTTGAGGCTCATCTTGCAGCAGCCGCTACTGTTGCTGTTCCAACCTCCTACCTGCTACCTGGACCTGGGCAACTGCAAACATCTGCAAGCCTCAGTCTCCTCATCTGCAAAATTCGGACAGTCATAGCACCTGCAGTTTTGTAGTGTTATTCTGAGGGTCATATGGCACTAGGAGCATGTCATTCTTTCTACACATGAGGAAGAGTAAATCCAAGCTCCTGGGGGCTCCAGAGCCATTGTCCCTCCCAGTTCCCAAGCCGGCCCCGCCAACCAGGCTAGAGAAGTGTCGTTGAGCTTAACTGGCCCAGAGAACATCCAGGGTCCCACTGTTCTAGCAATCTTTCTCCTGGGCTTGTGTGCAAGACTGAGTGTGCAAGTGTGTGCACACATGGGGGCAGTTCTCTGGGCAACCCGCACCCATATGCACACACACACATGCACACGGGCCTGGGCAGGCCAGCCTGGTACAGCTGTGCAGGTTGCTGCACCAGGGCCCCTCCTGGACGATACCCAGCCTCCCACTGCCTGCTAAGCTACATGCCCAGAGCGAGGGGCACCTTTTTGTCTGTTGCAGATACTGCGAGGGCAGAGCACCTGCCAGCCTCCCCCTCCTGGTGATGCCCGTCTCTCTCAAAGGCTTGACTCTGGCTTCCTCGACTCCCAGCCCCACTTCTTACACCTGCATCTCCAGCCGTAGGATGCTCCCCGGCTCCTGTTCCGTGACCTCTCCCTCTCATCAGCTGCCCTCAGTTCAGGGTCCTCAGCCCTAGGGTGTGCCACCCTCATCGTGGCTCTGACTGCCCAGTACCTGCCCTGCTCGTCTGCGGCGCCCTCCATGGGCAGGCAGCGCCAGTGCAGTGCAGCAGTTGGACAGGTGGAACTCTGGCCCTGGTCTCCACATCCCTGGGCCTGGCCTGGACAGACAGGCTGGGCAGCCCCCTGGGAGCAGGCGGGGCATGTGTTCTGCATCTAGGACGGCTCTGTCCGGGAGATGCCTCAGAGCCAGGCCCACCACGAGCACCCATCCGGCGCCATGGAGAGCAGCCCGTCAAGCAGCAGAGGATGCAGTTGTGTGATCTTTGAGCTGGCTCAGGACGAACACCTAACACAAGGCTAAATGGGGACCTGCAATTTTGTCCTGTCGTTCTAAGAGTCATATGGCACAATGGGCACATCATTCTGCCCATATCATTCCACCCCTGCAACATTCCTGTGAGACAGGGAGAGCCACACGCCCTGTCCCCAGGATCCCCTGGGCGGCGCTCCCTCGAAAGCTGAAAAGCCCAGAGAAGACGGATGCCTGCAGTGGGGTGGCAGGATGGCAGGAGCTGGAGAGCCTTGGGTCCCAGCTCTGCTTGGCCTCGGAGAGTCAGGCTTGCTCTCTGGGCCTCAGTTTCCCCTCAGAAACACAGGGTTCCTTCCCCCTCTGATGGTGGACGCAGCCGGAACTTTGCAGACAGTAAGTAGGTGCACCCCAAGCATGAAATCGAGGCCACGGCTCCCCACGGGAAGGGGATGGGGATGGATATTTCTGTATATTCCAGGTAGTGAGTGCAGGTGTTAGCCAGCGCTTATCGGGTTACTTCGGAATCTAAACCGTTCCCAGGGCCCACGCCCAGCGCCAGTGCTCCCCATAGGTTTATTCACACCTGGAAGCTGCAGGCTCTTGATGTGGTTCCTCTGATGTGCGTGCGCTCTGAAACCTAAACCCCCTTTGCTGCAGGCCTACAGAATCTCCACAGGCACTGTGGAGAGGCCCCGGCAGGGCAGGCACCCTGTCCACCCTGACTCACAATGTCCTGGAGTGCCTGCTGTCCGGCCCGTTCCACTGGGGACTTGTCTGTTTCCACTTTTCCTCCAGGTTCCTCTCCCTCTCCCAGGGCCTGAGGGCCATCACCCCATGGAATGCTGCACCTTGGGAAAGGAGCAGCTTCCAATGACCTGGCTGGTGCTTTTCCCGGGCCTCCCAGCTGCCTCCCACCTCTGGGCAATTTATGGGGTCACGAACCACCTCAAGGGTGCAATTCCTTGTCCTGGTGCCAATTGGCCTCTAAAGTGCTTTACAACCTGCTTGTAGTACCGAGAAAGGGAATCAGCCCCCTGGATGGCCCCGAAACCATGGTGGCCCCGCCATTTGTCACCTTGGGCCAGGCAGGCCTGGAATCTGCCCTAAGCCCAGCCACTGTGACAGCCGACAGCCGCTTCCTCCTTTCTGCACAGCATTCCAGTCATATATGGTCATTCTTTACGTAAAAGCATCGAAGGGCATAGCTCTTCAGGGGTACAGGAGCCTGAATCCCACTGCCTCTTCCTTCGGGTTTTCAGGTGTGAAAAGGGGATGGACAAAAGCTATTCTTCAAAATTGTCACGAGGTTGAAATTAGATGACAGCTGTCAAGCAACGGCCCTTTGCAAACCTTCATAAATGGTGATGGTTTTATTAACATCAAAGTGGAAACGGCCAGGAATCTCACCTTCCAGAGATAAGCATGGCTACTGTTTTATGGTCTCTCCTTGCATACTTTTTCCTTCTTCTGTCCTGGAAAATTTCAGGCATACTGAAAAGTGCAAAAAAAGCATGCGGCAGTTTTTTGCTTTTTTGTTTTGTTTTGTTTTGAGACGGAGTCTTGCTCTGTTGCCCAGGCTGGAGTGCAATGGCACGATCTCAGCTCACTGCAACCTGGATTCAAGCGATTATCCTGCGTCAGCCTCCTGAGCAGCTGGGATTACAGGCACACGCCACCGCATCCAGCTAATTTTTGTATTTTTAATAAAGACAGGGTTTTATCATATTGGCCAGGCTGGTCTCGAACTCCTGACTTCTGGTGATCTGACCACCTTGGCCTCCCAAAGTGCTGGGATTATAGACGTGAGCCACCACACCTGGCCCACATGGTGATTTTGTGAATAATTTTAAAGTGAAAATTCACAGAACCAACAGGCCTGCAAGAGACAGACTCTAATCAGCATACAGAAGTCCCTCCCATCCCCTTTCTGAGCCCAGCTGATCCTTCTCTCCCCAAGGGAATCACCGTTCTGACTTTGTCCTGCTTTCTTTATAGCTTTACAGCCTAGATATTCCTCTCTAAAAAATGTCCTTTTTGCCTTTTCCCTACGTGTAGGTCTTGCCTTCTCCCTCTTCATTATATTTGTGAGATTTATTCATGTGAATGAGTGAACTTGTACTTGGTGTATTTTTCCTTGCTGTATCATATTCCACAGTGTGAATGTGCTATTAGGTTGCTGCAAAAGTAATTGCGGTTTTGGCCATTACTTTCAGTGGAGCTAGTCTTTCAATGTCCTGGTCTGGAGCTGTTGGAACCTGGCTGCTCAGAACACCTTGGTCCTGAGGGGAATCCACCCAGCAGCCATACAGCATGTAGACCTTCAACTTTACCAAATGATGCTAGCCTGGCTAGGCATGGTGGCACGCACCTGTAGTCCCAGGCTGAGGCAGGGGGATCACCTGAGCCTGAAATGTCGAGGCTACAGTGAACTGAGATGACACCCTGCACTCTGGTTTTTGAGCAGACTATTTTGCTCTGCAGATATATATAGATCTTTGAAAAGGAAAGTTAGATGCAGAAATTAGCCAGACATGGTGGTGGGAGCCTGTAATCCCAGCTACTCAGGAGGCTGAGGCAGGAGAATGGCTTGAACCTGGGTGGTGGAGGTTGCAGTGAGCTGACATCACACCACTGCACTCCAGCCTGGGTGACAAGAGTAAAATTCTGCCTCAAAAAAAAAAAAAAAAAAAAAAAGAAAAGAAAAAAGAAAAAAAATTGAGGTTAGTATGTGGCTACACAGATGTCAAACAAAAAGGTTTTAGTATAAATGCTGTGTGTGCAGTGCACTTTTCGTATAAATGCTGTGTGTGCAGTGCACTTTTTCTTTTTTTTGAGATGGAGTCTCGCCCTGTCACCCAGGCTGGAGTGAAATGGCACGATCTCGGCTTACTGCAACCTCCGCCTCCCGGGTTCAAAGGGTTCTCTTGCCTCAGCCTCTGGAGTAGCTGGGATTGCAAGCACCCACTATCATGCCCAGCTAATTTTTGTTTTTTGTTTTTTGTTTTTTTGAGACGGAGTCTTGCTCTGTCGCCCAGGCTGGAGTGCAGTGGCACGATCTCAGCTCACTGCAAGCTCTGCCTCCTGGGTTCATGCCATCCTCCTGCCTCAGCCTCCGGAGTAGCTGGGACTACAGGCGCCCGCTACCACGCCCGGCTATTTTTTTTTTTTGTATTTTTTAGTAGAGATGGGGTTTCACCGTGTTAGCCAGGATGGTCTCGATCTCCTGACCTCGTGATCCACCCGTCTCGGCCTCCCAAAGTGCTGGGATTACAGGCTTGAGCCACTGCGCCCGGCCATAATTTTTGTATTTTTAATAGAGACAGGGTTTCACCTTGTTGGCCAGACCTCAGGTGATCTGCCCACCTCGGCCTCCCAAAGTGAGCCACCGTGGCTGGCCCACATGGAACACTCTTAGACACAAACAACAAAAATCTATTAACAGCAGGACTACTGACAGCAGTGGGGGTCTGCTTTCACATTTCATTTTATTCCCTCTTTATGGTTTAACATAAACATGGCTAACAATGAGCATGTTTGTTTTGGGCTCATATGGCAGGTGATGTTCTGAAGCCTGGTTTTATGGAAGGCCAGGGAAATCGGTCTATGTCAGCAAGCACACCTTGCTACCGACTGGCACAGCCACTCATGGTTTGGGTACCAACGTGTCCCCTGAGACTGGACATTGAGGTTGGTTTCAATGTTTCACTATGATAAATAAAAGTGTGATCTATTTATCCAGATAGACATTTTTACACACTCAGGTGATCTCCCCCACCCAACTTCCAGCTGTTTTTTGTTTTGTTTTGTTTTGTTTTTCCTGAGGCAGAGTCTCTTGCTCTGCCACCCAGGCTGGAGTGCAGTGGCATGATCTTGGCTTGCTACAACCTCCGCCTCCTGGGTTCAAGCGATTCTTCTGCCTCAGCCTCCCGAGTAGCTGGGATAATAGGCGCGCACCACTACGCCTGGCTAATTTTTGTATTTTTAGTAGAGACGGGGTTTCACCATGTTGCCCAGGCTGGTCTCGAACTCCTGACCTCAAGTGATCCGTCCACCTCGGCCTCCCAATATGCTGGGATCACAGGCGTGAGCCACCGTGCCTGGCTGTATTTTTCAAGCATTATACAACTTCTGCACAGTCTTTAGAGAAAATTAGAAAAAAGCTAAAGAGAAGAGCCCACTAAGAGCTCCCCACCAATGACCTGATGTGCTGGGCTTGTGTTTTTTCCTGAATTGGGAGCCGCTTCTGCACCAAGGTCTGCATTCTGGGTCACAGTCTTTCCCGCTGCTCAGAACCCAGGCAGAGTGGCCCTGGAAAACCCCAGCATGATCCTCTCACCCGGGGTTAAAGGTAATCTGGGCTTCATCATCTCTGGTGATAAACCCAAGCCTGCACCCAGTGCAGGTCACCCTGCACCCCTCTTCCTGGGGTGCTGGGCTAGCCAGGAGCTCAGAAAGTTTCTCTTTCTCCTACCCCATCTCCCCCGAATCCAACTTCACTCGTATCACAGGTATTCATCAATCACCTCCAGTGCTCCAAGTGCTGAACTAATGCTGGAGAAACAGCAGTACTTGGGTGGACAAGGTCCCTGCCTGCCCCTGTGAGGTCACAGTCCCCAGCAGGAGAAGCACAGAGTCACTAAGTAAATGCACACATAAAGAAGTCAGGGCCCCAGCACTTTGGGAGGCCGAGGCAGGCGGACCACATGAGGTCAGGAGTTTGAGACCAGCCTGACCAACCTGGTGAAACCCCGTCTCTACTAAAAATATAAAAATTAGCAGGGTGTGGTGGCAGGCACCTGTAATTCCAGCTACTTGGGAGGGCTGAGGCAGGAGAATCGCTTGAATCCAGGAGGCGGAGGTTGCAGTGAGCTGAGATTGCACCATTGCACTCCAGCCTGGGCAACAAGAGCGAAACTTTGTCTCAAAAAGAAGGAGGAGGAGAAGAAGGAGGAGGAGGAGGAGGAGGAGGAGAAGGAGAAGAAGGAGAAAGAGAAGCAGAGGGAGAAGGGGAAGGAGTAGTAGTCAGGGCAGGCGTGGCTCACTCCAGAACTTTGGGAAATCAAGGCAGGAGGATTGCTTGAGGCCAGGAGTTTGAGACCAGCCTGGGCAACACGGTGAAACCCTATCTCTACCAAAAATACAAAAATTAGCTAGGCGTGGTGGCATGCAACCATAGTCTCAGCCACTTGGGAGGCTGAGGCAGGGGGATCACTTGAGCCTGAAAGGTCAAGGCTATAGTGAGTGGAGATCACACCACTGCATTCCAGCCTGGGTGGGTGACAGAGCGAGACCCTGTCTCAAAGAAGAAGTCAGGTCATGTAGCATTGGAGCCGGAAGTCAGGCACTCTGGAGTCTGTTCTTTCCCTACCTCTACCCTTTGGTTGAGTCCCCCAGGCCGCCATGTCACACCACCTTCCATCTGTCCACCAACTGTGTAGTTGTGCAGTGCGAAGCCTGCGCCACTGTGCACAGCAGCCTTGTACAAGGGTCCTTGTCCTCCCTGGCCCCTTTGTCTCACAGAGACCAGGCAGCTGATGAACAAAGGTTCCTAAGGCCTAGTGTCTGCCATTCCGCCCTTCCCGGAAGTTTCTGTAATATAGAAAAAGCCCGCAGGAAGGGCACCACTCTGCCCTCTGATGGCCTGTCTGGGCTGTGGGGAGGCACAGCAAAAGAAAAACAGCACCTGCTGTGTGCCAGGTCCGGGGCTGGGTGTTTCCGGGCAGCTTTCATTTACTCTTCAGGATGGCTCTGTTTTACGGGTGAGGAAACTGAGGCTCAGAGAGGACAAACAGCATCACAAAGCCGGTCAGTGGCAGACCCAGGAGCACAGCAGCTTTGGCAGCCGGTCCGTGACCTGTAAAGGGGGTCCCCTCCCCCTTTGGCTGAAGCACAGGTGGCTATCCCCAATTTGTTCCCTGCCCATTAACAGCCCGACCTCTGAACCATATTGGGCGTTAAGGAATTAGAGCCGAGATTGCCACCTTTTGGGAGCTGACACCCCTATTCCTATGTAACCCCGCCCCGCCTCCCTCCATCCCTCCAAGTGTCGGCTGGCAAACATCTGTCCTGTAAATCAAAGCACTTGCGGACTCGCCAGGTTTGACAGGTCTCCGAGAATTTCATGGAGCCCTTTGGAGAAGACACCATCACGGGCTGCGAACGCATTTGAAAAAGTTAAAAGCCTCCTTCGCAAGCACAAAGTGGCCCGGAGAGCCTGGCTCCGAGAGGTCATAGCCCTGGGCAGCTGAGCCAGCGAGCCAGGGAGCGGTGGATTCCATCCCAGGGGGCAGCTCCTCTGACCCTCTAAGGAAAACATCGGGGAGGTTCCGGCTGGAGGATCTTGAGTAGAAAGCCATTGTGCCGGAGCCCCGGGGATTTGTTTGGGAGGAAGGTGACATTCGGGGACGGGTAAGACAGCGCCGTCTGCACACCTTTGACCACTGAAGCTGCACGACGTCCCTGCATGTGGTCGCTCACTGCTGACTGATGGGAGTCACTCAACCACACCACAGGCCTCCTTTGTCCTGGCCCCAAGTTAACATTTTAAAAATATCTCTTCCTGGTTTAATAGCTCCTGTGTTGTGATAATAAAAGTGATCCATTTTCAGTGTAGGAAATGCAGGAAAAAAGAGACAGATAAAAATAAGGACAGAATGGGTGTATTCTCTTACTTAAAAAAAAAATGGACTGGGATGCGTGTTTTGTTCTTTCGTTTCTTTCTTTCTTTCTTTCTTTCTTTCTTTCTTTCTTTCTTTCTTTCTTTCTTTCTTTCTTTCTTTCTTTCTTTTTCTTTTTCTTTTTGGCTTTTATAGAATCAATTTTACTGTAGATCTGGGTGTCCTGCTGTTTGTACCTTGCCTCACGTGGTGACAATTTTTATCCGGGGCCTAATGGTTTGGATGCACTCACTCTTCTTCGTGTAACCCATTGTTCAATGGGTAAAATTGAACCCATTGAAACTGTGGCCCATGGGCAAAATCCAGCCTGCTGTTTGTTATACAAGCTAAGGATTTTTTTTTTAAACTGTTTAAAAATTTTTTTTTTATTTCTTGAGACAGAATCTTATTCTGTCACCTAGGCTGGAGTGCAGTGGTTCGATCTCAGCTCACTGCAACCTCCGCCTCCCGGGTTCAAGCAATTCCCCTGCCTCAGCCTCCCAAATAGCTGGGATTACAGACACCCACCATCACGCCCAGCTAATTTTTTGTATTTTTAGTAGATACAAGGTTTCACGATGCTGGCCAGGATGGTCTTGAACTCCTGACCTCCAGGAGGCAGGTGATCCACCTGCCTTGGCCTCCCAAAGTGTTGGGATTACAGGCATGAGCCACCATGCCCAGTCTTTTTTTTTTTTTTTACATTTTTAAACATTAAAATGCAAAAAAAACTCAAAAGAACAATAAGGTTTTGTGACACATGCAATATTATGAAACCCAAATTTCAGTTTGGTTTTTTTTTTTTTTAAGATGGAGTCTCACTCTGTCGCACAGGCTGGAGTGCAGTGGCATGATCTCTGCTCACTGCACCTCTGCCTCCCAGGTTCAAGCAATTTTCCTGCCTCAGCGTCCTGAGTAGCTAGGATTACACCCACCAGTATGCCTGGCTAATTTTTGTATTTTTAGTAGAGACAGGGTTTCGCCAGCCTGGCCAGGCTGGTATCGAACTCCTGACCTCAAGTGATCTGCCTGCTTCAGCCTCCCAAAGTGCTGGGATTACAGGAGTGAGCCACTATGCCTGGCCCCAAATTTCAGTTTTTAGAAATAAAGTTTTATTGGCACACAGACACGCACATTCGTGAATGCATTGCCTGTGGCCACTTTCATGCCACAACAGCAGTGTTGAGGAGTTGTGAGAAAGACCTACGGCCCTCAGAGCTGAAATTTACTATCTGGCCCCTTACAGAAAAAAATTGCTGATCTCTGCACAAAGCTGGGCCCTAATGAGCATCTTTGCATATTTCTTATTTCTTATTTCTTTTTCTTTTTCTTTTTTTATTGGTGGAGTCTTGCTCTGTTGCCCAGGCTGGAGTGCAGTGGCTCACTGCAAACTCCACCTCCCGGGTTCAAGAGATGCTCCTGCCTCAGCCTCCTGAGTAGCTAGGATTACAGGCATGTGCCACCACGCCCGGCTAATTTGTTTGTATTTTCAGTAGAGATGCGGTTTCACCACATTGGCCAGGCTGGTCTCGAACTCCTGACCTCATGATCTGCCCGCCTCAGCGTCTCAAAGTGCTGGGGTTACAGGTGTGAGCCATCACACCTGGCCTAAGGACTTTCTTTACGTTAAACTCCTAGAAGTAGAATTGTGTGGTTAAAAAGGATGAACAGTTTGAAGCATATTCATTCATTGAATCAGCTCACTTTGTACTGATCCCGTGCCAGGGTGGGAGCTGCAGCGGACCCCATGAGGCCAGGCCCTGCTCTCCTCAGCTTGTCTCGTTCTGAGAAAGTGAGGCACCGGTTGGCGAAGTCTATGGGCATTAGGCAGGGTCTCCTGGGACCTGGCAGGGACTCTGGACTCATCGTGATAACAGCGCAGCTTCCCACAGGATTGGATTAGAATGGATGCTGCAGAGTTTCTGCCAGGCTGGAGACACTCACCGATTCGCTCCTCCACCCCCTGGCCTCGGGAGAGGCTGTTCCCCCAACACCTAGGAATCTCTACCTAGCAGGACTTCTCAGATAAGCCTCTGTCAGTTTGCTAGGTAAGAAGAAGGCTTCTCCCTCCAGTTCGAACATTCTTATCTTCATTGGCTATGTGTATTTCTTCTTTTGAAAACAGTTTCTCACGACTTACCAGGTGAACTTGGGAAGTCGTTGAATGATTTTGCAGAAAATAGGGGTGGGCGGAAAGGAAGCCAAACCTCCATCCTCACCCCTGCTCGATTCTTCATGGAATTTGTCTCTGGATGCACCGTCCTCAGGAAGGAGAGTCAGCAAACTGCACCACTGTCTCCCCTTCCAAGGGAAGCCAAGGGCCGGTCCCAAACGGGGGTGTTTTCACCCTGGGGACCTGGGGAGCAGCTTTGCAAGCCTGCCAGGCCAAGAGGGGACAGGGTCAATGAGCTCGCGCGGTTCCCAGGGTGCCTGGAACTGGGCCCCTCGGTGAACCAACATCAAGAAGTGTCCCTGGCCCTCTGCTGGGAGGACCCCTCTGAGTCTGTCCTCAGGGGCATCTGGACCTGCCATCTCCCTCCTAGTTGCCTCTGTCCAAGGCCCCCCAGGCCCCCGCAACAGGTGTGCTCCCTGAAGAAGTGCTCCCCCAGTGTGTACTCGGGGGTGCAGTTTGCTGACTCTCCCTCCTGAGGACGGTGCAGCCAAACTCCGTGAAGAGTCGAGTAGGGGTGAGGATGGAGGTTTGGCTTCCTTTCCGTCTACCCTTATTTTCTGCAAAATCATTCGTTGACTTCCCAAGTTCACCTTGGGGACACTCTGGGGACCCACTGCCCACTCCATCTCTCTGGGGAGCTGAAGAGGTCCTGGGGTTGGGGCCTGGGTGCTGAGAAGGATGAGCACTGACTCACGGAGTCAGCTGAGTGACGCTCCCCGAGAGGTGTGTCCCTCCAGAACCTGTGGGTGTCACCTAACTTGGAAAAGGGTCTTTGTGCATGTCGTCAAGTGAAGGATCTCAAGAGGAGATGATCCTGGATTGGGCAGGGGGCGCTGAGTGAGCTGATGAGAGTCTTGGAAAAAGAAGATGTCCACAGAAGAGAAAGACGGAGCAGGAGTTTAGACACAGAAAGCAGGGAGAGGAGGCCGACGCCCAGGCTGGAGAGCAGGAAGCATCTCCCTCGGGCCCCAGGAACCGCTGCCCCGCCAACATCTTGATATCTGATTTGCAGCTTCCAGTTCGGTGAGAGCAGAAATCTGTCGCTTAAGCTACCATCTGTAATCATTGTCCCAGGAGCCCCAGGGGACTCATCAGTCCCGCGGTCAGCTGTGAGTTCCCATCCTGAGACTGAAGAGCTGTGTGGCCTCGGGCAGGAAAACCTGCCCCCTCGTGGGCTGGTGTGAGACTGGCAGTCCCTCGCTTGCTCGTTAAAGCCTGAGGGGCCAGGTGCCCGGTGGGCAGCCCCTGCTGTCCTCACAACCAGACGACCTGACCAGGAAAGCCAACGCACGCTGCCACTGCTCAGAGAAGCCCCGAGTGCCTGATGCCTGGCAGGTGGGGCGCTCCCTGGGGGTCTTTGGGGGTACTGGAGGTGCCCCAGCTGCCACTACACACCACAAGACCCCAGCTCCACTCAGCAGAGCCCAGAGCTCAGCCAAGTCTCATCGGGATGTCACATAAAGATTCAGGGTCCTTGGTGCCAAGTTCAAGAGCAGCAGAGACTGTGACCCCAACTGTCTTGTGTGGAAGTTTCTACAAGAAACCCTTAAAACAAGCAGAGCTCATGGGAATCAGATGCTGGAGATGGAAGAGGAAGCACTGCCCACACGGGCCCGGTTTTCCATGCTGGCGGGGTCACCCCATCCTCACTTGGCTCTCTTTGCCAGCCTCTCCACGAGGGACACCCTGTAACCCACCCACTAACTGACCTCCGGGAATCAGGCTGGGCACAGGCTGACTGCACAGGCTGAGGGCCTTTAGCTATACGGTGCATCTCATTAGTAAGAAAACAGTTGCAGAAAGTTCTAGATCACTGGATACGGGAGCTGGCCTTCTCAAGATCTCTAGTCCTAAAGGGGCTATTCTCTGTGGCCTGGGTGTGGGTTGACCTCTCAGCTTTGTACCTGAGAGCGACTTCAGATGGGACACTGACTCCTCCATGCTGAAGAAGACCCAAAAACCAAGTTTGTAAAAATTTTTCTGTTTAAAAAAACGAAAGAAAACAAAATAAAACACAAAGCATAATTTCTGACCTGAAAGGAAGCTGGCAATTGAGAAAAGACTAAGCCGCCACGTCCTTGAGCAGGACAGGATGAGGACGGAGTGATGAACTGGTCACTCCCCAGGGACCGGCTGCCTCGGAAAATATGCCCCCTGCCTGTCACATTGGGCGTGCAGCATGGCTCCCCTGACACGCCCCACGGGCACCCAGAATAGCTTGACCTTCCCCCTCTGCACCCTCTTTGGTGCTGGGCCTCGCTGCGTGGGTCAGCACGGAGCCTCTCGAGCTTGGTTTCCTGCCTGGGAGCTGGGACCAGTGACTGTCACCTGAGTGCTGAGTGCCTTCCCAGAGCATTGCTGGGCTTCCAGGAGCATGCCTGGAAACAGTGTGTGAGCTGTACACGCCTGCCCATCGCGGCTGAGGGCTCTGGCGAATAAGACACAGGCTGGTACCGGGCAGGTGCGTTGAGTTTCTTCCCCTCCATTTTTTTTTATTTTGAAAAATTTCAAACCCACAGAGGAGTCTCAAGAATAGTATGACAAAACCTGTACAGCCTCCACTTCCACTCCCCTGCACCCCACCCCATCTGCGTTCACTCTCATCACACACACATGTATGCACACAGATAAATTTTCCTGGGCCATTTGGAAATTAGTTGTGGATACGACACTTTTCTCTTGAAATACTTCTCCTTCCTTCCTTCCTTTCTTTATCTTTCCTTCCTTCCTTCCTTCCTTCCTTCCTTCCTCCTTTCCTTCCTTTCCTTCCTTTCCTTCCTTTCCTCCCTTCCTCCCTTCCTCCCTTCCTCCCTTTCTCTCTTTCTCTCTTTCTCTCTTTCTCTCTTTCTTTCTTTCATCTCACTCTGTCACCCAGGTTGGAGTGCAGTAGTGCAATCTCAGTCCACTGCAACTTCTGCCTCCTGGGTTCAAACGATTCTCCTGTCTCAGCCTCCTGAGTAACTGGGATTACAGGCGCCCGCCACCACGCCTAGTTAATTTTTGTATTTTTAGTAGAAACGGGGTTTCATCATCTTGGCCAGGCTGGTCTCAAACTCCTGATCTCAGGTGATCCACCCACCTCAGCCTCCCAAAGTGCTGGGATTACAGGCGTGAGCCACAGCGCCTGGCCTTGCACTTGTTTCTTACAAGGACATTCGCTACACCATCCTGATACGTACAAGCAACAAGCCTGGAAGTTCAAGCATTATGAGGGCTGCTGCCAACTTCCACTCCATAACCAAGCTCCCCTGAGGGCCTCAGTGTCTTAGTGAGGTCTCAGCTGTTTCCTTTCTTTTTCTTTTCTTTCTTTTTTTTTTTTTTTTTTTTTTTGGCAGAGTCTCACTCTGTTGCCCAGGCTGGAGTGCAGTGACACGACCTGGGCTCACTGCAACCTTCACCTCCCAGGTTCAAGCAATTCTCCTGCCTCAGCCTCCCCAGTAGCCACTGCGCCCGGCTAATTTTTATATTTTTAGTAGAGATGGGGTTTCACCATGTTGTCCAGGCTGGTCTTGCACTCCTGACCTCAGGTGATCCACCCACCTCGGCTTCCCACTGTGCTGGGATTACCGGCGTGAGCCACTTCGCCCGGCTGCTTCTTTCTTTTTATATGATTTCTTTTTA
Source organism: Chlorocebus sabaeus (assembly GCF_047675955.1). Lineage (NCBI taxonomy): Eukaryota > Metazoa > Chordata > Mammalia > Primates > Cercopithecidae > Chlorocebus > Chlorocebus sabaeus. Next base: position 4,824,584 of record NC_132904.1, read on the forward strand.
TTGAGGTGAAATTCACATAATGCAAAATTAACCTTTTTTTTTTTCTTGAGATGGAGTCTCCCTCTGTCGCCCAAGCTGGAGTGCACTGGCGCGATCTTGGCTCACTGCAAGCTCCACCTCCCAGGTTTACGCCATTCTCCTGCCTCAGCCTCCCGAGTAGCTGGGACTACAGGCACCCGCCACCTCGCCCGGCTAACTTTTTTTGTATTTTAGTAGAGATGGGGTTTCACCATGTTAGCCAGGATGGTCTCGATCTCCTGACCTCGTGATTCGCCCGTCTCGGCCTCCCAAAGTGCTGGGATTACAGGCGTGAGCCACTGTGCCTTGCCAAAATTAACCATTTTAAAGTGAACGATTCACCATGGCATTTTCCTAAACTCCCTTTATCAAGTTTCTAGACATCTTTATCACCCCAAAGAAAGCCCCTGACTCATGAAACAGTCACCCCTCTTCTCCTTTCCCAACCTCTGGCAAACTCCAATCTGCTTAGGCAGGGATTTTTCATAAGGTCTCTTCTAAGTGTGGGGTTTTCTTATTTAAAAAATACTTTATTACAAATTAAATGTGGAACTATGCCGTGTGTGCTTATTTTGGGGAAGGGAAGGGATGCTGTTTTTAAATACTTCCAGCCTCTTTGCTGCAGCCAGGTGGCTGGACGTCTTTGGGCAAACCCTTTCTTTGCTTCTTATTTTGCTTAGATGAGGATAACGGACTTGGAGGAAATCTTTGTTTTGTTTTGTTTTTGAGACAGGGTCTCATCCCATCATCCAGGCAGGAGTGCAGTGGTGCAATCATGACTCACTGCAGCTTCAACCTCCCAGCTTGGAGCCATCCTCCCACCTCAGCCTCCTGAGCAGCTGGCATTACAGGTGCACACCACCACACCTGGCTAATTTACAAAATTTTTTTGTAGAGATGTGATCTCCCTATGCCCAGGCTGGTCTCGAACTCCTGCCTCGGCCTCACAAAGTGATCCTCCTGCCTCGGCCTCACAAAGTGCTGGGATTACAGGAGGGAGCCGCCACACCTGGCTAAGGAAATCTTCTTGAAGGTCCTTTCCAACCCTGGAATTCTGAGCTCATCTGTTGCAAATGAGCTGGAGCAACACCCTCCACAATCTTACAGGCTTAGCCACCAGGAATATCTGTCCGGCCTGCTGAACTCTGGCCAGACCCGGGGGTAGCTGGACAGGGAGGGAAACCCTGTCCATAAGGCCTCTGCTCGCTGGGTGACCGCAGGCCATGCACTTGGCCTCTCGGAGCCTGCTCATGGTCCCCTTACCCACCCATGGGTCCTAGAGCCAGGCAGGCTTTGTGGGCCTCTCACCTGTAAAACGGAAGAATGCCTGGCTGTCCGCCTTGCTGCAGGGATAACTGCAGGCCACTCCCCAGGGGTGAGGCCTTGGTACCTGCAAGTTGAGGCGAAGAGACTGAATGTGACTCAAGTGGAAGTCTCTGTCTTGACTCCCCGCCACGGGATACTGGCGAGCGACTTCCTCTCCCCGCCGGATACTGGCGAGCGACTTCCTCTCCTATCAGCCGCCGGATACTGGTGAGTGACTTTCTCTCCTATCAGTTTTCATCAAGAGGAATACTGGCATTTACAAAATCACGGTGACCATGCGGGTGGGGGTCTCAGCATGTGGAAGCGGCCCCTGAAATGAAACTGCGTGCAGGGGTCAGTTCCCGGAGTATGTTCTGCTGTGGACTTTGAAGAAAGTTCTTGTTTATGGAACCCCCATTAGCTCAAAACAGCCCTCAGCAGAAACAGGAGCATCAATCCATATGGGACCTGCCTGCCTGCGTCCCCTGCTGCCCCAAACACACCTCTTCCGCCCAGCTAGAAGCCCTACTGCTAAGATACCACAGGGCTGGAAGAAATTTGAATTTCTTTTCTTTTTCTTTTTTTTGAGACAGAGTCTCACGCTGTCACCCAGGCTGAAGTGCAGTGGCGTGATCTCAGCTCACTGCAGCCTCCATCTCTGGGATTTAAGAGATTCTCCTGCCTCAGCCTCCCATGTAACTGGGACCACAGGCGCCTGACAACATACCTAGCTAAGTTATTTTTGTTTGTTTGTTTTTTGAGATGGAGTCTCGCTCTGTCACCCAGGCTGAAGTGCAGTGGTGTGATCTTGGCTCACTACAACCTTTGCCTCCCAGACTTAAGCGATTCTCCTGCCTAAGCCTCCCAAGTAGCTCGCACATGCCACCACATCTGGCTAATTTTTGTATTTTTTGTAGAGATGAGGTTTCACCATGTTGGCCAGGATGGTCTCAATCTCTTGACCTCGTGATTCGCCTGCCTCGGCCTGTCAAAATGCTGAGATTACAGGCATGAGCCGCCACTGCCACCGCACGCAGCCATTTTTTTTTTTTTTTTTTTTTTTGTATTTTGAGTAAAGATGGGGTTTCACCATCTTGGCCAGGCTGGTCTCAAACTCCTGACCTCAGATGATCTGCCCACCTTGGCCTCCCAGAGTGCTGGGATTACAGGTGTGAGCCACTGTACTGGCCTGATTTTCTTGACATGATGTGTGACTCATCAGAAGTGCCTGGAATTCGTTTGCAGGTGAGATGAATGATCAGTTTGGCAATGGAAGTCAAAGGAGGGCAGGAGGAAGGAGAAACAGGATGAACAATGAAAGGATGAGCAAGGAGTCCAGTGAGTGCACAGCAATGTCAACACCTTCCAGGTTTTTTTTTTTTTCTTTTGAGACAGAGTCTGGCTCCGTCACCCAGGCTGCAGTGCGATGGCGCGATCTCAGCTCACCGCAACCTGTGCCTCCCGGGTTCAAGCGATTCTCCTGCCTCAGCCTCCCGCGTAGCTGGGATTACAGGTGCCCACGATGCCTGGCTAATTTTTGTATTTTTAGTAGAGACGGGGTTTCGCCATGTTGGCCAGGCTGGTCTTGAACTCCTGACCTCAAGTGATCCACCCGCCTCGGCCTCCCAAAGTGCTGGGATTACAGGTGTGAGCCACCGTGCCTGGCCCTTCCAGTTCTTTTAAATGATTCATCCAATATTTCTTGACAGTGTCAAGTGTCAGGCTGGCTCCGTGCGGGACGCGAGGGTCATGCCTGCAAATCGTGCACTTCTATCCTCACTTCCACAGAGCTTTGTCTGAAGAGGAGACACGTCGGGTCAGTCTCCACCCCAAGACATGATGTCCAGGTACCACACAGCAGAGCAGGAGGAGCTGAGGGCTGCACTCAGAAGGGGGGACTCTCTGGCTGTCTTGCTAGAGTCGCTCCAGGGTCTCCAATGACTACTCTTGGAAGCACCCAGGCAGGTCATGGGGCCAAGGAATCGAAGAGTAGGGCCAAGTCCCTAGTTGAGGTTCTGAATTTGTTTCTCTTTTCTTTTTTTTTTTTTTTTTTTTGAGACTGAGTCTCATCCTGTTTCCCAGGCTGGAGTGCAATGGCACGATCTCAGCTCACTGCAACCTCTGCCTCCTGGGTTCAAGTGATTCTCCTGCCTCAGCCTCCCAAGTAGCTGGGATTATAGGCATGCGCCACCAGGCCCAGCTAATTTTTGTATTTTTAGTAGAGACGGGATTTCACCATGTTGGTCAGGCTGGTCTCGAACTCCTGACCTTGTGATCCGCCTGCCTTGGCCTCCCAAAGTGCTAGGATTACATGAGCCAGCTGAGCCATGTGCCCAACTGAGGTTCTGAATTTGGTCAGGCCTCTTAACTTTCTGAAAAAGCAGCTGTTTGAGTTTTGCTTTTTTTTTTTTTTTTTTTTTCCCAGTGGTGGATCACAGCTCACTGCAACCTCTGCCTCCCAGGCTCAAGTGATCCTCCCACCTCAGCATCACAAGTAGTTGGGACTACAGACTCACACCACCATGCCCAACTCATTTTTGTATTTTCTGTAGAAATGGGGTTTTGCCATGTTGCCCAGGCTGGTCTAGAACTCCTGGGCTCAAGTGATCCGCCTGCCTTGGCCTCCCAAAATGCTGGGATTACAGGTGTGAGTCACTGTGCCTGGCCTGGTTTTGCTTCTTTTTAAAAAATAAAAATAAAAAGAGAGTAATGATTAAATAGCTTTGTGACTCAAATTCAGCCAGAACTGCGTTCAAATCCCAGCTCTGCTGTTTATTGGCTTTATTCGTGACTCTGGACAAGATGCAGTTTCTGAGCCTCACTGTGCCCCTCTTTAGAATGGGTGCTGTGAGACTCAAACACCATGAGGCACATAAACTGCCCAGGACACTTTTGGACACTTGGTACCAGCCATCACCACCACCATGGCCATGGCCAGAGGATTTCAAGCACTCAGCAAATGGTGCTGGCCAGGCCTGTCCAGGATTTCCTAACCATCTGTGACAGAAGACAGACAAAAGACATTGTGGAAAGGCGGCTGAGCTTTTGGAGAGAAAAGACCATCCCTTTGTGCATGAAGTTTGAAGAACCATCAACTCGTGGAGTCTGGGACTCGTCCTTCTTCACGAAAGGTTTATGAAGCCGACAGAGGCCAGGGCTTCTAAGAATTTCCAACCTCGATATTTTCACTTGATGGTTTTTCATGAAGTCAGCATGAACACTGTTAATGTTTTCTCATTAAGCTACTTTTTGTTTTCTTTCAATAGCTGACATTGAAAGCCTGGGTGCATTCTTCCAGGACATCGCTGCTCTGACAGCACAACACATTTGCGATGGGAACTGATTTCTGTTTTGATGAGGGAGACCGGAGTCTCCCTCTCTGAGGGAAAAGGGCTTTCACATACCAGAAATACCCTTTGTGGCTACTTCTGTCAGCTCCTGTCCTCACACGTGAGAAAAGTAAGGCTCACTGCACAGGTCCTCCCAGCTAGGGGAGCTCACATCCTGGGCCTTCTGAAATGACAGTAAAGCGGGGGCTCCCAGCTGCTATGCCACATGGTGCCTGCTGGTGGTGGCGCTTACACGCAGACCCAGGCTCACCGCAGATCTCTGGAGGAAGCTGTGCAGCCCTTTGTGTGAACAGAAGCAAGGTAGCTTCCTGAATTCCACCGTTTACACAGGGCCAGGGCCTGCCTGGGCGAGAGACGACAGGGCTCAGTAATTCCAAGAGTAGACATGTGCGAGATGTGTCTCCAAGAATGTTCTTCCCTGCATGGTCCTGGCAGAGGACATTCGAAACAACCTGAACATCCAGCAATAGGTGACAACAGATTGCATCACTCGGATGTGCTGGTGTCAAAGGATGTGCTAGGATATTTAATCCCAAGGGAAGTGTTTACAACTCAGTTGGCAGAAAGGAGGTTACAATTCAAATGACTTTTTTGTTTTTTTGATATATACATCCTTTTCTTTTTTCTTTTTCCAGACAGTCTCACTCTGTTGCCCAGGTTGGAGTATAGTGGTGTGATCTTGGCTCACTGCAACCTCCGCCTTCTGGGTTCAAGCGATCCTTCCACTTCAGCCTCCGTAGCAGCTGGGACTACAAGCATGCGCCACCACACCCGGCTAATTTTTGTATTTTTAATAGAGATGGGGTTTCACCATGTTGGCCAGGCTGGTCTCGAACTCCTGACCTCAGGTGATCCACCTACCTCGGCCTCCCAAAGTGCTGGGATTACAGGAGTGAGCCACTGCACCCAGCTGAATGTCATTTTTACAAGATGAAAAGAGTTTTGGAGGCCGGGCGCGGTGGCTCAAGCCTGTAATCCCAGCACTTTGGGAGGCCGAGACGGGCGGATCACGAGGTCAGGAGATCGAGACCATCCTGGCGAACACGGTGAAACCCCGTCTCTACTAAAAATACAAAAAATTAGCCGGGCGAGGTGGCGGGTGCCTGTAGTCCCAGCTACTCGGGAGGCTGAGGCAGGAGAATGGCGTAAACCCGGGAGGCGGAGCTTGCAGTGAGCTGAGATCCGGCCACTGCACTCCAGCCTGGGAGACAGCGAGACTCCGTCTCAAAAAAAAAAAAAAAAAAAAAAAGAAAAGAGTTTTGGAGATGGATGGCGGTGATCCACACAGATTTATGCATGTATTAATTCCTCTGAACTGCACATTTAGAAATGGTTAGGATGGTACATTTTATGTTGTTTATGTTTAAACACAATAAAACAACTGGAAAAAAGGACCTATTAATGCTTATTTAAAATTCAGACACAATTTACTTTAGAATTTAATAGAAATTACTCTGAAAAAAGGCACCTTAATTTTAAGGGAACAGCTCAATGAGTTTTGATAAATGTCATTGCCTGTGTATTCACTACCACAATAAAGATAGAGAACATTTGCATCTTCTATTTACCCTTTTCTTCTCCTTCTTCTCCTTCTCCTCCTCCTCCTCCTCCTCCTTCTGTTTTTTTTTTTTTTTTTTTTTGGAGGCAGAGTCTCCCTCTGTTGCCCAGGCTGGAGTACAGTGACGCAATCTTGGCTCACTGCAACCTCCGCCTCCCGGGTTCAAGCAATTCTCCTGCATCGGCCTCCCAAAGTGCTGGGATTACAGGAATGAGCCACGGCGCCCAGCCTTCTATTTACTCTTTTCTAATGGATCTCCATCCAGCTTTTTGTCACTATATATATTTTTCTAGAGTTGCCATTAAATGTTAAAATAAGTAATAAACGTAACCAAGATCACCAGAGAGCAGCATTTACATCAGTAACAATAGCTACCCTTCTGTTATGTGCTTTACATGTGCCAGGCCTGTCTCTATCTTACAAATATTGGTCACTTGATAGATGGCGATGTCTTTTCTAATGCTCACATTAACCCTGTAAATTAGCTTTCCTTTTGTTGTTTTACAAATGAGGAAATAGAATCTCAAAGAGGTCTTCCTTCTTCTACTCTGTCATAGTCTCTGCCAATTTCTGGGCTAGCTGGGTGGCCTCATTTCAGAATAAAGATGCGTATAGGGGGAAAAAAATGGGTGTTGGTGAATCAGAAAGTCTTGGGGGAAATAATGCATGTTCTAGCAGGTTCTAGCAAAAATACTGGGCTGAGATTCAGGAGTCCCTGGGTCTCAGCCTCCACTTGGCCAGGAACCAGCTGTGGGGCGTGGCCTCGATCACCTCAGTGTTCATAGCTCTCTCAGTCCCACGCTACCCTGCAGTTCTTGTTTTCTAATAAAGACTTTTACCACCCCCAGAAGTTTCTCAAATTACAAAATAATTTTCAATCACAAGGTGGGGGCAGGGGGTTTGGGAGGGGCTCCAGGGAGTGCTTATGTAGATGAACGCACATTTGACAGCGAAACGTACATTTCTAACTGCAAAATGAAAGGAAAACTATGATTTTCATAATGCAAAAATTGGAGGTGAAGCCGAACAAGATGTTCTTAGACATTGGGACATGGGTTTAGAAATGGTGCAAATGACTCATTTGCCATAATCAGGAAGAAGGAAGCTCTACACCCTCAGATGGAAGAAGGAAGACCCCAGAAAAAGGATTTACAGTTCTACAAGGTAATTAAAAAACAAAAACAAAAAAACCCGGCTCACATCAAATCCAGAACAAAGCCACCAAGCCAAGCCCTTCTGGACACCTGGGCTGGAGACCCCCGTGCCCCTGCATGGGTGAGCAGGACGTCAGGGGTGCCTTGACCCTACCTACTCCCCATTGCTCATGCCACTCAATGAATGAAACCCCACCTGGGCGATTCAGCCGGCTTAGCCACCTGGGGCAAATCAAACGCAACCTGAAAAGCAAAGCCAGCCCAATTCAGCACACTGGTGGCTTCAGAGGTTCCGGTATGCACAGAGCTGCGTGGGAGGAGGAACTCAGCCCTTGCTACACCTCTGCTCTTGCCTGGAGAGCCCCCTGCTGGCCAGCGCTGCCTTGTCCTCTGCGGGCTTGGCTCCCTCCAACCACACACACCAGGGAGCCCAGCAAACGCCCAGGGTTGTGTGCCTGGCCCACCTGGGGCAAACCCTCAAGACCCGGCAGTCCATCTCTGTGACCCTCAGCTTCCTCACATGAGCAGGATCCATCCCCTAAGCGCTCAGAGCATGGCTGTGCCTGTGAGATGGCTGGTACACAGCTGACCTCCAGGCCTGCCATCACCACCTTCGTGAGCACTACATCCCAGGCCCTCTCTGTCTCCTCTTCCTTGTAACCCTCAGGACAAGCCTGAGAGCAAGCTGAGAGGACAATCAGTCAGTGGTCCACGACCTACCCAGGGAGTGGCTGGGTGTGATCCACACTACAGTGGGTCTGACCCCAGAGCCCCTGTCCCGGGATAAGACGCAGCACAGCCTGGATTTACAAGCCCCACTGTTTGGGTTCAAATTCCAACTTCACCACTAACAGGGTGTGCGACCTTGGGTCACTCAGCCACTTTTCTGGGGCCCCCATTTCCCTCCTGCTCCATGGGGGAGGGAGGAATAGAATACCATGGGGAGTTCTTGTAGAGATTTGAGCCGAAAACATCCATGGAGTGCTCAGAACAGGGGCTAGGGGACAGTAGCCGCCTTCCTTATTTCCCCACGCTCCCTGATCGCATCAGCCACTCTCTTCCCCATGTCCCTGGAAGGGGCTGCAGAGGGGTAGGTGTGGAACCAGAGGCTGCCATCGCCCCCACCCGGTTTGGGTCGTGTCCCCCAGTGCAGCCTCTGCCATCGCCCTCAAGAGCATTTATCACGCATTTACCACGGATCTTTAAAACGAAAGCTGCAGGGGAGGGTAATTAAGTTTAATAGGAGCCGCCGTCGATTTAAAGCCACAGGGGGGAAGTAATTAGATTTAACAGAAGCCACGGCTTTCTGAACCAAGACACACAGCGTGGGGGTCCCTGGTCTAGAAAGCCTTCGGGATGATGTCTTTTTGTAAAGACTTTCCTGGTGACATTTGCTGCGCCCTCAGTCATTAACGCCAGTCACTGACTGGGGGATGAATGTGGCCTCTGCTCATTGAAATTCATTAGGCCTGGCATTTCTCTCGCTGTCTCTCCCGTTTGCCCTCCCCATCGCCTTTGCGCTGGGCCAGGAGGGCTCTGCCCCAAAACCAGCCTCCTGGGGCCCCACATCTAGGAGCTGGGGGTTTGGAAGAATAACAAGAAATAATTAGAGTTAAGCCAAAACCCCCTAGGAGGACCCCTTTATTCCCCGCCAGGGTATTCTCTGGATGTCCTTTTCTTTATTTACAGGAACCACTTCATGGAGCGGCCCCTATTTCTTTCCTCACCTGGCACCTGCCCGGAAGCCAGGGGCGCCCATCACCGTTCCTTGGCCCCTTCCCGACCCCTCCCCACCAGGTAAGGCGCTCTCCACCTCCCCGACCGTGCTGTTCTCCCTGACCCCGTGCGCAGAGACTCGGGGACTGAAGGACCAGACCCCCGACACAAGACAGCTCAAAAACCGGGAAACGGAGGCCCAGGCCTCCCTCCCTGCGCCTCTGCCTCCACCACCCTCCAGCCGAGACGCTGGGGTTCACCAATCCCGCAGCTGGCCCGCCCCCCCTGCCCGAGAGCCTTCTTCCCAGTGCCCCCTTTCAGGTAGCATCTCGGGCACAGCCGCGGGGCCGGGGCGAGCGCGGAGCAGGCAGGGGCGCGGGGCCAGGAGCGCAAAGCCGAGGCCGACGCCGAGGCTGCGGCGCCACCTACAGTCCGCGCGGCTCCCATTGTTTCCCGGCCCGCAGAGAGCGCGCCCGGCCCCCCGTCGGGGGGCAATTTACCCGGATAAAAGGGGCGGGGCAGGAATTGCAAGAAGATGAAGCTGGGAGAACCTGAGACGGTCGGAACTGCGGGGGGAAATTCTATTGGACGGCTTTGACGTCAGATGTGCTGGGCTGGGAAAGTCGGGAGAGGGAGTGCGAGTGGCCTTTTAAGGGGAAGGACCCCAAGGCCGAGGTGAGGCTTTTACCGACTAGAGGGTGAAGGAGGCAAAACTCGGTGCCCCCGAACCTCTGACCCCGGGGTTCCTGACCCCGCCCCTGCTGGTGCCCCATGCCGAGGGCAACCACTGGGAGCCCGAGGCCTGGGGGAGGGGCCCCAGTTGTCGATCGCTTTGCAAAATCAAACTCTCCCAGCCAAGAACCTCGGGGCCGCTGCGCGGTGGGGAGGAGTTCCCCGAAACCCGGCCGCTAAACGAGGCCTCCTCCTCCAGCAGATCCGAACGGCCTGGGCGGGGTCACCCCGGCTGGGACAAGAAGCCGCCGCCTGCCTGCCCGGGCCCGGGGAGGGGGCTGGGGCCGGAGGCGGGGTGTGAGTGGGTGTGTGCGGGGGGCGGAGGCTTGATGCAATCCCGATAAGAAATGCTCGGGTGTCTTGGGCACCTACCCGCGGGGCCCGTAAGGCGCTACTATATAAGGTTGCCGGCCCGGAGCCGCCGCGCCGTCGGAGCAGGAGCGCTGCGTCCAGGATCGAGGGCCACGGCCATCCCAATCCGGCACTCACAGGCCCGCAGCGCATCCCGGTCGCCGCCCAGCCTCCCGCACCCCTATCGCCGGAACTGCGCCGAGAGCCCCAGGGAGGTGCCATGAGGAGCGGGTGTGTGGTGGTCCACGCCTGGATCCTGGCCAGCCTCTGGCTGGCCGTGGCCGGGCGTCCCCTCGCCTTCTCGGACGCGGGGCCCCACGTGCACTACGGCTGGGGCGACCCCATCCGCCTGCGGCACCTGTACACCTCCGGCCCCCACGGGCTCTCCAGCTGCTTCCTGCGCATCCGCACCGACGGCGTCGTGGACTGCGCGCGGGGCCAAAGCGCGCACAGTGAGTGCCAGCCAGGTCCCCCGCCCGCCCCGCCGCGCACACCCCACCCCGCCCCGCGCATCCCACCCCAGCGCCCTTCCTTTCTTTGCTACCCTTAGGCTCCTGCGGACCCCTCAACTCCTGGGAACCCCAGGTTTTGGCACTTGGGCGTTAGGATCCCTCCCTTAGTCCCCAAACAGCGCCTGACGCTAGGGAGAGGCACAGGCTCGTGGACCGATCGCACCACGTGGTGCGAGCCCCGGGGGTCCCGGCTGCAGCTTCTTGCTTCCCCTGCGCCCAGGTTTGCTGGAGATCAAGGCAGTAGCTCTGCGGACCGTGGCCATCAAGGGCGTGCACAGCGTGCGGTACCTCTGCATGGGCGCCGACGGCAAGATGCAAGGGCTGGTAAGTGTCCCCACGGGGCGGATGCGCCGGGGCGGGGGACCAACGCCTGTTCCCGGGCGGAGGCCTGAAGGAGAGAAAGGCGCTGGTTCGAATCCAGGGTTTCCTCACCTCCTCCGACCAGACCCGTGTGCAACTTCGAGGGAGATTGCAAAGACCGATTAAGTGAATGTCCGACGATTTTCTACTGAAATATAGGGTCTCAGCCAGTAGCCAGAGAATAGGCAAAAGCTGCCTTTGCATTTGCAATTGAGTCAAAGGCCGGCCCAGCCGGACCGAGGAAACCCATTATTCGGCCTCCTTTGATATTAAACAGGAAAACCCACCTCAGGCCTTTTCAGCCTCTGCCTGCGCGTGTGTGGTCCTCGCCTCCGTTTCCCTCCCTCCAGTATAAAAAGAAGAAAAAAAGAACAGGAAAGAAAAAAGAGGGTCTACTCATAACTTTCCTTTAAAAACAAATCAATTGTCCAGCAAGGCAGAAAACAGTGCATGTGGAATAGGCGAGTTTTTTTAGAATTAATTTTTAATCTACCAGGAGCACCGTGTGGCTTAGACGCAGATGCGCTGGAGTCAAGTTGCGCCAGAGGCGTGCTTTTCCTCCTGCGGGCCTCACCTGTCCTGTAAACGCTTTCTGGTGGGGGCAGGGGGTGGCGGCTGGCTGGGAAGGCCCAGGTAACCGCAGAGGTCCCGGGGCCGGAAGTGTACGAGCGCTGGGGCTCTGGTGGCCCTGGAACAAAGGCTGGGAGTTCAAAGGAACGAACCCGCGCCCCTCCCGCGGCCCCGCGCGCAGAGGATGCTGTGTGAGGTCTCGGCCCGCGCAGGCCTCACACGCAGCCCCGGACTCCCTGGTGGAGCAGGGGCCAGGGCGGGGGTGGCCGCGCCTGCCCGGGGCCCCCACCCCAGAAAGGATGCAGAGGCGGGGCCGCCTCCAGCCCAACCAGCTCCTTTGTGAACAGCGGGACAAAGCATTTTAAGAGTCTCAAAATTGCTCGGTGCTTCTGTCGTGCTCCGTGTACTCAGAGCGCCTGTTTCAGGTTTTATGGCGGAGTCCTGCGTGAGAGGACTGCAGGGAAATGGGGTGGTCGGCACGCTGGACGCTGACTCCCACCCAGAGCCACTCCAAACCCACCCTTGCAACTTTAATTTTGACATTTATTATGGGGGGGGGGGAGTGCTTCTAATGATGGGAGGCCAGCAGGGGACGTCAACCTAACCCGCCATTCTGCCCAAATTGGGGGTTGGGTCACCTGAAATCCCTTTGTGCCTTTTTTCTTCTTTTTTTTGGCAGAGTTTTGCTCTGTGGCACAGGCTGGAATGCAGTGACCCAATCTCGGCTCACTGCAACCTGTGCCTCCCGGGTTCAAGCGTTTCTCCTGCCTCAGTCTCCCATGGAGCTGGGATTACAGGTGCCCACCACCATGGCCAGCTAATTTTTGTATTTTTAGTAGAGATGGAGTTTCACCTTGTTGGCCAGGCTGGTCTCGAACTCCCAACCTCAAGTGATCCGCCCGTCTCGGCCTCCCAAAGTGCTGGGATTACAGGTGTGAGCCACTGGGCCCAGCCCTCTTTGTGCCTCTTGATCCCCTGTGCATGGTCTAACACAGATTGAGGATCTTTCTCCTTCCGTTCGTTCGTTCGTTCGTTCGTTCGTTCTTTCTCTCTCTCTCTCTTTCTTTCTTTCTCTCTCTCTCTTTTTTCTTTCTTTCCTTCCTTCCTTCCTTCCTTTTTCTTTCTGTCTCTCTCTTTCTTTTCTTTCTCTCTCTCTTCCTTTCTTTTTTGAGACGGAGTCTCGCTCGCTCTGTCACCCAGGCTGGAGTGCAGTGGCATGATCTCGGCTCACTGCAACCTCCACCTGCGGGGTTCAAGCAATTCTTCTGCCTCAGCCTCCCAAGTAGCTGGGACTACAAGCGTCGTGCCATCATGCCCGGCTAGTTTTTTTTGTATTTTTAGTGGAGATGGGGTTTCACCATCCTGGCCAGGCTGGTCTCGAACTCCTGACCTCACGATCTGCCTGCCTTGGCCTCCCAAAGTGCTGGGATTACAGGCGTGAGCCACCTCGCCTGGCCTCTTTCTTTCTTAAATAAAGATTCCACATTCTTCTAGAAACTTGAAGTCATTTCATTTTCTGTATGGAGAATGTGATACTTATTTCTCCCAAATGACAAGCCGAGTAAATAGAAGAAGGTCCTCCAGTTATTCGGTTTTGTGTTCCTTGTTTATTTATCATTTGGCATGTTTGGGAGAAATCGTGCTTGCTGTCCAGTGCTTTGTCCCAGCCATCCGTGGGCTCGGCAGGAGCCTGGGTTGCTGCAATGAGCCTCTTATCAGGAGCTTATTGGCACAGGCACATCCTCACCCACCTGCAGTTCAGTGACCTTTGCAGACTTAGGCAGAAACCTGACTGAGGCCGTCAGTGTGTTTACTGCCCAGCCCTTCCGGCTCCTGCCTGCGCCTGTCCTGGGTCACCAAGGGGTAATGACACCTGTGTGGGATGGCACTTGCCCACTGGCACCTCTCAACCCTGTGGACTATGAATGTTCTAAGAAGAGGGACTGGCTTCCCTCAGCACACATTTCCGGCCACCAGCTGGGCGCCCGCCTGGCCTGGCCTGACCTGGGGGAGGGGCTACTGAGATCCGGCTTCTGGCAGCCTGCCTAGAAGGCCCTTGGTGACTGAATGGAGGAGACAGGGGGGCTGATGGTTCTCAGAACTGCTGCAGACCAGAAGGCCTTAGAATGATAAAGGCACACAGTGATTTCTGAGATAGGTGGGGAACAGATGCTTTCATCTGGGCTCCAGATCGGATTACATGCAATTTATTTAAAAGACCTGTCCTAAGATGATAACCCGGTTTATCAGTGTTTCCCAAAGTGCCAGTGAAATACCCAGGAACTTTTTAATGCCAGGAGTTGTGTATGTAATGTAAAGGGTGAGGGAAACACGGACGGCATTCCTGTGGGTTGATGGATATTATTGCTCAGGACAAGGTTCTCGGAAAAGGTGAGGTAATTTAGTGGAAATTATTTGGGTCTATATAAAGTGTATATGTAGTATTAAGTATATTCATAAAATATATGTATATGAAATAATAAACCTCAGTTTTGTCTGTGTGCATGTATATCTATATAAAGATTATTAAAAATTTATAAAGGTATATAAATGTATATTTAATTTATTAATGTGTTATATATTAACATAATGTACATATTACATATACTTACACTTACAGTACATTTATATATGTGTGTTTTCTGTGTGTATATATAGTTGTGGGTTTTTTTGTTTGTTTGTTTTGAGACAGGGTCTTGCTCTGTAACCTAGACTAGAGTGCAGGGGCATGATCATTGCTCACTGCAGCCTTGACCCTCCAGCCTCAACCCATCCTCCCACCTCTAAGCCTCCCGAGTAGCTGGGCCTACAGGCACCCACCTCCATGCCCTGCTAATTTTTGTACTTTTTGTAGAGATGGAATTTTACCATGTTGCCCAGGCTGGTCTCAAACTCCTGGATTCAAGTGATCCACCTGCTCTGGGTCTCCCAAAGTGCTGGGACTACAGGTGTAAGCTACTGTGCCTGGCCTTAAAGTACATTATATATTATATATGCTTATATATATAAAGGTATATTTTATATATACTTACATATACAGTGTGTACATCAGGAAGTATGTATAAAACATGCAAGAGATGCTCATGGGGAAGGTCACTGCTGGTGGCACCCAGGGACAGTCTGTAGCACAAATGTCCATGTGTACCCGTGTTCCCCCTCCACTGTGGATTGCTCAGAGCTGCTCGTTTTCTCTGCAGCTTCAGTACTCAGAGGAAGACTGTGCTTTCGAGGAGGAGATCCGCCCTGATGGCTACAATGTATACCGATCTGAGAAGCACCGCCTCCCGGTCTCCCTGAGCAGTGCCAAACAGCGGCAGCTGTACAAGAACAGAGGCTTTCTTCCGCTCTCTCATTTCCTGCCCATGCTGCCCATGGCCCCAGAGGAGCCTGAGGACCTCAGGGGCCACTTGGAATCTGATATGTTCTCTTCGCCCCTGGAGACTGACAGCATGGACCCATTTGGGCTTGTCACCGGACTGGAGGCGGTGAGGAGTCCCAGCTTTGAGAAATAACTGAGGCCATGCCCGGGCCTCTTCACTGCTGCCAGGGGCTGTGGTCCCTGCAGAGTGGAGGCCATGCTTCTACAAGAGCAGTCCCGAGTCCACGTTCTGTTTAGCTTTAGGAAGAAACATCTAGAAGTTGTACATATTCAGAGTTTTCCATTGGCCGTGCCAGTTTCTAGCCAATAGACTTGTCTGTCTGATCATAACATTGTAAGCCTGTAGCTTGCCCAGCTGCTGCCCGGGCCCCCATTCTGCTCCCTCGAGGTTGCTGGACAAGCTGCTGTGCTGTCTCAGTCCTGCTTGAATACCTCCACTGATGGGGAACTCACTTCCTTTGGAAAAATTCTTATGTCAAGCTGAAATTCTCTAATTTTTTTTCTCATCACTTCCCCAGGAGCAGCCAGAAGACAGGCAGTGGTTTAAATTTCAGGAACAGGTGATCCCCTCTGCAAAACAGCACATAAATTTCACTCAACCCCATGTGGGAATTGATCTATATCTCTACTTCCAGGGACCCTTTGCCCTTCCCAAACCCCTCCAGGCCACCACTGACTGGAGCAGGCATGGCCCAAGCGGCTTCAGGAGTAGGGGAAGCCCGGAGCCCCACTCCAGCCCTGGGACATCTTGAGAATTCCCCCTGAGGCCAGTTCTGTCATGGATGCTGTCCTGAGAATAACTTGCTGTCCCCGGTGTCTCCTGCTTCCACCCCCCAGCCCACCAGCCCTCTGCCCACCTCACATATGTCCCCATGGATTGGGGCTTCCCAGGCCCCCTACCTTATGTCAACCTGCACTTCTCGTTCAAAAATCAGGAAAAGAAAAGATTTGAAGACCCCAAGTCTTGTCAATAACTTGCGGTGTGGAAGCAGCGGGGGAAGACTTAGAACCCTTTCCCCAGCACTTAGTTTTCCAACATGATATTTATGAGTAATTTATTTTGATATGTACATCTCTTATTTTCTTACATTATTTATGCCCCCAAATTATATTTATGTATGTAAGTGAGGTTTGTTTTGTACATTAAAATGGAGTTTGTTTGTATCAAAAGTTGCATTCTGTTATCCGCCTGGAATGTTAAGGAAAGTGGGGAAGGGGCTGGTGGGGAGCAGCGCCATCCACGGGAGGAAACCCTCGGTGTGTTTGCCCTTGACACCAAAAGCTCGGGTGGGAAGTTCAACGGGTGTGGGCCAGCCAGCTCTACTGGTGGAGGTTGGTTTGGACCCTGCTGTCCTGCCTTTTCCTCATGTCTAGGGACTTGGCTTCCTCAGACCACCTTCTCTCTAGCAATCTCAGTGGTTAGGGCGGCCTCTCTGCCAGGAGTATTTTTGGTTGCAGGAAACAGAAACACCAAGCAACAGTGGCCTAAGTCAGGGCCCCTCACCCTCAGTACTCTTCACTGAGGGGAAGATGTTCCTGCGTTTAGCAGTCCACCCACTAGATGCCTGTAGCAACCCCCAAGTTGTGACAACCAAAATACCACCAGAAGTTGTTGCATGTCCTTGGGGGGCAAAATCACCCTTAATGGAGGACCACTGACCTGAGCGAATAGGATTTCTTTTTTGCCCAGCTGCAAATCCAGAGGGACCCAATGGCCCAGCGACGCCTGAGCTGTGCCCTCTGTGATTCCCTTGGTGTCCCTGTCATGCTGGGGCCTTGTCTCAGCAGGGCTGCTGTGGCTTCAGCTGAGCGCCCTGTACTCAGCGAGAGGGAATCATTTTGGGCTGGGCCTCTCTCATCAAGAAAGCCAACACTTCCTTAGAACCTTTCAGCAAATTCCGGTTACATCCTATGAACCACGTTTGCATCGCAGGACCAGGCCAGCCCCAGCTGCAAGGCAGGCTGGGAAGGCAAGAATTAGCGGTCAGGGTGACCAGGTGTGGGTCCACATCCTGAGTGCAAGGAGGAGCAGGTGCAACCAGACACCAACGTGTGTATGAAACACAATTCCAAGTGAGTGTTTGCCAGCGATTAGGGATGGTGGAGGGAGTCGGAGAGGATGGTTGGGTCACTCAGGGCAGTAGTTCCCAGGTACTTATGTTGGCAGTGAGGGGGGTAATGTCATTGTTGAAGACTACAAAGGCTATTTCAGGTGAAGCCTCCCCACTCTTCAGTAAAGGGGACCTCCACTTGTCATTCTCACTGATGACATGCCCAGAACACCCAGAGTTGACCCTTGGGCCATTCCCTGTCTCCATTTGCCAATCGAGATGCTCTTCTCACTCTTTGGTGTCCTCATCATGTAACCATGCTGATTAGAGAGCTGGCAGACAGGGCTGAGGGATGCTTGTGGACACAGTCTTCTCTACCTGCGGCAGGGCAAGACACGAAAGGCACTCACCTGGAGCCACACAGCCTGGAGGCAGCTCAGGGGCTGTGGGCAGGGCCCTTTGATTGCTGTGTGACCTTGAGTAAATCACATCGCCTCTCTGAGCCTGCATCCTTCTGTGGACATGAGATTAACAGGGTCTGCGTGGTAGGGCTATACGGGAATCCAGTGAAATAATGTCTGCGGGATGCCTGACACAGAGTTAGCTGCCTGTCCGCAGCGACCCTCACCAAGGATCGAACGATCTGTCCTGAGCTATTATGTCCACTGGTTCTCAAATTTGGCTGCACACTGGAAAAAGATGATAGCTGGGACCCACTCATGGAGATGCTGGGCTTTTTTTTTTTTTTTTTTTTTGGTCTTTCTTTCTCTCTCGCTCTCTCTTTCTTTATTAAGACCGTCTCACTCTGTCATCCAGGCTGGAGTACAGTGTGTAATCACCGATCACTGCAGTCTTCACCTCCTGGGCTCAAAGGATCCTGTTGCCTCAGCCTCTCAAGTAGCTGGGACGACAGACCCAGGCCCAGCTCATTTTTTTTTAAAATTTGTAGCAATGGGGTGTTGCTATGTTGCACAGGCTGGTCTCGATCTCTTGGGCTCAAGTGGTCCTCCTGCCTTGACCTCCCAAAGTGCTGGGATTACAGGTATGAGCCACTGTGCCCAGCTGAGATTGTGATTTAATGGGGATGGGTGTGGTCTGGGCACTGGGATTTTTTTCAAAAGCTCCCCTGTGGTTCTTATGTGCAGGGAACCACAGGGAACCAGTTCAGATTCCATCCTTTGTGCTCTGAAGACCAGCACTTCAGGGAGAAAATGAAGAAAGAGGCTTATCAGCACCTCCCTCTCTGGAGTCTTCTTCCTTCTGCACAGGGGAGGAATAACAGTATATGGATAACAAGTAAATGTACATAAACTAATTCACACTAGACTGTTGATGGTTAATATGTTTGCTCTCCAGGCCACATTTTTACTGACCTGACAGCTGCAAAGCCCTGATGCCAGACTGTGGGTGATGTGGGCATTCTGGCAGGAGATGGGGAAGATTATTTTTCTGAGGCTGCCTCTTAGCACCCACCCTACCCCGACTCTTCCCCTGGTCCTCATAAAGAGGTGGCCTTGCCCTCTTCCTGCATCCCCTGTCCCTGCTTTAGATAGCGTTGCCAAGTACATAAAAATACAGCATCCAGAGCTACATTTGAATTTCAGATGAGCAATGCATTTCTTTAGTAGGAATGTGTCTCATGCAATATTTGGAACATAGGTACACTAAAAAGTTATTCATTGTCAATCTCAAATTCAAATTGAACCGGGTGTCCTGTGTTTTGTCTGGCAAGCCTAGCCTTAGGCCCACACCACTGACATGGAGTTAAAAATGAGAGAGGACTGGGGCAAAAAAAACTGTTTCTGTTGAACAAGACTCTCTGCTGGTGAGAGGCCAAAATGGAATTCAAAAGATCCCATGGGCAGGGGAGGCCTTGAGTGAATCCCGGTCTTTCTTCGGGCCGTTTCTGCATCTGTAAAGTGAGAGCCTCTTCATCGCCTCAAGGCCTGTTGACTCCTGGGGATTCTGGCAAAGTGCCCAGGGGCTGGGAAAGGCATCTCATCCAAGAAGGAGGCTGGAACCCAACACCCCAGCATTAGGACTCTCGTGGTTGCAGGTGACAGAAAACACAACTCAAACTGACTTGAGGTAGGAAAAACAAGGGAACTTATTGGCTCACCTTACTGAGAAGGCCAGGCGGTGCCGCGCTTCAGGCATGCAGGATCTGGGAACCGGCACCACACCAGGCATCGTCTGTCTGTCCGTTTTCAAGCACCTTTTCCCTTTGCAGTGACAAGATGGCCCCAGCAGCCTCAGCTGAGATGATGGGCAATTCTCTTCTCTTACCAACAACTCCAGCAAGAGCCCCGGATTGGGTCCCAAGGATCCTTCCTGTGTCCCTTGTTCATCCCAGCTGGGCACAGGAGGCTCTGACCAGCTGGACTGTGTCCTCTTCTATAGCCCAGGGAAGAATCAGGCCTCCTGGGATGCTAGGACTAAGAAGGGGAGAGACACTTCCCCAGAGGAAAACCCAGGGCACAGATATTCCCCCAAGTTCCTACAATTCACCATCCACTGGGCAAGCTTCCCTCTTCGGATTGGGAAATGACAGCCAAAAATGTTTTACAAGACCAAAGAGGAGAGGGAGTGGGTGGGGACAGGGCCACCCAGATGCAGAAATTGTCCACTCAGTCATGGAGGACGTGAGACAGCATCCTTCCTGCCCTAGTCTCAGACTCCCTCCCCTACTCTCAAGGTGAGCAAAAGGAACCTCAATTAGGGGAGTGGGGAAAGAAGGTATACCTTTTGCCACTAGAGGCAAAGAAAGAGAGCGTGCGTGTGCGAGAGAGAGATAGACAGACACACAGACACTGGGTATTACAATAGAGCCGTGCACCCCATAGTGATGTCTCAGTTAATGTCGGACCACATATACAATGATGGTACCTTAACGTTACAACTTCATATTTTTACTATGCCTTTTCTGTTTTTAGATATGTTTAGATACACAAGTACTTACCGTTGTGCAACCTTTGCACAATGGTACTGCTACAGTGTTCAGAGCAGTACCGTGCTGTGCAGGTGTGTACCCTAGAAGCAATCAGCTGTACCACTTAGCCCAGGTGTGCAGCAGGCGACACCATCTAGGGTTGTGTGAGTATACTCTATAATGTTCGCACAATGGCGAAATCGCCCAGTTGATGCGTTTCTGAGGACGTATCCCCATCGTTCACACTGCATGGTTGCATACTTACCTGACTGTCTGCATCTCGTACTGTGGACTGAGGCTATCAGCTCAGCATTTTGAGTGAAATGCAAGAACATTACCTACATCACCTTTACTTAGGTCTCTTTCTCTCCCCACTTTTAAATTTTCATTAAGTCTTTCCTCTACATATATTGAGCACCACATCAAATGCCATGATTTTTGGTGTCAGGCATCAAAGATGATTTTTAAAATGCATAAGAAGGACAATCTCATATTTTTACCCCTATTTTTAATCAGTCTGATATTCCTCTTTCCTTTCTGAACTTCAAAGCCTATTTAGAGAACTTCCTTTGACTATTTTCTTTTTTTTTTTTTTAAAGACAGAGTCTCACTGTGTCACCCAGGCTGGAGTGCAGTGGCACAGTCTCAGCTCACTACAGCCTCTGCATTCCTGGGCTCAAGAGATCCTCCCACCTTAGCCTCTAGAGTAGCTGGGGCCACAAGCACACACTACCATGCCTGGCTAATTTTGTTCATTTTTTGTACAGATGAGGTGTCCCTATGTTTCCCAGGCTGGTCTTGAACTCCTGGAATCAAGCGATCCTTCCACCTTGACTTCCCAAAGTGCTGGGATTGCAGGCATGAGCCACTGTGCCCAACCCTTCAGGCTGGTGTGATCTCATTGCACTGCAACCTCCGCCCCCTGGGTTCAAGTGATTCTCCTGCCTCAGCCCCCCGAGTAGCTGGGATTACAGGCGCCTGCCACAGTGCCTGGCTAATTTTTGTATTTTTTAGTACAGACGAGGTTTCACTATCTTGGCCAGGATGGTCTTGATCTCCTGACCTCGTGATCCACCCACCTCAGCCTCCCAAAGTGCTGGGATTACAGGCATGAGCCACCACACCCGGCTGTAGTTTTCAATCCTATATTCTCCATTGGGTTCTTTTCCATGACTTCCCTTTCTTTGCTGTGTCAAAGTCCGGTAAAACATAGAGACAAATCTCTGAAATTAAAACGTTTTATTTGGGAAGAAAGAATTGCAATTTGGGGCACACATACAGACTAGGGAGTCTTCAACATATCCAGAAAACAAAGGGAAGGTTAAAAGTTTTGTAAAAAGGAGAAATATTACCTATTGCTCTTCAAGAAAGTTCATCGGCATGAAGGAGGTTTTGGGGAGCTGACAAGCTCTGATTGGTGAGTGAGGGCAGTGAGTAAACCTAGTCTTTGGGCTGCAGCAGGTTGTGTCAGCAGCTATTGCGTAAAACTAATTTCAGGTTACAGCAGGCAGTTTCAGCAGCCAGGCTTGCAGAGAATTACATTTTTGGAGTACTGTTATGAATGAGGAGTGCTTTTATCCCCCTGGCTTGTTGATTTTGTTCAGTCAGGTATGACAAGAATAATCCAATTTGTAAGATCAGTTTTCACAGCTAAGATTTTTTTATTTTATTTTATTTTTTTTGAGACAGGGCCTAGCTCTGTCGCCCAGGCTGGAGTGCAGTGGCTGATCATAGCTCACGGCAACCTCTGCCTCCTGGGCTCAAGTTATCCTCACACCTCAGCCTCTCTAGTACGAGTAGCTGGAACTACAGGCACATGCCACTACACCTGGCTAATTTTTGTAGTTTTTGTAGAGACAGGGTCTCACTATTCTGCCCAGGCTGATCTCGGACTCCTGAGCTCAAGTGATCCAACTGTCTCAGCCCCACAAAGTGCTGGGATTACGGGTGTGAGGCACCATGCCCGGCTGACAGCTGAGATTTTTAATGCGTTCATTTGTTTCAAGGGAATTCCTAATTGCTGTTGAAGCATTTTTCTGATGGCTGCTTTAAAATCCTTGTCCAACAATGTACTAATCATTCTGTCATCTCATTCATCTCCGCATTTGTGGATTGTTTATTCACATTGAAGTTGGAATTTTCCTTGTTCTTGATATGATGCGTGAATTTTGATACCTTCCTTCTACCCCGTCCCGCCCACTCTCCCTCCCACCTTCCCTTCCTCCCTGGTCCTTCCTTTCTTTCTTCCATCTTCTTCTTCTTCACTTTCCTGCTAACGTCAAGGCTGCCTGCTTGCCCTCCCTTGCCTTTATTTATGGCTTAAGGCAAAGCATCACCCACTTTCATTCTTCCCTGTAAACCTCCTGCAGTTCAGGTTTCCCCTTCGTGTCCTCTCTGCGCCACTCTCCTCCTGTGCAGTCTTATCACTGAAGTCGAAAATAAAGAGACCCAGCAGACACAGCCAACAACTCAAGGCATAGGCTTTGTTTGGTTTTCAGTTCAACAAAATAGGTGTAAAACCTTTTGTCTTAGTTGTAACCCTTTTCTTCAGTATGAGTTTCTTTTTTCAAAAACCATATATATGTGCCTGTGTGTGTGTATAGGTGTGTATACACACACATATATGACTGAATTGGGTCCCCAAAACTCGTATGTTAAAAACTTAGCCAGGCGCGGTGGCTCGCGCCTATAATCCCAGCACTTTGGGAGGCCAAGGTGGGTGGATCACCTGAGGTCAGGAGTTCGAGACCACCCTGACTAACATGGTGAAAGCCCGTCTCTACTAAATACAAAAAAATTAGCCCGGTGTAATGGCGCATGCCTGTAATCCCAGCTACTTGGGAGGCTGAGGCAGGAGAACCACTTGAACCAAGGAGGTGGAGGTTGTGGTGAGCTAAAATCCCGCCATTGCACTCCAGCCTAGGCAACAAGAGTGAAACTCCATCTCAAAAACAAAAACAAACAAACAAACAAAAAACAAAACTTAACCTCCAGTACACCTCAAAGTTGACTGTACTTGGAGATATGACCTTTGAAGAGTTGATTAAAGTTAAATGAAGTCATATGGGTGAGGCTGTTGAAAAAAAACTTTAAAAAGACAGTTTTTAACTATTGAAATAAATGGAAATGGTCTGGGTACTGAATTATACTGTTAATTTGCTAGGGGGATCAAGCATTACGGTTATGTAAAAAATCTCTATCTGTTAGATACGCACTGCAGTATCTGCAGGTGAAATGATTCAGCAAGAAAAGGTGGGGGTGGGGAATGAGGTCATTGTTGGAACAAGAACAGTGAAATATTGCTCCTTGCTGAGGCTGGGTATTGGTATGTGGGGGTCTATTCACACTACCTACACGTGGGTATGTTTGAAATGTCTATGTAAAAAGGAAACCAAAGACTAAATGTGAATTCTTCACACTCCGTCTTTCTCTACCAAGCCACTTAGAAGAGGTTGCAATGACTGTGTCACAACCTGGTGAATCTTCTAGGCCTGGATCCCTGTGTGACCATGTGGAGCAGAACCCCCAGTGACCTGTGCTGGACTTGGAGGAGAACAATGGATAAATAAATCTTTGTTATATTGAGTCTTGGCAGTTTCACAGTTGGTTTGTTATTGAAGGTATATCGTGGAGTAGAAGAAGTAAATTCAGGACACTGTCTAGGGTATAATATAATTTGTCATTTAAAAGGGCATGTACCATTTGGGGAAGCTGAGGTGGGAGGATCACTTGAGGCCAGGAGTTTGAGACTAGCCTGGGCAATATAGCGAGATGTCATCCCTACAAAAAATGCAAACATCAGCCACGTGTGGTGACGCATTCCTATAGTTCTAGCTTCTTGGGAAGTGAAGTGGGAGGATTCTTTGAGTCCAGGAGTTCAAGCTTGCAGTAAGCTATGATTGTGCCACTGCATTCCAGTCTGGGTGACAGAGTGAGGCCCCGTCACAAAAAAAAAAAAAGAAGAAAAAAGGCATATATATATGTATGCTTATATATGCAGAGAACCTCTCTGGAGGGAAGTATAGAAAACGATAAAACTGTGGGTGCTTCTGGGGACAGGAATTAGAGGACTGCAGAGATGGTAGGAAGGAGAACTTTTACTATAACCTTTTTCTTCAGTTTGAGTTTGTTTTTTCCAAAACCGTGTGTGTGTGTATACATGTATATGTGTGTGTATACACACACGTGACTGAATTGTGTCGCCAAAGCTCACGTTAAAAACTTGACCTCTAGTACCCCTCAGAGTATGACTGTGCTTGAAGATATGACCTTTGAAAGGTGATTAAAGTTAAATGAAGTCATATGAGTGAGGCTGTTAAAAAAAAAAAAAAACTTTAAAAAGACAGTTTTTAACTGTTGAAATAAATGGAAACGGTCTGGAAACTGAATTATATTGTTAATTGACTAGGTGGGATCATGCATTACGGTTGCGTAAAACAACCTCTGTATCTGTTAGATATGCACTGAAGTATCTGCAGGTGAAATGATTCAGCAAGAAAAGGTGGGGGTGGGGAATGAGGTCATTGTTGGAACAAGAACAGTGAAATATTGCTCCTTGCTGAGGCTGGGTATTGGTACATTGGGGTCTGTTTACACTACCTACACTTGGGTATGTTTGAAATGTCTATGTAAAAAGGAAACCAAAAACCAAATGTGGATTCTTCACACTCTCTCTTTCTCTACCAAGTCACTTGGAAGAGGTTGCAATGACTATGTCACAACCTGGTGAACCTTCTAGGCCTGGATCCCTGTGTGACCATGTGGAGCAGAAACCCCAGTGACCTGTGCTGGACTTGGAGGAGAATAGTGGATAAATAAACCTTTGTTATATTGACTCTTGGCAATTTCACACTTGGTTTGTTATTGAAGGTATATTGTGGAGTAGAAGTAAATTCAGGACCCTGTCTATAGTATAATATAATTTGTCATTTAAAAGAGTGTGTACCACTTTGGAAGGCCGAGGTGGGAGGATCACTTGAGGCCAGGAGTTTGAGACCAGCCTAGGCAATACAGTGAGATAGCATCTCTACCAAAAAATGTAAACGTCAGCTAGGTGTGGTGACGCATTCCTATAGTTCTAGCTTCTTGGGAAGTGAAGTGGGAGGATTCCTTGAGTCCAGGAGTTCAAGGCTGCAGTGAGCTATGATAGTGCCACTGCATTCCAG
Organism: Chlorocebus sabaeus; assembly: GCF_047675955.1. Classification (NCBI taxonomy): domain Eukaryota; kingdom Metazoa; phylum Chordata; class Mammalia; order Primates; family Cercopithecidae; genus Chlorocebus; species Chlorocebus sabaeus. The sequence goes on from NC_132904.1 coordinate 4,849,734, forward strand.
TCTGCGTGACAGAGTGAGGCCCCGTCTCAAAATTTTTTAAAAAAGGCATATATATGCATGCTTATATACGCAGAGAACCTCTCTGGGAAGAAGTATACGCAACAATAAAACTGTGGGTCGTTCTGGGGATAGGAATTAGAGGGCTGGGGACAGGATAGTAAGGAAAACTTTTGCTATAACCCTTTTCTTCAGTTTGAGTTTCTTTTTTTCAAAAACTGTTTGTGTGTGTATATATATGTGTGTATATATAGATGTCTATATACACACTCATATGTGAATGAATTGTGCCCCTAAAACTTATATGATAAAAACTTAGGCCGGGCGCAGTGGCTCACGCCTGTAATCCCAGCACTTTGGGAGGCTGAGGCGGGCGAATCACGAGGTCAGGAGATCGAGACCATCCTGGCTAACACAGTGAAACCCTGTCTCTACTAAAACTAAAAAAAAAATTAGCCGGGCGTGGTGGCAGGCGTCTGTAGTCCCAGCTACTCAGGATGCTGAGGCAGGAGAATGGCGTGAACCCGGGAGGCGGAGCTTGCAGTGAGCCGAGATTGCACCACTGCACTCCAGCCTGGGCAACAGAGGGAGACTCTGTCTCAAAAAAAAAAAAAAAACTTAACCTCTAGTGCACCTCAAAGTATAACTATACTTAAAGATGACCTTTGAAGAGGTGATTAAGGTTAAATGAAGTCATGTGGGTGAGGCTGTTTAAAAAAAATTTTTTTAAGGCTTTTTTTTTTTGAGACAAAGTCTCACTCTGTGGCCCAGGCTGGAGGGCAATGGTGCAATCCTGGCTCACTGCAACCTCTGCCCCCTGGGTTCAAGTGATTCTCCTGCCTCAGCCTCCCAAGTAGCTGGGATTACAGGCGTCCACCACCACGCCCTGCTAATTTTTGTATTTTTGCTAGAGATGGGTTTTTACCATGTTGATCAGGCTGGTCTCAAACTCCTGACCTCAAGTGATCTGCCCTCCTTAGCCTCCCAAAGTGCTGGTATTATAGGCACGAGCCACCGTGCCCAGCCGACAGTTTTTAACTGTTGAAATAAATGGAAAGGATTCTGGGTATTGAATTTTATTGTTAATTTGCTAGTGGGATAATGTATCATGGTTATGTGAAGAAGCTGTATCTGTTAGATATGTACTGAAGTATTTATAGGTGAAATGATTCAGCAAAAAAAAAAAAAAGTGGGGGTAGGGAATGAGGTCATTGTTGCAATGAGAACAGCAGAATCTTGATCACTGCTGAGGCTGGGTGTTGGTATAGGGAGGTCTGATTACAATACGTACACTTGGGTATGTTTGAAATGTCTGTAATAGAAACTAAAAAGGAAACCAAAAACCAAATGTAGATTCTTCACACTCCTCCTTTCTCTACCAAGCCACGTGGAAGAGGTTGCAATGAGTTCGACACAGATTGATGGACCTTCCAGGCCTGGGTCCCTGCATGACCACGTGGAGCAGAACCCCCAGTGACCTGTGCTGGACTCGGAGGAGAACAGTGGAGAGATAAACTTTTGTTATTCTGAGTCTTGCCCAGTTCACAGTTGGTTTGTTATCCAAAGTATATTGTGTAGTAGAATTAAATTCAGGACACCATCTATAGTATGACATAATTTGTCATTTAAAAGGACATGTACCACTTTGGGAGGCTGAGGTGGGAGGATCACTTGAGGCCAGGAGTTTCAGACTAGCCTAGGCAATATAGTGAGATCCCATCTCAGCAAAAAATGTAAACATCAGCCAGATGTGGTGGCACATGCCTGTTGTCCTTGCTTCTGGCCACAAATTGAAGGCTGCACTGTCGGCTTCCCTACTTTTGAGGTTTAGGGACTGGGACTGATCCACCACTGGCTTCCTTGCTCCTCAACTGGCAGACAGGCTATCATGTGACTTGACCTTGTGATTACAAGTCAATTCTCCTGAGTAAACTCCCTTTCATATGTACATCTTATTAGTTCTGTCCCTCTGGAGAACCCTGACGAATACACACATTCATCCCTATACACTCTGTTAAGAACGAAAAATAAACGAGAAAATGCAGCCCGTGTTTATCCCATCTCTCCTAGAACGCTAGCTGCACAGGCAGCTTTTAACGTTCCATTTCCTGGTGGATTCCAGCCCACCCTCCTTCTGGTCCAGCCCCTCTGGGATCCTTGCTGTGCCTCCAACCTGACCACTCATTTTTAGGGTCTTTCATTGCCTCTGCCTAGAAAGTTCTTTCCCTAAATGTTGCGCAACTTCCTCTCTTTATTCCAGTCTTTCTTTCCTGATCACACCAACTAAAACATCCCCACCTTGGCCTGCACCGGTTCCAAGCCACAGATGGGCAAGCGGTGAGCACACGGGTCACTGCCAACCACACTCTGGAAATGTCCTTGAGTATAACCTACTGTGCACATGGGCAAGGATTTTTCTAGGCTGCTGTGTGTATTTCCTTGGCTGCCATACAAATATCACAGACTGGGAGGCTGAGAGCAACAGGCATTGACACTCCCACAGTTCTGGAGCCCAGAACTCAAAAACCAAGGGGTCAGCAGGCTCATGCTCCCTTGGAAAGGCCTGGGGTAGGGTCCTTCCTGCCTCTTCCAGCTTCTAGTAGCCCCAGGCATTTGTTGGCTGTGCCCACATCACCCCAGTTTCCTCTGCCTCCGTCATCACGTGGTTCTCTCTGCTCTGTCTCTCCTCTTCTTATAAACTTGTCATTGCATTTAGCGCTTACTGGAGCAATCCAGGATAGTCTCATCCCAAGATCCTTTCCTTAGTTACATCAGCAAAGACACTCTTTTCAAATAATGTTACATTCTCACGTTCCCAGGGTTAGGACTTGAACATGTCTTTTTGGGGGACACCATTCCACCACTGCAGTGGAAAGGCATAAGTGAATTGCACGCACCTCTAAAATCTCCGCAGAGCCTGCCAAATTACACTCTCTATTTTTCCCCAGGGAAATTTTAATGCACACTTGGGCCTGGAGTCTGGCTCGTCGGCACCACGTATACTCACCTCACTTTTGGGAAAACTGAGAACGATGGTGACGGTGACAGGTTCTGAGTTTTCTCCAACACCGACACCTACCGGGGCTGGGATACCTGTCTCAGAGAGTCCTGCCCTCCCCAGACACTGGGGCTGGTGGGGTCCTCACCAGACATGGGAGGGTCAAGGCAGGCTCGGGGTGAAGTGGGGGCCCCCTTCCTTGTCAGCTGTCCTGCCCTGTGGCTCTTGGGGTCCCAGATGGAGTGACTGATGCCTGAGTGGCCCGTGGGGAGTCTAGACCTGGCTGAAGCCTGGGCCCCAATGCCAGCCCAGATGAGGAGCCTGAGACTCAGGGGACAGCCCAGACCCAAGCAGGCTGATGAACAGAAGCACCCAGAACAGGCAGGGCTCCATGACCTCGCTTTTCCCATCAGAGCTGGGGTAACTTGTCACTGGGCCCATGTCTCCTTCTCCCCATGAGCTGTGTGGGGCCTCTGAGCAGGGACCTGGGCAGTGGGCCAGGGCCCCTCTGATCATCCTCAGCCTAATGGGGTGGAGGAGGCAGGGGCGGGTCTGGTGGGGACTGAGATGGGAGGGGCAGCCTGGTGTGGCCCGACCTTGACACCTACCCCTAGGAGCTGTGTCTCCCAGAGCGCAGTGCCTTCCCCGGTGAGACCCATCGCGATGTCCATCTCCAAAGAAAACTGTTAGGATCTTCAAGTGAGGATCTAAGAAAACAGCCCGGGCGGGGCGCGGTGGCTCATGCCTGTAATCTCAGCACTTTGGGAGGCCAAGAAGGGCGGATCACCTGAAGTTAGGAGTTCCAGACCAGCTGGCCAACATCGTGAAACCCCATCTCTACTAAAAATACAAAATTAGCTGGGCGTGGTGGCGCATGCTTGTAATTCCAGCTACTCGGGAGGCTGAGGCAGGAGAATCGCTTGAACCCGGGAGGTGGAGGTTGCAGTGAGCCAAGATCGCGCCACTGCGCTCCAGCCTGGGCGACAAGAGCAAAACTCCGTCTCAGAAAAAAAAAAAAAAAAAAAAGAAAGAAAAAAAGAAAAAGTAAACGGTCCGATCTCCCGTAGGTCTGATTATCAGGATGACATCTGGCCGGGGAAGTGGAGATTCAGAAGAGAGTTCTAGAGGCAACAGGGACACTGTCCCAGAGCGGCGAAGAGAGGGCCCGGGAGGGAGGCAGGTCTGCGGCTCCCCGGAGGAGCGGGGCCGTCCGCGGCGCAATGGCGGCCCCCGGTGGCGGTGGCTGGAATGGGCCCTGCGCAAGGCGGAGGATCAGGGTGTGCAGGGTGCGGTCTGCAAATTGCCCTCGGTGCCCCTTTATCCGCGCGGGGCCGGGAACTCGGAAGCCGCGAGGTTGCCCCGAGCGCACCCAGCAGCTGCGCGCTCACGCTCGCCCCTCTCGCAGTCTGATCTGGTGGTTGACCAGATGACCTCCACCCCGTCCCCTGCAACTTTTGCAGACAAGCCCCCAGGAAGCAAGAGAACATCGGATATACATAAGCATCGACAAAGCCCCTACTGTGTGTGCCTGGACCTCAGCAAAGGGCAAGGGAGAGGCAGGTTCCATCACCTCCACAACTTCCTGTTCATGTGTTAGGAATTTATTACGTTCACAATATTTATCTATCAATATATTTATTCTGTTTCTTACGTGCAAGTATTTATCCTCATGTCGATTCTGAAAAGGGGGTACTAGTATCACTCCCATTTTACGGATGAGCAAACTGAGGTGCAGGAACGTGAATTTCACTAACGCTGTCAAGAAACGTTTGGAATTTGGCAGGGCGCAGTGGCTCATGCCTGTAGCCCTAGCACTTTGGGAGGCCAAGGTGGGTGCATCACTTGAGCCCAGGAGTTTGAGACCCCATCTCTACCAAAAAAATATACAAATTATCCAGGTGATGGCATGCACTTGTAGTCCAAGATACTTGGGAGGCTGAGATGGGAGGATCGCTTGAGCCTAGGAGGCAGAGGTTGCAGTGAGCCGTGATCATGCCACTGCCCTCCAGCCTGGGAAACAGAACGTGACTCTGTCTCAAAACAAACCAAAAACCAAAAAAACATGTGGAGTGGGGGAGACTGCATCTCAGAAACCAAAAATCCCTGGCTTCCTGGACCAGCACAGCCCACTGACCAGAGGAGGACATCGGAAGGCGGGTAATGAGAACAGCTCACCCTTTATTGCACCAGACTTCATGCTGGAGACTCCATACTGGGCACAGCTAGGGGCACCAAGGTTTAGAAGGAGTCACAGTCCTGCCTCTGGGATGCTGCTGTCCAGTTGGGAAGGGGGAACGGCCAGTGCAGAAGAAAGAAGATGGAAGCAGCAAGGCCACTCCTCACAGGCCTCCTGGTGTGGGGGAAGGAGCCCAGCAAGAATTTCTGCTCCACCAAGGGCAGAAAGGAAGAAGCTCCCCCAGGCTGCAGGGATGAGAGGGAACATGTGGAGGAGGAGGGGCTGCAGCCTTGGGAGGTGGAGGGCAGAGGAGAGGAGAAGCCAGGGAGGAGCCTGAGGCCAGATGAAGGCCACAGCCCTTGGAAGATAGACACTGGAGCCCCAGGGCTAGGGCCTTCTTCTTCTTCTTCTTTTTTTTTTTTTGAGACTTTTGCTCTGTCACCCAGGCTGGAGTGCAATGGCACAGTCTTGGCTTACTGCAACCTCCGCCACCAGAGTTCAAGTGATTCTCCTGCCTCAACCTCCTAAGCAGCTGGGAACTACAAGTGCCCGCTACCACACCCAGCTAGTTTTTGTATTTTTGGCAGAGACGGGGTTTCATCATGTTGGCCCCAGGCTGGTCTTGAACTCCTGACCTCAGGTGATCCACCTGCCTCAGCCTCCCAAAGTGCTAGGATTATAGGTGTGAGCCATCACGCCCAGCCAGGCTAGGGCCTTCTAAGAAATCAGGGGTGTCAGTCAAATGGGGGACTCTCTTAGAGCCTCCCTGGGGGGCGCATGAGTCCTACACACTCCCGCCTAGAAGGACAGTGAGTCAGGCCATGGCAGGGCTGGGTCCCCCGCAGCCACTATGCATCCTCGGCTGCCTCACTTCCCTCTCCAGGGTTTTGCCATGTTGGCCAGGCTGGTCTCAAACTCTTGACCTCAGCTGAGCCACCCGCCTTGGCCTCCCAAGGTGCTGGGATTACAGGCATGAGCCACCGCATCCAGCAGGTGGCAGCCCCAAGCCCAGGTTGGATCCCTCATTTCCCCTTTCCTCGATACAAACAGGGAAATACAGCTAGCCCTAAAGGGCTGGGCCCAGTTTTGGTAAACGGTCTTTGAGCTCTGGAAAGAGTCGTTTATCCAGGCACTCTCTCTACTGAGATGATCCGAAAGCCATGGGAAAACACCACGGCAAACATGGCCTGTCCCCCTCCCACGGCTCAGAGGGGCCTTCTCTGACAGCTGCCACACTCTGCATTCTCGCGTATTCACTCAACAACCATTTACTGAGCACCCGTTATGTGCTAAACCCTGTGCAAAGTAAGATCTACATGTTTAGTATCTGCTAAGATTCAAACTTTCATCATTTATTTTAAGTCTGTTTACTTCAGGAACCACAGTTTTGGAGACATTGTTATTATTTTCAGTAAAATGTGGCTATGACATATCTCTTTGACAGCATCTATTGTGTTTTGCATTTTGTTCAATTGGGTGAGGAGAGGTGACTGATGTATTCCACCTGTTACATACATAGAATATATAACATAATATATAATATACACATTAGATAACAACTCTCCCTTTTCTCTTTTCTTTCTTTTTACGTTGGAGGAGTCATATATTTACAGGGTTCAAAACAAAATCCTAATAGCACTAAAGCACTGTGGCAGAGACAGAGTCGACCAAACGTCTGTGGGCTCTTCTCCGTTTCCCAGGCTCCCCTGCAGTTTGGTCAGGGCCTTGGGACTGGCTCTGGCCAATGGAATGGAAATAAAATGTTCTCCTGGGACAAGGCAGCTAGGAGCTAGTCTGCTTCCTCTGTCTCTCTCTTCCCCTACTGGGGCAATCAGGGGGCCTTGGTTCCTGCAAGGTGGAGAAGAGCTGCCCCACCCATAGTGGACTTCATGGAAATGGGAAATAGCCCTTCCTGGCTAAGCCACTGAGATGTCAGGGCTTATTTCTTATCGCAGCACAGACTGGCCTAACCTGACTAATGCAAGTTAGACAGTGAAAAGTAGGCCCCCCTTCACACTTTCAGTCCACTCCCAGTGGAGGTACTGTTGCCAGATCTTTGTGTCACGTTCCCAAAATGTTATCTCTTTTCTAGAAGCCTGAGGAATGTGGGTGGCAAGCCACCCAGGTGCCGAGGCAAGAGATCAAGGGCACCAGCTGTTCCAGTGTAATAAAATATATAAAATAAGAATAGTTATACTAGATATAGATCATAGATATGATTATATATGAATATCATTAATCATTAGTTTGTAGCAATTACTCTTTCCTCCAATATTATAATAATCCTTGCTCTACAATCATAACCTAGGAAAAACCAGGCCATACAGAGATAGGAGCTGTGGGGACATAATGAGAAGTGACCAGAAGACAAGTGTGAGCCTTCTGCTATGCCTGGGAAGGGCCACCAGAGGGCGCCTTGGTCTAGCGGTAACGCCAGTCTCTGGGAAGAACGCCCGTTGCCAAGTGGACTGCGGTCTAGCGGTAGCGTCAGTGTCAAGGAAAAGCACCTGCTACTTCGCAGACGGGGAAAGGGAGTTCAGAGGAGTTCAGAGAAGACTCTACTCCTCCACCTCTTGTGGAGGGCCTGACATCAGTCAGGCCTGCCCGCAGTTATCCGGAGGCCTAACCGTCTCCCTGTGATGCTGTGCTTCGGTGGTCACGCTCCTAGCCCGCCTTCAGTTCCATCCTGTACACCTGGCTCTGCCTTCTCGATAGCAGTAGCAAATTAGTGAAAGTACTAAAAGCCTCTGATATGAAGAAATAATGGTGTAGGCTGTGTCCTCTCTCTCTCTCTGTCTCTCCATCTTGGCTGCCAAACAGGGAAGGGTCCCCTGTCCAGTGGACACGTGACTCACATGACCTTGTCAATCACTGGAGATGACTCACACTCCTTACCCTGCCCCTTTGTCTTGTATCCAATAAATATCAGCACAGCCTGGCATTCGGGGCCACTACCGGTCTCTGCCTCTTGGTGGTAGTGGTCCCCCGGGCCCAGCTATCTTTTCTTTTATCTCTTTGTCTTGTGTCTTTATTCCGACAATCTCTCGTCTCCGCACATGGGGAGAAAAACCACTGACCCAGTGGGGCTGGGCCCTTCAGAAGAAGACTCCCCTGGGAGCCTTAATATGGGCAGAGGCTGAACCCTGCTGGCCGGAGAACTTCAGCAGCCAGGTGGGTGCCCAGAGGAGCCCTGTTCTCAGTTACTGTTCACAGCCCCAGACCCCTACCCCAACCCAGGTCTCCTGCACTATGACCTCCAGGGAAGCAGGTAGAAAATGGCATTTGACAGGCTCCCAAACCTAAGCACACCTATTAGGGAAGGAACAGAGAGGAGGCTCAGCTGGAAAGATTCAGTGTGGCTCAAGCCTCAGATTCTCCTCCCCCTGTCCCATGGGGTCAAACTTGGATTTGAGGCCTGCCGGCAACTTGCCTCCTTTTCCAAATGCGTTATTTATTTATGATGAATAGAGCATGAGATGAACCTTTAGTTCCTTGAACTGTCATTTAATGACTTCCTTTTCAGAATTTAAAACCACTTCTTTTATTTCCAGATTGTGAAAGCCGCACTTGCTTCAAGGTTTTTTTTTTTTAAACAGGGTCTTGCTCTGTCACCCAGGCTGGAGTGCAGTGGTGCAATCATGACTCACTGCAGCCTGGACCTCCTGGGCACAAGTGATCCTCCCATGTCAGCCTCCTGAGTCGCTGGGACTACAGGCACCCGCCACCACGCCTGGCTAAGTTTTGTATTGTTTGTAGAGATGGGGTTTCACCATGTTGGCCAGGCTGGTCTCAAACTCTTGACCTCAGGTGATCCACTCGCCTTGGCCTCCCAGGGTGCTGGGATTACAGGCGTGAGCCACCGCATCCAGTAGCTTCATGCTGTAAACAAAAAATAAACCCGAATCACAAAATACAGAAACATACAAAGGAGTATAATTAAGATGACACATAATCCATCACCCAAACATGACCACTGCAACCTCAGGGGTGCGGTCCTTGCACATTACTATATACATAGATAAAAGCCTGTTGCTATGCTCGAGGGCTTTTTTCTTGAGCCAAAATAAGAACAAATGATAATTTGCTTTTAACTTGTTTGTTTTTTCTTTTCTAATAAAATGGGTGTGTTTCCAGGTTAACAACTGTAGATCTACATTGTCAGGTTCGGTTTGAAAACTACCTAGTATTTTGCTGCTAGAAGCAAGTCCACCAAAATGTTAATGGACACTATATCTAGATTTTGGAATTGCCATCATTTTTTAAATGTCCTCTTTTTTTTTTTTTTTTTGAGCATGGGACTACATGTTAAAAATGTAAATATAAAATTTTAAAAAATGTATTCTTGTAAGTAAACACTGTTTAATATTAAACTTCGATGAACTTGTTTTTCACTTTAGTTATGTTGACCTGGCTTTTCTTTGAACTCTCACAAGAATGTAAGCAATATTGCTACTTTATTTACTTATTTATTTATGTATTTATTTATTTGAGATAGAGTTTTGCTCTTGTTGCCCAGGCTAAAGTGCAATGGCAAAGTCTTGGCTCACTGCAACCTCTACCTCCTGGGTTCAAGTGATCCTCCTGCCTCAGCCTCCCAAGTAGCTGGGATTACAGGTGCCCACCACCACACCTGGGTAATTTTTGTATTTTTAGTAGAGACGGAGTTTCACCATATTGGCCAGGCTGGTCTCGAACTCGTGACCTCAAATGGTCTGCCTGCCTTGGCTTCCCAAAGTGCTGGGATTACAGGCGTGAGCCACCGCACCCGGCGAACATTTCTATTTAAAAAAATTTTGTTTTTCTTAATGTGGTAGACTCCTGGCAGGAGATTATATTATCTCCTTTTGTTATAAGTTAAATATTTACTAATAGTGTTTTGAAACCACTGAAATAAATACAATTCGTGAACCACCACACCTAGCCAAGGGAAGATATTAATTCAAATTCTTCCTACCCTTTTTATGTGCTCAGTTGCTAAAACATAAAATTTGCAACTTATTTAAGGATGTTGACATAAATATTTGGACTTTAAAACTGCCTTTTTCTACTTTCAAAGGCATGTGTGTATGCGCGCATGTGTGTGTGCATGTGTGTGTGTCGGTGTGTGTGTGTGTGCATGTGTGTGTGTGCATATGTGTATGTGTCAGTGTGTGTATGTCTGTGTGTGTGTGTGTGCATGTGTTTTTAAACAGAGAGCATCTCCCCTTTGTTGCTCAGGCTAGAGTGCAGTGGCACAATCACAGCTCAATGCAACCTCAGCCTCCCAAGTAGCTAAGACTGCAGGTGTGAGCCACCATACCTAGCTAATTTTTAAATGTTTTGTAGAGATGGGGTCTCACTATGTTGCCCAGGCTGTTCTCAAATTCCTAGCCTCAAGCAATCCTCCTGCCTCAGCTTCCCAAAGTGCTGGAATTACAAGAGTGTGCCACTGCATGCAGCTCCAAAGGCCCTATTTTAACCATCTGGTCCTTATTTGAAAATAAAGCAATTTGTAAATAGACTATTGAAAATCCAGGATAATGGAATCAGGCTCTTTGCCTTTATTTTTTATTTTATTTATTTATTTTTTGAGATGGAGTTTCACTCTTGTTGCCCAGGCTAGAGTGTAATGGCATGATCTTGGCTCACTACAACTTCCACCTCCCAGGTTCAAGAGATTCTCCTGCCTCAGCCTCCTAACTAGCTGGAATTACAGGCATGAGCCACCAAGCCCAGAAAATTTTGTATTTTTAGTAGAGATGGGGTTTCACCATGTTGGCCGGGCTGGTTTCGAACTCCTGACCTCAGATGATCCACCTACCTCGGCCTCCCAAAGTGCTGGGATTACAGGCGTGAGCCGCTGCACCTGGCCCTTCTTTGTCTTTAATGCTAAGATAGTGTGACTTCAAAATCAATATTTTAGGAACAAAACCGATGAACAAATTGATGATTGGGGACGGAAAATCTCTCCAAAGCTTTATTTCAGATCAATAGTTTGAATCAATAGTGTTGATTTTTGTAGCACATATAATTGTTTGATGCTTCGCAAATATTTTTAAAGTTAGAAATTAAAACCTACGCTCTTCTGTATGAGCCTCCATGTCCACGGGCTTTATTCTATAAGTGGTTGTTTATTTTTCTCACCACGTTATCTATTTTCCTATGCCAAAAGATATATTTATTTTATTTTATTTCAGCTAACGAAATGTATGCTCAAAAAGGTGTTTTAAATATGTACTGATAAGAGAACAGTTCCTTTATTCGGGAGATGTTTGTAATCTAATGCTAAGTGGGCAGGGAGAAGGATATTACATTGTTTATATATTAAATTATGTTTATATGAAAATTCAAGGGAAAAATAACAAAATTAGCAAAAATCAGTTGTTGGACAGGGCGAACTTTTTTTTTTTTTTTTTGCTTGCTATCTTTCCCTTTTTCCTACATTCCAAGTGTTTTGTGATTTCATTTGCTTATTTAAAAAAACCTAAAAATTAAAGACATCTTCAGAACAAAATAATACAAAGTCCATTTAATTTCATCCACCAAAAACATTTTTGTTTTCTTATGCTTATAACATAATTTATGTTCATTGTGCAAACAAACATGAGATGTTCCAAAAAATATAAATGAGGACATTAAAAATTATTGTAATTCCAAAATCTAGCTATATTCTCTATTAACATTTTGGTGTACGCTGCTGGACTGAGCTGGTTGCCTCCTGTTATTGTGTAGGCGACTCACTTTATCCCAACTTCTTGATACTTCGGCTTCTGGAGGTCATATTTCTCTAACATCTTCCAGAAAAGTCTTCAAGCTGCCTTAACCTTTTTTCCAGTCTACCTCTTACATTTTTTTCTCCTCTTCCTCAATACTAACATGAGTGTGGATCCAGCTTGTCCCCAAAGCTTGCCTTGCTTGGAAGCATCCCACGGTAAAGAATCTTCACCTATGCCTGTGATTTGTGGGCCTGGAGAAAACTATCCATCCTTGCAAATGTCTTCTGCTGAGATGCCTCACACGGAGACTGTCTCTCCTCTTCCTTCCTCCATGGATCTGCTTATTCAGGACAGCCCCGATTCTTCCACCAGTCCCAAAGGCAAACAACCTACTGCTGCAGAGAATAGTGCCACAAAAAAGGAAGACAAGGTCCCGGTCAAGAAACAGAAGGCCAGAACTGTGTTCTCTTCCGCCCAGCTGTGTGTACTCAATGATAGATTTCAGAGACAGAAATACCTCAGCCTGCAGCAGATGCAAGAACTTTCCAACATCCTGAACCTCAGTTACAAACAGGTGAAGACCTGGTTCCAGAATCAGAGAATGAAATCTAAGAGGTGGCAGAAAAACAACTGGCCAAAGAATAGCAATGGTGTGACTCAGAAGGCCTCAGCACCTACCTACCCCAGCCCCTACTCTTCCTGCCACCAGGGATGCCTGGTAAACCCGACTGGGAACCTTCCGACATGGAGCAACCAGACCTGGAACAATTCATCCTGGAGCAACCAGACCCAGAACATCCAGTCCTGGAGCAACCACTCCTGGAACGCTCAGACCTGGTGCACCCAGTCCTGGAACAATCAGGCCTGGAACAGTCCCTTCTATAACTGTGGAGAGGAATCTCTGCAGTCCTGCTTGCAGTTCCAGCCAAATTCTCCTGCCAGTGACTTGGAGGCTGCCTTGGAAGCTGCTGGGGAAGGCCTTAATGTAATACAGCAGACGACTAGGTATTTGAGTACTCCACAAACCATGGATTTATTCCTAAACTACTCCACGAACATGCAACCTGAAGATGTGTGAAGATGAGTGAAATTGATATTACTCAATTTCAGTCTGGGCACTGGCTGAACCTTCCTGTCCCTTCCCCGCCTCCCTGATAGGATTTTTCTCATTTGGAAACCACGTGTTCCGGTTTCCATTATGCCTATCCAGTCAGTTTGATGGAGGGTGGAGTATGGTTGGAGCCTAATCAGAGAGGTTTCTTTTTTTCCTATTAGATCTTCCTGGAGAAAAGACATTTTAATAACTTTGGCTGCTAAGGACAACATGATAAAAGCTGTCTCTGGCTATAGAGAAGTAGATCTAATACTAGTTTGGATATCTTTACAGTTTAGAATCTAACCTCAAGAATAAGAAATACAAGTACAAATTAGTGTGATGAAGATATTCCTATTGTTTGGGATTGGGAGGCTTTGCTTATTTTTTAAAAACCATTGAGGTAAAGGGTTCAGCTGTAACATACTTAATTGATTTCCTCGCCCTCTTTGGCTCAGTTTTACTATATTCCCTGATTTGTTGGTTATGCTAATCTTTGTAGAAAGAGGTCTTGTCTTTGCTGCATCGTAATGACATTAGTACTACTTTAGTCGGTTTAAGTACAAATGAATCAAACAACTATTTTTCCTTGAGTTGATTTTACCCTGATTTCACGTAGTGTTTCGATAAGTAAATATATGCTTAAACATAAAAAAAAAAACAAAAACAAAAAAAAAAACATTTTGGTGTACTTGCTTTCACTCTTTTTATTCTTTTCCTTTTTTCTTTTCTGTCTTTTTGTTTGTTCTTTTGTTTTATTTGAGATACGGTCTCGTTCTGTTGCCCAGGCTGGAGTGCAGTGGCACGATCACGGTTCATGGCAGGCTCAACTTCCTGAGAACAAGCAATCATCTTGCCTCAGCCTCCCGAGTAGCTGGGACGACAGGTGCACACTCCCGCACCTGGCTATTTTTTTTCTATTTTTTGGAGAGATGGGGTCTCACTGTTACCTAGCTTGGTCTTGAGCTCTGAGCTCAAGCAGTCCTTCCACCTTGGCCTCCCAAAGTGTTGGATTATACGTGTGAGTCACCTCATCTGGCTACTTCCATTCTTTTAAAGTAGTGTTTGGTGTGATTGAAATTCTAGTATATGTAGAGTTATTTTTTTTTCTTTTTCTTTCTTTTTATGTTTTTGAGATGAGATTTCACTCTGTTGCCCTGGCCTAGCTGCCGGGAAGTGGCATGATCATAGCTCACTGCAGCCTCAGATAGAGGGCTTCTTTTTTCTTTTCCTTGAAATATCATGAGCATTTTACATGATGTGATGTTTGTTGAAATATTATTTGTAATGGTTGCTTAGGAGTCTTCAACATGAATATCCTACAATCATGTCATAATTCTACCATTTTGTCAATGTAAGCTGCTTTCCTTGCCTTGACTTTCACAAACTGTGTTGCACTGAACACCACTGTACATAATATTTTTACTTGTCTTTGATTATTTCCTAGAGATGAAGACTTAGAAGTGAAATGACTAGGTCAAGGGGCGAAAAACTTTTATTTTAGTTTTGAGACAGAGTCTCGTTCTGTCGCCCAGTGTGGAGTGGGGTGGCACGATCTCGGCTCACTGCAACTTCCACCTCCCAGGTTCAAGCAATTCTCCTGCCTCAGCCTCCAGAATAGCTGAGACTACAGGCGCATGCCACTATACCTGGCTAATTTTTGTTTTTTGAAGTTTCACTGTTTGGCCAGGCTGATCTGCAACTCGTGACCTCAGGTGATCCATCTGCTTTGACTTCCCAAAGTGTTAGGATTACAGGAGTGACCCACCACACCCAGCTAGTAAAAACAAACAACAACAACAAAAAAACCATATATATATATAAATGCCCTTCCTATGTTTTTGAACTGCCTGACCAAGAAGTGTCTTAAATTTATGCACTTGTGCTCAATAAAAGTATCTTTTAATTCTAAAAAAAGAGAAAAAGAACTTAAACTATTTTTTTTTTGAAACGAGTCTCGCTCTGTTGCCCAGGCTGGAGTGCAGTGGACGGATCTCAGCTCACTGCAAGCTCCGCCTCCCGGGTTCACGCCATTCTCCTGCCTCAGCCTCCCGAGTAGCTGGGACTACAGGCGCCCGCCACCTCGCCCGGCTAGTTTTTTGTATTTTTTAGTAGAGACGGGATTTCACCGTGTTAGCCAGGATGGCCTCGATCTCCTGACCTTGTGATCTGCCCATCTCGGCCTCCAAAAGTGCTGGGATTACAGGCTTGAGCCACCGCGCCCGGCAAACTTAAACTATTTTAAAAGGTAAAAAAATGCATCTCATTATTCTTTCTGAGCATTGTTTTGGTTACTAGTAAGGCTGCGTCTGCTTTTCCTGATAAGCCAGCTGTTGTTCTTTCTGTGAAGAATGTTTCAAGTCTTTTTTTTTCCCCCATTAGGATGTATTTATTTCTTATCCATCTAAATAAACTCTTTACCAGAAATATTATTTCTTTAGTTACAATATTTATGACAAATATTTCCCCATATTGTTCTTTAACTTTAAATTGTGTTTATTATCACTTTTGGTACACACAAGTTTGCATTTTCACATAGTAAAATGTTGGTTTTGCTTGCGGAGAATTCCTTCATGACTTTTACATGTTAAAAAAGCATCTTCATACTCGTCTGAATGTTCCACCTAGATTTTTTTAATGTACTTTATTATTTATTTATTTATTTAGAGACGGAGTCTCGCTCTGTCGCCCAGGCTGGAGTGCAGTAGCGCGATCTCAGCTCACTGTAAGCCCCACCTCCCGGGTTCACGCCATTCTCCTGCCCCAGCCTCCCCAGTAACTGGGACTACAGGCATGCATCACCACGGAAGGCTAATTTTTTTTTTTTTTTTTTGTATTTTTTAGTAGAGATGGGGTTTCACCATGTCAGCCAGGATAGTCTCAATCTCATGACCTTGTGATCTGCCCACCTCGGCTTCCCAAAGTGCTGGGATTACAGGCACAATGTGCTTTATTTATTTATTTATTTATTCATTTATTTATTTATTTAGAGACAGTGTTTCACTCTTGTTCCCTAGGCTGGGGTGCACTGGAGCGATCTCTGCTCACTGCAACCTCTGTCTCCCGGGTTCTCCTGCCTCAGCCTCCTGAGTAGCTGGGACTACAGTCATGTGCCACCACGCCCAGCTAATTTTGTATTTTTAGTAGAGACGGGGTTTCTCCATGTTGGTCATGCTGGACTCGAACTCCCTACCCCTGGTGATCCGCCTACCTCGGCCTCACAAAGTGCTGGGATTACAGGCGTGAGCCACCATGCCCCGCCAATGTGCTTCATTTTTTTAAGTTAACTCTTTAATTCATCTGGAATTATTTTGATGAATGGTGTGAGGCATAAATGGAACCAAGGTTTTCCCAAACAACCAATTTTCCATTATAGTTATTAATTAATACTCCCTTTCCCCGATTAATTTGTGATTCTTCTTTTTATCACATGAGAAGGCTTTACATCTATGAGAGTCCATTGTCTGGGCCATTCACTTTATTTCATTGGTCTGTCTCTTCTTGAAGCAACATACCACTATATTTGTATTGTCACTTTATCTTTTCATATCTCATGTGAAAATCATTCTTTTTTTAAAAAAAATCTCAGTTGTTTTTATTAGTTTATTCATACGGATGAAAAAGTTTAGGATTTTGACACATTTTACCAGATCTCATGGAATTTTCTTTGGTATTGCACTTGTCCAGTTTTCCAATCCTCAGTCACAGTAGAGCTGTAGTTTTCTTTATATGGGTCCTGCTCAAATTGTTAGAAATTCCTATTTCTAAGAAATATATTATGACTATCATAAGACGATTTTCCCATCACCATCCCTGCTCAGGTTACTACCAATTTTTGTTGGAATAACAGAAACTGATTTTTTCCCTATTCATCATACACATAGCTACTTGCTGCGATTATGGATTCTAAGAATGTCTTAGGTAACTATTTGGGTTTTCTAGGTGGGCCATCACATCTGCAAATAGTAGTATTTCTGCCTTTTTTTTTTTTTGGTATTTGC
Organism: Chlorocebus sabaeus; assembly: GCF_047675955.1. Lineage (NCBI taxonomy): Eukaryota > Metazoa > Chordata > Mammalia > Primates > Cercopithecidae > Chlorocebus > Chlorocebus sabaeus. The sequence goes on from NC_132904.1 coordinate 4,866,694, forward strand.
ACTTCTTGCTTCATGTTTTACTGCATTGGCCAGGGCTGACAGAAAGATGTTCAGTGGTCACGTGAGGTTTTACTACTGACTTTATTAGGAATGCTTTTGGTGTTTCTCATCTGAGTTCCGTGGTCGCTTGGAGTTTGAAATCGCTTTTTAAAAATCGTGTTCAGACAGCACATCTCATGGAAATGACAAATATGAGAATTAAAACCGACAAATTTCCCCCCAAAATCCCACATGCAGAGCCTCCTGGCCCGGAGCCTCTTGAGGCGTCGGTTCTTTGATGACTTCCTATTTCTTTTCCTTTTTTTTTTTTTGACGTTGTCTCGCTCTGTCGCCAGGCTGCAGTGCAGTGGCGCGATCTCGGCTCACTGCAACCTCCGCCTCCCGGGTTCAAGCGATTCTCCTGCCTCAGCCTCCCGAGTAGCTGGAATTACAGGCGCCGCCCACCATGCACAGCTAATTTTTGTATTTTTAGTAAAGACGAGGTTTCACCATGTTGGCCAGGCTGGTCTGGAACTCCCGACCTCAGGTGATCCGCCCACCTCGGCCTCCCAAAGTTCTGGGATTACAGGCGTGAGCTACCGCGCCCAGCTGATGACTCTCCATTTCTTCCTTGGTTCTTTCGGAGTCACTTTGGGAAATTCGGTTCCATCTGCGGTGGTAAAATACAGGTCGGGTCTCCCCGCACGCGGCCAATGGACGCTCCCAGCGCTGACAGACAGGCCCATTGCCGGAGCGGGGCAGGGCGGAGGGACCCCAGGGCGGGGCTTCATTCGAGCCCAGCCCCGCCCACCGCCGCAGCCGCGCATGCGCCATGTGCCGGCCGCTTTGGACCCTCCCGCGTGCCGTTCTTACCCGGCCTGCCCCGCGCTGCCGCTTCCGGAAGTGGATCTTGTCTCCTCCCAAGCGGAGCATTTGTGCCTGAACCTCCCGGGACTGCGACGGCATCGCAGTGCTGCAGAATCCCGGGGGCCAAGGGCGCGCTGCTTGCCGCTATGGCTGGCACTCAGGATATATTCGATTCCATCGTGATGGCGGATGAGAGGTGGGTGGCGAGGCCAGGCCCGTACCCCGCCCTGTCTGGTCCTCTCCCAGCAGATTCCTCGCCGGCTGAGGCCCAGGGCGGCTGCTGGAGCCTGGCGTCCCTTGGGCGTGCGCATTGGGGAGCGCCTGGTGGCCGTGGACGCAGGACAAGTGTGGGCCTGAGGCTCTGGTCCTTCTCTCCTCGCCCTCTCCGGCGGGGCACGTGCCCAGCTGCTCTTCCAGACCCGCCTTCCCTGTCAGGACTGCCCCAAGCATCTGCTCAGCCTGGTGGTTCCCCTCCTCCGAGGCCCCCCCGTCCTCTGGGAGGACAGACTTTGCCATCTGGGAGCTGCCTCTTTTTCTGGTTCCTTAACCATAGGACATACGGCAGTATTCATGGATGTGCTGATAGATGTGCCCGACCACACCCCTTTCCCTCCAGAGCCCCTGGGGAGCCCCTCGTGCTGCGACAGTGGGGGAACTGTGAGTTGCCTCCTGGCTGACTTCCAGTGCCCGGTCCACAGGACACGTCCGTAGATGTTAGTTAAGAAAGCGACCGAACATTTAGCAGTCAGTTGCTGACGTTTATTTAGCTCTCGCTGTGAGTCAGATGCTGAGCTAAACGTTCCATCCTGGTTATCTACTTCAGCCCTACTTAGTAAGTGGATCCAATTAGTCTTCGGAATTTACAGACTAGGGGACACAGTCACTTTCCAGGGTCACATAACTGATAAGTGGGGAGCTATGCAGTCTGCTTCATGCAGTGCTGCAGCCCACTCCTTGCATCTTTGGTGACTGCAGGTTAAGATAGTGCCAGTTCCACTGTTGGGCCTCAGGGTCGGTGCTACTCCAGGTACCAGTGGGAGTACATTTTGTGGTGATCTGATGCCATTTCTCTCTGTTGTCCTACCAATGTGATGTCAAACCCTGTGTATGTTGCAGTTTTTTGGAAGCAATTGACTTGGGCTAGTGCTACTTGAACACTCAAAGAACTTTGGCCCCCTAACTCTGGCTGCAAACCAGACTTACCTAGGAGACTTCGAAAAGTAGACTCCGGGCCAGGTGCGGTGGCTCACGCCTGTAATCCCAGCACTTTGGGATGCTGAGGTGGGCAGATCACCTGAGGTCGGGAGTTCGAGACTAGCCTGACCAACATGGAGAAACCCCGTCTCTACTAAAAATACAAAATTAGCCGGGCATGGTGGCGCATGCCTGCACTGTAATCCCAGCTACTCGAGAGGCTGAGGCAGGAGAATTGTTTGAACCTGGGAGGTGAAGGTTGCCATGAGCTGAGATCATACCATTGCACTCCAGCCTGGGCAGCAAGAGCGAAACTCCGTCTCAAAAAAAAAAAAAAAAAAAAAGGCCGGGCGCGGTGGCTCAAGCCTGTAATCCCAGCACTTTGGGAGGCCGAGACGGGCGGATCACAAGGTCAAGAGATCGAGACCATCCTGGCTAACATGGTGAAACCCCGTCTCTACTAAAAATACAAAAAAAAAAAACTAGCCGGGAGGCGGAGCTTGTAGTGAGCTGAGATCCGGCCACTGCACTCCAGCCTGGGCTGCAGAGCGAGACTCCGTCTCAAATAAAAAAAAAAAAAGTCCGGGCGCGGTGGCTCACGCCTGTAATCCCAGCAGTTTGGGAGGCTGAGGCAGGCGGATCACGAGGTCAGGAGATCGAGGCTAACATGGTGAAACCCCGTCTCTACTAAAAATACAAAAAATTAGCCGGGTGTGGTGGCAGGTGCCTGTAGTCCCAGTTACTTCGGAGGCTGAGGCAGGAGAGCGTGAACCTGGGAGGCGGAGCTTGCAGTGAGCCTAGATTGCACCACTGCACTACAGCCTGGGCCACAGAGCAAGACTCCATCTCAAAAAAAAAAAAAAAAAAAAAGTAGATTCTGGGCCAGGTGTGGTGGCTCACACTTGTAATCCCAAGACTTTGAGAGGCCAAAGCTGGAGGATCGCTTGACCCCAGGAGTTTGAGGCTATAGTGAGCTGTGATCATACTACTGTACTCCAGGCAGGGCAACAGAAACCCTGTCTCCAAAAAAAAAAAAAAAAAAAAAAAAAAAAGAAGAAAGAAAGAAAAATAGATTCCAGGGCCTCCTTACTCCAGACTTACCGAATCTCTGGGGGTGAGGCTTTTGAGTTAATATCTTTGAATTTTCCTTGTGTGTCTCCAGTACTCTTATCAGGTTTGGGAATCACTGATTTAGCCCTTTGTTGTAGATGAAGAAACTGGGCTACAGGAGATACAGTGACTTCCAGAGGAGACTAGGAAGTGATATATCTGGGACTGGAATCTGTGTCTTCTAACTTGAATTTTAGGCTTTTCCTTCTTACTCTGGCTTGTCTTACTGGGTCCGGGTAATATAAGAGAGAAAAATTTTTCTGGAAAAAGTATTCTTTCTTCTGTTGATTTGATGAAGCATGTTTCTTCTTCACAGGTTTCATGGGGAAGGGTATCGGGAAGGCTACGAAGAAGGCAGTAGTTTGGGTGTGATGGAAGGAAGGCAACATGGCACGCTGCATGGAGCCAAAATCGGGTCTGAGGTAAGTGGGAAGCCCCATCTGGAGATGAAACCTCTTCATTTACAGTTTATAATTTATTTGGATATTCAGTGTGATGGAGTAAGAATGTCAGGCCTTTTAAAATCAACAGTGCCTTGGCGTGGCGGCAGGCGCCTGTAGACCCAGCTACTCCGGATGCTGAGGCAGGAGAATGGCATGAACCCGGGAGGCGGAGCTTGCAGTGAGCCGAGATTGCGCCACTGCCGTCCAGCCTGGGTGACAGAGCGAGACTTCGTCTCCAAAAAAAAAAAAAAAAAAAAAAAAAAAGTCACAGTGCTGGATGAGTGCAGTGACTCACACCTGTAATCCCAGCACTTTGGGAGACTGAGGTGGGCGGATCACCTTGAGGTCAGGAGTTGGAGACCAGCCTGACCAACATGGTGAAACCCCGTCTCTACTAAAAATACAGAATTAGCTGGGCATGGTAGCGCATGCCTGTAATCCCAGCCACTTGGGAGGCTGAGGTATGAGACTTGCTTGAACCCGGGAGGCGGAGGTTGCAGTGAGCCAGGATTCGCACCATTGCACTGCAGCCTGGGCAAGAAGAGTGAAACTCCGTCTCCAAAAAACAAACAAACAAAAATCACAGCGCCTTTGTGTGGGAGTTAATGGACTAGATGGACTGTTGCTGGAGAAATACTCTTAGTACAGAACCGAGAGCGCGTTTTGCTGTGGGTACGTATAATTAAGTTATGCAGGCTGGATAAGATAAAACAAGTCCCTGGTCTCCTCAGTTTATTTTGGAGTGTCGTGGTGCTGGCTCATGTACTAAGCCAGCTGAATCATTGTCCAAAGCATGGGTGCCCTCTGTCATGTGAAAATATTACATTTATGTTTACATTGAAATTTCATTAACTTTATGGGTTTTTTTTCTCCTCTTGCCCTTTGTCCTAGATTGACCCTTACTTACAGATAAGTGGCCCTTAGTGGCAAAGTCTGAGTTGAGGCAGTTATGACTATATTGGATGTTTGATGCTTCGAAACAGATCACCACAAAATGCATGGGGATTAACACAGCAAATATTGATGGTCTCTCATGTTTCTGAGGGTTGGGAACTCAGGAGCAGCTTTGCTGGGTGGTCCTGGCTCAGGGTGTCAGCTGGAGCCATGTCACCTGACGGCTTGACTGGGGTTGGAGGATCTGCCTCCAAGGTGGTGCTGTCACCTGACTGTGGGCATGGACGTCTCCATGAGGCTGCTTGTGTGTCCTTGTGACATTCAAGAGTGAGTGGTCCAAGAGAGCTGGTGAGGCAGGTGGCATTGGCTTTTATCCCTAGACTCAGGAGCTTTGCGCTGGTCCTCCACATTCTGTTGGTTACGAAAGCCACCCTGATGGAGTGTCGAGGGACCTGCATAGGGCATGGGTACCAGGAGATGAGGACTGGGGCATCTGGGAGGCTGGCTGCCCCACTGATGACCTAATCTCCTAATTTCCATTGCCTAATGCCCAACGGGTACTTCCAGAACAATAGTGTAAGAAGCACCGCTGCCCTTTGCCCCCACCTTTTGTTTTGAGAGATCTTGGTAATGAAAGTGTAGCTAGTTGGCTTATTAATTTCACTCTTAAATATTTTTCACATTCACAGATCGGGTGCTACCAGGGTTTTGCTTTTGCGTGGAAATGTCTACTGCACAGTTGCACCACTGAGAAGGACAGGTAAAGATGGAGGTGTCTTTCTTTCTTAGTGTAGGAACCAGGAGTTCTAGTTCCATGGGTTACCGACATGCCCTTGAATAATCAATCTGTCTGTTCCTCATCTGTAAAATGGAGAAAATAATCAGTGTCAAGCTTGAGCGTTGTTAGGAGATTTAACGAAAATACTAAACAGAAAGCGCCAGGCACATTTTAGGTGTTTGATGAACACTGGCTGTTGTTGCTTCTCACGAGTTCTATGCTCCTGCCTTTTACCTGGAGTCGTTAGGGAACCACGTGGCTTTTAGATACCCTACCAATAAAATAATGTTGACATTGATTGTATTTTCTCGTTCACCTTTCCCCTGAGCTTCTAATAAACAAATTATAACAGTTTTGTATGACTTGGGCCCAGAAATGAGGATGCCATTGTCATCAGTTTTTTAATGTAGCCAACTAAGTCTGTTAACAAGAAAATGTGTTTATATGTGTTTAACTCCTTTCTGGAACTTGTCAACAGTCAATAAGTGTTAGCTGTCATTTCAATTGTTTTTAGCTGTTAAAAACTCTTCTCGGCCGGGTGCAGTGGCTTACGCTTATGATCCCAGCACTTTGGGAGGCCAAGGTGGGCAGATCAACAGATCAGGAGTTCGAGACTGGCCTGGCCAGTATAGTGAAGCCCTGTCTCTACTAAAAATACAAAAATTAGCCAGGTGTGGTACTGTGTGCCTGTAGTCCCAGCTACTCGGGAGGCTGAGGCTGAAGAATTGCTTGAACCCGGGAGGCAGAGGTTGCAGTAAGCCAAGATCACGCCACTGTACTCCAGCCTGGGTGACAGAGCGAGACTCCTTCTCAAAAACAAACAAAAACTCTTCTTCCTGCATTGTACTTACTGAGGCCCCACGTGGCCCTGCTTTATCTAGCTTCATTCTGGAGCTGGAAATGAACCCTCAAGTAAACGGCAGAGATGGTTTGGATACTCTGCCGTTCATGGGCGGGCAGCAAGCGTGGGACCTCAGCTGGTGCTCTGGGTCGTTCTGACACCTCGCGGCCTCGCCTAGCATGGGGGGCACAGGGAGAGTGGATAACACTCGCCCTGACCACGTGCCTTGTGCTTTTATTTGAAATATCTTGAATTTCTAGAAATACCTTGAATATCTTGAATATTCAAATGTTTAAGAATGAGGATGCTTGCAGCTGATTCGGTGGTTCTTTCTGCTGCATTTGTAGCAGCGGCTGGGAGTTGATGGGATTCTGGGTTAGTAGAGAGGCACCTGAGGACATTTTCCTCTTGGTTCTCAGGTGGTGGCGGGCAGCTGGGGACCCCAGGGAAGTCGTTGTTGGCAGCCCGTGCCGCCACTGGGTGGCAGTCAAAGCTGAGCTTGGCTCTCGACTCCAGGCCACAAAAGGATGTGTGTGCTTGGTGTTCTCCACCCGTCTCCCATCTCCCACCGCGGCAGAATCTGCCGGCTCCCGGAGAAGTGCTCCGCTGTGTGTCCGTGGTCCCATCCCAGGAGGCTGCCAGCCCTTACCCCAGAGCAGGGGTTTGCTGACGTCTTAACGCAGCACACCCAGTCTAACTAACAGAGAAGAACCGCTTTGGTTGACAAGGGGCTGGTGGAAGCCCGGCCAGACCCCCCTCGCAGCCACCCTCACCCCGTCCAGTAGTACGCAGAGGTCTCTTTGGAACCTAAGGCTTTATTGTAGAGCAGTGGTTCGCGGATATTTGGATCTTACATGTCAGGTTTTGTTTATTTTTTTTTTAATGAAGAAGGGCTGATGTTGCATGTTTTACCTGTAAATTTTTCCGAATAAGGATGTTAAGAGAAAAACACCTGCCACCTGCATTGTCATTCAGCAAAATGCTGGGCATTGTAACACCAAAGAAACCATGGAGAGCGGCATCTTGGGCCAAAAGATGGTGCTTTCTGTTGAGTAACTAGCTTTCCAGTAAACTGCGTGGCACTTCTGTCCCCGGCTTTAGCAGTCTGGTGAAACCCTTCTGCAGAGCAGCGCGTGCCGGGGCTGAGCGTGGGGGCTCTGGTACCATCACTTTTGTTTCGTTAGCCCTGAGCTGCTCACACCTGCCTGATGTGTGCTGCCTCTGACGGTGCGCCCGCCTGGGTGTGTCTGAGCAGCATCGCTGAGCACCCATGCAGAGGATGGTCCTCTGCATTGGGTCGCATACAGCCACCTCCCACGTTTTGGCATCTCCCTTTGGTTTCCCTGGAAACCAGGTGCTTTGTTGCTAAAACTGACTTGCTTTGACCTTTCACAGTTTTGTATTTTCTCCGAGAGGTAGCCGTCGTTAGCTCTTGTAAACTGGATGCAGCTGGCGAACTTGCTCTTCTGTGTGTCCAGGAGCACCAGCTGTTTGCATGCACACAGGAGTCTTGGTTGCTTTGAATTGCTGTCAATCCATCCTCACCGTCAGTTCTTTAAAATTCCTGTTAATTGAGAATCTTGCCTACTCTGGCCACTCACATGGTCCAATGTGGCATAGGGGCAGCGTGCTTCTGTGGTTCATTGGAAGGACCTGGCCCCACTAGAGGTACACATGTGTGGATTATTTTTAAACCCCTGCAGGTGAGAGCCCTGTTCTCTAGGATCCAGAGGAAACCAAGAGACTAACATTTATTGAGCACCTACTCTGTGCTGGAGTCCAAGCTTCAAGTCTTTTTTTTTTTTTTTTTTTGAGATGGAGTCTTGCTCTGTCCCCTAGGCTGGAGTACAGTGGCGTAATCTCAGCTCACTGCAACCTCCACCTCCCGGGTTCCAGAAATTCTCCTGTCTCAGCTTCCCGAGTAGCTGGGACTACAGGCGCACACCATCACACCCAGCTAATTTTTGTATTTTTAGTGGAGACGGGGTTTCACCATATTGGTCAGGCTGGTCTTGAACTCCTGACCTCAGGTGATCCACCCGCCTTGGCCTCCCAAAGTGCTGGGATTCCAGGTGTGAGCCACCAGGCCCAGCCCATGTCAGTTATTTAATCCTCTTGGAAGTCTATGAGGTTGCTGTTACTCTCCCCATTTTAAAAAAGATAAACAACAGAAATGAATTTCTCACCATCTGGAGGCTGGGATGCCCCCCCATTTTACGGACGAGGCCAGCAGGGTTGAGAGCGGGTAGGTAGGTGTTGGGGAGCAGTCATGCCCAGGGCTGCTGTCTCCTGAGTGCACGTCCTTTCTGCAGAACCTCCTTGCCTCCCTAGCAAAGCTCTGTCCTCCCTGGGGCGTGGACAGTACTGATTTCCACTCTTTTGAGGGAGGGGTTTGCTGGTTTACTTGCAGCTGAACTCCAGAAGGCTTTGAGCACAAAGATTCCAAATCCTGGAAAATCCCCAGACCCAGAGCAGGCTGCTTGTGCCCAGCCCCAGTCCCTCTTGCCCAGTTCTGTCTGTTTTTGTGTGTGTGACCTCGAGAGTCAGTGGGCTTCAGGCCGCCTCAGCCACTCAGCCCCACGGTCCGGATGGAGGCATGTCTAAGCTAGGCACACAGTTGCTGTCGAGGTGCTGGGTGTGGGCCTAAGCATGTTGCTAGGTAAATAAATACGATTTCGTGTAATGAGAAAATGATCATCCAGCTTTTGAACGAAGGCATTCTTAGCGCATCTGCTGGGTTTCAGTAAGCAAGCAGCATAGCTGTTGCGTAAGTTGAACCTGGTGTGTGCACATGACTGAGAGTCTGTATTTCTGTGCTTTACAGCCGAAAGATGAAGGTCTTAGAATCATTGATTGGAATGATCCAGAAATTCCCTTATGATGACCCTACTTACGATAAACTCCATGAAGACTTAGACAAAATCAGGGGAAAATTTAAACAGGTGCGTGCACTGTGTGTTTCCTCCTGCTGGGAGCGCCTGACTGTGCCTTTCCCAGGCGGGGCGGCGCACTCCAGGGGCCACGGCGGCGATGGCCTGGGGCTGCGTGTGCCGTGGAACTGTCCGTAGAGGCGTCTCATCCTTGAGTCACAGTGCAGGAAAACTGAAGATGGTCCAGAGAATAGGAGTTAGAACTCACTTATGGGCTGGCCACGTAGACAGGAAAAGCTATAGTTAGAGTTATCTTCTCATTTTTCAGTAAAAATACACAAATTAAAAATACCATCCCTTTTCTTTTGTGTTTTCAGTTTTGTTCATTACTCAACGTTCAGCCAGACTTTAAAATTAGTGCAGAAGGTTCCGGACTTTCATTTTGAGAACGATGGATGAACAGAGACCGAACATCGAGGAACAGATGTGTGTGTGACATGTTTAGAAATGCGGCGAAGGGCCAGACGGTGCTGGGAAGGCCATCGTTCAGTGGGAGGGTGAGGCTTCCGGTTCGGCCGCGGGAGGGCCTCCTTCCCCGGGGTTTTTTGCCTGTGTCATCTCGGTGCCCGCCGTGGGGCCTCTTCACAATGCCCTTTGTTGGGCTGAAGCCATCCCTGGCAGAGCCCTCGCGCGGCTGCTCCCTGCTGGGCCCACGTGCATTGGCCTGACGGCCTCTTCGGCAGCACAGGCCTGGCTGGCTCTGGCCTGGGGTTGACTCTGGATAGGGTCAGTCCCCAGGCCTGGACTCGAGGCAGGTTTTTACATTTTTTTTTGCAATGAGAGAGACAGTTGGCCCTCAGCGAGGCTCGTGGGAGGTCTGGACGGGTGCTGTGCCTCATGTCGAAGCCGATTGTGCGCCAGGCCCTGCGGGACGTGTGTCTCGTGTTTTATTTAATCCCTTCAGGAGCCCACGGGGTGGGTGTTATTCCCATTTTACAGAGGAAGAAGGTGAGACAAGAAGGGGTTGCCTGGTCTGAGGGCACCCAGCAGCAGAGCTAGGACTTCCGCCCCCAGGCCGTGCCTCACCGCCACCAGCCGCAGCCGCCTCTGGAATGCACAGGCTGGCACCTCAGCACTGAGAGTCCCTGCCCTCCCTCCCAGGCCGCATGGGCCCTGCTGAGCCTCGCGGAGCACGGAGGAGTCCATGGTGGCCAGTTTGCCTGGCCATCTGGCTGAGAGGAAGAAAGGCCAGCCTGATCCTGAGGGGACCCGGACATATCGTTCACACTGTCCCCAGAGGGGCAATGAGCTCTGCAGCATTAAAAAATGGTGAAGGGGGGAAATATTTTGAACCAAAGACCAAATGTTAGGCCGCCGTTATATTTGCAGAAACTGAGAACCGTGTGTACAGGCTCCTACATTCTCCCCTCTCCTAGGCGCTCTTTGGTCTCTGTCGGTCCTTAACGAGGTGTCATACAGAGACAGCGGGCTGGGCACAGATGAGTGGAGTGGATGGTTCGGTGGGCCCCCACGAGGTGAGTGGTCATATGCGATGGCATGTGTTCACGCACCCTCCTATGTGCACCTCAGGGTCACCGAAGTCCCCACACGCTGGCTCTCCCCACCCCTCCTGTTCCAGAAGGCATGTCTGAAAGCAGTCCACGGGATTATTAAGGAGTCACCATGAATCCACTTTGGTTTTAAAACCATTCCCGAATGTCTTAGTGGATTGTGCTGTGCTGCCTAAGCTGCTGGCGGCAAGAGCCAGAGCAGTGACTCCCGCAGGAGCAGCGGCGGGCGGACCTCCACGGCGGCAGGGGGACCTCCACGGCAGCAGGGGAACCTCCACGGCGGCAGGGGGACCTCCACGGCGGCTCGGGAGTTGAGAGAGAGCTGCTTTGTTTTTGTTTGTTTTTCGTTTGAGACGGAGTCTCACTCTTTCACCCAGGCTGGGATGTAGTGGCGTGATCTCGGCTCACTGTAACCTCCACCTCCTGAATTTAAGCAATTCTCCTGCCTCAGCCTCCCTAGTAGCTGGGATTACAGGCGCCCACCACCACGCCCAAGTAACTTTTGTATTTTTAGTAGAGATGGGGTTTTGCCATGTTGGCCAGGCTGGTCTTGAACTCCTAGCCTGAAATGATCCACCCACCTCCACCTACCGAAGTGCTGGAATTGCAGGCATGAGCCTCCACTCCCAGCCTGCTTTTTCTTTTTGAAGACAAGACTTAGGTCTCCTCCTTCTGAACTGTAAACCTGCGTGTGTGGCTGTGCACCCCTCATTTGTGGCCTCACCTCAGGTCTGGGGAAGTCTGCGTTGGGCATCGCCCCATTGTGCCTTCATCAGAGCTGGTGCCTTCGGGCAGAAAGATTTCCATTCTTTCTAGATGGTGGGATCAGGGGCCTTCGTGGTGTTTCCCTTGGTGGATTTTTGTGTTTTGTAAGTTGTCTATTTTGATAATGTATTATTTTTATAATTGGAAAAAAAGTAAATAGCATATTTTAAAGTGAAAGTTTGTCTGGGACCGTTTATAACACAACATCATTCATAACACAGCATCGCTTATAACACAGCATCGCTTATAACACAGCATCGCTTATAACACAGCATCGCTTATAACACAGCATCGCTTATAACACAGCATCACCTGTAACACAGTGTCATTTATAACACAGTGTCACGCATGACACAGCATCATTTATAACACAGCGTCCAGCCAGTTTGTTTCTTCCTCCAGGGCATTTCGGATCTGGATATGGAGGAAGACACGTGCCCTAGATTTCTGCCGGCTCGTCTCCTTAACCCAGCGTAGACACAGCCGCTGCGAGAGTGGTTCCGTTGTGTTAGGGACTGGTCAGCTCCTGCTCACCTGGCCCAGCTATTACTCATCCCCTCTCTCCAAGACATCTCTATCCCCGCTGTCCCCAACCTTCTCTCCCCTCCTCTTTCTTTTTTTTCTTCTCCCATCTCTGTCTCCTGTTCTCTCTCCCTACTCCCTCTCTGCCTCTTCGACACAGCTGGCTGAGCAGCAGACTGCCACTTCCTCCTCTGGTTTGCCTCACAGGGAGCCAGGACTGCCTCCTCATCTTCAAGATTCTCACACACTCTGCTGGCCTGTGCCTGCCTGGCCCCTTTCTAGAGAACGAGACCCAGTTTCCAGGATCCCTTGGTCACCCCCGACATTGTGGTACAGACAGAGCCCACTGTAACAGGTGGTTCCATCCTATCCAGGCAGTGCCATCCTCAGCCTTTACCCTGGGAATGAGCATGTCTGTGTCTTCTCTTCTGCTAATGAGGTGTTAGTAGAGGGTCGACCAGTCCCCAGCACAGTGGGCCCACTCTTAGAATGACTGTGTTTCTGTGCTGGGTTAAGGAGATGAGTTGGCAGAAGGTCCTGCGGGGGCTTCTGGGAAAGGTTACGTCATTCCAAAGAAAAGGTGCTGGTGCTATTTTGAACATCATCCTGTTGGGATGTGACAGCTAGAACTGCTCCAGTCATCTTGCAAGCTGGCTACAGCTGAAGCCACCCCGAGCCTGGCAGAGCGAAGAGCTAGGAAGAACCTGCGTCCTCGATACCACCACGTGCTGTTCCCAGCAGCCCTGAGCCACCTTGCTCGCACCTGTAAGCGCTACCCATCCCAGTCATGGAAGGCCGTGGCCCTGGGTTTCTGTTGTTTGCAGACAAAGTCTGCTTGTTGCCTTCCCCATCCCCATCAGGCCCATCCCGTCCCGCTAATCCTGGATGTCAGCCTTTGTCCAGAGTGGCCTTGAGTTTGGGAGCTCCTGGGGTTGGATTGCATCCCTTGCGGTCGGTTTTCCAAGGCTTTGACCTGCCCGTTCCTTCCTGTCAGAAGCTCCCAGCGTGTTGTCTGCCACCGTCTCAGCTCGGGCTGCCACCACGGCACCCCTGATGGGTGACTTCAGCAGCGGTCCACCTTCCCTTCGTTCTGGAGGCTGGAGTCCGAGATCAAGGCGCCACAGGGCTGCTCCCTCCTGAGGCCTCTCTCCTTGCCTTGCAGACAACTTTCTTCCCCCCGTGTCCTCACGTGGTCGTTCCTCTGTGTGTGTCCTCATCTCTTATAAGGACCCCAGTCAGATTGCATTGGGGCCCACCCTTCTAGCCTCATCTGAACTTAGTTACCTGTTAAAGACCTCACTCTTCACACAGTCACATTCTGAGGCACTGACCCCAGTCAGATTGCATTGGGGCCCACCCTTCCAGCCTCATCTGAACTTAGTTACCTGTTAAAGACCTCACTCTTCACACAGTCACATTCTGAGGCACATTCTGAGGCACTGACCCCAGTCAGATTGCATTCGGGCCCACCCTTACAGCCTCATCTGAACTTAGTTACCTGTTAAAGACCTCACTCTTCACACAGTCACATTCTGAGGCACTGGGGGTTAAGGCTTCCACGTGAGTTTTGTGGGGACACAGTTTAGTCCCTAACAGGACCCAGCTGTGGCTGCTGGATAGACTGTTGAATTGGGACTGGGGAGGAAATAAAGCCATTTCATGTAAAAGTTGAAGTTACTTCAGTTAGTTTTTCTAGAATGTTAACAGCTAGGCACAAGCAAGAGTAGTCAGTCCTCCACTGAACTCTCCACTTTGGAATCACCTGTCAGAGTCACTGGACGGCCAAAGGGAACTGCCCAAGGGCCACTCATCGGGCCTAAAACACGACCACCTTTCACTTTATTTTACATTCACCCCTTGACATTTTTTCTCTAACCAGTGGCAAGAAAAGAATGAGGAGATACGGAAGAAGGGACGAGAGGCCTATTTGCCCGGTGGCTGCTGCTGGCCCGCCTTTTACTGGGATTATCCACCAGTGCTGGAGGCAGGGCTGCCACCCTCGCTTTGCAGAGATACTGAGGACAAGTCCAGTGGTCACAGTAAGTGGCCAACTTCAGGCTTGACGGGGCACAGCAGGGCTTGAGCAGGTTGCCTGAATGATTCGCTTCCTGAGGCCATTGCTTTCTGAGAATTTGCAGTCTGCCTTCAGGACCAGTCTTGCATCTGGCACAGCAGTCCCCAGCCTTTTTGACACCAGGGACTGGTTTTGTGGAAGACAGTTTTTCCATGGCCAGGGCTTGGGGGTGGGGATGGCTTGGGGATGAAACTGTTCCACCTCAGATCGTCAAGCATTAGATTCTCATAAGGAGCATGCCCCTTAGATCCCTCACGTGCACAGTTCACAATAGGGTTCCCGCTCCTATGAGAATCTGACGCCTCTGCTGATCTAACAGGAGGTGGAGCTCAGGCAGTAGTTCTCTCGTCTGCTGCTCATCTCCTGCTGTGCGGCCCGGTACCTAACGGGTCATGGACTGGTGCTGGTCCACGGCCTGAGGATGGGGGACCCCGATCTAGCAGATTGAGGCCAGATTGAGGCAAAAGCAGATGGATTTATGGAAAACGACTCATGCCGGCTGCCTGTAGGAGAGGCAGTGCCTGGGTGGGTCCTTAGCTGCCCCAGACCCTGTGAGCAGGTCTCACCTAGGGATGCCCGTGGCACTTTGGGAGCTCAGGGGAGAGGAGGGAATGAGAGGGTGGACACAGGAGGAGATGACCTTCATACTGAGCTTTGCGAGCATTCATCTGGCCTCACAACGCCGCAGGGAAGTCTCTCCCACTCCACTTGAAAACACCAGTGTAATCTGGAGATACCACAAAGGGTAATTAACATGCAAGTTTATCCTAATTCCCACAGTTATCCTGATCCTTAATGAATCAAATGAGGAACTGGTTTGTGACTCAGTAAACTGAAGTCACAGAGTTCTTATGATCTGAGAAAAATGGGTCACTGTGTTTGGTGCTTCACAGGACACGGGGCCTGCAGGCGAGGAGCCAGGCCTCAAGGGTTCAGCGAGTTGTCCAAGCCAGCGTGACTAAGGGGTTCAGCTGGGATCTCTCAGATTAACTTCCAAGAAGGAAAGTCGCTCATTGCTCATGCACTTGTTCATAACTCTCCCTGGCTGGTAAACTCAGGTGGCATCGCGGCCTTGGCGTCTGGCCCTTGGTGACCCCCATCAGGATAGCGCCTTGGCTGTGTCTCCTCCCTGGCACCCTTTACCAGAGCAGCTGGGCCTTGGGTTGCAGGGATGGAAGCCTCTATCTCGGGCGATACCTGAACGTGTAGAGTATGTGATGCTTGCTGAGCTGGAGGCTCACGGATTGGTGTCCCTCTGCTGGTTCCAGTGAGTACGTGCCTCTGAAATTCGAAGGGACTGTGGAGTCTGCTTCCAGGCTTTGAGAGCCCAAGTCTGTTGCAAATTGAATGTATTCACAAAAAGGAACATTGAAGTCCTAGCCTCTGGTAGCTGCAACTTCATTTGGAAATACGAAATAGGGTCTTTGTAGATTTTTTTAAGATGTAAGTGAGGCTCTGGGAGCAGCTTAGTCTTCCCTTGGGGCTGCAGAGGGGCAGTGCACCCCTGGGCTCGTGTTCCCCTGCTGGGAATCCTAAGGAAGGGGGGAAAGCATTCTCTTTTTCAGAAGCCCCAGAAAATGTCTTCTCAAGACTCAGTGACTCTGTTTGATTTCTCCCCCATCCATTAACTTGCTGCTCTTCTGGTGGGCATGGATGTGCGGTTGGATTTCAGCCTATCAGGGCCTGGCCTGGAGCTGGGGATGGGGTCAGTCCCATTCAAGTCACAGATCTGGGAATGGTGGTTCTCCTGGAGCAACATCTGGGTGCTATCAACACCAGGAGGGGGCATCCATGGTGGCAACAAAACCCAGAACTGTCCACTGAATGGGCCAAAGGAGGGAATTAAGATCAGCCTTGGTGCCACTACCCGTGGCCACCGTGGCATGGGGGCCTGTGCTTCCAGACCTGGGTGGTGCGTGGAATGGTGATGGTGACTATGCGGATGCTCCAAGGGGATGATGGCGTTCCCTGAGTGGTCACTGCGCCCCAAGCTCGGTGCTCAGCACTGCATAATACACGTTGAGCCATTGAATCCTCAGCACCCCAGACAGAGTTCAGTTATTGGACAGAGATTTATGGAGCCCCTGTTCTGTGCTGGTCATTGGCATGGGTAGGAGATGGAGACGACTTCCCATCATGGGCTGTGTTCTTGCAGGCTTTCCCCATGTTACAGGTGTGAACATTGAGGCCCAGAGAAATGAGGCCGCACAGCTGGAATGTTGCAGATCTGAGATCCAACCCCAGGGCCTTTTACTCCAAAACGTGTGTGCTTAATGTGTGTGTCTATACATGCTGGCGAGTTTTCTTTTTAAACAGCTGATCGCCCTCAGATGTCCACCGCTGGCCTGTTTGGCTGCCCTTCTCCAGGCCAGCAGCCAAGACACAGTGCTGCCCACAGGGGCGACCGACTGGGAGCCTTGAAACAGGTGGAGCTGGCGAAGCAGGGCCCTGAGCTGTGTGCATGGGGCCTGGCTGCAAATGGCCCAATGAAGGCTCCATGCATTTCCATTTTTGAAGCTTGAGCCCTTTCCTCTCCATGAGGCTGACCCGTCTGGCTTGGTCACACACTAGCTGTGCGGTCCTAGCTTAGTTACTTTACCTCTCTGGGCCTCAGTTTACTCATTTGCAACGGGTCGGCAAACTACTACCCTCGCCCGAATCCAGTCTGTTGCCTATTTTTGTAAATAAAGCTTTATTGGCACACAACCATGCTCACTCATTCACAGAGCGGCTGCAGCTGCTTTTGCACAGGGCAAGAGACCCTGTGGCTCGCAAAGCCTGAAGCCCCTCTCTGTGGCCCTTTCCGGAAAACCTGCCAATCCCTGACCTAGCAGATGGGATGATTGTGTGCAGGAGAGTGTAGGCTCTGAGAGGGCAGGGCTGTGTCTGTGGCTCTCACCAGAGTGTCCCCTCCCTGTCACCAACCCATGGGGTCGTTGCAAGACTTGGAGAGAAACTGTGTTCAGTATCGAGCACAAGGCACACAGTACGTGTTCAGTAACCTCCAGCTTTGGTTCCTCCCGTGATTAAACAAAGGCAAGGAGGACTACCCCAACAGGCTCAGAGGGCCCGGGGTCTGGAATAGGAGCTGATCCTCGGGTTAGACCACTCGGCTCTTAAAGTGGCTGCCGGTTGAGAGGCTTGTCTCAGCTGCCTAGGGGAAAATTAAAAGGATTAATGGACACCGCCGTCTTTGAAAGGCTCAAGGCCCACTGAAGCCCCTTCAGCAGAGGGCTCTGCATTCTCTCTTCCCCAGTCCTCCTTGTGTGCCCCCGTGAGTGGCGGTGACAATGCTCCCGGATGTGGGCCCCAAGGCCAGCGGCCCCGGAGCTGCCCGCCCACCCGTCCGCCGGCTATTGTCTGCTCCGGCCTAGCGGTGTGGCGCTGGGCTTGTGGGGCCCCAGCGGGCAGGGGACTGTGGGAACGGATTAGAGGTCCTGGGCTTGCTTTCCTCGTCTTGCATAAACTCTTGATCAAAGACATTCCTGGGATGACAGAGCCCTGTGAGCTGCGAGGCTGGCCCAGCGTGCGGGACGCACACCCCACACTGCAGCCCCTGCACAGGCCTGCCCTTGCTGGCCCTCGCTGGCCCTGGCTGCAGTGCTGACTCTGGGGACTAGCCTTATGGTGGGACTGGTGATGGAGCGGGTGCCAGGAGGCAACACGGCCTTCCCCACCAGATTCAGAGGCCAGGCCCTTGATGCTGGGCGGAACGAGGCTGTGACTCTGCTTCCTGGGGTGCTTCAAGGAGGGTCACGCTGCATGCAGGGTGGCTGGAGGGAGTGCCAGCTGCATGCCACTGCCACTGGGCCTGGCTTCTCTGGACTCCCACAGGCACTGCCTCATCCTCTGCAACAGCCCTGCCCACTGTTATCCCACAAGCACGGTCGGAAGTCTGCATGCCCGCTCTGCCCAGCCTCCTTCCTCTGTCTGCTCAGGGACTTGCACTCCTCATGACAACTCTAGGTGTTGTCTGGGCCCCTGGAGAACCCCCAGCCCTTCCAGCCATGGAGTCAGCTCCTGGCACGCGGATCAGGCTGGACCTATGGATCTGCAACTCAGCCTGGCAGCTTGGGGCTGCCCTGTGGGAGCCGACACGACCTCCCTTCCATTTGGCCCCCTTCCTAGGACCCACTGTTTGCCAGGTGGGGAGAAGGGAGGCAGAGAGGAATCAGGGAGATTTCCATCCTGGAGGGACTCGGCCGGAGCAGGAAGGTGCCCAGGTATGACAATCCCGGACTCCCAGAGCCACCTGCCTGGTGTGGGATGGGGAAGCCTCCGGAGAGCCCATCCTCACAGTGAGTGCAGAGATGAAGGTTCCTGTGGACCAAGGTGGCGGGCCAAGCACAGAACAGGAAGCTTGATGCAGTCTGGTGTGTCAGGAGCTCCTGGGCAAAGACATCGAGCTTATTGGGGCTCAAGGCTGGGTAGAGATGGGGCTGAGTCCCAAGGACCTTGGACGGAGCTGAAGGGAGATAGGAAGGCCGTGGGTTGGGGGCAGAAGATGAAGAATGGATGAGGACTGTCTGCCTGCAGGGACATGGGCCAGGAGGCAGGGCCCCTCGTGAGCAGGTAGGGGTGCTGGGGCACCTGAGAACAGGCTTCTGAGAAGGGGCTGCAGGGAGAGCTGACTGCGGAAGTCGTTGTCTCTGAACTTCCTCGAAGGTCAGTTTTTTACCGTCACCCTCTGGGCAGCGCAGATACTCCAACAATGGATGAGGTCTTCACTGCATCCCAGGAGGGGTCGCAGGCCCCAAAGTGATGTCAGTGGAGTTTGAGAGTTGGGAACAAGGGCCCAGAGTAGCCAGACCACACCTTTGATATGGTTTGGCTGTGTCCCCACCCAAATCTCATCTCGAATTGTAGCTCCCATAATTCCCACGTGTCGGAGGGACCCGGGGGGGAGATAATTGAATCATAGGGGCGGTTCCCCCCATACTGTTCCCATGGCAGTGAGTAAGTCTCATGAGCGCTGATGGTTTTATAGGGGTTTCCCCTTTCATTTAGCTCTCATTCTCTCTTGCCTGCCTCCATGTAAGATGTGCCTTTCACCTTCTGCCATGATTGTGAGGCCTTTCCTGCTACGTAGAACTGTGAGCCTATTAAACCTCTTTTTCTTTATAAATTACTCAGTCTTGGGTATGTCTTTGTTAGCAGCATGAAAACAGACTAATATAGCCTTGGAGCTCGTGGCATGACCATGATATATAGACCCACCCTTCACTGTGGGGGTGTACAGACTCCCCCATTGTGGCACAGCCAGGGGTGGGGGTATCGGGGGATGTACAGACCCCCCCATCGTGGCACAGCCATGGGTGGAGGGTGTACAGACCGCCCCATCGTGGCACAGCCAGAGGTGGGGGGATCGGGGGATGTACAGACTCCCCCATCGTGGCACAGCCAGGGGTGGAAGGTGTATAGATCCCCCCATCGTGGCACAGCCAGGGGTGGGGGAATCAGGGGATGTACAGATCCCCCCATCGTGGCACAGCCAGGGGTGGGGGGATCAGGGGATGTACAGATCCCCCCATCGTGGCACAGCCAGGGGTGGGGGGTGTACAGACCCCACCATCAAAGGGATGCCACAGATGCCGAGACAGAGAGACTGGGCTGTGGGGGAGCTCACAACCGCTTCACTCTGGGCCCGAGCCCTCTCTACACACTTGGCCGTGAACACACCTGACCCACTCAGGGCCCCTGCCCTGCCCTGCCAGCCTGGCTGAGCCCCGCGCTCGGCAAAGTGGCTCTCCAGCTTCTTCCCCACATCCTTGCTCAAACCTAACAGGGTCCGATGGCTACCTTGCCTGCTCCGTGAAACAACCAAAGGTGCCCTGTGCGATGGTTGGAACTCTCTGCACAGGCCTTCTGCTACACCCATGTGCTCTCGGGGATGAAGGTAAACTCAGCTGCAGGCTGGGGGCGGGGACATGGCTTCCCTAGGACCCCAGCCCTGACACAGGACCTGGCTCTTGCCCAGAACTGAACAGCCACAGTAGTGCAGCTTCAGAGTCATTTGCCCAAGGAGCAAGGAGCTGGGCCTTGTAAGCCACCTGAGTGGCCACCAGTGTCACCTCTGGCTCCGACGGTCCCTTGAGCTCTTGCTGAGGTGACCTGTCAGGGGCACCCTGCAGGCTCCCCCACCCACTCAATATGGGACTCCCTTGGGGAAGGCTCCCGGAGCCCCCACCCTCAGGGCAGAGGCTGGTGGAGACCTATAGGGGCCAAGTGTTTCCCTCCACACCCCACCTTCCTCCCAGGGCAGGCGCCTGTGGAGTCAACACACTGACCACCCTTGCCCCCCTTTCCGCCCTGGGAGGAGTGCTCTACAAGGCAGGAAGGGTAGACAGCAGGTGCTTCATAAAGGCCAGAGATTCGACCTACAGCTGACAAGTAGTAACCATCAGTGACGTGGGACCTGAGCTTCCACTTGGCTTGGGGTGAGGACAGACCAACCTCACAGATGGGTCCAGGAGCAGTGACCAAGGTCCGCGGACACCTTCCCAGGGCACTCCCACTACCCACCTCCACCCCGGGGTTTGAAGTTAGGTTCAGTCACATGCACCTGAAATCCAGAGGTGGACGTCACGGGCATCCTATAAGGCAGCCTCCAGGTCTCCACAATCCCAGTGAAAGGCCACCCTGGATCACAGCCCTGACACGGTGCTTTGCTCTCCTGGAGCCTGGCGTTGCCAGAGGGTCATGATTCATCCAGAGCAAACAGCAGTTTGTGCCAGAAGAGGGTTAACAAATGCCGGCTTTATTTATTTTCCTATCTGCAAATAACCTGAGAAGACAAACTGGTGGGGCAAGCAAGGGATGGAAGATGTTCCCAATCAATGGGCACCACTCACGTCACCCAGGCTGGAGCTATTATCTCGCGTGATTGGAGGTGGGCTCACCCAGCCAGGCTGCCTGCAAACTATTCTTTGGAGCCTCCCCAGGACAGGAGTCCCCCTCCCACCTCACACCCCTGTGCTCAGGGCTTCCTCCCGGTTGGGAAGGGTGTGCCTGCTCCTGGCTGGATTCTGTCCCCACCCCCGGGGATGTGGCAGTGTCAGGAGGCATTCTTGGTTGTTACAGTGGGTGGCGTGACTGTCATCCTGTGGGTGGAGGTCAGGATGCCGCTGAACTTCCCGCAGTGCACAGGACAGGCTGTGGCCTCCCGCATCTGCTGAGCCTGCCACCCTGCCCTGGTTCTGGGGCACTGGGACACGCGCCCCTGGCTCCCGGCCAGCTCAGGAAGCAAACAGGCGGGCACCATGCTGGGGTTTTACCAGTTTTATTTCTAGACTTTCACGTTTGTCTTTTTGTCTTCTGCTGGAAACATGCTGGTTACATGTTGGTGCTGGGAAGCGCCGCGGTGCAACCAGAAACACACAGACCCGGCCGCCCGCCGCCCAGACCCTCAGACTTGCACGTCACAGGACAGACTCCACTGTGCCCCGTGCACTTGCCACCAGCCTTTGGCCTCTCGATACACACAACATCCAGGACTTGTGCCCTTGCCCCATCACGACAGACAAAGCGTCCCTCAAGGCCCCCGCGTGGTTCAGACAGACACCGCAGCCAGGATGGTTGAGGTAAGCGTGAGCCGTGTTCTGGAGGGGTGGGGCGGGATGGGCCTGTGCCCACGATGGCCTCTGAGCACAGGATGACCCTGCCAGGGCAGGACCCCAGCCACGCGGGCCCGCAGCGGGGTGCAAATTCTTTTGGTTCGGCAGCTTGCTAGGTGACCCGGGCACATAGCACTGTGAGCTGGCTTCATTGAGATTTGGAGTCTCTTTAAATTAGCATTATGCTGTAATTAACAAAACAATAACAAACAGAACACTAGTACATAACAGATTAAACATACCCAAAACTTGAACAAATTCCAGAAGCTATTCCAATCATCCCGAATGAGAGTCCTACAGGCACAGCGCCGTGGTGGCACGTAAGACACACTTGTTATAATAATAATAATAATAATTATGCAACTTCCATAGCTACACGCAAAGAATGACACAGCTGTAAAAACTACTATGATGATACGCCCCCGATCAGATGAAGAGCCCAGCGTCACAGGCGCAGGGAAGAGAAGATGGACACAGCCTGGTCTCCGGGGACACCGGCATGGTTCTCACGCACGCGGCTTCGGGGCCAGCCCCCACCAGCCTGTGTGGGATTGCGCCCGCGTGTCTGCCCGCCGAAGCAGACAGAACCTGCCCGCTGGGTCCACCATGGCTAAGTGAAGCATGAGGTATTGTGAAACAGGAACCTTTTTGGAATAGAGCAGTAATCACATTAAGTCAAAATTGATCACATAAAAAAAAAAAACCTACAAAAAAGGCATATGTAATACAATGTTCTAAGAGAAAATTAAAACTAGTACATGGCAGTATATGACATTGTAAAACAAAAAACTGATCCTCCAATAGCAGCAAACAATGTGAAAGAGATACAGAGAAGCGATGTGAATATTTCCAAACCGTGCCTGGAAGTCAACGGTAGCAGCGCAATAAGAAAACGGAGCTGCAGCCTGTCCCCGGTGTGGGCACCGCCCCGTCCCCTCGGGAGCCTCTTCCTCACACCTCCTCCCGCCTGTCCTCCCTCACACATCAGCCTCCACACTCTTGCCACCTCCCTTCAACACTTCCTAAATAAAAATTACAAGAATTACAGAGCCAAGATGTGCAAATTGTCTATTTTGTCACTAAGTTTTTTAAAGGAAGGGGCAGGGGATAAGAATATATCGGAACCGAACTTATGTCGAGTACCCTAATTTTCCTTGTGACACCCATGCCTTTCCAATCAGATGACTTTGGGAAATGCCAAACAGGCTGAATCAATGTCTTTGTGTGTTTTTTTTTCCTCCAGATTGTTTTTTCTCACCTCTAAAAGGTTCTATCTTTAAAAATAAACTGTATTAAACCTGCAACATCAAAGGCAGAAGGTTTGTGTATGTATGTCTGTGTGTTTAAATCAAGGGGAGATTGCATTTATAAATCATACTGGCCTTATGAACATCCTCTGCAATAAATATACTTTTTAGCCTTAACTATAAATTATATATTTTAGTGTTTAAAAACCTTCCGGTGTGAAACATCTAAGATAACCCTTAAACCACCTGTTCTCTAGGTAAACCTCTGAGATCCCTACTTTCAGACACCAGTTGGCACCAAAGGATTCCTAAACTTCAACTTCTTTAAAGAAAAGGAAAGGAACTTATCATCCTGGCAATGTGAGAATGCAAACCTTTTTCTTCTTAACTGGCACGCAGCCTCCCAAACACCCCACCTCCACTGCCACCACAGTGGCCCGCACTTGCCTCGAAGTCCTGCTTACACACAAGTACAAGGATATTCCCAAACCATTCCATTAGAAAACTGCCCTCCCTCCACACACAACAAAAACAGCGCTATTTCCTACACCTATTGGACTGAAAGTGCTTGGAAATGGAATGGTTTTAGAATATTGAGAAGAACACAAACCAAGTAGCTGTGGGTTGAACCTGGACGTGAGCTGGCTGTGGGGCCGTTGGGTAGAAAACCAGCGTCTCATAAACAGGTCACTACAAAAATAGGAAGAGTATAAAAATAGAATATATTATGTCACTATTTCGTCTTCTCTTTATAGTAGCGTATCGTAGGAGTGGGACAGGTGGCCTTTCCCGACCCTGCTACGCTGGCTGGTGCCCGACAAACCTCCACTGGGATGGTGGTCACAGGTGCAAAGGACATGCACACGGGCACGCTACGCTACTGTAACCAAGAGGTGACTTCAGCCATGAATAAGGTGAAGAGGTTACACATCTACCTACGGAATATAATAACATACAATGACTTATAAAGTGACTACATGCATATGAGCAAGCAAAGTATAGAGATGCCTAGAACCACACTACAGCTGCGCTTTTCAGGAAAAGCACAAGAATACGTTTTTCTACCTAAAACCCTCTTCTACTTTAAAAATGGTTTGCTGAATTTTTCTAATGTTTTTATGCTTTCTTTTTTAACACGTAAAGGATCGAACCTAATCCTCTCCCGAGACTCCTGCTTTGTGTTAATGCCTATTCTTACAACAGAGAAACAAGTACATTAATATAAAAACGAGTTGATTATTGGGGTATAAAATCCTCTATTGTCTGTAGCACAACCCTCCTCCCCCACTGCTCAGGGTTATGCAAATACTATTTTTTTTCTCTCTCTTTTAAAGACAGTTTTTGGGTAATCTTTTTCTTTTGCTTAAGTCAGAGATGGAAGGGAGAAAGAGCAAAGGAAAAAACAACCAACAACAAGGAGAATGAAACTTTCCCTTCTGGTATTGAAATGCTCCGGAGAGGAGGGACTGTCAGGGGAGCACCTGGGGCCGGTTCCGCCCTCGCTGTGGGTGGCGGTGGCGCCTGCCTGCCTGGCGCCCTCAGATGTCCACGTCCCGCACGTCGGTGGGTGTGCAAGCCAGGTCCACCTCCTCCTCCTCTTCCTCCTCCTCCTCGGCGGCCTTGGGGTCCATGTTCTGCTGGGCCTGGCGCAGGCTTGACTCCAGCAGGGCTTCGATCTGCTCCTGGCAGGCCCGGAGGCAGTCCTGAGAGAGACGGGGTGGGGAGAGGTGGGAAGAGGGGGTCCTTAGAAGGGGCCTGCGGCGAGGGCCCCCTCCCAGGTGCCACGACCTGCAAGGCCTCTATAAGAGCAAGACTAAGTAAAAAAACTGTCCCTTGACCCATGCCGCCGCCTCTGAACCTGAGCGAGATGTGGGAGCTGCCATCACCTGTCAGTGAGACACTCAGGACCCAACACTTCCACCTCCCACCTGGCCTCCGGAGCCACAAGACAGCAGATGCTTGCCCGCCCACCCTGCACCCGCTCTGCCCATCCCCATGCTCAACAGCACCTTGACCTTCTGTTCCCACTGGCCCTGCCAGCTCCCTGGGGAATTCAGTGCCATCTGATCTGGACAGACAGGCCCTTTGAGTCCTGCCTTTTCAGACAGCCTCTCCGTGTGGCAGCCCTCCAGGTGAACCTGGCCTTCCATGATCAACGGCTGTCAAAGTCTTAGGCCGTGCATGACTGAGGATGAATGCTGGGTAGCCAGGGGGACCTGGACCCTTGTTCCCTCCCCTCCATCCTCTCCCGCTCAGGCCTGTGCCCCGGGGCCACCCATCAGCCTGGCACAGCATGCATCTACCCGCTGCGGCCACAGAGGTGCTCGCCCTCGGGTGGAGTGCAACAGAAGCTCCTGGAAGCCCTGCACCTCCGCCCTCTGGGGCTCCAGACCCCCTTGGCGGCGGCCGCACCACACTGTCCGTGGGAAAGGGCAGTCATGGAAACCGGAACCCCGCGCCCAGCCGGGGGCCTCTCCTCGGCTCCAGCACGGGCAAGTCCCAGGCAGCCCGAAGCGGCTGCCTCCTGCGAGGGGGCTTCTGGATAGAGAACTGGCTTCATGTGTTGGGGCTGTGTGTGTCCCAACTGCCAGGAAGCCACAGTAGGGCTTCAAGCCGAGTCTCTAGGCAGCCCAGGAAACAGATTTTCCACAAGGAGCAGGGCTGGGCCACAGCCCCAACAGGTGCCACTGAACTTCCAACTAGATGGGGATGGACACAGGCAGGGCATGACAGGCGATGACCTAGGCCAGAAGGACTTTTCGGTGGACCCCTGGGGTCGTGACATTTTAGCGTCCTGTGCCTTTATAGGGAGGGCTTTCCTCTCCTGCCTTTCAGATAAATTCTCATCATGGCAAATGAAGCTGGCTGGGCTGGCAGCACAAACAGTCCCACTGTACAGATGGGGAGACTGAGGCCAGAGACCTGGGGTGAGATCCAAGACTCCTGACGTTCAACCTAAAACACCAGCCACCCTCAGTTCCCAGCTCCAGGGGCCTGGCAGCTCCACCCACGGACTCTTCACCTGCCGCCCGCCCCCCTCACCATGACCTGCTCCAGGGTCACGCATGCAGCTGGACTCCATTTCCCTCACGCCTCTGGTCCCACAGCTGCCTGCAAGGCTACCCTGGTGGACAGAGCTGTTCTCCCACAGCCAGAAGCTCCAAGGAGGCAGCACGCTCCTCCACGAAAAGTCACTGGTGTGTGGCACTGTGCACCCGATTCACACAGATGGACATTCCACCCACCAAAGAAAATTCTAGAACACACCCTAGAAAGTGCAGGGGGCCTCTGCTGTGAATGGTTTTTCTGAGTCTGGGCTCAGCTAATGAGGCAGAGTGGACTCCGCCTCAGGTAACTTCACCCCGTGTGTCAGCTGCGAGCGTGTGCCTCCGATCTAGTTCAGATGGTCTCTACTCAAATAAGGGCCAGTGCCCAACTTCCCACAACTGCCTGAGGACAGCAACAACCCAGGGCAGATACCCCTGGCGGGGAAGCGGTTTTCACTCAGGGCGTGGAGTTCGAAATGAAAGTGCAGATGCGAGTTTCATTTTGACGGAGGGGCTTTCCCTTTGCTGGGCTTCTGGAGGCCTCGATGGCGTTTCTGAACCATTTTCCTGAGAGAACTGTGGGCTGCTGGCCTCCACCCTACAGTGGGTGAGGACACCTTACCACCCCCACAGGATAACACGGGGCAGGGTGCAAGGGAGGCCACGGCCGAGAACACACAAGGGAGGGGAGGGTGCCCCTGCCACCTCCAGTATCCCATGGCAAAAATGCTTCTTCCTCTTCCGAGACACACATGGGCTGGGAAGCCGCTAGCTGCCTAGAGGCACCGCTAGGCAGGGGACAGGCAGGTGGACGCTAGATAGCATCTGCTGAGACCCATGCGGAGCCCCCGGGAGGCTCGAGGGCAGACCCCCAAGAGGTGGCCCAGGCCAGAGCCACAACGGGCCTCGCAGGCCCAGCCGGCCCCAAGCTGGGGTCAGGCGGTCACTCCCTCACACACCGCAGGGCCGGCGGCTGACCCGGCCACCTCTCTGGTCTAATTTGGTAAATGCCACAAACCCTTTTGATTGTCATTTTAATTCTTTCTTTAAGAAAAGAATCGGGAATAAAACAATGGCATTTTTAAGAAGAAAGACACGGTCATCCCAGGGTTTAACAGCAGCAGCCTCTCAAAGAGCCGTAAACAAGGCCGTCTCTATCCGCCCGTTGTCCGGCGTTTCGGACCTCACAGGAGCCCTTTTCAAGCATCTATTTATTGGCCACGCACATTGTGGCCCAAACAAAGCTCGCCTGGGCCTAGCCCCACACACTATCACCACACGGACCATTGGCTGGGGCCGCCTGGGGCCTTGGTCCTGGACGCTTCGCCCAGAAA
The DNA here is from genome assembly GCF_047675955.1 of Chlorocebus sabaeus. Lineage (NCBI taxonomy): Eukaryota > Metazoa > Chordata > Mammalia > Primates > Cercopithecidae > Chlorocebus > Chlorocebus sabaeus. The sequence goes on from NC_132904.1 coordinate 4,893,843, forward strand.
CACTCTACAGCTCCTGGAAGCCCCAGGGGACGTGCACAGCCTGTGAGGACCTCCCGACCCGTCAGTGAGTTCTAGGAGCAGTGGAAGAAGCCGGTGCCCTGTCAGTCTGTGGCTTGGGGTCCGAGGGGCCCAGCCCCAGCCCCAACCCCAACTTGTCACCCTTGCACCAGCCTTGGCATTTCTGTGGCACTAGGTGTCTCCTGCCTGTGAGCCCCGGCGAGGCTCCCTGGGACATCGCCCTCACTCACCGGGTCACACTTGATCACTCTGGAGAGGAAGCGTGTGAGGCGGTAGTAGGACAGGAAGTTGTTGGGGCTCCCCAGGTTCAGGCCTTGCACTGCGGCCACCACGCTCCCTGCTGCCACCATGGAGGGTGGATTGGAAATGAACTTCACATCTGCAGCAGGAGAGAGGGAAGGGGGCTGTGAGCAGGGGACCCGTGATCTGGGCATCCCCACGTGCTGGCTCTGAGCAGGCGGCCCGGCCTGGAGGGTACCACTCTCCAGGCCGTCTGTGGCTGCACATCCAGGCCCGCCCCAGCCTCCCGCCATCCCTGGGTACTAGGAGAGCAGGAGCCCGGCCCAGGGACCCTCCGGGAATGTCAGCCCCACTGTTGACTCAAACATAACCAAGCAAAGAGAAAGCCACGGGAAGACAGGACAGGTGACAGGGACATCACTACCCTCTCATCCTTTCAGCATCTTGAGCCTTGTGAATGTTATCACTTATTCACAAAAACCAAGTTAGATGACACAAATATGAGAACACAGAGATGTCGCCTCTATGACCCTAAACCTTAACCCCAAGTACCTGCCACCCCCCAGCAGCAGGGATTGGAGACAAGTCATATTCTGAAAGGACGTTGCACGGGGCCAGGCCACGGGGCTGCAGGGCACTGAGGAAGCCATTCCCTGTGTCCATCGAGGGGAAGCCCTGGCCGGCAGCCTTCAGGGTGGCCGTGATGGTGTGGCTCCGGCTCAGGCCCTGGTGCCAGGAGAGCCTGGCTTGGCTCACGCGGGAAGGAAGAGCTGTTCCAGCAACCCATGGTCCTTACCGTGGGACCACGACTGTCACAGTGACCTTCAGAGCACGGACCAAGTACACCCCAACTCCACCCGGGGCCCTCTACTCACAACTCTACTTCTGGCCAATGACAAAAACGCTTCTCTGGGCCACTTGATGTAGCCCAGCAATTCCAGCGACTTCCCAAGTAAGGGAGAGGTGTGGGGTTCCTAGCACCAGGCACCATGGGACACCCTTGGAGGACTGGGCCAGGAGCCAGGTCCCAGGAAGGAGCAGCTTTCCCAAGAAGGCACCAATCCCCCTACTCGGGGCTTCCTGGGGACTGTCCCACACATCTGGGCCTACTTCCAAGGGGGACATCAATCTAGGGCGGCCCATCAGCCTTTGTGGTCTGCACAAAACTCCCTCTGGTCACTGTCAGATACTGGGACTCATCTGCCTGCCAGGCTGCAGTAGTGGGCATCTCAGGGCCTCCATGACTGACCTAGACAAACAGCAGACCGGCTCTTTCCATAGAGAGCCTCGCCACCAATCACGTCCCAGTGTGTGGCGGGGAACCCGGCCTCCCCTCCTCAGGGCAGTCATGCACCTACCGTGGACAGGTGGGCCAGCGTGGGAGGTGCCTCTCGGCCTGGCCCCCACCCCAGCTCCACTGGGGGTAGCCTTTTGTCACACCCACGAGGAATTCTGCATAGGAACCAGGGACCCTGGGCTGGGAGCTGGACGTCAGCAGGGATGAGTGTGGCATCTTTGTCGGCCCCATCGCCTCATCTCGCGCCACTGAGCGCCCAGGAACAAGGGGGGTCGGGGGAGCTGAATGGGAGCCGACCCAGGCACAAAGGGAGAGGGGCCCCCACGGGCTGCCAGGGGTGCGGCGGCCCATCCGAGACTTCATCCCGAGAGAATAAACAACTTCGGCCTTGTTAGAGAGGGGCGCCGGCGAGGGGCTGGGAAGAAAGGCAGCCACCCTGAAGGGGAGACAAAGCCGACTGCTGGGCGCCGTAACAACTTAAAAAAAGAAATCCTTAACGAGCCGAGCCACCTCTTTTCCCCTTTAAATGGGAGCAGTTCCACCCAGTCTGAGCGCCATGAATGGAAACCTTTTCATGGAGGCAAATCAGAACCGCACACAGAAACCGCTTCTGCAGGGAGCAACAGGTTCTAGCTGGCCCCGTACCTTGTGCCCCCCGTCTCCAGGGGCACACGCAGAGCGGAGTCACGGGGGCCACGTTGTTTCAGAAGCTCGTTCCCCCCCCACCCGAATGTGTGGCGCTGCCTGTGTTTAGATTGGGAGCCACCCAGAATTAGACACCAAAGCTCCAGGATTTGACCCTATCCGCTGCCCGGTTGTAAAGGGAAGTGACAGCTGTCCTGGAAGCTCCTAGGTACTGGATGTTCCTCACCTGGCCTCCCGCAGAGCCAAGGGCACACCTGCCCTGAAACCCCCGTGCGTGAGTGTATGCGGCATGTGCACACCTGCTGGGGACGTGGGGCCAGGGATGCCTGGCACAGGGAGAACCCCCAGCATCCCCTTTAAATGTAACCCTTGCCACGGACGGCAGAAACACCTTCCCAGACTCTTTTCCATGCCTCCACCTCCTTCAGCCCATCTCTAACTCTAAGCAGCCCTAAGTCACTCTCATCTCCACAGATGTCCAGCAGGACCAAGGCACTGGCTGCTCAGTTACGTTCCATGGGGTGGCCATGGGTCAGGACCTGGAGCACTTTGCAGGGGTGGGTCCCCTGGCCTCCTGCCCCTCCCTTGGGGCCCACCCTGGAGTGGACTCCACAGCCACTGAGAGTAAGTGCACAGCTGGGTCCCCGAGTGTCCCTCCTCCACCCACCGCTGGGGGCACCTTAGCAGACAAAGGGTGTGCAGTAGCCGGGAGGGCGAGACTCTGCACCTGCCCACTGCCTCCCACCAGCACTCAGGGGTCCTGGGAGGGGAGCTCGTCCGCAGGAGCCACCCTGTAGAGAGGCTGTGCAAGAACCATGCCCCACGTTCTCTCCAGGAAACTTTGCATTTCTCTGAAGCCACTTTCAGCTCCATAAAAGGCTGGCTGGAGTCTCCAGAGGCCTCTCTCCTCTGAGGAGCACCAGCCAGAGAATGCCTCCCTGTCTGCCGCATGCCCCCACCCCCCACCGTCAGACCCATCCAGGCTGGACGACATCCTTGGCATCTTCATCTGCCCACCTTGGGGATTAGCTTGGAAACATGTTGGGGACGGGTTCATGCCCCAAGCAGGTGGAGGAGGTGGGGGAGGCTTCACGCCTAAACCAGAAACCATTCTGGAATACCAGATACTGCTGTCAGAAGGGAGCACTGAAGTAGGCTTGGGGGGCTCCGCCCTCTGGGGAGGGGAGAAGATGCTACTGCTTCCTTGAGGCCCCCTGGGCCTTGCGGCCTAGGTCACCCAGAGTGAGCCCCCAAACAGATGTGATGACTGAGGTTTGAGCAAAGGTGGGCCACAGCAGAGCTGGGTGGGATGGGGGCATGACCCCCCCATCAGGGTAACCAGGCCTCCTGGGCCAGGAAAGGAGGTGGTCACAGGGGGGTCAGAGGCAGGGCTGGGGACAGCAGGAGGCAGCACCCTGTGTATGTGTGTGTCTGTCCCCACTGGGTTCTGGGGCCAGGGCCATGTCAGGGAGGGGCCTCTGGGGCCATGCCAGGGGAAGTGAGGACTGGGTGCTTCTGCTGCCCACGGTGGCGGCCCAAGCTGAGACTGCTCTGAAGCACCCCCCAGGGCTCAGCTGAGCCCGGCTGGCTGGCAGCACCCCTGGCAGGGCCTCAGGCAGCAGAGCTCCTCTGCTGGACACCCCTGCGCTCGGCTGCCCAGAGCACGTGGTGCAGGCGGGCCAAAGCTCTCCCCGCCCCTGGAGGCGTCTCTGGCAGGTGGCCCAGCATGGGAGAGGCCAGGAGGGGGCCCTGCAGCTCAGGCTCCTTAAGGACACAAGAAGGGCTGGAGGTGGGTGGGGAAAGGAGGCGGCCCTGCAGCCAAGGTAAACCCCTTTGAGCATGGAGTGGCCACAGGCTGCCTGGCCTGGAGGATGAGGCCACAGCAGCTGGACACAGGCAGGCCGAGCTGTCCACACCGATGCCCAAGGTACTGCATGGTGGCCGTGAGGGAACAAATCCCCTTCCATCCAGCACAATAAATAATCCAGGGTCTCTGCTCACCGAGCTGGAAGAGCGCTTCCCAGCGCAGGAGGGAGCCTAGGGACATCTTCCCAGACAGCACCCCGGTGGACAGCGAGAAGCCGGCCAGGGTCACCTAAGGAGCTGGCTCTCAGGCGGAGGCTGGGGGCTGCTGGGCCTACCCTACCTGTGGCACAGAGGGCAACGAAGGTCTGCGCGTGTTTGCGGATGATCTGTTTGTTCTCCTCCGCCTCTGGCATTTTGGAAAGGAAGTGTTCGATGAAATCGTGCGGGGTCATGGCAGCCAGGTTCCACTTGAGCTTGTTCACCAGGAGCAGCTCCATTTGCTGCGAACACAGGGTGAGCGGCCATCAGGGGAGGTGCGGGCCGACCCGGGGGCGCGGGGAAGCCGGCAGCACGGGGGCCCGGGCCATGCAGCACCTCCGGCTCAGAGCACCGGCCCCTGCGTCTCGTGCGGTCCTGGAGGTGGGAGGGGAGGGCTGGCGAATGATGGGGGTGGTGTCGGGGAGCTGGGGCAACGCACGATCCCAGATCAAAACAGAAAAGGTGCCCGCTGCGTGAAAAGACTCTGCAAGTGGAAACAAAAAGACCTCCCACCACCTGGAACAGGAGGCTCAGTGCGGAGCGCGGCGCTCCTCGTGCAGCCGCTGGAGGGCGCGCGCCGCCCACTTTTCGGCCACACTGCGGGGCGCGAACGCGGTGGGAGTCGCAGGCAAGCGACTTGGGGGCGGCGGGACGGGGGCGGCTAGGATCCCGCCCGCTCCCGGGACAGGGACGCCCGGCGGCGGGGCCGCGCTCCCTGGGAGCAGATATGTCAGAGGCGGGCCGGCCGCCACTGCCTGCACCTTCCCCGGCCCCGTGATCCTGCGTGCGACTCTCGGGGGGCATGGGGCGGCGGGGTGCCGCGGTTACCAGCAGCTCCTCGGGCCGGATGGAGTTGTCGGTGTAGATGCACAGCTTCTCGGCCGTCAGGGGGATGGTCTCCTTCATCTTAGAGGCCACGAACATGCAGGTGGCCCCCAGCAGCTGCAGGCGGCTCTTTTTCACGGGCTCCAGCGACAGGAAGCGGTCCAGGTAGTTCATGGCCAGCGGGAAGACCTCCTCCTCGCACTTCTGCTCCTCGCAGACCTGCGGAGGCACGGGGCCCGTGACCGCCGCCGCCAGGTCGCGCCGCCCCACCCCCGCCCCCGCCCCCGCACCCTCCCATCGCGCTCGGCAGGACTGCCAGTTCTGAAGGGCGCCGAGGGGTCGGGGCCGGGGGCGGAAAGACCTTCCTGTGATGCGCCCCCTCCCCCGCGCGTCCCCAGTACCCACCCTCCCCGAAACTGAAAGGGAAAGTCCCCGCGAGGCTGGCACGGTGGGGGCGGGAGCGGGCACAGCTGGGCGGCGTGCGCGGCGGTGCGGGCTGCCGGCCCTGGGGACCCCGGCCCGCCCTGGAGCTCCGTGGTCCCTCTGACTGAGGGTCGACACCCACTGGGGTGCGGGGCCGCGGAACGGGCCGCGGGGTTGGGCGCCGCGCCTGCGAGACACAAAGGTGGCGTCCCAGGCCGCCGCGCCGCATTTCCCCAGACGTCATCTTTTCAAAAAATATTTAAAAATATTAAAAAAATAACTAAGTGCATAAAAAAACCCTGAAAATGACCCTCGGGCGACCCTTTACCCAGGCCGAGGGTCGGGAGTTCGTTACAGGCTCCGGGGGGAGCCCCAGGAATTCAAACTCCGGGGCCCCCCTTCCCCCTGGGCGCGGGCGGCGTTTCCCTCTCGCAAGGGCACCACGCCGCACTTTCAAAAATTATTTAAAAATACTTGCAGGCCCCTCAGGCGCCCACTGAAGGTCTGACAATGTGCTCCCAGGCCCCCGGCTCGCTCAGAGAAGGTCCCCCAAGCCGAGATCTCTGCAGACGGGGATCAAGCCCTGGCGTCTTGGGGGCCACGCGACCTTGCAGCTCGGCGTGCTCTCTGGCCCAGGCTGCCCATTTGGGGCGCCCCGGGACTCGCTGCTTGAACAAAGGGCCCCCCTTCCCGAGCGGGGTCCCCCCAAAACTCCCCATGCCGCGTCCCTGCGCCCCTCCCGCGGGCTCCCGGCGGCCGCGCGGCCCCTAGCTGCGGCCCCAGCGCCCGGCGGCCGCTCCCCGCCCCCACCCTGCCCCCAATTATTAATAAACACTTTTGCTTTGCAATAAAAGAGCAAAGATGGCGCATAATACTGGCACGAGCGGCCCTTGCATACGTGTCCATGGATATTAATTTAAAAATCAAATCTATGCCCCCTCCCCCCGGAGTTGGCGGCTCTCGGCCGCAGCGGCCGCGAGAGGCGGCGAAGCCAGGCTGGGGCGCAGGCGGGGGGCACAAAGCGCACTCAGCCTGCCAGCCCGCACCCTCGGGCCCATTGAGGTGCCCCTGACACTGGCTTCTCCCGACGGCACCCCTCCCCAACCCCCTTCTCCCCTCCCACGAAACGCAACTTATAGCACCCCCACCCCCACCCCTTCCTGCTTCAGAAAATACCCACAATTTTTATTTTGAAAATACGGATCCCTAGCAACACCACGGCAAACTTCAAAGTTCTAGCGGGAGAGAAGGGAGGCGGGTGAGGAGCAAAGAAACGTGGGTCTGGGCAACAAGTTGCAGGGAAGTCTTAAGAGAGCCGCCCAAAGCCCCGCACCTCCAGCATCCAGGTGGCGACGATCTTCCGCATGGACGGCACGACCTCCTTCTGCACACATTTGAAGTAGGACACCGAGGGCGCGCAGGTCTCCTCCGCCTTCAGCATGGCCCGCAGCACCCGGTCGTTGAGGAGGTTGGCATCGGGGTACGCGCGGCGGATGGTTTCCACTTCGCAGCACAGGAGCTGGTGTTCCATGGCTGGGGCTCTGCCTGGGCAGCTAGGGAGGGCTGTGGGTCCGGGCTGGGTCCGCGCTCGGCTCTCGCTTCTGCTGCCCCGCGCTACCTCGCGCTATTCTGCCCCTCGCCGGAGCGTGCGGACTCTGCTGCTCGCTGCTACTGCGCCGACAGCCCTCTGGAGGCTCCAGGACTTTGCAACTTCAACAAAACTCCCCTGTAGTCCGTGTGACGTTACTGTTGTTAAGCAGAGATCAAAGCCGGGCAGAGAATGGGAGCGGGAGGGGGGCGGGGGCGGGCGCAGGGGGAGGGGGCGCGGGCGCCAAACGCCGGGAGCAGCGAGGGGCAGAGCCCAAAAGCCATCCCCGAGGCGCCGCGCCTGCCCTGCAGCGGAGTTGCCCCCGTAGTCCGGTTTTCATAGAAATGCAAATCGCCCCGCTGCAGCCTTTCTCCCCGCCAGGGAAGAGGGGTGCAGGGGGCCCCGTCCGCCTCGAGTGGGTTCCCCGGGATTTAGGGGGTGAGGTGGAGGTGGCTCTGCAGTAGGGGACAACTAGGAAGGCCGGCAGGCCACACGCAGCCTGGGGAGACCACGAGAAGGGGGGACTCTAGGGCGCGGCGACACCCCATATCCAAGCCGGCAGAATGGGCGCATTTCCAAGAACGCCACGAGGGCACCCACGGGCGGACAGACGGCCAAAGAATCTCAGCGGCTGCATCTTCTTTCATTTTCATTAACACGTGTAAATTTCAAGAACTATTTAGCATACAGGGACGGGGAGGACCGGGCACACAACCCCTGTGCAAGTTTCATTCCGGCTCACAGGGGCGTCGTTGCAAATGCCCAAGGGGGTAACCCTAAAAGTTAAATGAATTTCAGCTTAGCATGCGCTCGCTCAAAAAATAAAATAAAATAAATGCCCGAAAATTCCAGCAGCAGCCCAAGATGGTGGCCAGCATTTCCTTCATCTTGTCCTTCTAGCCTGGAGACTCTTCGGGCTGCCTTCCTACCTTGACCAGTCGGTCCTTGCGGGGATCCCCAAATGCACCCCTCCCTTCCCGTGCCGGCAATTTAACCGGGAGAAACACACCTCTGAATGGAAAGCTGAGAAACAGTGATCTCCGTTCTGACTCATTTTTTTAATTAAAAAAGAAATTAAATTGCTGGAAATATTAGTCGCCTCAGCCTGGGACAAGACCACTGGAAGGTTCCTAATTGGTTTTGTTGGGGGTGTAGACGTCCCTTCACCTTTAGAGTTTGCCCTGGGACTAAATTCGTGAGCGTGAGGGGGCTGGCAGGAGCGGGCATAATTCAGAACAATTATCAATTAAACAAATGAGTGTACTGATCTGATTTTCAGCAAAATCGATAGGTGTTCGTGGTTTCATGAGAGGGTCCCCACTACCGCAAACTTAAGCAGATGTAAATTAAAATACATAGTTTTTAAAATAACAGGTTCTGTCTTTTTGGTGCATTAAAAAATAAAAGGACATTTTACTGTCTTAACTTTTGTTTTTGTTATTTTTATAGTACCTGCCCTAAATTAAGAAAACTGTTCATTTACTTCCTTTTGAATATAGTTTAGTGTCATCAAACCACCGTATCCTCTTAACAGTAAAAGCTCAAAGAAAACGGATAGAAAAAATCCCCTCCCCTTCGCCAGGGTGCTCACAGCAAGATGCGACCCCCCCCACCCCCCACCCCCCACCTTTCAGGGTGAATTCCTCCCGTGCCCCCTCCCCCGCCGGGAATTAGGATTACTAATATTCCGGGTCCTGGGGGGTAATTACCCCCAGATTCCGCATGGGGAGCGATGGGTGGCCCCAGCAGGGAGCACCCACGGTCGTGCCCCCCCCACTCCCCGAGCACCCATAATCGCTTTGGCCCCAGCATAGCCAAGCCTCAGAGCATCAGCCCGCGCACGAGGGCGGCCCAGCTGCTTTTTCATTCATAAAATCCCGACCCGGCGGCCGCCTGGATGATTTATGGGGCCCGGAGCTATCACCCGGCCTCTCCCATCCCGGGGGTCGAGGGGCCCCGAGCCCCGCGTGCGCCCTGGCCCAGCCCGAGGCGCGAAGCGGGCCGAAGTCGGCTAGGGGCAGCACGGCATAAAGAGGCTCGCCCACTCCGGCAAAACCGGCTCTGGGTCCAGGAGGGAGCTTCACCCCCCCATCCCGGGCGCAAGACAGAGGAAACTGGAATTAGCATGAGCCAATGGGGGCGCGGCGCTGTTACTAGGCGGACCGGGCAGATCTAGGCTAGGAACTTCGTTGATTTCCCGGCTCAGGGACGAGCGCAAAATTGCAAGCCCGGCTAGCGAGCGTAAAGAGCCGTCCAGGAACCCGCGGGGAGGCGCTGGAATTTGGGGCCGGGCGGGGAGCGCCAGCTGTCCAGCCTCCACGTGGGGGAACCCTGCTTAGCGGGCCCCGGGTCCCCTGAGGGGGCCAATACCTCTGGGCTTTTGAGGGTCATTGCTTCAAGAAGCGCAGAGAAAGCATTTTGATTTTTTTCCAAAGAGAAAAGCAACTTTAAAAAACTTTTCTGTTGCAGTTTTACTTTACACTGTCTTCTTAAAACCCACCACGAAGCAGGAACTGCGGCTTCTGGGCTCATTTAAAGTGCTCTGTTCTTATTTCTTGGTGACCATTTGGAGACAAAGGGCAAGTGGCCCAGTCCGGAGGGTAACCACGTTGGTTTGAAAGAAAATCCAAAAGTAACTTAAATCACCTTCACGCTTTCCTCGCCCCTTGGCCCGCCCCCGCCCGGGTGACCGCGGCCTGGGCGGATGGTCGGCCCCGAGAGAGCGAATTCCGCTGCAGGCGCGTGTTCGCCACCGTCCCTGGCTGTGGGAACCTTCATTCAGGCGGGGGAAGGGAGCGCGTTCATTCAAGAACCGGCGCGACGCGGCGCAGACCCCGGACTCAGCGCGGCTGCGCGCCGCGGGGCTGGGGGCTTGGGTTGGGGGCGGGTGGTGCAGGGACCAGTCCTGACCTTTAGTCAGCGACCTCTGGCACCCGCCTTACCACCAGGGCGGCTGGCGGGCGGGCGCACCCAGGTGGGGTCACCTGCAGCCGCATACCTGGCGGCGACTTGAAAGGACTTGGCTCAGGCTCCGCGAGTTTTCCATTGTTAAGCCCTTAAGTCGCCCGGGAAAACGCTTCCGAAAGCCGGCCCCTGGGTTCCGAAGACGCTGGAGCTCCCCTTCCCCCTACACTGCTCGCTTTTGGGGTGCGCGTGGCGGCCCACGTGCTGCGGCAGCTCTGCTTCGGTTACGTAGCGCCGATCCCGGGCGCCCCAAAACTGCAAGGTGGGCCGGGGAGAACTCCGGCCCCAGTGCCCACCCGAGGCAGCCACACGCTCGGCACATGGACAGCCGCACCCCGCCCCCCATCGCCCCAACCGCAGACGTGCGTTTCCGCTGTAGATCAATTAGTTTCAGCCACACACAGACCACCCCGCCCCCCCCCGCCCCCGCGCCCCAGTCGTCCGGCGGGCTGCGAGGAAACGGGACCCCTCCCCCAGCTCCGAAGGTTGCGGGCGAGGTGTGCGCGGGAGTTAAAACGCAACCCAACAGGTAGGGGGGCGGCCCTGGCTCCAACGACGCATCTGGGATCCCGAGGCTGAAGGCGCAACTCTTGAGGGTTAAAGGCGATTCTAATTCCTCGACTCCCGCTCCTCGACTCCCGCCCCTCGAGACTCCCGCCCCTCAAAATGCACCGCCTGGTACCCTGAGCAATATGAACCCCCAAATCCACCAGGGATTCCCTGGCCTTCCGGCTGGCCCCAGCCCCTCTCAGACCAAGTCGTGGGGAGTAGGCGCCCAGATCGAGAAGAAAACCACCTCCGGCCACAGGAGAGAAAGCGGGCTGGCGGTGACCTCGGAGGTCACGTCCGACCCTCTCCCCCGCAGTCAGGCCTGGCCGCGGCCCACTCGAGGCTGAGCAGACCCCCGCGTCGGACCGAGACGCAGGGCGCCGCTGCCGGACTCGCGGGGCCTAGGAAACCCGCGGCAGCGGCTCGCAGGAGCCGGTTTTCCGGCGGAGGATCCGCGCTGAGGTCCTCGTGGGCTCCCACGGCATGCCCCACTCCGGAACTTGCCTCGCCCTCCCCCGCCCTTTCCGGAAGACTGCGGGGAGGACCCCCGCATCCCCGCGCCTCTCCGGTTCGCTCCATAATGCCCTTGGAACGCTTGAAAGCGCTTCCATCCCTCGCCTTGGCACTTGGGGGTGGGTGGAGGGACAGCGAGGTCGTTATTAGGGGCCACCTTAGAGTTCTGTTATCGGGACACTCAACAAGCAGGGGAAAGGAGGGAAACGGAGTTTTTTTCCAGGTGCGGGGAAACGGGTTGCGTAGCTAACGCCCCGCGCCCTTCCCCTGGGGTCCCTGGAGCCCGTGCCTTAAGGGCTGGGGGCAGGATTCGGTTTCGGACCCCTTAGGGAATTCTGGGTTCGCAGGGTCTGAGGGACTGATGGGCCGCGCTCGGTCCCCAAGTCCCTCCTGGGTGTTCACGCGGGGCACGATTTGCCCAGCGAATTCTGGGTGGCAGGACCAGGGCCCGGGTACGGCTGGAAGAGGTGACGGGGGAGGCGAGAGCGCGCGCCGCCGGACCCTGGGCCGTGGCCCGGGAGCCGCGCGAGGCCGGGCCGCGCATTCCGCGCATTCCCGCCCGGCCTCGGTTCCACCGCCACGTGGTTGCCTTGCGTCCGCGTTTACCGTAAGGCTTAGAAAAGACGCGCATCACGGTTCCCGAGCGCATGCGGACCTCCCAGGACGCTGAACTCCAGCGCCGGTCCCTCTGTGATGCCGAACATACTCCTTCCCTCCGGGTATATAGAGGCTGCTTTTTTACGTAATAAGGGGGGTTGTACTACTGGAGCGATAGCGTGTTCATCTGTAAAGACGGGCAGGAAGGAGGGTGCTCGGCCCTACTGGAATCTGTAATAGGGCGACTGTTCGGCCGAAGAAAGTGACAGAACCGGGCAGTGACCATTCCACCTTCTCAGCGCTGGTAAAGTACTAAAGAGCAGCTGCACCCTTCCCATGGCGTCCAGTGCGCTGTGGCTGGAAAGCTCGGAGCAAGAAGGTGCTTAACAAGTAGGAAAACGTCCAGAAACTGCCTATAGCTTTTTTTTTTTTTTTTTTTTTTTTTTTGCCTGAGGGTCACTTTAAGATAAAGAATCTAGTGCATCCCTGGACCCTGAGCCCGACCTTAACCAACAGGATGCCTGCCTGGGCTCATGAGCTTCAGGGCATGATTGTGGCCCCCTGAGATCCAGGCTAGGTTGTGTTGCCTCCCGACCCGAGGCTTGGATGAGTCAGAGGAATCCTTAGGCCCCTCCTGGACCATCTCACTGAAACCTGGCTTAGACAGAGAGCTGTCCCTGCTATCCTATGGGAGGGAGACAGGTTATATGCCCTAGGGTGGTGGGGGCTGCATTAGTCCCCATGGTTCTAGACACACCTCTACCCCTGAGCAGCACCAGTTCACCCAGTCTACGGGAAGCATGGCCATTTGCTTTGAGGTCCATCTCCTGTAGGGTTTGGAGAAAAAGTCTTCACCCACCACCCATCCTCATCTTCTCACTTCTATGAGGTGTTTCCTCCAGCCAACTTACAGTTTCACACACTTAATCTCAGGGAAATGCATTTAATGGTAAGGAAACTGAGGCACAGAGAAACTTGTCCAGGTGCGTTGTTCAGATTCACAACATTGGCAACAGTGATGGTCTGTAGCCATGTCATGGACACTGTCAGAATAAATCCAGCTTGCTTAGAAGTTGATAAAGATAAAAATCTACTTTTTCAGGAATTCATGCAAAGCCAAACCACTTTTTTTTTCCTCAAAATTTCAGGCAGGTGGCAGCCACATTTATGAAACTGAACAAGAATGTCACACACAGACCTACATCTGCCACTAGTTGTGTGGCCTTGGACAAATCTCTGTTGCCATCTGTAAAACGGGCTATGATCATTTTCCTCACAAGGCCACGGTGAGGAGTAATTAAGGTAATATGTGGAAAGCATTTCGTGCAGGGCCTGGCGTATGTCAAGGCCTGCTCCATTTATTCATTCATGTATTTGTTCTTATGCAGGATGAAGGCCGTGTGCCACATGCAGTATGTGGAATTAATTACACATTTCAGTTTATATTCAGAAAGAGGATTTTACAAATGACTTTATAATCTGTCAGCTTGCTTCTCTATGCTGACTTTGAGCTGTTTGTGGCCATGAGATTTAAATCATGGAACAAACTTTTACATGGAAAAAAAAAAAAATTAACCACATTAATCCTTCCTTCTTTCTTCTCCCCCAACTTTTTTCTCTCTTACTCTGCAAAAGGAGTAGAAATGTTGATTTAAAAAAGAAGCACTTTAATTAAGGGCACAAGTGTCAATGCTAGGATGAGAGGCAGAGCCATAGGGAGGTTTCTGCTGGCCCAAGAGGGTCAGTAGCCCAGGGCTCTGCCCTGTCTCTGGATGGACTGGCCGGGTTCCTGGCACTCATTGCGTAATAGGAGCCATTCTGCTCAAGCGGGAGGGGCAGTCACAAGGGACGCTGGCCAAAGGTGTGGGTCAGTGAGTGTCACTGCTGGAAACAAAAAGACACAACTGTCAAGAAGCTGCCAAGGCCATGTCAGCTCAGGGCATCGACATGGCCTGCCAGGCCAGCCTGTGCTCTTAGTATCTTGCTATGGGGAAGGGAGAGAGGGCTCCTGGGATGTCCAGCCTGGAAACCTTTCCCTGGGTCCCCAGGCTCTGAGCATTGGTTCTCTGCTGGCCCTCTAGGCTAAGGGTTGGTATACTTCCAGGCAAAGGCAAAGGAAGCCTGAGGCCTTCCCTTAGCTGCCTTGTCCCGGACAAATATATTGTTTATTCCATCCCTTTTGAGTTATGGGGAAAAAATCCCTGGAATCCCTTTTGTAGCATCCCAAGAGGGGAATTACAGCTGCAAGAAGGGCTCCACTGAAGGTTATTGAGGGTCAGGGGCGTAGGGGCTGTAGGGGCCATGGTGGTGAGGCCAAAGCAGCTTTCTGGGAAGGTGAACCTGGGCTTCTCCAAAGGGAGACAGATCCTGGAGCTCCCTTGCCCCCTGGGCCTCTGCCCTTTGGTTGCCATCTGATGAAGCCAAGCTCGGCATCCACCCACCTGTGAACCACCCACCCGTGAATTACCATGCAAGCTCCAAGGTGCTAGACAGAGGCTGTTTGGAAAGAAGAGATGAGAGATAAGGACAGTAACTGGGGAGATGCAATACGGGGAGGCCCAGGAGGAGGCAGGGAGTCCAACTTCCAGGAGTTGGGGGTGGGCAGGGGAGAAACAGGGAGGAGATGGGGAAGTTAGGAGCCTCCATAGGGAAGCAGCTCTTCTGCCTAGACCCTGGCTGTTCCCCAGGCAAAGATACCGGTGAGTCCTGCTGGCGGTGATGGTGCGGCGCCCCGGGACGCTTACTGTGCTCTCCACCTGCCCCGCATCTTCACAGAGAGCATCTGATTCAATCTTCACGGCAGCTCCAAGGAGAGGCCCTTTATCCCCATTTTACAGATGAGGAAACCGAAGCCCACTGCATCATTCAGCTATGGTAGAGCTGAGATGCCTTCTCACTCTGACTCCAAAATGCAAGGAGAAAAACGGTGAACTCCAGAGCACCTAAAAATGGCAGGGTTCACCTTTTTATTTCATTTTATTTTATTTATTTTATTTTTAAAAAACAACTTTATTGAAAAATAATTTACATACCATAAAGTTCACCCATTTAAAGTATATAGTTCAATGGATTTTGGTATATTGGACAGTCACCATCACCATCTGAGAACATGCTCATCATCCGCCAGAGAAACCCTGGACCCATTTGTAGTTATTCACCCTTTTCTTCCCCCTTTTCCTCAGCCCCCGGCAATCACTAATCTGCTTGCTGTGTGGATCCACCTTTTCTGGACATTTTCAACAGATGGAATCGTATGCTATGTAGCCTCTTGCATCTGGCTTTTTGCACTTAGCATCATGTTTTCAAGGCCCACAGGTGGCATGTGTCCATGGTTCATTCCTCTTTATGGTTGGGTACTATCAATAGTATCAGTAGATCACATTTTGTTTATCCATTCATCAGTTGATGGGCCTTAGGATGGTTTCTACCTTTGGTTACTGTGGACAATGCTGCCAATGAACATGGAGGTACAAGTTTATATGTGGATGCTGTTTTCATTTCTCTTTCACAAGGCTCATCTTTTTTTCACCCCTGGACACAGGGTCTTGCTCTGTTGCCCAGGCTGGAGTGCAGTGGCACGATCATACCTTACTGTAGCCTTGGCCTCCTGGTCTCAAGCAATCTTCCTGCCTCTGTCTCCCAAGTAGCTGGGACTATAGGCACTTGTCACCTCACCCACCTAATTTTTAAATTTTTGTAGACATAGGGTCTCACTGTGTTGCCCAGGCTGGTCTCAAACTCCTGAGCTCGAGTGATCCTCTGGCCTTGGCCTTCCAAAGTGCTGGGATTACAGGCATGAGCCACCACACCTGGCCTTAATTCTTATTATTATTAACCTATTTCTCCTTTGAGGAATAAAGTTTCTGCTCTTTAAAAAATAGAATGTTCCCACTTTTTGGCTATTATGAATAACGCTGCTAAGGTTTTATTTAAAGTTTATTTTTGAAATAAACCTGACAGCTTGATGTCATGAGATACATATACATAGTAAAATGGTTACCAGAGTGAATCGGATTAACATACCCGTCATCTCACATAGTTACTTTTTTTGTGAAAAGAGCAGCTAAAATCTGCTCATTTAACATAAATCTCTTGTTTCTGGACTTTTATCTGGTTCCATTGGTCTCTTTTTCAGTCCTTACCCTAGAAGCATCATGGAAGCTGTACACTACGAATTCTTGATATCTGGTGGGCTAAATCCTCCAACTCGCTTCTCTTTTATGATTTCCCTGGCTGTTCCTGGCCCTTAGGGTTCCATAAACATTTCGGAATCAACTTACATGCTTGCACACACATGACGCTGGAATTTTGATTGGGATTGTATTGGATCTATAGATCAGTTTTGAGGGAATTGACACTTTACTGACAGAGTCATTCAATTCATGATTCATGGGCATGATATAGACCTCTGTTTATTTAGATTGTCTTTAATTTCATTGCAGGTGTGTGTGTGTGAGTGTGTGTGTGTTGTGTGTTATGCATCTTTTATTAGATTTCTTCCTAAGTACTTGATATTTTGATGTCATAAATAGCATTATCTATACATTTCATCTTTTTTGATCAAGATTTTGAATTGGGAGCTGGTGGTGGGAAGAATCAGAAAAAGTAGGAAATGTCTTCTAGTGTAGAACTGGGTGGGACATCCAGGTTTATGAGCAGCAGTATCTGTGGTGCCCATCATAGAGCCATGGGCTCTGGTGACAAGGTCTGAGCCCCTGCAGTTTTATTGGAGGGTCTGGTGTGGGGGCGGGGAGGGGTGGCCCTGGCTTCTCATGAGATGAGATCTGCAGCATGCTTTCATTGTGATTCATGCTGTCTTGCCTCCCTTGTTCCGGCCGATCTTCTGCATCCGATTTTCCTTTTCTGCTGAAATCTGCCAGCATTGGTTTCTGTTGCTTGGAACCAAAAACTAGGATGAGGAGGACACCAGGATTGATCACTTTTGTAAGCTGCATAGAGATCTGTTACATCATTGCCAATTATCATATTTGCAAGAGATACCCTAGAAACAATCTCATGTTCAAGAAGAGGAGAATGGTAAATCATGGTGTGTGCACTGGATGGAAGAACAGTAAATGAAAAAAAGCAAGATACAAAAGATAAAACCAGCATCAATTCAGCAAAATAAATACATAGCTGGTTTGAAGGACATGTAGCAAAAGAGTAGGAGCGGAGACTTTTGGGATGATCACAGTGATTTTTCCCTTTTTTTTTTTGAGATAGAGGCTTGCTCTGTCGCCCAGGCTGGAGTGCAGTGGTGCGTCTTAGCTCACTGGAAACTCCACCTCCTGGGTTCCAAGGATTCTCCTGCCTCAGTCTCTGGAGTAGCTGGGATTACAGGCGTGCACCAGCATGCCCAGCTATTTTGTTTGTTTGTTTGTTTTGTATTTTTAGTAGAGACAGGGTTTCACCATGTTGTCCAGGCTGGTCTCAAACTCCTGATCTCAGGTGATCCGCCCACCTCGGCCTCCCAAAGTGCTGGGATTACAGACATGAACCACCACACCTGGCCAATTTTTCCCTTTTCTATACTCTGTTATGTACTTCCACACACTGTATTCTATTATGAACAAATACTACCTTTATAGTAGAGAAAAGAATCCAACCAGAAACAACTTCAAAAGACACCCAGGTATTTTCCAGGCCCCAGGCTCCCTGGCTTTCCTGGGAACACCTGAGCCAAATCCTTTGTGTTTTATTGGGCAGTAGCTACTTGGGATTCTGTCCGTCATGGAGGGAGGAGCCCTTGCCAAGCCCCCCATTACCAGGCTCAGGAGGATCCTAAATTCCCCATGACCTCCTTTCCAGCAGGCAGTGGAATGGGAGGCTGGTGTTTCAGGTAGAATTTAACTGGTCTGGTCCCAGGGCAGATGCTGCACGTAAATGCAAAGGCAGGCCTTCATGTCACTGGAGGATGATAACTTAGGAGCACAGGAGGCCTGGGTTCTGCCTCCTAAGATGCAGGGCATGGGCTGAAAGCAGGAGGAAATGGAAAGAGAAATGACAGTTATAGCATCAACGTACAATGCTTTTGCCACAGGGCCAGTGGGGTGGCTGCTGAGTAAGAAGCAGTAAGGCAGCCGTGTTTTCCTTAGCATGAACTTTAACCATGCTACCTCTAAGAATTCATGAGGTCCTTGGGAGACACATGTGTGTCTGATCCAGCAGCAGCCTGCTGTCTACTAGGGCAAATCAGGACACCTTGAAAGCTGCTAGACCTCCAGAGTCTCCCAGCCCCTCAATTCCTCCCAGGAGCATTATATAGACAGATGGGAAAAGGTAGTGCTGGGTGATAGGGTTTTGGGTGGCCGGCATTGCTCAGTGCCCTTTGATATCTTTGATACTCTCCTTCTTCCATAGCAATAGAGTTTTTAAGTGGGCACCTACTACTCAGCTAAAGACTACATTTCCCAGCATCCCTTGCAGCAAGGGATGGTCTTGTGACTAAGTCCTAGCCAATGGGCTGTGAGAGCAAGTGCTGATTGAAACTCCTGGGTTGGGGCATTAAAAGGCAGGGGCATGCCTTCCCCTTCTCCTTTTCCTTTTCCTGATGAGGCGCAAACATGGCAGTGGCTCTTCTTGAATGATGTGGATGAGGAATGTCACAGTGATGAGGGCCCTTTACTCAAATTACAGAGTAGTGCCACCATACCAAGTTTTGTACATAAGAGGAAAAAATACATTTATACCTTGTTTCAGCCACTTTGTATTCATGATATTGGCAGTGGGAGTGGTTTCCTTGAAGATAGGCAGAGATTGGAAGGGCAACAGGCTTGAAGGGCAAGAGGCAGTGCTCCAGATGAGAGGAAGAGACTTGGAATTGCCCACGCTGGGTCTTACGGCACAGGGACAGGGATGAGGGGGCCCTGTGCAGGGCTGAACTTCCTGTGGTGCTTCCCAGGAATGAGGGGCAGTGACTCAAGTTGTGGAACTTAACCTGTTCCCTTCTCTACTATGATTCCCTTAGGTCTCCTAGCCCTCAGTGAGGCCTGTCCTCTGCCATGAAGGATAAGAAGCAAGAACAGTGATGCCACAGAGACACAGTCAATGGCAACGTGGTAGTGGCTCTTAGTGGGGTCAGGATTTGTGGGGTGGAGCAGGAAGTCTGAGAGCAGAGCTGCCAGGGGAGAAATCAGCTTTGCTGGAAGGGGAAGGAAGTTGGAGAGGAGAATGGGTCACAGAGGGGGTTTTATTTTCTTTTCAATGGGAGAAATAGCAGCAGACTCGTTTGTTGATGGGAACATTCCAGGAGAAAAGGAAAATGATGCCGGGGAGAGGCAAACATTGTAAAGTGGGGAGGCTGTGGGGCGGGGCCCACTGCACAGGCAGAGGAGCTGGCTCTGGCTGGGAATGTGAATGGTTTGTCTGCGTTCATGGAAGAGACAGAAGAGTCAGTGGTCATAAATGCAGGGATGGGGGGCTTCTGGGAGTGTGGGGCACATATGAGGAGAAAGTACCCAGACAAGGAGAAAAGTCCCAGTTCTGAGGGATGAAGCGGGACACAGCAGTGGCAAGGGACAAAGGAGGTCCAACAAGGGCTAATGATGAAAGAGGAGACAGAAGAGCTGGAGAGTTTTTATTTAACACTTTTTGCATTTTTCAGTGCTGATCATGAAACGTTTGTGTTTTTCAATGCTGATCATTAACATTTTTTTAATAACACAAAAAACTATACAATAAGCTCTCATTTTAAAAGTTGTGACAGACAGTCTCTAGAATGGCACCCAATAGCCTTGCCTCTTGACACACTTGCCCTTGTGCAATCCCCTGCTCCTTGAGTGTGGGTGAGGCCTATGACTTCCAAGGAAACGTGATGGGACGTCCCTTCCAAGACCGGGCTCTGAAAAGGCTGTGCCGTCTGCCTTGCTGGCTGTCTTTGAGCCCTTGCCCTTGGAGAAGCCAGCTGCTATGTTGTGAGCTGTCCTCTGGGTGGTCCACGTGGCCAGGAACTGCAGCCCACAGCCAGCAAGGCCTTGCAGGCTGCTGACAGCCATGGGCGTGAGCCTGAAAGTCCACCCTTGAGATGGCTGCAGCCCCCCAAGAGCCCTTTATGGCAGCCTGTGAGAGACCCAGAGCCAGGGGACCAAGCTAAGCCCCATGCCCATTCCTGACCCACGTCACCTAGGTGATAACAAATGAGCATTGTTTTAAACAACATATTGAGGCAGCTTGTTACGTAGCAGTGAATAACTAATACAAAAGGAGAGGCATGTTTCCAGCTCCTGATTCAGTCCTTTCATTTCTAAGCAAGCATATAGGCCTGTCCTCCTCCTTGCCTCCCGGGTCTGCTGATGGATTACAGCCCAGCCAAGCAAGGCTGTGCAGTGATGACGTGTGCGGCTCTGGGGCCAGACGCTGGGCTTCCAGTCTCAGCTCCACTACTTGCTGGCTGCATGGTTTTAGTTGAGTTGCTTTCTCCATGTGCCTTGTTTTACTTCCCTGTAAAATGGAGTGATAACAATGGGAAGATTTAACAAGTCAATTCCTGTAAAGTGCCTCGACCCAGGGCCTGCACACAGCTGGTGCTGAAGAAGGTGTCAGCTGTTACCCTCATCACATGGCTTGACGTCAGGCCTGTGAAGCTTGCTGTATGTCACCACTCCCCTTGCTCACCTGCCTGGCAGGCTACACCCGAGGACTTGTCTTATGATGCTACTGTGCACTCAGGCACCTTCAGTGGCTCCCCGGTGGTCCCTGAAGGTGTTCTAAAATCACTACGTGGCATTCCAAGACCCTCTTCATCCAAGTCAACTTCTCCTCACCCCTAGGGGCCTACCACCCCTCTTTTCGAGCTGCAGGACTCAGCCGTTCTTGCAGTGGTGCCCCTGCCTCCAAGTGCACAGCATCTGGGCCTTCAACACAAGACCCCACCGCGGTCCCACCCCGCCACAATGCGGCTCAGCAGCCAGCTGCGCACAGCCACCACCCACAGCTGCCCGCGTGTCTCAAGCACCGTACGTGTTGCTCTATGGAAGAGTGACTTCCTCCAGAATCTGTGACCACCATTCCCTCCCACTGCCATCCCAGGCTCTCCAGGGGCTCAGGAGAGGGAGGGATCCCACGTGGCTGGCAGGTCCGGGGAGATTTCTCTTTGAAGAAGGTGGACTGTCTTGATATTTGAAGCAGGCATGGAGTGCCAGGAGGTAGGGGGTCTGTCTGCAAAGGCAGCTCCTGACAAGTCATGAAAACACAGAGATCATGTACTTCCAGCTTCTCATGCTAAGATGCCCAACTGGAGCACCAAGGCTGGATGGAGCTGGACTCCCAGGGAGCCTCAACCCAGGCGGAGGCTCAGCAGGCAGCTCTCTACTGCTTTCTGCATTTAGTCGTCGTTGTTTTCACTGTTGTGGGCTTTTTATGTTTTTTTTTTTTTTTTTCTTTTTTTTTGCCATAGAATCTTGACTGGCAATACACAAACCTCCTCAAAAGAACATGAAAAGGAAAATTAGAGGGAGACTGCTGAGGTACTTTGCACAATTGGAAAAATCAGCGTTCTCCCCGTTGCAGAGTTCACCGGCACATCCACTCAACTCTGATTAAGGGGACTTGGTGTTTGTGGGGGCGTTCGGCAAGAGGCCTCTGATTGGGAGACAATTTTGTGGCTTCAGCCTGTAATTTGGGTGCAAGGGATCAGGCACAGTTAATGTGATAACCTTGCAAACCTCTGCTTGTGACTGAAGCGCATGGGCCACCACGAGCCATCATTAAAGACATGCTGCAAACACTCCTGAGGCTGGGAAGGGCCAGGAAGGTGGGGCTCTCGAAGGCAGTTGGGAAGAGCCCTTTTATGACTGGCGTTGGGAGTTTGGAGATAAAAGTCACTGATCATATTTATCATCTAGTTCTTTTTTTTTTGAGATGGAGTCTTGCTTTGTCACCGAGGCTAGAGTGCAATGGCGTGATCTCAGCTCACTGCAACCTCCGCCTCCTGGGTTCAAGGGATTCTTCTGCCTCATCCTCCCGAGTAGCTGAGATTATAGGCACCCGCCACCGCACCCAGCTAATTTTTGTGTTTTTAGTAGAGACAGAGTTTCACCAGGTTGGCGAGGCTAGTCTTGAACTCCTGACCTCAGGTGATCCACCTGCCTCAACCTCCCAAAGTGCTGGGATTACAGGCATGAGCCACCGCACTCGGCTATCATCTAGTTCTAAATGCACCCTGCTATTGAGTTTCGTATTTGCTAGATATTAGTGTTTGATATTATCCATGCCCTAGACCAGGGCTGTCCCATGCTTTGGCTTCCCTGGGCCTCTTTGGAAGAGGAATTGTCTTGGGTCACATATGAAATGCACTAATATTCACATAGCTAATGAGCTAAAAAAAAATCCCCCCAAAATCTCATAATGTTTGAAGAAAGTTTACAAATTTGTGTTGGGTCATATTCAAAGCGGTCCTGGGCCGCATGTGGCCTGTGGGCCATGGGCTGGACAGGCTTGCTCTAGACTATAAACGTATAGTCTGGGGTACTGTCCACTGTAGGAGCTTTGCACAGATGTGTTGGACCAAGGAATGAAGGAATGAATGGACAGAGGTGTTTAAAAACATGTTTTGGGCTTGAAGAGTGATAGCCATTCCAGATAGGCTGATGGCCCCAAGAAACCTTCCTGAGTACCGGGGTCATTTGAATGTTACCAGGAACACATGGGTTCTTGTTGGCTAATGACTGCTTTTGTGCATTTTTCTGGATTCGTAAATCACCAAGATCAGAAGGCTACTGAGAAGACAAACTGTGTGTGTGTGTGTGTGTGTGTGTGTGTGTGTGTGTGTGAGAGAGAGAGAGAGAGAGAAATGTGGAAAATCAGGAGGGGTGGGGTGGAAGCAGGATAGGGTGAGGGAGGGAGGGAAGGAGTAGTGGGGTGGGGTAGGGGAGGGATAAATAATGGCCACAGCCGAGGCTTCCTACCCTCTCTCTGCTCCTGTAGGGTACCCTGGGTTCCCATTCAGCACAGTGTCTGTGAGCATATGCTACACATTGGTGTCCGCGGAGTCTCTGAGGCTCTGGTTTTATACTGATATTTCTTTGGTTCAACTCCTTCCAACTCATTGTGACCAATATGAGCTAAATTCCTGCTGCCCCTCCATTTGAGTGGGAGAAGACTGGAAACTTTCAAACAGAAATGTGTCCTAGGAAATTGAAGGCAACCAGACCGACAGCATGTAAGAATGAATAAGACATGAATGAGTTTATACAGTGCAATTTCCTCGTCCTAACTTCAAGATTGAATCAGGGGTCAGTTAGCTGAGCTGATACCGTTGATGGGGAACCAGGCTCCAGCTTCTTCCTCTTTCTAAAGGTTAACAAAGATACACAAACATCTAGCACTAAATATACTTTCCGGTTTGACTTCGGCAGGGCATGTGATTCTTGATGGCATCTCTGGGTTAGATGATAATGGAGTCCGGTGGTTTTCCCAATTAAACAGGGACCACTGAGCAGTGGCAGCCGAGGAAATGGGTCTCTGGTGACAAGCCACGGGCTCGCTCTCTGTTACTGTTCAACTCTCGGCTCAGTGACTTAAGTAAGAAGTCTACAAGGCCTGCTTATCTAACTGGCAAATGAGAGAGAACTTACACTCAAAGAACTGTTACTAAATGCAGACGAATTGGATAAACTTTCCTCGGCTGGCAAAAATCCAGGTTGTTTCAGAGATTTTACTTATACCAATAACATCTTAATACAAAATACCTTTCTTGGCTGGGTGCGGTGGCTCACGCCTATAATCTCAGCACTTTGGGAGACCAAGGCGGGTGGATCATGAGGTCGGGAGATGGAGACCATCCTGGCCAACATGGTGAAACCCCGTCTCTACTAAAATACCAAAAAAAAAAAAAAAAAAAAAAAAAAAAAAATTAGCCAGGCCTGATGGCACACGCTTGTAATCCCAGCTACTCGGGAGGCTGAGGCAGGGGAATCGCTTGAACCCGGGTGGTGGAGGTTGCAGTGAACCGAGATTGCGCCTCTGCACTCCAGCTTGACGACAGAGCGAGACTCAGTCTCAAAAACAAACAAACAAACAAAAAACCCCTAATACTTTTCTTATTCTCAGTCTGATTGCCAGCAGCCTAATGCTCTGTGAGCTGTTAGTAAAGTTACCATGACAACGATTCTGGGGTCAAATTAATTGAGTAAATGGCACATAGTTTTGGAGATCCACAAGGCACATTAGTGGGTAAAGGGCACTGACAGGTCCTGAAATATAGAAACATCCGTGTTTGCAATTACAATACGCTTTCTATATAATATCTATCAACATCCTTTGGAAGTATTCCAGAAATATTACTTGGAAGATGCTGCCCAGAACATATTTTCCAAAGTGATACAAAAGGGTATAAATAGTTTGTCTTCTTTTTTCCTCAAGAAGCCAAGAAGGGCTGTCAGAATATTCTCCAGAAACAAAACCAAATTATAGCAGGCACCTCAGACAATGCGGAAGCCCGTTTGCCTTTTAGCCCTCACAACATAGGTTTTGCTTCCTTCAGCTGGTTCACAGGTGTCTAGTGATTTTCGTGTTGTTTTGGTTGTATTTTCTGGAATTGCTACTGACGCTTTGCATTTTTTCATGGGACGCTTTTTTGTCCTAATTTCCTGGTGTGTAAATGGTATTCTTTTCCTTCTCTGATCACTCATTAACTTGAAACTGGATCTTGAGCTTGTATATTTTATAGCAATACTTCATATATCTAGACAGTTATCTTTTAACTTACATTTATTACACATTTTCCAATGCTGTTGTTCTATTTGTGTTTTATCATGCCTATGATTATGTAAGGAGTTCACAACTTTTTTCTTTTGCTTTTCTTTTTTTCTTTTTTTTTTTTTGAGACAGTCTTGCTCTGTGACCAAGGCTGGACTGCAGTGGCCCAATCTCGGCTCACTGCAACCTCTGCCTCCTGGTTTCAAGCGATTCTCCTGTTTCAGCCTCCAGAGTAGCTTGGATTCCAGGTACTCAACCACCATGCCCAGCTAATTTTTATATTTTTAGTAGAGATGGGGTTTCACCATGTTGGACAGGCTGGTCTTGAACTCCTGACCTCAAGTGATCGGCCCGCCTCAGCCTCCCAAAATGCTGGGATTACAGGCGTGAGCCACTGCGCCCGGCCGTAGGCGTTCACAACTTTTGAAAGATGCTCAATAGCCCCCTGCCATCTTGTCTCTAATGAGATGTTTTTGTTTCTTTAGTCAGAATTTGTTTCCTTTACACAGATGGGCAAAAAATGTGATTTTCTTTTCTTCTAGCTTGTTAAAATAAATAAAAAGAATGTTTTCTCATCACACAAGTAATACATGTTTATTATAGAAAAAAAATAAAAATAATTAAAAATAAGGGGTCCAGGCGCGGTGATTCATACCTGTAATCCCAGCACTTTGGGAGGCTGAGGCAGGCAGATCACCTGAAGTCAGGAGTTTGAGACCAGCCTGGCCAACATGGTGAAATCCCATCTTTACTAAAATTACAAAAAATAGCCAGGCGTGGTGGCGGGCGCCTGTAGTACCAGTTACTTGGGAGGCTGAGGCAGAGAATTGCTGGAGCCTGGAAGGCAGAGGTTGCAGTGAGCCAAGATCGCACCATTGCATTCCAGCCTGGGCGACGAGAGCAAGACTCTGTCTCAAAAATAAATAAATAAATAAACAAACAAACAAATAAATAAATAATTGGAAAAAAGCACCTGAAATCTCACTACTCAGACATATTTTTGTAGATCTTTTCAGACTTCTCTCAATGTTTAAATACAACAAATTAAATGTTTTCCCCAGGATGAGTAAATTCTGGATCTCTCTTGTACCACATGGTGACTACAGTTAGTAATAATGTGTCACATACTTGACAATTGCTAAGAGAGATCTTAAATGTTCTCACCACAAAAGACAAAGCGGTCACTCTGTAAGGGGATGGATATGTTAATTAGCTTCATGTCAATGATACCTCAATAAAGCTAGAACAATTGTAAGTAAAAATGCAAAAGAATATAGCGGGCCGGGAGCTGTGGCTCCCATCTGTAATCCCAGCACTCTGGGAGGCCGAGGTGCGAGGATCGCTTGAGCCCAGGAGTTTGAGACCAGCCCAGACAACATGGTGAGACCTCATCTCTACAAAAAGTCAAAAAATTAGCCAGGCATGGTGGTGTGTTCCTGTGGTCCCAGGCACTCAGGAGGCTGAGGGTAGGAGGATCACTTGAGCTCCAGAGGTGAGCCATGATCATGCCACTGCACTCCAGCCTGGGCGACAGAGTGGAACCTTGTCTCAAAACATAAATAAGTAAAAGAATAAATAAAAAGAGGAATTTGGGGATTCTTCAATCAATTCATTACATTCCTAAAAGTAACAGTAAAAAATCTTTTGACCTTTACTAAATGGTGTGTAGGAAAAACGGCTCTCTGGAAAGAAAAGCCCTGATTGGTGCATTTGTGGACTGCTTGGTAAAAATACCCACACTGTGGCCACTTTCTTCTTTTTTCTTTTCTTTTCTTTTCTTTCTTTCTTTTTTTTTTTTTTTTTTTTGATTGAGTCTCGCCAGGCTGGAGTGCAGTGGCGCGATCTCAGCTCACTGCAACTTCCACCTCCAGGGTTCAAGCGATTCTCCTACCTCAGACTCCCAAGTAGCTGCTACAGGCGCACGCCACCACGCCCAGCTAATTTTTGTATATTAGTAGAGACAGGGTTTCACCATGTTGACCAGGATGGTCTCAATCTCTTGACCTCGTGATCTACCCGCCTCGGCCTCCCAAAGTGCTGGGATTATAGGCATGAGCCACTGTGCTGGCCACCGTGGCCACTTTCAAGCTATACCTAACTTAACAAATGACTGTCAAATTTTCTGAATATTCAAGAGTTGTCTCTTGCCAGCTGGCAGGGATAAATTTTTCGTCTTTATTATGTGCTTCTTCCTAACAGGAGCGGGAAAAATTCTGTTTTTTTAATTTATCTTCCTTCATTTCTCCTATTAGGGTCTCACCATGCCCTTTGGGTAAGCGTCTTAGGTCCCCAATTAAGTGGATATACAAGTATTTGATTTTTAAATTGCTCTTGAATTCTCTTTTATTTTACACGCATTTTCTAGCTGCATTATATGCATATAGGATGCCCTCGATTAAATGTTTTCTTATGTATCTTCTGGAAGTAATTTACTGGTCCTTTTGGTTGCTTTCCTAGGTTTATAATCATAGCTAAAAGACAATTCACATTTTAATGTCTTCTATTCTGATATTCACGTTATTTCTTTTTCTTATTAGCTTTTGCCAGTGTTTCTAGTTTTAATTTAGTTTTATATTAAAATAGGAGTGGTAACTGGACAAATGAGAGCATGTCCAGATTTTTAGTGCTAATGACTTTCTATTCCTTAAGCAATAATTGGCCTTTTTTTTTTTCTTTAAGAGATAGGGTCTTGCTATGCTGCCCAGGCCGGACTGCAGTAGCTATCTACATGCATGATCATAGCTCACTGTGCAGCCTTGAATTCCTGAGCTCAGTTCATCTCCCTGCCTCAGTCTTCTAAGTAGCTGGGACTACGGGCACACACCACTGTGCCTGGTGGCTTTTGATTTTAAATCCATAATCTTGGCCAGGTGCAGTGGCTCATGCCTGTAATCCCAGCATTTTAGGAGGCCAAGGAGGGAGGATTGCTTACGCCCAGTAGTTCAAGACCGACTTGGGCAACATGGCAAAACCTTGTCTCTATAAAAAATGCAAACACTTAGCCGGCTGTGGTGGAGTGCACCTGTAGTCCCAGCTACTCGTGAGACTTGAGGTGGGAGGATCATCTGAGCCTGCGGAGGTCGAGGCTGCAGTGAGCCAAGATTGTGCCACTGCACTCCAGCCTGAGTGACAGAGCAAGACCCTGTCTCAAAAAATAAAAAATAAAATCCCGTAATCTTTATCATGTTTAGAATAAAACCTGTCATACAAATTTCTAGTGACTTTTTTTCAAATGCCTCGTTGATATTTATTGAGATAATTAAATGGATTTTACTATTTCTCATGCTAATATGATAAATCATGTAAATAATTTTCCTGCTTTAATGCCACTGATGTAGTCTTGGGATAAACTCTTCTTGGTTGCTATAGACACCTTTTTTTTTTTTTTTTTTTTTAAAGTGGCAAGAGTCTCTGCTTGTATTTGGAATTTTAAGATAAAACTTTTATTCTGAAATAATTTTTATTTTCTTGAGACAGAATCTTGCTCGGCGCCCAGAGCCCAGGGTAGGGTGCAGTGGTGTGATCTCAGCTCACTGCAACCTCCACCTCCCAGGTTCAAGAGATTCTCCTGCCTCAGCCTCCCAACTAACTGGGATTACAGGCATGCATCACTGCACCTAGCTGATTTTTGTATTTTTAGAAGATATGAGGTTTCACCATGTTGGTCAGGCTGGTCTTGAACTCTTGACCTCAGGTGATCCGCCCGACTTGGCCTCTGAAAGTGCTGGGATTACAGGTGTGAGCCACTATGCCCAGCCAATTCTGGAATAATTTTTGATAGTACAGAATTCCCATATACCTCTCACCCAGTTTCTCTTATTGTTAACATCTCATATAACCACAGTACATTTGCCAAAGCTAAGAAACCAACACCAGTATATTATTTTTTGATATAGGTTAGCTCTGTGCCTCCACCCAGCTCTCACCTTTAATTGTAATAATCTCCACATGTCGAGGATGGGACCAGGTGGAGATAATTGAATCAGAGGTGGTTTCCACCATGCTGTTCTCGTGAGAGCGAGTGACTTCTCGGGATTACAGGTGTGAGCCACTATGCCCAGACAATTCTGGAATAATTTTTGATAGTACAGAGTTCCCATATACCTCTCACCCAGTTTCTCTTATTGTTAACATCCCATATAACCACAGTACATTTGCCAAAGCTAAGAAACCAACACCAGTATATTATTTTTTGATATAGGTTAGCTCTGTGCCTCCACCCAGCTCTCACCTTTAATTGTAATAATCTCCACATGTCGAGGATGGGACCAGGTGGAGATAATTGAATCAGAGGTGGTTTCCACCATGCTCTTCTCGTGAGATCTGATGGTTTTATAAGGGGTTTCTTCTTTTGCTCGGCACTCATTCTGTCTCCTGCTGCCCTGTGAAGAGGTGCCTTCTGCCATGACTGTAAGTTTCCCTAGGCCTCCCCAGCCATGCAGAACTGTGAGTCAATTAAACCTCTTTTCTTTATAAATTACCCACTCTTGGGTATTTCTTCATAGCAGTGTGAGAATGAACTAATACACTGTTCACTAAACCCCAGACTTCACTGGATTTGGCTAGTTTTCTCATTGTGTTAGGATTGCCAGGGTCTATGTTCATGATACAGACGAGTCTTTAAAGCTTCGCTGTTCTTGGTTTGATTCAAAACCCTAATCGTGTCATACTCCCATTGTGTCCCCCATTTTATATATATTTATAATGGTTGATTTAGTAGAAGGATTATTTGTTCCTTGAAGGATACTCATTTTTCATGATTTGAGCAAAGTTGATAAGCATATGTGGAAGGTTAATATATTGTGATGATATTCTGTGTTCTTTGCTGTTCTAGAAGAATCCAAAGAAAACGAGAGCTATTTTTTTCCCTTTCCTACTTCTCCTTCCAGAGGGCAAGTGATACCTTGAGATAAGAGGACCAAGCTGCTCTGGCCCCAGGGAAGGATTAAGACACTCTGCAGGCCTGGTGTGGTGGCTCACACCTGTAATCCCAGCACTTTGGGAGGCTGATGCAGGTGGATCACGAGGTCAAGAGATTGGGACCATCCTGGCCAACATGGTGAAACACCGTCTCTACTAAAAATACAAAAATTAGCTGGACGTGGTGGTGCGCACCTGTAGTCCCATCTACTTGGGAGGCTGAGGCAGGAGAATCTCTTGAACCCAGGAGGCAGAGGTTGCAGTGAGCTGAGATCACGCCACTGCACTCCAGCCTGGTGACACAGCGAGACTCTGTCTCAAAAACAAACAAGCAAGCAAACAAAAAACAGACACTCTTCATTTAGAAAAGGGTTGAAATTTCTCAAGGGTTAGAGGAAGCTCTAGGGTTTACAACAGGGCCTGGGAAGGAGCGGCCTAACTAAATGTGGCCAGAACTGGCAGGCAAGATGGAGGCTTTATTTAAAAGAGGGGACATTCCAAGAGTGGGAAAGACCCTTGTGGTGTTCCTCCAGAACATCCAGGAAAGCAGCAGGTCTCTAAGAAGTAGGGGAGGGAAAAGGAGACAGTTTTGGGGTGGGGCTCCCTACTTGGGATCCCTGTGCATCCTGGCATAGCAGGATGGAGCCCACCTTCACGTGGCCAACGAGAGCCACTCCTGGGCAGTCCAGATGGACCAAAGACTGGCCTCTCTCCCACCCTAGACCCATGTAAAATACCAAATGCTTGCATGACCCAGAGGATGCTAACTTTCTGGGATCCCAGGATTGTCCTTGAACCTGGCCTTTCTTCTGTGGACATGCATTCCCTCAGTTATCTCATTCAGCTCAGGGATTTAAGTCCCATCTCGATACTGACCACCCACTCCCACGTTGATGTCTCCCACCTGGACACCTCCCCTGGTCCCCACATTAATTCATGGGATGCCTGCCCCTGCCACCTCGTGAATGTTTCAGGCTTCACGTTAATGAGACATCCCAAACGTGTTCACAACTGAAGCCGTGATCCCCTCCCTGCTCCAGCCTCCCCATCTCAGCTGGTGGAGACTCAATTTCTCTAGTTGTTCAAGCCCAAACCTTGCAGTCATCTCCAACTCACCCTTTCCCCTCACACCCCATACCCACCCCCTCCCAGCTTTCCCTTCAGAATATACCTAACTCCGACTGCTTCTCAGCACCTCTCCTGCTCCTTTTCTGGCCTCAGCTGCGTTGTCTGTCACTGGGATTACTGCCATAGTCCCCTAGCTGCCCCTCTGTCTCTGCCCCCATATCAGACTCAGGCTGGTTTCGCTGCAGTAACAAAAAAACCCCATCTCAGTGGCTGGAAACAAAGGTTCTGTTCTGCTTCATGCTGGGCACCCACTGTGTGCCGGGGGCCCGGGGCCCTGGGCCCCAGCTGGTCACCATGCCAGAGGAAGAAAGGGCATGGCTGAGCTGTCCTGGCCCTGAAATTGTCTACTCAAGGGACATCACCCTTGTGACATTTCGTTGGCCTTTGAGTGGGGAGGATAGCGCGATCTATCCTGTGTCTGGCACGAGACAGAGCTGGTCTCGTGTGGCTGGTCCCAGTGCCCCTCGTCCGCCAGGCCATTCTTTGTTTCACTCAGAGAAAATATCAGTTCCTTCTGCTGCCCTGAGGTCCTGCACCGTTTCTCCCAACCCTCAGTGGGTCCTCCCCACTCTCTCTGACCTCTGCCCCTACAGTTTCCCTCACACTCACTCTGCTGAGCCCGGCCAGCTTCTCTGCTGAGCATCTGATGTGTCAGGCGCACTCTTGCCTCAGGGCGCTTGCACTGGCTGCCCTCTTGGCCTGGAACGCTCTTTCCCTAGCTCGCTACAGGGCGGGCTTCCTCCTGGGCTTTAACTCTTCAAATGCTGTGCTCTGGGTGTGGCTGTCCCCAGCCAACCCACCTGATGCTGCAGGGCACCCCCTGCCCAGTGCACCCCACCCCCTTGCCATTTTCTTTTTATTTATTTATTTGAGATGGAGTCTCGCTCTGTTGCCCAGGCTGGAGTACAGTGGCGTGACTGTGGCTCACTGCAACCTCTGCCTCCCAGGTTCAAGCAATTCTCCTGCCTCAGCCTCCTGAGTAGCTGGAATTATAGGTGCCTGCTACCACGCCTGGCTAAATTTTGTATTTCCAGTAGAGATGGGGTTTTACCATGTTGGTCAGGCTGGTCTCGAACTCCTGACCTCATGATCCACCCGCCTCTGCCTCCCAAAGTGCTGGGATTACGGTCATGAGCCACTGCACCCAGCCCATTTTCTTTTGTTCTGTGGTATGCATTACTTTCCAGCATGCTATGTAATGTATGGTATTTATTGTGTAAATCCTTGCACTAGACCGTGCACCCTGTGAGGCAGGGCCTGGGTTTGGGCTCAGCTGTGCGCCCTGCAGGTGCTCACAGAAGTGGCTCTCTGCCCGTTTGTCGAGTGGATCAATGCATCGAGCGCTTAGGATGCACCAGGTGTTTTACGAGGGGCTTTGTGTGTGTTGCCAGGGTGGCCCCCTTACCTGGATTATTAGTTCCAAAATGGCATTTCTTGCCTCTTTGGGTTTAAAGTTAAATTGAATTTGATTTAGAAAGATTATGAGGCCTGGCAAGGATGGTTGGAGGGCAGCTGGGGGGTTCCAGGAGTGTCTGTGGCAAGAGTCAGTAGAGGAGGTGGGAAGCATTGGCCGGGCCTGTGTGGGGGCCTCTGGGCTGGGCTCTGTCCACCTGTCGGCAGGACACGCTGGAGATGTTCAGGTTAGAGAGCTGCGTGACCAGGTGGGGAAGCAGGTGGGGCAGTTTGGAGGACAGGTTCACCAGAGGCAGGAAGGAGGTTCCCGGGCCTCTCCAACCAACCCCCAACAGTCAGCATCCGCCACAACTCTGCTTCAAGAATGCATTTTAGACCTCGGAGCTCTCTCCAATTTGCCAAAGGCATGAGAGAATAAACCCCACTAATAATTGCATTCTTTGGGAGCAGGAAAGCCTGCCGTGGAAGCCTTGCGTGTGGGTTTATCCACGTCTTACGGGAAGCGTGAGACGGCCCGGGTCACATTTGCAGGCCCCTCCCCACCCAGGGGCTTCTGCAGGACCAGCTCTGGTTTCAAGCTTCAGAGCCCCCTACTCAAATACATGCTAGGGCTTGTACCATGGCCCAGGGCAGAAGATGCGGTACAGGTTCTGCCTCCTGGGGGCTGCCTGCAGGAGGGCAGGCTGGGGACAACGCAGGCACTGGTTCCTGACCCAGGGGAGGTGAAGATAAGCACTTTCCCAGTCCTTGACTTGTGCCTGTTACACCCAAGGCAGGTGGGAGTCAATTCAAGGACGCCAAAGTCTAGGACTGAAACTTCATTTCAGCTGGGCCTCTCGGCTGGAACTGAGCGTCTGGTGCTGTTTACTGTGTCGGGCTGCAGGGCCACGCTGGAAGCTCCTGTGAGTGCTCATCACAGGCCCCTGGTCCAGAGTCCAGGCTCCCAGAGGCCTCTCTGACCCCTGCATGGCCCGGCCTCTCAGCAGGTGCAGCCTTTCCGGTGCGGTTGCCTGGCCCAGGGCATGCAGGATGCGGGCCGGAGGTGGAGGCTGTGTCGCTTCTGGGTCTGTTTCTAGGGCCCTGCTAGCATCCAGGACCCCTTGGTTCAGGGTTTTCTTGGGCAGTAATTGTGCCTCTGCACACAAGGGTCCTCACCAGCATCCAGTCACATTGGTGAATCCAGCCTTTGGGGCTTGGCACCCCATAAGTCTTGGCTCCTTACTCCAAACTTTACCAAATGTTTCCAGCATGGCATCTGAGAAGCCCTAACCTCATAGTCTCTTGCCTGTGGATGACAATCCTGGGTTGATTTGCAATATAGACACCATCTTTCTCTTGAGCCACGACTCCTTCTAGTCTCCAAGGTCTCCTCGTTACAACATCCTCACTCCATCTCCACCTTTTTTTGGTGTGTGTCGGGGGGTTAGGGGTGGGGGAGAACTGGGGAGCTGGGCCTTGGAGCAATTAGCAGGGGCCAACAGGATTGGGGCTTCCATCAAAGCCCTGTGGGATTCCCTGAAGAGTTTGGTTACCATTAAATGGCTTTAACATTCAACGCCAGACTCATTAACGGATCTCAGAGTCAAATTGCAGAAGCCACCAGTAGGGCAGCGGGCCTGCCCATCTGTAAATTGGGAGATGGAGCCTCCCTCAGCGCAGGGAAAAATCATGGCTCAGGAACTGAAAATAATGTGGTCAGCAGTAATTTAGAAGGCTTTTCACTGAGCAAGGTTTGAAAAAAAAAAAAAGAAAAAAAGAGAAAAAAATAGCTCATAAAAGTCTGTTTTAAAAACCTCAGTGGAAATGGCTGCTGTAAAATGCTACCTTTGTTTCTATCTTAATTCAGTAAAATTTTTATTAACTTAATTTTTTCCCCCTCTCTTGTTTTGCACTCCATAAAAACATTTAAATCACTTTTTTTTAGACATTCCTCAATCAAGCCCTTTATCTTCACAGGGCGAGGATCCACCTGCCAATTTGCAAATGAGCTTCTTTCCGTCAGCGGACCGCAGGCAGCATTTCCTCCTCTGCAAAGTTTCCGTGTGTAGATGGACAGGCCTGCCGCCAGCCCTCTCCCTGCCCTTCGGAAGAGGTACAGTCAAAAATGCCTTTTTTTAAAAGAAAAAGTTGTTTGAGGGTGCGTGTGGTGGGGTAGCACAGACACCTGAAACTTCTTTTTTGTCCTGTCTTACGGTATTCACAGCTTTGAACGTTTCAAGGTGGAGAAGGAGGCCCATTCCTGAGGTCCTCTCATGCCCCTGCCTGAGACCTCAGAGGGGC
Organism: Chlorocebus sabaeus; assembly: GCF_047675955.1. Lineage (NCBI taxonomy): Eukaryota > Metazoa > Chordata > Mammalia > Primates > Cercopithecidae > Chlorocebus > Chlorocebus sabaeus. The sequence goes on from NC_132904.1 coordinate 4,928,003, forward strand.
AGATTTGTGCCTGCCGCCCTCTCACCTTGCTTGGGGGCCCTTCTAATGCCCCCTGGCCCGCTCCTGTCTCTTCTGTGCCCTCTGCCACTGTGGCTTGGCACCCTGGGTCAGGCCCTCACGGAGAGCACCTTCCTGCGTCTTGCCGCGGGCCGGGTTGGGTTCCCCTGCTGGGGTGGAGATGGGAGGCTCTGACCCTGCATTGGAGAGCCGGGCTCCCAGCTAGGGCTGGCCGCCTCTTCCCTAGCCCACCTGAAACCATCACACTCCCTTAAGGAGTAAAACGTGGACCTGCTTGAGGGCGGTGAAATGTCTCATTCCTTGCATATCCTTCCTGTGGAGCAAAGACACTGTCTGTGTATCAAGTTCACCACTGTTAGCCTCTGTCTGTGAAAGGGATTTGGTATTACAAGACACTAAGACAGGACACCATTTTCAAGATGCTGAACTAAAGCCCCAGTGTGGCACAGTAAGGCTTTGTCCAAGGAACCATCTTTCCATTTCCAGCTGGTGAAGGGCTGCCCCCTGATGATCAAGGTGTGTGGAACCATGATCTCACCACCACCACTTGCTAATATGACCACAGCCAGACATGCATTTCTCAGCATGTGAAGAGGTCAGGAGCTCTTAACCTGGGGCCCATGAACTTGGGGCAGGGGAAAGTTACATCTTGATTTTTACCAACCTCTGACTGCACTTTGGCATTTGAGGGTAGGCCATGAGCCACAGCTGTAGCAGCAGGGCGTGTGGCTTTGTCGTTCGTAGAAATTGTGGATTTTTTCAAGTTGCATTACAGTTGTTGCAGACATTTCGGCATGTTGTTTGTGCTGATGTGCCCTTTGAAGCCATGGAAGTGAGTGAGAAGAACTACTGCTGGCTTTAGTGCATGTACTGGAAAAGCAGGGCAGTTTCCATATGATACACTTGTCTTTTTTAAAGTTTTAATTTTAAATTTATTTATTTATTTCAAGACCGAGTCTCATTCTGTCACCTAGGCTGGAGTGCAGAGGCATAATCTCAACTCACTGCAACCTCTACCTCCTGGGTTCAAGCGATTCTCCTGCCTCAGACTCCCAAGTAGCTGGGATTACAGGTGCCCACCACCACACCCGGCTAATTTTTGTATTTTTATTAGAGACGGGGTTTCCCCATGTTGGCCAGGCTGGTCTCAAACTCCTGGCCTCATGTGATCCACCCGCCTCAGCCTCCCAAAGTGCTGGGATTACCCTGCCCAGCGCACATTTTTTTTTTTTTTTTAAGAATATTCGGTTAACTGATTTCAGTGGAATTCGCTTCCTTTGTATTCCTATATATTTTGTATTTTGCACTGATGAGTGTTATTCTGAGAAGGGGTCCATAGAATTGAAAACTTTCCCATAAAGTCTACGTTGCAGAAAGGGCTCAGAGCTCCTGCCCTGGTTATCTTCTTTTCATGTCTGCTGAATGAGAAATGCAAATCTGCGCCCTGAAATCAGAAGCATCCAGGTCATTCCAGATGATTACATGTGGATGTGATGCCTGGAGGACAAGGTCACTGAAATGAACACCAATTTTAAAAACCTCATGGAGAAATCGTGGGTCGCCCACCCACCCAAGAATATGGCCCTGAGGCCATTGACTCTCAGCTAACTGGACAGGCCCACTTGGGCTTCCTTAGCTTTGTTTACATTGTTCACTGCCCTCCCTCCATCCCCAACCACTCCCCACCTATACCAATGTTTCACGTTTCTCAAAGCTCTTCTGGGGCTCACCTCCTCCAGGAAGCCTACCTGGATCTACAGAGGTCATGACAACACAGTCTCACTGCTCAGGCCCAGGTTTCCCTGGTGCCATGATGCCAAGGGCCCTAATCTCTTGAACAGGGCTCCCTGGACATCATTTTTTGGTTCTAAGCCACGTGGTTTCCCTGAGGTGCTGGGAGTCCTCTCCAAGGCTGGGGACCCCTGGAGGAAGGGGATGTGCTGGTACACAAACACCACAGTGATCCCTGTGGAAAATGATTGCTCACGGTCAGGGTTTGCAGAACCCAGGTGATCCTGAGCTGCTAGCAGCCATTTGCTTTCTAACAGTGGGAGTGGGCTGAGGCCAGTGACCCTGCAGGCTGTGACCTTGAGGATGGCATTTGCGATAGGTGCTTTGGTCTTTTTCCCTGTCCCTCTTGCTGCAAGGGCACCCCAGCTAGGTGGGTGCCCATGTAGACAGGGAAAGAGCTGGGCACACTGGCCTCAGGAAGGTCTGATGGAGACAAGCGGAGTCACTTTGATCCCGGAGCCCGGAAGTCCAGCTGCCTCCTCACTTTCCGTTCCCTCCTGGGACGGTGGGTAGAGATTTCACAACTTCCCTCTTGCCCAGATGTCCAAATATTTCTCTTATCAAAATGTATATTTTCAGCAAATTGTACAAAGAGGAAAATCCCTCAGAATACAGAAGAAGAAGAAAAAGGCTGTTTTCTCACTTTAGAAAACAATCTCTTGGAAAAAGAAAACTTCCTGGCCATGGAGACCAGAATATGGTTCTGGTGGGCTCATGTGTGATCTCAGACTCAGCTGAATCCACTGATTTAACAGGCAATTTCCCTTAAACAACTCTGAACCTCACTTACCTCACCCAAATTATTCTTCAGAGAATTTGGGGCCTGTTTGGGGTTGATGGACTCTGGATTCTTAGGACAAAGTTCTCAGCATGGTCAGATAGGGGAAGCAAGAACTTTGGAATGAAGCAGACTCTCGTTTGAATTTTGGAACTTTGAACAGATACCTGTACATCTTTAGATCCCAGTATTTTTACTTATAATATGAGCAGCATGTCATCTGCCCATGTTAATTTCCTTTCCTTACTTAAACAAAGTACATAGTATTTTGGAGGGCTGGCTGGGTATGGAATTGGAAATGAAGCCAATGTCATACTTATAAGTGGGCTAGGACTTCTTCCCCTTCCCCTGAAATTCAAGGAACTGAGGCAAGGATGAGAATAATTCCCAAATCCTCTCACCTCTGCCTAAAGTTTGCTCCTGAATTTAAAATCTAGGCAGTTGCCTTAGTTTCCTGCTTCACAGTTAAGGCATGCCCACCATTACCATTGGTCTATTAACCAGCAGATGTTTATTGATTTGAAATGGCAGGTGCTTGGAGGTTAACCAAATAACGCAGGGTTACTTGGCTTTTCCCTCTTCCCTTCCTTGCTCCTCCTCTCCCTCAGCCCTGTTCACTTGTTCTCACTTCCCAACCAAGTACTTGCAGTTAAGTCTTTGTTTCAGGATTTGCTAAGAACACTGGTTTAAGATATTTGGAAAAAAAAAAAAAAAAAACCTCTGAAAGCAGAGCCCCAGGATGGGATTTTGGTATTGGATCACTCACTAGTCAAACATCAATGAGGGGCCCATTCCAGGTGGTGGTAATGATTATGGCACACATAGCCAAGGCTCTCACCTGTGGTTGCCTGGGATGAGGTACACATGGAAAATGAGGCATTGGGCTGTGCAGGGCTGTGGCACTTGAATAGCATGGAGTGTGCTTCCTTTAGTTAAATGGCCTTGGGAGCCTTGAAAAAGAAAGTGATAGGTTTAGATTAGCCATCTGTCAGTTCATGTCAAGCTGTGGAATCCAGAGGGTCTCTGGAAGCGTTTAAAGATTTTCATTTTCTGTAGGGCAGACTGTACTGAAAATCAGGCTCAGGATCTGATTGTAAGAGTGGCATAGCAGCAAAGGACACTGACTGCGCAGATCTGCTTTGTCCAAATTAGGGTTCTGGTAGGAAAAGAGTGGGACTTTGAGATCCAGGATGGTAACATTTAGGTGGATGAGCCTGAAAATCCTGTACCTCCAGATTCTTTTGAGCCCCCTATATCAGCAGATATCCTTACCCCCTCGATGAGAAATGCCCCCTTTGCCTAGAGCTTCCTCCAATTCACAAAGTCTCACTTGAAGCAGGTATGTAACATGACATTTGCCATTTTCAGTATGTGTTCCCACCTCAGTACGTGCAAGCCAATAAGGCTCATAGCTAGGGTCAGCCCTGAGCATGGCCCATGTGAGGAAATACGTTTCCTGCTCTAAGAAGAGATAGCTCACTAGTGAAAAAATCAGGAGCTAATCAATATGTACCAATGGGAACCAGGGAAGTATATGTAGTAGTAGATTTCAGTTTACAAACCAAGACTCCATTAATCAATTAATTAATTAACTAAAAGGGAAGTTGAGTATCTTTGAGGGAGGATCCTGTAATACCACTGCCAGTTTATGCAGCAGTTATTTCCCTGATGCTTTCCTGAAGGGACATGTGGCTATCTACCAGAGTAACTGTACACTGAAGAAAGAGGATTACTTACGCTTTCAGGGATTGTTGATATAGGGCCTGATATGAGGCAATCTGAAACTCCTGATTATCCCCTGGTTATACTGGCAGTGGACGGTGGGGGGCCTTCCTAAGAAGACCAGGTGATAAATGGAGTTCCTGCCCAAGGTCATCACCCAGTGGTGCCAGTCGATCCGGGGACTCACCTTATAGTCATTTTCTTGCTCCCTGATTGTAGTAATTGCAGTAGCTAGACTTCAGAATTGGCAGGACTCTTGCTTTGATTCTCTGACTCGTGGGGAAAGAGCCATGAAGTGGGAAGAACCAAGTGGAAGCCCCTGAAACTGTCACCTGGCTAAGATGGTAAAATCAGAAGCAATATTACAAACCAGGGGGAACTGCAGGGATTTAGGACCATCACAAAAAACTTAAGGTATGAAGTGATGCTGCTCCATGGCATTGTCATCCAATTCACCTGTCTGGCCCCTGCAAAAACAGATGGGTCATGGTGCATGATGGTATGGTAAACTTAACCATGTAAACTTAACCTCGTTGCTGCTGTTGTGCCGGATGTGGTGAATTTGTTGCAGCAGATTGGCACAATCTCTGACATTTGGCAAGTGACTATTTACCCACTTATTTACCAGTTCAGACAGTCTTCATGCCTTTGTGCAGGTTCTTATTTCCATTGGTGTAATATCCATTCAGCCTGAAGAGCACCCTAGTAGTACAGATCCACTGGTGAGAAATGCTTTCAGGTTCTATGGGTCTAAAAAGGCCTTTATTTCATCCTTTCCTCCACCCCTGTTTTTGAAGGGTATTGTCACTGGATATAGAATTCTGAGTTGAAAAATTTTTTCAACACATTAAGTCTCTCTTGGCACTTTCTTCTGATTGTATTGTTTCTGATGAGGCATCAGTACGATTTGTATCTTTGTTTCCCTCCTTGTAATGTACATTTTTTTTTTTCCCCTGAATGCTTTCAAGATTTTTTTTCTTTGGTTTCCAGCAGTTTTACTATGGTGTGCCTAGGTGTGGTTGTTCTTGGCAGTTGTTCTGTTCAGGGTTCACTGATGTACTTGGATCTATAAGTTGATGATTCCCATCAACTTTCGGAAAAGTTCCGTCTTATTTCTTCAGACTTTTTTCGGCCTTGTTATCACCCTCTTTTCCTTCTAGTACTGTAATTACACATCGCGAGGCCATTTGATTTTATTCCATAGGTATCTCAGGATCCGTTACTTTCTTTACATTTCTTTTTTGATCTCTGTTATTTAGATTGCATAGATTCCACAGATTTGTCTTTAGATCATTTATTCTCTCATTTCTAATCTTCTTTTAAGTTAATCCAGCTACTTTTTCATTTGCTTTGTGTTGTTGAATTGTAGAATTTCCATTTGGTTCTCTCTCTGAGTTTTAATTTCTCTGCTGAAATTCCCTATCCGTTCACTCATTAACACCATATTTTTCTTTAAACCCTTAACATATTTATTATAGTAACAGTTTTAAAGTCTATATCTGCTAAGTGCAACATCTGGGACATCTCAGTGTCAGTTCCAATTGATTGCCTTTTTTTCTCAGTATGGCTTACATTTTCCTGTTGTCTTGGATGTTTAGAATTTGTTTTTATTATATTCTGGACATTGCATGTAACACACCCTAGAAATCCAGGATTCTGCTATTTGCCTCTGAGTACTGTTGATTTCTATTCTAGCAGGCAGTTTCATTCTGACGGATAACTTGAATTTGCATAAACTAGGATCTAGTGTTTCCTAAGCCCCTCTAAGTTGATTTAACTCATCCTCCAAGTTTTGCCTTCCAGCTATATGTGATACTCCTGTTGTTGAGGCTTAGTTTTAGGCATTAGAGAGTGTAGAGTAGACCTTATTCTAGATTGTGGTCCTTACTCCTGAGGCATGACTTTTCTGATGTCTCTTGTGTTTGGGATATAAATGGAACCACTCCTCTCTGGCTGAGCTGGAGTTCTAATATATCTCAGCATCGTTGTCCCTCTCAACTGCATAGCAACTGACTCTGGTAATTCTTCAGTCTTTCCCTGCATACACACAGCTCTACCTTTGGCCGAGGACTGTGGGTGACCCCCACACAAACTTTTGAGGTGCTCATGCTTAGAAGAGCTTCCCCCATTTCTGGTGTCCTGACCCATAGATCCAGCTATTTGGCAGCCTCTTCAGCTGGGTAAGATTGCTATGCTCTCGCTGAGCCCCCTGGACCACAGTCAGGACACTTTCCTTAGGGAGAGAGGCAGGGCAATCCGTGGGCTCACACCAGGAGTTTCCCTTCTCTTAGAGATCACAGTCTTTGCTGCCTGTACCCAATGCCTGAGCACAGTTGCTTCATATCCCTCCCCTGTTCCCTAGTTTTAGAATTGTGTGTGGCAGGAAAGTTACTTTTGGCCAGAATTGGAAGTTGGAAGGTGTGCAGCTATTGCTATAGCAAATGTGTTCTCTATCCTGATCAGTAAAGAGGATAAAAAGCAATTTATCATTATAGGAAGGATATTCACGATCTCACTCCAGATCTGTGTTATCCTAACTCCTGTTCTCCACGAATATACGTCACAGGTACCATAATCATCTTGATGTTCTATAGATCATGCTAGTCTGCCCAACCTTTCAAAGGCAGACACTAGGTTGGGTGTGGTGGCTCATGCCTGTAATTCCAGCACTTTGGGAGACCAAGGTGGGCAGATCGCTTGAGTCCAGGAGTTTGAGACCAGCCTGAGTAACATGGTGAAATCCCATCTCTACAAAAAACAAAAAATTAGCCAGGTATAGTGTCGTGCACCTGTGGTCTCAGCTACTGCAGAGGCTGAGGTGAGAGGATCACTTGAGCCCGGGAGGTTGAAGCTGCAGCGAGCCGTGATTGTGCCTCTGCATTCCAGTCTGGGCAACTGAGCAAGACCCTGTCTCAGACAAACACACACAAAAGCAGACAGTAATGACAAACCTTCAATAAGGCCTCATTCCTTGAGGGCACTGACTAACCACTTAGTGGTAAGCTGATTATATTGGTCCCCTTCTAGTCTAAAGGAGATAACACTTGTCTTTTTTGGAATTGGCATTACTCTAGATATGCATTTGCCTTCTGTGTTCACAGTGCTCTGCCCACATCAATCAAAGGGCTGACAGAATCTGTCTCCAAGGAACTGGCAGATGCCTTGGAGCGAGGACACTTTTTATAGTGAGGGAGATGCTCACTGGAGCACACACTAGTGAGATCTATTGGGCTTACGACAGATATACTCCCATAAGCCAGAAGCATCAGCCCAAGGAAATGCGAGAGCATCTTGCTAAAGACTCTGCTAAGGTGTCAGCTCAGGGCAACACCCAGTGGCACTGGGACCCCATCTTCCAGTGTGTGGTGAATGTACTGAGCTAATGGCCGGCACACGGGGCTGTGTCCCCAGGAATTCATGGGCAGTAGGAGTGACGCCTTTCATGGTCACACTGCGACCCAGTCGTGCACCTTACCGGAGTTTGTGAGATGCCTCTAGCAGAGGGTGGTCGCTGGTGGATGATGGTGGAATTAATGTTTTCCCTTCTCCAGAGGAAAGTCCAGGAAAACAGTCACACACTCGTCGGGGAATCCCTTGGTTTGAGAGACCAGTGAGGGTAGCAATAGCAGGTTCAAGGCTGTGCCGTTGTGTCGCCTCTTGTCCTTCCAGCCTTGCTCACCCCAACCCAGATCATACTTCTCCATGAAGGGCTCACGCTCAAGCCTTTGTTTCAGCCTCTGCGTACTCCCCACCACTAGGCGCTGAGGCCATTTACCCGGCAATATTGATCGAGCTCTCACGATGTGTGAGGTAGGATACTCGGGCTGGGGATACTACAGTGAATTAAACGGACACCTCTCCCCACCACTCCATGGATGCCGAATTCTAGAGGGAGAGACAGAGAATTCCATGTAACTGAATGAGTGATAACACAAAGGGAATAATGCCAGATAAGAAATTGAGGGTGACAGTGGGTGGAAGGAGAGGGGAGCGGGGAGCAGTCAGCATGGGGGGTTGGGGGGATTTGTATGGACCTCCAAGTGAGCCAAAGAGACAGCCAAGTGGCCATATGGGGGCAGAGTGTCCTGGGCAGAGGGGACATGAGGGACCACATCAGGGAGGTGAGAGTCACTTTCTTTCCAGTCCGTTCAGCGTTTAGAAATAACAAATCTCCAGCTTCCCATCAGACTCCTGAGAACGGGGCCTAGCCAGATTACACAAGAACTCCACATGCCAGTGAGTCTGTCACCGGCAGACCACGCAGAGCCTTCCATCCATCTCTTACCCCGGGTACATGAGCCCAGCAAGAAACTTATGTTTAAAAGATGAAGATCAAAAGGAAAACAAAACTATGTGCATCCGGAATCCCTTTATTAGAGACCAAATTTAGTTAAGATCAGTCTTTTCTACTTTATTATAGTACAAAAGAATAAATAAAAGATGGTGAACCCAAGCCCTCTCCTTGGCTGTTCATTAAGAAAGAGCATTTTGATTTTGAGCAATCTAAGCCAGGTGTGGGGGGTACCACAATCATCCTCAAATGATACCGTTGATGGTGGAGAAATTAACCAAAATCCACAGGAGAGAGCACAGACACATTTTTCTTCTCGGAATTTTGTTTTTGTTTTTGTTTTTTAGCCAGGGTCTTGCTCTGTCACTCAGGCTGGAATGCAACGGTGCTATCTCGGCTCACTGCAACCTCCGCCTCCCGGGTTCAAGCGATTCTCCTGCCTCAGCTTCCTGAGTAGCTGGGATTACAGGCATGTGCCACCACACTCAGCTAATTTTTGTGGTTTTAGTAGAGACAGGGTTTTGCCATGTTGGTCAGGCTGGTCTCGAACTCCTGACCTCAAGTGACCCACCCGCCTCGGCCTCCCAAAGTGCTGGGATTACAGGCGTGAGCCACTGCGCCCGGCCGCTTCTTGGTAATTGAGTTGCTAAGGAGTCTGTCAGATCTCTCATCTGTTGTCTTGGGGCATTTACATATAAGTGGCCCATAGCAGTCAAAGGGCTTTAAAGGGTTTGAAAGCAGGTGTAGTGGACAGAGGCACATCTCAGAAAACCCCATTGCTGGCAGGGACAAAGTTCAGATAATGCCCACAGCATTTTATTGCAGAAAAAGAAGGCCTCCGGCAGGATTCTGTAATAACACTCTGTATCTGTGGTCTGTTTTCATCCAAGGATCTCAAAACATTTTCAAGCATTAATTAAACTTCACAACAATCCGAGGCCGTGGGTATAATTAGACCCATTTCTTAGCGGGGTCATTTGAGGCCCATTAGGTGGAACTGATTTGCTTAGAGCCTTGGAACCCGACTTTCCTGTTTGGAACCTCAGCTTGCCAAATGCCTCCAGATCAGAGAGGAACATGCACATTTAAGCAAATCTGCTCAGAAACCAGTTACTTAACGAATTCTTGGACCAACCCTCAATGGGTCTCCGTGACCACTGTGTTATGTTCTTTCATCACAACCAATTAACCAAGGTATTTTTTACATGCCTTTAAGAAAAGTCACTGTAGGGAAATATTGAAAGGCAGGAGGTGGGTCTCAAGAAGCAGTGAAAAGAGCCCCTTTCCCATGGCCTGAAACTGACTCCCTCCTGGGCGTAAAGGAGCCTCCAGTGTACCGTTGGTTTCCCATCATTTTGCCCGAAGGCTATAAGATGTCTTTTCATCTTAAGTTACATGAGTATCCAATAAATAAGAAGACTGTTATTACAACAACAACCATACTGGCGGGGGTGGGGGGGGGAAGGGTTGATTTATTCTGAATATCTGCGCTCAACACTTTTGATGTCTTTTAAGAGAATTCTCAGTTTTAGGAGACATAAAAAAAAAATGCACAAACATTCTTTTAAAAATGCAACCTGGCTGTGGCTAATGTTGTCTGGCCAGAAAGCTATTGTTCATAAGGCCCGGGCCGCACAGTTATCATTCATCCTGGGATACATCCACTTTCCTTCCTCCTGCCGACAAGCTGCTTATGCAAAGCCAGCCCCCAGTATTCGTATGGAGGGTGGGGGTAGGGAGACTCTCATGCATTTACTTCGACAAGTCTCCTCCTGACAATCAAAAACATTTTCAGGAAACATGCCTTGCTCTGATGATCCCCACTCCCCCTGCCCTCCTGTCTTCAGAAACACAAATGAGTAGTTTTTCTACAGAGGTGTAGAGGTAACGGAGGGAAGTGTGTGATGGGAGAGGAAATTCCCGGTTTTTCATGTCCCCCTTATAACCGAGGGCCTCCTTCTCCGAGGTGCTCTGCTGAGCTTCATCCTTCCACATTCTTTCCCCTTGACTGACTCTCAAAGGATCCATTTCAACGCAGAAGAAAAAACCCCAGCATCTTGGATGATGGTCGCTGATTCTGACACTCAGATACGTTGTCTGTTAAACAGATAGCTTTGGCTCAGTGATATCGGACAATTGACCTCTTGGTGCACAGACTCCCAGCAGCCTCGCTCCCAAAGGGGGTCTGAAGGGAAGCCAGTCCCGCAGCTCAGGAGCCTCTAGGGGAGCTGAGACGGGTCTAGGGTCTCAGTTTCATCTGTGATCTTTTCGGTGAAGTGTGTTCAGTCAGCGACTTCCTAGGAGGAAGCCTTTAGCTGCATGGAAAGAAATTTAAGTTCCTATTCTGTGTCCCCAGAGTCATTTAAATGGGGCTGGTGTCGGAGACCGGAGCGTGATCCTGCGCCGTGCCCGTGTGCGATACCATCTGAGTTGCCAATGAGCTCGGCCTGCTGGGGAGGAGGAAGGTGGCCTGTCCTGGGGAGTCAAGGAATTCAATCCAAGTCCATTTTTAACTCGACAAACATTACTTGACAATTTAGTAGGTCTTACGTGGAATGCAAGGAGGAATACGTTAAAAGGCAAAGTCTCTGCTGAGAATAGGAATGTATATAACTAGCATAATGCAAGTGGGGGTGTGGTATTTATATTAAGATGGGCACGAGAATGTGCTGCAGAAGTGATTCTATCTTGGAGAAGCAGGGAGGCACTGCAGGTGGATGACAGCTGGATCCTGAAGGGCAAATGCGGTGTCAGTGAATGTAGAGGTGCCTTGATCTGCTGGGGCTGCCATGATGAACTATTGCAGACAGGGAGGCTTAAACAATAGAAATTGATCCTCTCACCGTCCTGGGGCTGGAAGTCCCAGATTAAGGTGTCACAGGGCTGGTTGCTCCTGAGTCTTCTCTCTTTGGTTTATAGTCGACCGTTTTCTCCCTGTGTCCTCCAGGGTGGTCTTTCTGTGCGTGTCTGTGTCCTCATCTCCTCTTACAGGGACATGGATCAGATGGGATTAAGGCCCACCCATGTGATCTCACTTAAATTACCTCTTTGAAGTCCCTGTTCCCCCAAACAGTGTCATATCCTGAGATATGGGGGGTTAGGACATCAACACATAAATATTTGAGGGACAAAATTCAACCTGTGATAAGGGAGAAAGAGGCCTTTCCATGGAGGGGACAGAGGCAGCAAAGCCAGAAGGATATGAAAGGACAGGGTCTCTGGCCAGGCTTCTCAGATGCAGAGCCTGAGACAAGGGTTTGGGTCCATGGGATTGATTGACAGAGGGCTTTCAAGAGAAAGAAAGTGAGAGAGGCTAGATGGGGCAGGGGAGGCTCAGCACAGTGGTGGTTTCAGCCCCACAGGGGGCTCTGGAGTGTGACCTGCATCACAGAGTCAGTCCCATAGTGAGGCATGGGGGCCCTTAGACCCCCAGGGTCAGTCAGTCAGTCACTGACTATGGCCCTCCCAGGCAGGGTGGTCCCAGGGGGATGTTCCAGGCCAGGGGGCTTCCCTGCAGTCAGTGGCAATTCTTGGCTCAGGACATGGCTGTGAGTCCTCAGTAGCTTTCATCAGAGACTGGGGGATGCTCCCAGAAGCCAGGCCAACACAGGGAACCTGGACGGTGAGCTTAGGGATGAGAAAGCAGCTGCTCTGCTGTGTTGGCCACAGAGCCCTGAAGTGGATCCTGGAAAAGTAGTCAGTCTGGAGAGGCTTGAAGGCTAAGCCAGGAATCTGGACTTTGACTGTAGGAGGGGAGTTTCCATCTGAGCTGTGCGGCCAGTCCTGCATACTGCACCCTCTACATGTGGATTCACCCCAAGCTCAGCTGGGCCCAGCAAGCTGCAGGTTCCCACCTTTAGGTTTATCCTGGCCAGGCTGGCCCTCAAAGCTGAGCGTGAAGCAGCTCTTGTATCCCATGGCCTCTGCTCTCAGTCTCCTTTCTGCCACCGTGGTCTTGCACATGCAGGGACCTCATCAAGGGGTTAACAGGAAACTCATGGGGCCCAGCACCTGCATCTGGAGAGCTGCCTCCCTTCTACTCTTTGGGCTTTTATCAAAAAGAGTCCATTTAAATCTGATGAATAAGTCAAAATGAATTGAATAAATAAACGAATATGTGCATCTCTACAGAGGACGTGGCTGCCTGGTGGGCCCGCCAAAGAACAGAGGCAGGCGAGGACTGGCCACAGTCCTGGGGCCTAGGGGGGTCCCAAGCAACGGCTGCTCCTGCAAAAGCCAGAGCACAGGTCCTGTTCCCAAGAGTGACTCAGGGAGAGATGGTCTGAGGTATGGAGCCTGGGGGTATTGAGAGCCAAGGAGGAGTGGAAATATGGTTGGCTTTGCTTCCTTCCCAGTTCATCAGTGGTGGTCCCATTAACACTTGCCCTGTCAGCTCCATCCACGGTTGCACTGAGTGAAGGCTTCCCAGTATCATTACCATCATCACCGCACGTAGCAGGATGATAACGTGTTTGAATTTCCTGAGTACACATGAATTTCCGAGGTCGGAATGTGGCATGGGGTCCCAGGTGGGGAGGGGTTTACATGGTGAGAGTTCTGTTGGGAGGCACACACTCCCATGTGGATGCCGCACCACAGGCCACTGTTCTTCCCAAGAGGCGCAGATATGGGTTCTGGAGTTGCCCATTGCCAGCAGTTCTTCCTGCTATGGGTGCCAGCCTTAGTCAGTACCCATGGAAGGTCCCTTCTTTGGGCCCTAAGTGGCCAGTTGGCTAAGGAAGGAAACTAGTATTAACTCATCACCCTACTGAATCCGTCTGGGCTCCAGGGATGGAGACGTGGCGGTGGAGGGTGGTGCTGACCTAAATGAAATCTTGCCCCAGCTTTGATTCTGCTTGGACGATGGAGGAGGATCCCAGGCAAGTCCCCTCACCCCTTCCCCTAGGGTGGCTTAGGAAAGCACTGACATTTTGGTCTCATCCTTCCAAAAATAATAATTTGCACATATCAGACAATTTCTTTTGAAAACAGAGACCCATGTTATAAAAAGGGCAACACCCTGCCAGAGATAGACCACCTCATGGTGGAAACAAATAGCTCGTTTTAGAAACTGTACTCAATTCCTTATAGAAATCGCATTTCCTCTCCTGTGTCCCCCGCAACCCTGATGCACTAGATGGACATTGATGGGGAGCGTCTGCAGATCTAACGGGAGAGCTCAGCTTCACGTTCGACTTGGGTGGCAGCTATGCCATGTGGAACTGTAAAGATTCTGGTACTCGATTTTTATAAAACTACAATACTTACTTTTAAAACTGAAAGGCATAAAGACAGACAAAGGAAGAGAGGCAGAAATGCTAATTTAACTCAAGCTGCCTTTTTTTTTTTTTTTTTTTTTAGCTGACTTTGAGGCATGACAGAAGTCTGGAAAAGATAAAGCAACAAGTTCAAACATATAACGCTTACTTTTCCCCCGCATCAAAGCAAACCAAACATCGAGAAGGCCTATATGCAGAGCTAAAATACTCAATTGATCCTTTTTTTCCCCCACTGACCGGCTCCTGGGAAACACGGATGCCTCAGCCTCTTAAATAACGCTACTAACAGCAGGCCAATTGTGCGGCAGGACCGGCACTGCCCCAGGTAGCTGATAACTTCCTGTGTTGAAACGATGACTTGGAGATTTCATCATGATATCTTTGCACACCAGGAAATATCATCTTTCAGACCTGCCATTTCTTAAAGTAATCGGTGAGAATGCTATTAAAGTCGATGTCTTAATTAAGCCTAGCATTAGCCAAGGAATTACAGGCATCCGAAGGCTTAGCTGTCTGGTGGGATCCAGTTTCATGAGGCAGGGTTAGGTGCATGGCTGGGAACTCCACAGGGGAGATCTCTGGCTGCGAAGAGCAGCGGCCCTGTGGCTGCCCAGGAACATCTCTGGAAGTCTGCTCTGAAACCTGCAGGGTGTGCCTAGTGGGCAGGAACTCAGAAACTCTCTTTGCCTCTCCGGCCTCCTGAACCCATTTTATTACAATTGGTCAGTTTGTTTATGCTATAAAGGAATATGTACAACCAGGCTCCTCAGGCTTCTAGGCATTTGTTTAACTCCTCTGGCCTCTGTTTTCACTCTGAGGAATGGGTTTCATTCTCAAGTGCCCAAGTAGACTGATCACAAATGGCTCTGAAATCTAACTTTGGAGTATGAGACGTAGTACTGAGCCAGGGGGCTGAGCCCTGGGCTCTGGCTTGGCCCCATCACCCACAAAGCATTTGCACCATGGAGTGTTAAGATTGAGAAGTCAGGGTAGGAAAGCTTTCTGGTCTTGAACTCCTGGGCTCCAGCATTTCTCCCACTTTAACCTCCCAAAGTGCTGGGATTACAGGCGTGAGTCACTGTGTTGGAGTGCAGTGTTGCTGTCATGGCTCACTACAGCCTTGAACTCTTGGGCTCAAGCGATCCTCCTCCCTCTCAGCCTCTCAGGTAGCTGTGACTACAGATGTGCCACCATGCCCAGCTTATTTTTCTGTTTTCAGTAGAGGTGGGTTTTCACCATGTTGCCCAAGCTGGTCTTGAATTCTTGGGCTCAAGCAGTCCTCCCACTTCGGCCTCCAAAGTGCTGAGATTACAGGTGTGAACCACCATGCCTGTCCAGGAAAGCTTTCTGAACACCTGCATTCATGTACCCGGGCCAATGATTTTTATTAGCAAAGCCAGGAGAGCTGCCTCCATCTGCTTAGGGTGTTATAACAAAACACTACAGACTGGGTGGCTTAAACAACAGAATTTTCACAATTCTGGAAGCCAGACATCCAAGACCAAGGTTCCTGCCAGGTTTAGCTCCTGGTGAGGGCTCTCTTCCTGGCTGGCAGACTGCCGCCTTCTTGCTGTGTCTTTGCATGGTGGAGGAAGAGAGGGAGCAGGCTCTCTGGTGTCTCTTGCTCTTCCTATAGGGCCACAGTCCTATCAGATTAGAGCTACACCCTAATTCGACTAGGGCCACACCTGGTCAGTGGCCCTCCGGGATGACCAATCACCTGTCCAGACCCTCCCAGGCTAGAGGTTGGGGCTGCTGACTGGACCCTGAGCCTGACACAAGAGTGTGCAGAGCCATGCTACTCCTGCCCGCCGGGTGGCCTGTCAGCACCAACTGTGGGGACCCGGAACCCATGTGCCATGCATAAGGAAGTGGTTACATCCCTCCGGCCATATTTCCAGGGAACTTTGCTTCCTCTTGACAGTGCAAGGACTCAGTGGCTGTGAGCACATAAGCAAGTGCTCCTTCCTACCCCAGGTGCTCACACCTTGGGGACCTCTGTCCCAATGTCAGTCCCCAGTTGTCACAAAAGCTCATGGCTATTCCTTTTTTCTAAGTAAAACTCAGGCTGCATCAATTGTAACAGTGATAATGATTATAATGATAATAACAACAATTTTAAAAGGCTGACCTGGTATTGCCAGTATCCCGTATCTGGCACCAATGCTGAGACTACTTGGAATCACCATAAGATGAGACAAATTCCATGCCATTTCCTCAGCTCCTAGTGTGCAGAGTCCTGGAGATTTTGGTGGACTAGAGAGAGGACTTTCTCCTGAATGTTCTACACTCTGTGCCTGGCATCCCACGGGCTGATGCACCTCCTTGCCTGGTGGGAAGGGACACGAAGCACCAGCCTCCCCTATCCTGTGGCATGGGCTGAACTGTGCCCCCTTAAGTGATGCTGGAGTCCTGAGCCCTGGTACCCATGAACGGGAATGTGACCTTGTTTGGAAATAGGGTCTCTGCAGATGATTAAGATGAGGTCATTAGGATGGGCACTAATCCAACATGGCTCTGGCCCTCATGAAAAGGGGAATCACACAGAGGGACAACCAGGGGGAGATGCAGAGAGAGGAAGCCATTGACAAGCCAAGGAGCCAAGGAGTCCCTGGGGCCCCCAGCAGCGAAGGAGAGGCGTGGCACAGGTTTCCCTCAGATGGAACCAACCCTCCTGGCACCTTCAGTATGGACCTGGGGCCTCCAGAACTGTGAGAGGATACATTTCGATTGTTAGGCCACTCAGTTTGTGGACCTTGTTATGACATCCTGAGCAGAGGACTGCATCCTGTGGGCCAGTCCTCCCCCTCCAACTCGTGGGGGCTGGCACTGACCCTGCAGGTTGCAGCTGCCCTTTGGAGAGAGGCATCCCCTGGGGACAGTGGACGAGATGCTAGCCTGTCCATGGAGAGAAACTCTGGTGTTCTGGGGTTCCCACCCTGTCCCACCGCCAGGGCTGTGGGAAGGATGCTTGCTTGCCCCCTCCCATGGCAGGCACTCCCTGTGCCTTTGGTTTGCATGTGAGGGAAATTCAAAATGGGGGTGGCTTGGCTGGAGCCTGTGGTTGGGCTGAGCAGCCCACATCCCCCTCTGAGGCAGCAGCAGAAATCAGAGGTGACCATGGGCAGGCCCGATGTTACCACCCCCTTCACATCATCACTCGGAGGGCCAACTTTGGGCATAACCTGGACAGGTTCTCAGAGCCTCTCAGCTTCTGCCTGCAGGGACCCCCGAGGAAGGTAGCTGAGAGCTCAGCCACATGACAAAGCCAGCACCCGCACTTTGCCTCTCAGGGGACAGAATGCTGGGAGGGCCACTCTTGTGTGGTGGCCCCTGGCTGGAGGGATCACTGGGTGGGGCCTGCTCTGTGTCTCCACTGCCCAGCCCACCCAACAAGGTGTCCGTTGTTTCTAGGACGGGCACACGGTAGGGTCCATTTTGCTGTTGTTGAAGAAGAAGAAGAAAAATATCTCCAATAAGCCCCATTAAGACTTGAGTCAACACAGTCCCTAGAGGTCCAGGAGTGGCCAGAATGTCTGCATGTAGCCATGTCCCTGTGTCTGGCAAGGAGAGTATGAGGACAAGGTATGAGGTCCTGGGAGTTCTGGGGAAAGAAAGCAGTTGGGAAAGGGAAGGGGCCACCGTGTGCCCAGCCACGGGCCTGTGGTGATGGTGGCTGGGATGTGCCTGTCACTCCTTCACTGGACAAGTCCTGAAAGCTAAGGTGCTAGCATGGTGCTGGATCTTGAGTTCAAGGACTAGAGGGACCTTCGTGGTCCTGCAGGTGCTCCCAGTGAGGCAGAAGGGGATGCTGGGCTTCTGAGTGCAGGTGTGTGGTGTCCTCCTGGGGACTCTAGGGACAGGGAGATGGTGATGGGATGGCCAAGGTGAGACATCAAGGTGGCATTTGCTGCTGCCAGGGCCCACCATCTAACAGAAGGAGGTGACTCTGTGTGTGTGTGAGCATGTGTTAGTGTGTGTGTGAGCTTGTGCATGAGCGTGTATGTGAGTGTGTGAGCCTGTGTGTGAGCATGTGTATATGAGGCTGTGCATGACTGTGAGCATGTGTGTGTGTGTGAGCATATGTTTTTGTGAGTATGTGGGCCTGTGTATGTGAGGGCATGTGTGTGTCTGTGTGTGTGAGCACGTGTGAGGATGTGTGTATGTGAGCATGTGTGTGTGCGTGTGTGAGCATGTATGTGAGAGAGCATATGTGTGTATAAGCATGTGCATGCATGTGTGAGACCGTGTGTGTATGTGTGTATATGTGTGAGCATCTCTATGTGTGAGAGCATGTGTGTACATCAGCATGCATGTGAGCATGTGTGTGAGAGTATTGTGTGCATGTGTGAGCATGTGTGTGAGCATATGTGTATGTGTGCATGTGTGTGTGAGTGGGTATGAGAACATGTGTGTGAGAGCATGTGTCTGTATGTGAGCGTGTGTGAGAGAGCATATGCATGTATATGTGAGCATGTGTGTGCATGTGTGTGAGAGAGAGCATGTGTGTGTATGTGAGCATGTGTGTGTGAGCGTGTGTGTGTGTGAGCATGTGTGTACCAGAGAGCCTTCCTAGAATAAGTGACACCAACTTACTCCTTGAAGGTGGAAGTGGAAGGCAGAGACTGGCCAGTGGGAAAGGGCGGGCACCCCAGGTCAAGGGCCCAGCAGGACCAATGGTGCCGAGGCATGACCTGGTGCAGTTGTTGGTCCTGCTGCCAAAACCGGTGGATGGCTTAAACTACAGGCATGTATTGTCTCACAGTTCTGGAGGCTGGAAGTCCAAGATCAAAGTGTCGGCAGGGTTGGTTTTCCCTGAGGCCTCTTTCTTGGCTTGTAGATGGTGTCTTCTCCCTGTGTCCTCACAGGGTCGATCCTCTGTGTGTGTCTGTGTCCTCATCTCCTCTTCTTATAGGGACACAGTCATATGGGATTAGGGCCTGTGCTGGGGACCTCCTTTTAACTTAATTACTCCTAAAAGCCCTATGTCTAAAGCAGTCACATTCTGAGGCACCGGGGTTAGGACCTCTACATATGAATTCTGGGGACACAATTGGGCCCATCACACATGGGGTGGGCTCCAGGGGAAGTTGGTGCAGTGGTCCTAGCTCTTGTGACCGCATAAGCTCCAAAGGCTTGTTGGTATTCAGACCTGAGGAATCGGAGGCCCAAGGAGGACAGGAGACATGGCTTCAGGTCCCTAGTTCTTTGTGGCAGGACTGCCTCTCACCCAGGTCTCCACTCCCAGAAGACCCCTTCCACGCTTGATGCCAGTCTTCTTATTACACAAACCCTACCACCTCAAGGGCCCCAAGTGTCCCTGGACTCACCCGCACCCTGCAAGCAGTGGAACTGTCAGCACCTGGCTAGGGCCATGTCAGCTGCGATGGGCTAGGGTGAGCTGCAGTAAGAGTGGGGTCCGTGCAGCAGGTTCCTAGGGGAGCCCATATATGTCTAGCAAATGCAGGCTTTTTGGGACATCAACCACCTCTGCTGGGTGGGTGCTGGCGTGGGTGGGAGGGTAAGATGCTGGCTGAGTCATCAGTGTCCCTGAAATAGGCTGCAGAATGGGGAAGCTTGAGTTTTGCATGTCTGCACCACAGAACCCTGACTTGATCAAGGAGAGGGTGAAGCTGTGTGGAGCAGCCTTCCCTCACAGCAGAGTCCACACACCCACCCCGACCTCTGGCACTGTGAGGCTGCTCGTTTGAGCAAATTCTTCCCTCACCTGCCCTGTGAATACCTGGAGTCAACCAGCACAGCGCCCTTCTTTTTGGGTTAAGCACCCCATTCCTTCGGGCTCACTGTGTCAGCCCCTTTGCCTCTCTGGTGGCCTTCTCTGCACAGGCCTCAGTGTGCTCTCTTAGATGCCTGGTGGCAGGGGGTAGAAATCCTACAAAAACCAGCGTGAGCCAAAAGGATCCCAGTTGGCTCTTGTGACTGGCGAAGTCAAGCGGCTTCAGGGATGGCTGGATCCAGGCACTCAGGTGATGTCATTAGGCTTTGTTTTCTGTCTTGGCTCTGATTTCCTCTCAATGTTCTCTCCTTTCTCTTTGTCAATTCGCATGGGGATCTCTCACGTGGCCGGAGAAGATGATGGACTCCAGGCTTACCTTGTTCTCTGACCCTAGTGGAAACAACACTCATGTGTGCCACCACCCACAGAGCAATCCCAAGGAGGACTCTGATTTGCTCTGCTTGGGTCACATGACTGCCCTGAGCCAATCACTGTGTCTGTGGGAAGGAGAAAAGGAACTATGGCTGGCTGAGTCTGTCTCTGCCCACCCCGAGACTGAATGTACCCAACTTAGGATCTGTTCTCCAAGGTCCCTGGAGCTGGCAGAGCTGCCCTTCAAGGCCGAAACCTCATCCTTCCTGTGCAGCCTCCTGGTGCGGCCTCCAATCAGGCCCTGGGGAGGGCAACAGCTTGGAGATGTGGCCTCTGCCTTCAGCAGTTTATACCTGGCTGGGGAGATAAAGCAATGACACAGGAAATAAAGAGTTAAAAGTTCAGCCACAGAGAAAAAGCTTAAATGAGGTGCCAATCTGCTCCCCCATGGGCTGCAGAAAGAGGGCTGGCCCAGAAAGGGAACCCCAGCAGCAAGAAGGAGGCTCCCTGGCTGTCCTCCTGTCACCCGGATGACTGGCCTACACATGGCCAATGGGAACAGAGCGGGGGTGTGGGGGAAGTTTTGGAGAAAGGTACCCTTGGACACCTACCCATGGATGCCAGCACTTCATTCATGGAAGCGTTTCGCATTTGCATATTCAATAGGCACTTACTGTGTGCATGGAACTGAGTCAGACCAGCAGTTCTCACCTGGCCACATAGAAGACTCACCTGGGGCAGTTTTGCAAGAAGACGAAGGCCACCCACTGCCATTCTGGCGGAATCCATCTGGGTTTGTTTAAAGCTTCCAGGCGATTCTGAAATGCAGCCGCTTTTGGGAGGCACTGAGCCAGACAGACACTGGGGGGAGGTTCTTAGACCAGGACCCGGAGACAAGAGTGTGTGCCACTTGGCACGGTGAGCACTCAGAAGGACAGCCTCACTGCCTGGGGCACTGCCAGAGCCACTGGAGAGGGACGGCCTCACTACACCAAGGAGCTGCCAGAGCCACTGGAGAGGGACGGCCTCACTACACCAAGGAGCTGCCAGAGCCACTGGAGAGGGACGGCCTCACTGCCCGGGGCACTGCCAGAGCCACTGGAGAGGGACGGCCTCACTGCCCGGGGTGCTGCCAGAGCCACTGGAGAGGGACGGCCTCACTACACCAAGGAGCTGCCAGAGCCACTGGAGAGGGACGACCTCACTACACCAAGGAGCTGCCAGAGCCACTGGAGAGGGACGACCTCACTGCCTGGGGCACTGCCAGAGCCACTGGAGAGGGACGACCTCACTGCCTGGGGCACTGCCAGAGCCACTGGAGAGGGACGGCCTCACTGCCTGGGGCACTGCCAGAGCCACTGGAGAGGGACGGCCTCACTACACCAAGGAGCTGCCAGAGCCACTGGAGAGGGACGGCCTCACTACACCAAGGAGCTGCCAGAGCCACTGGAGAGGGACGACCTCACTACACCAAGGAGCTGCCAGAGCCACTGGAGAGGGACGACCTCACTGCCTGGGGCACTGCCAGAGCCACTGGAGAGGGACGACCTCACTGCCTGGGGCACTGCCAGAGCCACTGGAGAGGGACGGCCTCACTGCCTGGGGCACTGCCAGAGCCACTGGAGAGGGACGGCCTCACTACACCAAGGAGCTGCCAGAGCCACTGGAGAGGGACGGCCTCACTACACCAAGGAGCTGCCAGAGCCACTGGAGAGGGACGACCTCACTACACCAAGGAGCTGCCAGAGCCGCTGGAGAGGGACGACCTCACTACACCAAGGAGCTGCCAGAGCCACTGGAGAGGGACGCCTCACTACACCAAGGAGCTGCCAGAGCCACTGGAGAGGGACGCCCTCACTACACCAAGGAGCTGCCAGAGCCACTGGAGAGGGACGCCCTCACTACACCAAGGAGCTGCCAGAGCCGCTGGAGAGGGACGACCTCACTACACCAAGGAGCTGCCAGAGCCGCTGGAGAGGGACGCCCTCACTACACCAAGGAGCTGCCAGAGCCGCTGGAGAGGGACGCCCTCACTACACCAAGGAGCTGCCAGAGCCGCTGGAGAGGGACGCCCTCACTACACCAAGGAGCTGCCAGAGCCGCTGGAGAGGGACGACCTCACTACACCAAGGAGCTGCCAGAGCCGCTGGAGAGGGACGACCTCACTACACCAAGGAGCTGCCAGAGCCGCTGGAGAGGGACGACCTCACTACACCAAGGAGCTGCCAGAGCCACTGGAGAGGGACGACCTCACTGCCCGGGGTGCTGCCAGAGCCACTGGAGAGGGATGGCCTCACTACACCAAGGAGCTGCCAGAGCCGCTGGAGAGGGACGACCTCACTACACCAAGGAGCTGCCAGAGCCGCTGGAGAGGGACGACCTCACTACACCAAGGAGCTGCCAGAGCCGCTGGAGAGGGACGACCTCACTACACCAAGGAGCTGCCAGAGCCACTGGAGAGGGACGACCTCACTGCCCGGGGTGCTGCCAGAGCCACTGGAGAGGGATGGCCTCACTGCCCGGGGAGCTGCCAGAGCCACTGGAGAGGGACGACCTCACTGCCCGGGGAGCTGCCAGAGCCACTGGAGAGGGACAGCCTCACTGCCCGGGGAGCTGCCAGAGCCACTGGAGAGGGACGACCTCACTGCCCGGGGAGCTGCCAGAGCCGCTGGAGAGGGACGCCTCACTACACCAAGGAGCTGCCAGAGCCACTGGAGAGGGACAGCCTCACTGCCTGGGGTGCTGCCAGAGCCACTGGAGAGGGACAACCTCACTACACCAAGGAGCTGCCAGAGCCACTGGAGAGGGACGGCCTCACTACACCAAGGAGCTGCCAGAGCCACTGGAGAGGGACGGCCTCACTACACCAAGGAGCTGCCAGAGCCGCTGGAGAGGGACGACCTCACTACACCAAGGAGCTGCCAGAGCTGCTGGAGAGGGACGGCCTCACTACACCAAGGAGCTGCCAGAGCCACTGGAGAGGGACGACCTCACTACACCAAGGAGCTGCCAGAGCTGCTGGAGAGGGACGGCCTCACTGCCCGGGGCACTGCCAGAGCCACTGGAGAGGGACAACCTCACTACACCAAGGAGCTGCCAGAGCCACTGGAGAGGGACGGCCTCACTGCCTGGGGCAGTGCCAGAGCCGCTGGAGAGGGACGGCCTCACTGCCAGGGCACTGCCAGAGCCGCTGGAGAGGGACAGCCTCACTGCCCGGGGCACTGCCAGAGCCACTGGAGAGGGATGGCCTCACTACGCCAAGGAGCTGCCAGAGCCGCTGGGCAGAGGCCCTGGTGTTGAGAGCTCATTGTCTATACCCGGGCTGCTGTGGGTACTGGATGATCAGGAAGCAACACGTGCTGCCTGCTAAGCCCCCGTGAGCCCTCGGAGCAGACGTGGCCTCCTCAGGCCCTCTGCGTGCAGCACAGTCCAGCTCAATAGGAAGAGAGGGGAGTTTGTTCAGCCACACAGAGCACCGTCCCCACTCTAGAGTTCCAACCCTGAAACAGAATGGAATTCAGGGAGCAGGAGATTGCATTCATTTATAGTTGCCAGAACGTGATTCAAAGCAAAAATGGGCTTGAATAGGTCTATAAAAAGAACACCAAAGTCCCCTTGGACAGACGAAAGCATTTCAATGATTTTAGTATAAATGAATCTGGAACATAAGGATTAATTTTTTCTCACAATACTTGAGAATCCAAGATGGTTCAGAGAACAGGACTGTGAAGAACATGACAACTTTTGGAGACTTTTTCGAGGGGAAAGATGTAGCTGAGAAAAGCTCCCAGAGAACGGGTCTCCTTTCGTTTTCCTTCTGAGAAAGGATTTTCCATTTCTTTCCTTCTCTTCACAGATGTACATGACACCCTCCTTCATGGGCAACCACTCTGTCTGGAGAGTCCCCTGCCCTCTCTGGTCTTTTCTCATTGGCTTGTCTGTGTCCATTCTTATTGTACCTTGAATCTCGTTCCTGGAATCTGCTCACCATCGGGTGCTGGATGGGGGACACTCCGTATGGGTGGGGGAGGGGTGGGAAGGCTGGGAGGGGACTTTAATGTAGACATGGGGTTGTTTGGGGAGGGCTGGGCTGTCAAGGTCTGGTTTCTCCTGAGGTGTCTCTCCAGTTTGCAGATACTCATTCTCCCTGTGTCTTCACATGATCATCTCTCTGTGCATATCTGTGTCCTCATCTTCTTTTCTTATAAGGACACAAGTCAGATTGGATTAGGATCCCCCCATCTGACCTCATTTTACCTTAATCACCTCTGTGAAGACCTTATGTCCAACTGCAGTCACTGGGCAATTGGGGTCAGTTCTGAGGCCCTGGGAGGGTTAGGACTTCAACATTTTCATTTTGGGGGAGCACAACTCAACCCTAACACTCCCCATCAGCAGGATCCTTCCCGTCAGCATGATTTGATAGGGTACCTGGGATTAATGACTGGCATTTCTCGTAGTTCTCAAATCCCAAGAGCCTGTTTCAGTCTTATGACAGTGATATCAGTGAATCAAAAATGAGCCTCACAGAGGAAATGAATCTGATCTCACTGTTTCAGGAGGAGATGGTGGGATATTGTAAGTGAATTACATCCACATCTGTCAGAACAAGAGATGGTACGTGAATAGGACACAGCAAGGGCTGGTGGCGTCTTTCCATTCACCATTCTGTGAGATGCTTATGGCTGCCATAACAAAATACCACAGACTGGTTGGCCTAAATAACAGGAATTTATTGTCTCACGGTCCCGGAGGCTGGAAGTTCCAAACCAAGGTGGCAGGGTTGGTTGCTGGTAAGGGCTGTCTTCCTGGCTTGCAGACTGTAGCCTTCTTGCTGTGTCCTCACATGGCTGGCAGTAGGGGAAGATGGAGAGGGGGGAGAGAGAGAGAGAGAGAGAGAGAGAGAGAGAGAGAGAGAGAGAGAGAGAGCTCTCTGGTGTCTCTTCTCACAAAGACAACAATCTTATTAGATCCGGGTCCCACCTTTCTGACCTCATTTAACCCTAGTCACTTACTTAGAGGCCCCATCTCCAAATGCAGCCACGCTGTCAGACTTTAACGTATGAATCCTGGAGGGAGGCAAACATTCAGTCTATAACATACCTCTCCTCATTTTCTCTTCCCCCTTCCTGACTGTACTTGAAACTTTACACCATCAAAATGGACATTTATAGATAGTTGGCTAACCACAGTTTAGGCTTCATAAATTGAAACTGTGTCTTAGTCTCCTCTTATGAAGATACCAGTTGTATTGGATTAGGGTCATTTTCTCTTCCCCTTCCCAACTGTACTTTTAACTTTACACCATCAAAACTGACAACATTTATAGGTAGTTGAATAACCACAGTTCTGGTTTCATAAATTGAAATTGCATCTTAACCTCCTCTTCTTGTAAGGACACCATTTTTATTAGATTACAGCCTACCCTAAAGATTTCAATTAGTCTTGCTTTTTGGTTTTTCTTATGGTGCTTTTTTTTTCTTTTTTAACATGTGGGAGATTTTTGTTGTCATGTAGTTGAAACTTTTTTATCCCTTTAATATATTGAGTTATAACTTAAAGGCCTTCCCCATCTTCTAGCTGTAAAAGAATTCTTTCATGTTTTTTTGGTAGAACTTTTAAAATTTGTTTCCTTTACTTTTCTCATTTGAACCTTTGACCGATGTGGAATTCATCTGAGCTATGTGACGAGGTCCCTGGTTGTCTCAACACCATTTGTGGCCATCTCTTCCTCATTGGTTGAGATGCCCTCTTTTCCACGTACTGAAGTGTCATGTGTATTTCAAGTCTATGTGGACTTTCTATGCCTTGTCAGTGGTCTATTCATTTCTGATACCACACTATTTTAATGACTGATGCTTTGTAATATGTTTAAATATCTGCCAAGACTATCCACTCTTTTCTTCTCTTCTTTTTCAGGGTTTTCCTGGCTATCTTATTTATTTTTCCACATGAATTTTACCATTGCTTTGTCTGGTTAGAGAAAAAGAAGCTGTTTGTATTTTCAATGGGGTCAAGTTGACTTCAGAAATTAACGTAGTGAGAATTGGCTTCTAGAATTTGGATTGTTTTTCCAATTGTTTATGTTATTTTGTGTTCTTTAAAAATTCTTTTTATGTTTATTCCTAGCATTTTATCTTTTAAAAAAATTAACTGAGAAGCAGATTCTGGATTGTGTGTGGTTTGTGTGTGCACATTTGTGTGTGTATGTGTGTGAAAGCTACTGATTTTTTAATATAGTCTGCTCTCTGAGTGATGCATTTGATTGCTTGTAATAGCCTTTCAATGTATTTTGGGAGTTTTTCTAGGAATATAAGGATATCACCTGCAAATACTAAGACTTTTTCTTCTTTTCCATTTTTATATTTTGAATTTATTTGCCTTTTCTGGTTGTATTTGCTAGTAATTCTGGAACAATTAAATAACAGTGTTGATAATGTATGTTGCTGTCTTAGTGGCAATACCTTTCATGTTTCTTGTATTAAGAGGAAGCTGGCTAAGATGGAAATATTTTGTAAGATTAAAGATATTTCGATCTATTCTTTTTTTACTGAGTGTTTAACCAGGATTTTTCCAAATGTTTTTCAACTGTGGAAACAATCATTTGATTACCTCCCCTCAAGTCAATTAATACAATCAATTTTATTAACATATTTCCCAGTGTGAATGTACTCTCGTTTTCATGTGCTTCTGAACTCTACTTGTTTATATTTTACTTTGGATTTTCCCCTTGATATTTATAAGAAATTTTATCCAAAGATTCCATCAAGTTTTGGTATCAATGTTATGCTTACTTTATAAAAATAATTTTAAAATTTTCTTCCTTGTATGCTCAAGTTTTAAACTGCATTGGTATGAAAAGTTTAGGAGCTGTTCCCTGTGAACCTTCTGGGCCTGTTTCCTTTTCGGGGATGAGGGTCCTAAAATTTGCCATTAAAAACAATGCCATAATGAATATCCTTCCTATCTATACTTGTACACTTATGCGGGTTTTTCGGTTAAGCTAATTCATAGATGCATAGTTGCTATCAAAGATCATCCACAATTTAAAATGTGATCAATAGCTGCTTATAAAATGTGATCAATAGCTGCTTATAGTCCCTACCCCTCCCAAGGCTGAGTTAATTTATGCTCTCTCCAATAGTGACATTGGGTATTTTCAACCTTTTTTTGTCTTTGCCAATCTGATAAAGAAAGCAAAAACAAAACCCAAACTTCTTATACTATTGGTTTAAAAAATGCACAGTTTTTAAACCAATTATAAGTTTGGGCGCTTTTTTATATTTTTACTGGTAACTGAATTTCCTTCTCTTTGAATTGCCTGCTCATGTCTTTCCCATAATTTTCCAATAGGCTTCTCTCCTTTTCTTCATTGCTTTTCAAGAGCTTTTTATATAGTAGAGATCCACAACCATTCCACTGGGTCCGTAATCCTAGGCCAGGCATGAGTCGTCCTGGTGGATGGACTTTATTATAAAAATCACGTAGCTGCTCTACAGTACCTAAGTTCACTCTACTGGGCAGAGGCCAAACTGCGGATGATTCAGCCTTGGGTCATGCAGAGAACTTGAACTCGTCAATCGCAGATCCAGAGCTGACTTGAGGAACTTGACTCAACTCTTCTGTGTCCAGTTCCAGCAGGATCTTTATAGGACTGGAAAAAAGTGTCCACGGCTAGAGAACTCCCACGGATGGGAAACATACCACACGTCCACGTAACTCTGGTCATCAAAATTCATTTCCTGAATAGGATCAGAGGAAGCATGGCCTGTCCCTGGTTAGTTATTTGTGGGAATAGAAGGGAAAGGAGCTATTTGAAATTTTTAAAAATCAAAATTCGCCGGTTTTTCTGTCGAATTGTGTTGTTTGGTGCTTTGTTGATTTCGGGAGGAAAACAAAAATATGTGATAGGGATGCAAAAGAAGTTTCGGGAGGCCAAGAACAGCAGGGAGGTGGCAGTTCCCAGCTGATAACCACAGCAGGGAGGGAGAGGATATATGTTGCCCATACGTAGTTTGCTGTGGCTTTGCAAACAGCTTTAAAAATCAAGCAAGCCATCAGGCCACAGTGGTTTCAGACCCATCTTTTTGGAAGCCGCGTCTCTTAGCCCAGACTCAGCCTTTGCCCATGTGTCCTGGCAAGACAGGGCGTGAGGATGAGTCAAAAGGATGAATGGAACATCAGATAAAACAAGGGGGTGAATGTGGCTCCTCTGTCCGGAGCACAGACATTCCTCTGACCTGTGTCAGGCCCTGTTTTTGACTTTGGGCTGACAAAGGTGTTGAGAATAACAGTATAATCGTGGCAACAGCAAAAACACATGCTCATTCTCTGTCACAGGTGCTACTGGGAGGCACGTCACAAAAACGCGCCCATTGGGTCTGCAGAATGAGGCAGGTGCTATTGAGACCTCAACTTGTAGATGGGGAAAGTAGACTTGGGGAGGTGAAGTAACTCCCCCAAGGGTGTGTGTCTGGGAAGTCTGAATCCAAACCTGTGCTTTGTGCCACGTTGCCTCCTCAAGACAACGGGTGCATGGGTATGTCCTTGGAAGCTCAGGGTGATGACGCTGTTGAAGGCATGAAGCCATGGCTTGGAGTACCATGTGGCACCTGCTGTATGGGGAAAGAGATGCGGAGGGGATCCAGAAGACTGCCTGGGATATCAGGGAGGGCTTCACCAGACACAGGGGCAGGTGCCTAGGGATGTGTTGGGTTTTAGCAGGAAGACAGGGAGGAGGATAGGAGGGAGGATGGCCTTCCGGTGGATTGGCCAGCCTTCTGGAAGCAGCAGAGTCCATGAAAAGTGACAGCTAGGGACAGTGGTGGGGAGGGGGCTGGGGTTAAAATGGCTGTAACTAGGTCAGGCGCGGTGGCTCATGCCTGTAATCCCAGCACTTTGGGAGGCCAAGGTGGGTGGATCACCTGAGGTCAGGAGTTCGATACCAGCCTCACTAACATGGTGAAACTCTGTCTCTACTAAAAACATACAAAAATTAGTTGGCATGATGGCACGCACCTGTAGTCCCAGCTACTCAGGAGGTTGAGGCAGGAGAGTCACTTAAAGCTGGGAGGCAGGGATTTGGTGAGCCGAGATCACCCCATTGCACTCCAGCCTAGGTGGCAGAGTGAGACTCCATCTCAAATAAAATAAAATAAAATAAAATAAAATAAAATAAAATAGCTGTAACTCTTCCTCAGAGAAGAGTTAGAAAAGCTGTAGGGGCTGGTGGGCCACTCAGGAGGGTCCCTGAGTGCCCCAGCAGTGGGGAACACTGCAGTTTCTTAAGCAGAGAGTGGCTTGGTCAGATTCACGTTTGTTTTTATTTTTATTTTTGTTGCTGTTGTTTGTTTGTTTTTGGGACAAAGTCTCACTCTGTCGCCAGGCTGGAGTGCGATCTTGGCTCACTGCAACCTCTGCCTCCCAGGTTCAAGTGATTCTCCTGCCTCAGCCTCCCCCATAGCGTGGGACTACAGGTGCCCGCCACCACACCCAGCTAATTTTTGTATTTTGAGTAGAGACAGGGTTTCACCATGTTGGCCAGGATGATCTCTATCTCTTGACCTCGTGATCTGCCTGCCTTGGCCTCCCAAAGTGCTGTGATTACAGGTGTGAGCCACTGTGCCTGTCCCAGATTCACGGTTTTAAGAGCCCATTGTGACAGCAGCCAGGGGGGAAAACTGAGGGCCACCCTATGTCCTTCATAACTCACCATCTGGTCCCCATTTGGAAAAGCCTAGGTGAGGTACAGTCATTGGTTCATTGTCATGGTTCACATCAAAGCGAGTCCTGAGTGGGTACTGAGTGTGTCATACTTGGAGGTAGAGTTGTTGCAACTGATGTTGACGTGCAGGCTGAACACGGTGACATGGGCCTGATGTTCAGCAATAACAAATGCAGGTTACCGGTGAGCTTAGGGGTAGGAATCCTGCTTCTCTTAACAGAGAATGTGGCCAAGGCTCTTCCATGTCAGACTTGTCATCTAATGACATTGAGCTTTTGATATATGAACATTATTTCTAAGGCTATAACCAGATGTCATAATTATTCGGAGTATTTGCTCTGCATATCACCCTCCTAACTTGTTGCGAGGGAAGTTTCCTCATTGTGAGACTGAGAGATTAAATTCTATTTTATGTGTCTGGAGGAAACCATCTGCCTTTGGCTTTTGTTAAGGGCTTCTTTCTGCCTCCTTTGCTTTCAGCATTTCATGTTTATATGCATATGTTAAAATTTCAAGATGACTCCAAAGAAACAACCTTTATTATTATTATTATCATTATTGAGTCAGGGTCTTGCTTTGTTGCCCAAGCTGAGTGCAGTGGTGCCATCATAGCTTACTGCAGCCTTTTACTTCTGTGTTTAAGCAGATCCTCCCACCTCAGCCTCTTGAATAGCTGGAACTATAGGTGCATGCCACTGTACCTGGCTGATTTTTTGTGGAGATGGGGTCTTGCTATATTGCCCGGGCTGGTCTTGAACTTCTAGCTTTAAGCAGTCTTCCCACCTCAGCCTCCTAAAGTGTTGCGATCACAAGCATGAGACACCGTGCCTAGCCTAAGAACAAAACTTTAAATGGGACATGATGACATAGGTTGGTGGGATATGAATTGGCTAACTGGTACAGACCACCAACCACAGATAATTATCCAAGTTCCAATAAAATGTCCCCACAGACACTGAACCGTAAAGTATTTGATACCACAGATGGCACTGAGAGACAGGTTCATGTCAACATCAGACAAGAACGGACAAAAGTTTAACCCCACAGAGAGCAGTGTACTAAGTAAGTTCTGCCAAATAAACTGGGAATTAGACTGGGAATTGAGCACCTAATTTGCTTCCCTGTTTGGGAGCTGAGTACACCAAGTACAATTATTTGCCTGATCATTTAAAAACATGATGCCTTTACAGATCTTGCCTTTTTCAGGGATTTTAAAAAGGAAGCAAACCAGCAAACCAACCAACCTACAAACAAATGTCCAGAAAAAATAAAAAATAAAAATAAATAAATAAATGCCAATAAGGGGCAAAACAGGAGAAACAGAACAGTATCTAAAAGATGAGGATCAGAGTCTGAAAATGTTCTATTGCAGAATCCCCCTGACTCAAATAAAGATCAGGAGACTGATTGGGTTAAATCCTATGAAATTGCCATTTTTATAAGTCTAAAACAGCTCAATGTAGGCAATTTCATAGGGTTCAGTTTAATGTATATTCACCATAAGATATAGTTTGGGTGTCCCCACCCAAATCTCACCTCAAATTGTAATCCCCACATGTCAAGGAAGGGACCTGGTGGGAGGTGATTGGATCATCGGGGTGGTTTCTCCATGTTGTTCTGGTGATAGTGAGTTTCTCATGAGATCTGATGGTTTAAAAGTGTGTGGTGGTTCCCCCCTTGCACACTCTCTTTCCTGCCGCCATGTAAGACATGCCTTGCCTTCACCTTCTGCCATAATTGTAAGTTTCCTGAGGCCTCCCAGCCATGCATGACTGTGAGTCAATTAAACCTCTTTCCTTTATAAATTACCCAGTCTCAGGTAGTTTTTTTATGGCAGTGTGAAAACAGGCTAATACAACATATCAAAGACAGAAAACAAAAAGAAATGCACACACAATCATAGAATAAAGAGACAAAATAGGACTGGATATCTTGATAATAATAATAAATGTAAATGGGACATATTCTTTAATTGAGAAGACTCTAAAATTCAGTTATGTGCCATTTCCAGGTGATACCCCTAAAATATAGTTGCTCAAAAGGTGAAAAAAGTATGTAGGAAAATACATACTAAATAAATGCAAATACAAAGAAAGAAGAGGCCGAGCATAGTGGCTCCACGCCTGCAATCTCAGCACTTTGGGAGGTCGAGGTGGGCGGATCACTGAGGCCAGGAGTTTGAGGCTAGCCCAACCAACATGGCAAAACCTTGTCTTTACTAAAAATACAAAAAATTACCTGGGCATGGTAGCACATGACTATAGTCCCAACTGCTTGGGAGGCTGGGGCATGAGAATTGCTTGAACCTAGGAGGCAGAGCTTGCAGTGAGCCAAGAACTTGCCACTCTACTTCAGCCTGGGTGACAGAGTGAGACTCTGCCTCAAAAAAAAAAAAAAAAATCACAATATTAATATTGGCCCAAGTAAAATTCAATAGCAATAACAGAAGCAGAACAGAGAAGGTAACTTTATTTTTGCTTTTATTTATTTATTTTTTTGAGACAGGTCTTGCTATGTTGCCCAGCTCAACTTGAAATCCTGGGCTTGAGTGATCCTCCTGCCTCAGTCTCCCAAGTAACTAGGACTATAGGTGCATATTACTGGCTATGTTTATGGATGATAAAATTCAAAATAAAGATACACTGACTTAAGTTTCTTGGTGATAGATAATTATGCCTTAAAATATATAATGCAAACATGGCTAGAAATATAGGGAGAAATGGACAGAAATCCATCAAGGCCCCAAATCTTCTTTTCATCATTTGATTTTCAAAAAACTCTGAAAGGCAAAACCTTTTCATAAGCCTAACACCAGCTAGGGAATGAAACTGGACTTGAGCTGTTAGGAGGCTATTTATAGTCTTATCTCACTCAGTGTGGATATTTGTGTATTTCACTGAAGAAACATCACTGGATTTGATTATGGGGTCCTGCCTCCCATCTGTCTGGAGGCTTTACGTGAATGCCTTATATTACTTTTCTAAAAACTAGATCACTCTGAGTTTTGATTTATAGCCTGCTCCAGTGGGTTTGTGTAAGTGCTTGTGGGCCTGTGCTAAAGATATCTTGAACATACTTCTCTCAGTCTTTGGCCTATGCAATAGGCAAAAAATAGAGTATACAACATAATCGTAACTATAATAGGTAAAATTATAATTAATAAACGCCTTTATGTGTGTGTGTTTATTACCTTACCAATTGAGAATGCACATTTTCTGGCTCTTATTGTAACAGTTTTATGTTTATATAAATCACACTGTATGATTCCAAAGCAATAAAATCGGAAATTTATAACCCAACCACGTGGTTTTAAAAAACACTCTTCTAAATTAGGTCAAAGCAGAAGTAAAAACTGAAATTACAGACATCCAAATTTATGGGATGTGGTCAAGGTTGAATTTAGAGACGTATTAAATGCTTTCATTATTAAGGAATAAAAAAGGAGAACAAATAAGAACGAGAACAGGGACTCTGCCACAGAATTGAAGAATTCACACAGTTACAGAGAAGCGATGGAAGACCCACGACTGATAAATGGCTTCGTGTTTACTGGATGCCTATGATGTGGCTACTATTGCCTAGAAAAATACAAGTGGCAAAATTACTGAATTAAGGAGGGGTTGAAAACCTGAAAAGACAAACACCCATAAGAGAAATTGAAAAGTTACCAAAGAATTGTCCTCCCAAAAGGCTGAATTCCCTCAAGCCCTCAAGTAATCAGTCATCCCTATACGATGTAGACCACTCTTACTGAAAAACAGGATGAAGAGTTTCTCTATTCACACCACAGAAAACTGCAGACATACCTAATTTGTAAACATAGATTCACAAATTCACAAAGTAAGATTTCAAATAAAATAATGCAAACACAGTCCAACAGAATATTTTAAGGCATACAGCATAAACAGTCAGGTTTCATTCAAAGAAAGGGAGCCGGGCTCAGTATTAGACAATCTACTGATAATTCCTCTCATTAATGGGCCAAAAGGAGGAAAAATCCCTACTATCATTTGAATAATTTCCAAAGAGACATTTGATAAAATTCAATATTTCTTTCTGATTTGAAAAGTAAAGGAAATTCTTAGTAAGTAAAGGCCAGCAGGATACTTCCTTGCCGTGATGAAAATATCCATTTGAAACCAGCAACCACCTTTGTACTCAGTGACCGACCACTAAACACATTTCCACTAGAGTCAGGGACAGGGCAGAATGCCCCGCTGTTACTGCTACAAGTACCTACAGAGGTGTAGTTTTGGTAAGGAGGAGACAAACTATAATTATTTTATCTATGTATAAATCCTAGCGCGTTCATGAAAAACTTACTAGGCTGTATTGTAGGAGAATTCAGAAGGTGGCTGGTTAGAAAGTAATTATACAACTTTCTTATATACCAGCCAGAGCCACGTAGGAAATATAATACAAAATAAAGACATTCACAATAGCAACCCAAATTATAAAACCCCTAGTAATACATTAAACAATGTAGTGGGTAATTTTAAGCGTCCACTTGACCGGGTTAAGGGATACCCAGATAACAGTAAAGCATTATTCCTGGGTGTGTCTGTGAAGGTGTTTCCAGAAGACATTGGCATTGGAATCAGTGGATTGTGTAAAGAAGATTGGCCCTCGCCCAGTGTGAGTGGGCACCGTCCAATCCATTGAGGGCCTGGGTAGAACAAAAAGACAGAGGAAAGGTGAATTCCTTCTTTCTCTTGGAACTGGGACACGCTTCTTTTCCTCTCTCTGACATCAGAGCTCCTGCTGCTAATACATGGACCTTCACACCCAAGATTTACATCTATGTGCCCCTCTCGCCCCTGCTGCCAGTGCCAGGTTCTCAGGGCTTTGGCCTTGGACTAAGAGTTACTTGGTGGCATAAAACAATAACAAAAAATCATTCTCTAGTGGATCTGGAGACTGAAAGTTCAAAATCAAGGTGTCAATCGCCTCTTTCTGAAGGTTCTCGGGGAGGATCCTTCCTGTCTTTTCCAACTTCTGGGGGCTCCTGGCATTCCTCCACTGTGGCCGCATCGCTCCAGTCTCTGCCTCATCTTCACATGGCCTTCTCCTCTGTGTCTGTCTTTCGTCTTCCTATAGGGATACCAGTTATTGGATTAGGGCCCACCTTACTCCAGCATGACCTCATGTTAATTTAACTAATTACATATGCAAAGGGCCTGTTTCCAAATAAGTTCCCATTCACGGGTACCAGAGATGAGAACATCAACATATCTTTTTGGGGGACACCATTCAACCTACAGCACCATCTAAGCAGCAGATCACTTATTTGCTTGCTTTTTCCACACCTGGTAAGTTTGGTTGTATTGTACTGCATGGACAGAGCGTAGGCTGTGTCTGAAGCTGCAGCATTCCTTCGGAGAGCCTTCAGTGAAAGAAATGGTCTTGTAAGATCTCTGGAAGCCTGAGATTTTACGACTCCACGAAGAGGAACACTCAGGGCTTCAGAGAGCAATTTAAGGGAGAAATGGGCCCTGTGTCCTTCACATCAAGGGGTAGGAACCTCAGGGAGGCTGACTGGGGCCAGATCTACTCTTGCTGAAGGATCCCACTCCCAAGAGGTCCAGAAGTTGGTGTGGCCATCATGTCAGGGTTCAGGCAATGCCTAGAGCACATGTTATCAATACCATGCTTGTGGAAGCACATGGCTTGAGATGCCGGAAGAACTGGGCCTGAGTTATCTGACCCCAGTAAGAACCACTTCAGGAGGTGACCAGTGGCCATTCTATCGAAGACCCGTGAATGACCCATTAGGGACAGGTGTCAAGTTAAAATCCAAGGCGAGAAGATCAAAGATGCTTTCACAGGGCATCTCGTACCAACAGGACACCTGCACGATTAGAACAGATTGTTATGTTCATCACTAGAACGTCATCATCACTATCATTAGGCTATCATAAGAATCCACGTGATTAGAATATATTATTAGAATTATCTACATGATTAGGATTTATCAAATGCTACCAATAATAAAATAATGTGATTGCTTTTTCAAACAAATATATTATTTAACAAAACCAGTCTTTGCAGTCATGCAAGGGGGATACACACCTATTCTGCAAGACAGCTGTTGCCCAGGCTTGCCTAATACACCTGGTGATCCTGAATAGATGGTGGTGGGTGCCTATTTTCCCAAAGAGAAGCTTCAAAAGGAGTTTGAGTAATGAGCAGCGAGCCTGAACACATGAACTTTCGGGGACATAGATGAAATTGTGAGACATCTACTTATCTAGTCCGACTCACTGATCTAGTTGCACATACACACATTTACAATTACATATGACATGAAATGCTTTGATGCAGACATATCGCTTTTCCCATCTCACATATTATGACATGGTTTTATGGCAACACTTTGCGGAGTGCAGCTCCTCTCCTGTCTGGACTAGCTGGCACCTGTCCACTCCTTCAAGGAGCCACTCCTATAAAGGTGGGGCAAGTGCTCTCTCATTTCTTTTATAGGTCTGTAGTGGAGACCCCACAGCCAAGTGGTCTTTAAAAGACATGGGCTGGGCCTGGTGGCATGCAGCTGTCATCCCAGCTACTTGGGAGGTTGAGGTGGAAGAATCCCTTGAGCCCAAGAGTTTGAATCCAGCCTGGGCAACATAGTGAGACCCCATCTCTAAAAAAAAAAAAAAGTACTTGGGCCCCGCGTACTGGACATTTACAGTTATGAGGCTGTGGTCCCAGGGAGAATTCTAAGGCTATGCTAGATGTCTTCACCTCTCATTGGCACCTTTCATAGGCATTGAGAGTCTCCAGAGACTGAAATTGTTTCTGCTACTGCATCTCTTTCAGATAGGAATACATTCGACTGCTTGTAATAGAAAGTCCAAAATAAGTGTGTCTTACACAGCATAGAAGTTTCTTTGTCTTTCTCATAAAAGAAGTCTGGAAGTGAGTAGTCTGAGGCTGTATGGGGGCTTCACAGGCACCAGGGACCTTGCTCCTTCTTCAGTCTTTCAGCTCTACCATCCTAGTGTGCCATTTCCCTTTCCGAGGACCCCTCATGGTCTAACCTGGCTGCTGGAGTTCAGCCATCACGTCTGAGTTCCGGGCAGCAGAAAGAAGAAAGGAGTACAGCTCCCATCTGAGTTAGCTCCCTTGAGAGAGTGTCCCTGGAACCCCACCCAGCACTTCTGCTTATGGGTCCTTGGCCTGGACCTACCTTGTGGCCACATCTGGCCAAAAGAGAGGCTGGGAAAATAAAATCCAGTAGCCTGAGATTTGATGACTCCATGACTGTAATCCCAGCTACTTGGGAGGCTGAGGCAGGAGAATTGCTTGAACCTGTGAGGCAGAGGTTACAGTGAGCAGAGATTGTGCCATTGCACTCCAGCCTGGGCAATAAGAGTGAAACTTAGTCTCAAAAAAAAAAAAAAAAAAAAGAAAAAAGAAAAAGAAAAAGCAATGAGCTGTCAGTCCATGAAAGATGCGGTAGAATTGTAAATGTATCTTATCAGGTGAAAGAAGACAATCTGAAAAGGCTGCATACTGTGTGATTCCAACTCTAACTCCAGGAAAACCGAAACTATGGAGACAGTAAGATGATGGGTGGTTCCCAGCGGCTCAGGGAAGGA
The DNA here is from genome assembly GCF_047675955.1 of Chlorocebus sabaeus. Classification (NCBI taxonomy): domain Eukaryota; kingdom Metazoa; phylum Chordata; class Mammalia; order Primates; family Cercopithecidae; genus Chlorocebus; species Chlorocebus sabaeus. The sequence continues at coordinate 4,965,313 of NC_132904.1, forward strand.
AGGGATGAATAGGTGGAGCACAGGGGACTTACTGAATACAAATTCTTATTTCCAATCTGTGCTTGGTTGAACCAGTGGATGAAGAACCTATGGATACAGAGGGCTGACTGTATTGCATATGACACAGTAAAGATGGATACACGTCATTGTACCATTGTCAAAACTCACAGAACGGGCTGGGCACAGTGGTTTACACCTGTAATCCTGGCAATTTGGGAGGCCGAGGCGGGTGGATCACCTGAGGTCAGGAGTTTGAGACCAGCGTGACCAACATGGTGAAACCCCATCTCTACTAAAAATACAAAAATTAGCTGGGCATGGTGGCAGATGCCTGTAATCCCAGCTACTCAGGAGGCTGAGGCAGGAGAATGGCTTGAACCTGGGACGCAGAGGTTGCAGTGAGCCAAGATAGCGCTACTGCACTCCAGTCTGGGAGACAGAGCAAGACTCCGTCTCAAAAAAAAAATGTAAAACAAACAAACCCACAGAATGCATGACCCCAAGAGTGAACCCTGTTGTAAACTGTGGACTCTAGCAAATAAGAATGTACCGCCGTTGGTGCATCACTTGTAGCAAATGTACCAAATCAATGCAAGATGTTAGTGATAGGGGAAGCTGGAGGCGGGATGAGAGAGGAGATGGGAATTCTCTGTACTTTCTGCTCAATTTTTCTGTAAACCTAAAACTGCTCAAAAATTAAGTCTATTAAACATGAAACAAAATATTGAGAGGGAGACCGACAACAGGAGCGATTTGGTAAGGCCTCCATTCTAAAGGGGGTCTCTCTTTTCTGAGGGTAGATTCTGGGACATTGAGGCTGCCTTACACAGGATGTACATCCCGCGGGGACTCTTCAGAGGTGGCCGCTGCTTTGAGGGCAGATCAGCAGGAGGTAGGCAGCTCTGCGCAGAGGAGGTTACGGGGCTGGGTGGGGGAGCCACTTTTGATATGTGGTAATAAAGTCACCGGAAGAATTTCCTAGCATGGTTAAGTATCCCTCGAGCAGTGCCCACATTGCTCTGAGCCAGGCTCGGCATCGGGATCTCTAATCAGACTTCTTTGCAGAGTGAGCGCTCGTGTGTTGGACCCGGGCCAGTCTCATTACTGTGCCCTGAGCCCCATACTCAGTGGCCCCCTTCTTCTGAGATTCTGCCACTGTCCCACCAGCAGGAAGGAAAGAACTTGGGTTTGTTTTGCAAGCAACGAATGGATTTAGGCTGTTCTGCACTCAGTCTCTCTCCAGTTCCTCTTGGGGCCAATGGCAAATATCCGGAGATGGCCAGGCCAGTGGGGCAGCCCTATCCTGACTAAGGTCAGAGTCAGGGCACCTTGGCCAGCCAGGCTCTGCCCAAAGACCCTAGGTCAGGTGTGCATCTTGAAAGGTTCACAGGTAGGGCTGGGTCCTCTGCTCTGGAGCTCACAGACATGCAACCTGCCCTGCTCCACCCTGAAAAGGGGAAGGAATGTGCTTGGGGCCCCACGCCTCCCCTGCAACCAGCCTGGCGCTGATAAGGAGTAGAGAGGAGCTGGAAGGGTCCCTGGAGGAAACAGGTTGGAAGTGTGGGGTGACTGGCCCATTGTCACGCATCCAGGAGAGCTTGTCCTGGGCAGACCACAAGCCCACTGCCCTCCCAGGGCAGCCCCACAGCTGGCCAGACACTGCCCGTTCAGCCAAAGTGATTCTGTGTGCTCACGCAAGTGACCTTTCTACCTCCAGAATACCAGAAAACCAGGTGGACAGAGACACTAAAGCCCACAAGAGTCACTATCTCCTGCCGCTTAACGCCTTGGGCGTTCTAAATTCCTTCCGCCTCCACCACCACCGCCTCTCCTGGGCCTGGGAACCCTCCAGGCAGTGTGGGTCCATCCCACATACCTCAGACCTTTGGGCAGCCGTCCCGGAAGAGGGACAGGCTGGAGGAAGGTCTCAAAGCTCAGTCCATGTGAGGAGAGAGACATAGCGACAGGGAGATAGTAGAGAGAGACAGAAAGAGGGAGATGGAGACAGACAGAAAGGGGGAGACAGAGAGAGACAGAGGGAGACAGAGACAAGAGCAAAGAGACACAAGAGGGAGACACACAGAGAGACACACAGAGAGAGGGAGACAGAGGGGCAGAGAGAGGCAGAGAGGGGAAGATGGAGACAGAGAGGGAGAGACAGAAAGAAACACAGAGAAACGGGCAAAGAGACACGAGAGAGACACACAGGGTCATGGGGAGACAGAGAGAGACAGAGAAGGGGAGATAGCAAGAGACACATCGAGATAGCAGTAGAGAGAGACAGGGAGACAGAGAGAGAGACAACAACAGAGAGACACAGAGAGAGACAGAGAGGGAGAGACAGGGTGATTGAAAGAGCATCAACTCTTCAGGACTTGAGGAAAGAAACTATGGAAACCCAGCCCTCACCAGGCTATAGGTGTTGACAGGGAGCCCCCAGTGTCCCGGCCTCATCCACCACCTCACACCCCTGAGGGAAATAAACACCTCCAAGGCCGTCCCCAACTTCAAGTGGCTTTGGTCTGACCAAGGTCCAGCGGGGGCACACAGAGCAATGAGCATCTCTCCCTGTAAAAACAGCCTGGACCCGCAGCTTGGTGGGAAGAGGCAGGGCCCCCGGGCTGGCGACAGAGGCCTGCCTCCGACCTCCCTGGGCCTCAGTGGCCTTGGTGATGAGACATGAGGCTGTTGGCTTGGGGGACAAGGTGGGTGCAGATGGGAGCAAAAGTAGGTGATGGGATAGTGGGGTCAGGAAGCCGTAGGCTCAGGACAGGTGAAGGGAGAGTCTCAGGGAGCCGTGGACACCTGGGGGCCGGATCCTGAGTAGATGGCGGGAGGGAGGGTGGGGGCAAGGCCTCCTTCCAGCCACGTGCTTCTCAGCTTCTGAACGCACTGCACTTCTGCCGCCTCAGTGCCGGGGCAGACTTGATGAGGCTTGGGGTGATGGGGAGGAGCCAGACGCCCAGGCCTCAGCCATGGGTGCAGCCAGGAGTAGGGCCCTGGGAACAGAGCTGGGCTGAAGCATGGCCCTTTGGCTCTGTGGACCTGCCATCTCCCTGTCTCTGGGCTTGGCTGGGGAATCCACCCTTGAGTGGCTCAGCCAGGAAGCTCCCAGACTCACGTTAACAGAGGGAGGCACACACGGTTGAAATTTCAGTCAAAAGCACCGAAAGCTCTCCACTGGGCTTTTCTAGACCTTGTAGTTGAATTTCCATGACATCTTTACTCTTTCCAAGAGTGGCAGGGCCACAGGCTTTGTTCCTGGCACCTGCATTCTCCCCAGGGTGCTCTGAAAGCTGCTTATCAGTCGCCCTTCCAGGGCTGGTGGTGGCTTCTGTCTCAGTGAACTCAGCTACCAAGTGACCCCTGATCCAGGCAGGTGGTGCTGCCCTCCAAAGCCAACAAGAAATGCATGGATTATTTTTTCCCTTCCTCCCAAGTGCAGATACCAGCCTGGTTAGGACCCAGGACTGCTGCCTGGCCCTAGTACCGAAGAGCTGGCTTATCAGCTGGCAAATACAGAGTATTTGACGGAGAAAAGACTATGAATTGCTGTTGGATGCCAGAATCTTTGCATGCAAGAGCTTGGCAGCCTAAAACAGTAAAAATCTATTGCTTTCCTTCCAAAGGCCTCTTTGTTGGATACTGCAGAGAACAATTTTAATGTGTAGCTACACTTTTCTGCATTCTTCAGAAGTTAAAGTCTTAATTAACAAGATGGTAGCATCCATAAGCATCTCAGGGGTGGGCCCAGCTTAAGACTGGAAGACTTAAGGAAGCAATATAGAGTACAAGTTGTGTTCCGATGGTTGGAGTTCTTCCAGGACCCTCAGAGTCACCCAGTGAAAGCCACATGGATAATGAGTGTCAAATTCCACAGCAAAAATGAGGCTGGTGAGCAGATCATAACCAATGTGGTCAAGTCTTTCCCTGCTTTTCACGGGCCTTGAGCTAAAACTCAAACACAGAAGGCCTTTCCTGACCCTGTTTTTAGCCTCACCCTTGGACCCCTGCCTTCAACCTGAACTCCAGCCGGTTGTGGGCACCTAACTGAGCAAGACCTCTTCTGCTGCCTCACCTTGGGTGCCAATTTCTCCTCGTTCGATTTCATGGCTCCTCTTCATCACTGGACTGAGTCCTACCTTCCTAGGGTCTCCTCAACTGACATCTCCTCCAGGAAGCCCTCTAATATCCATGGCAGGTATGGTCCAGGCCTGCTTCAGTGTGGCCATGGCATTCCAGTGTGTCTTCCCAACATCTCTTCCCTCCCTGACTTGTGATTGTCTTCACTTCTGTGCTTGCACACAGGACCGATTTCACTGCAGCATGAGCGGGCACCTTGGGCATGGTTGACCTTTTCTAAACCGTTTGTGAGACAGGTCGTGAGGTCAGAGCTACTTGGAGGCTGCTGGCAGGGTGGTCCCACCTTTTCCTGAGCCCCCCACCCTAGAAACCTGCATGCACACACACGTGTGCTGTGTACATTTGGGAAGACCAGGCGGCAAGGCGTGCATTGGGGGAAGAGACAGCAGCGTGTGTGGGGGCCCCGAGGTGGGGACAAGCTTGTTGTCTTGGGGGTCTCAGCCCAGACAGCTGGAGGTTGGAGAGCTGGCAGGAGCAAGCTGATGTTGCTGCTGGGTTCATGGGGACCCGAGTTTGTGTGAGGCTGTAAAAAACACTATTGGTGCCTGCCCAGATCCCCTTTATGAGTAAGGGCATCCACCTCCCAGTTGCTGAGGGTCTTGGCTGTCCGTGGCACCTGGCAGGTGCTGTTAGGAGCCCCCCGTCCTGCTGCCCAGGCAGTTATTTAACCCCCCACCTCAAGGGGCAGCCCACACCAGTGACTGCTGGAGGTAGGTCAAAGGCTGGCCCAGACTTGGCACCAGCGGTGCAGTGGGACTCATGCCCCAGAGCTGCCCCGAACACCAGGCTGGGGCAGCCTTTCGCTGAGGCCAGAGCCAGGCTCAGTTCCTCCTCTTGCCTCACTCTGCTCATCCCTCCTGGCAGGCTTCCCCAGGAGCCCGCACTCCACAACTCTGCCTTGGGGTTGGTGTCCAGAGAGCCTGGCCTCACCCAGGCCACGTGTGCCTTGTGCCAGGTCTGATGTCCCCCCGTGCTGATGGCTGCCCCTTGGGTAGACAGAAGAGCCCGGAAGATGCGACTCACTGCAGCACTTCCAGCCCCCACCCCCGCATCCATCCACCTGGACAGGACGTCCAAGTGTGACAGCTCTTCCGAGAAGCAGCTAGATTGTGGTATTCCAAAAGGGGTGGTTTCAAAAATTAAAAGCAACCTGAATGTCCATCATCAAGTGAATGGATAAACACAGTGCCGTCCATCCACATAGAGGAATGCGGCTCAGCAATCGAGGGGAACAAACTAAGGCCGCGTGCCACAGCTGGATGGATAGAAAACATTTGCACAAGAGAGAAAAGCCCACCACAAGAGAACACACGTTGCGCTTCCATTCAGATGGAATGTCCAGAAAAGGTAAATCTATAGGGGCAAAAAGGAGCTCAGTGGTTGGCTGGGCAGGGATGGGAGGTGCAGCGGGTGCAGTGGGAATTACCAGTGAGGAGCAGGAGGAACCTTCTTGGGGTGACGAATGGCTCTGCAGCTGTATGTTGATGATCGCACTGCTTGGTAAATTTACAAAGACATCATTCACTAGCACGCTCGAAACCAGTGAATTATATGATATATAACATAGACCGCAATCAAGTTATTTCCACTCCCACAATGGTTTTTATTCCTGGATGAAGGATTTTCTGGGTGTAAGTCTTTGAACAAGACCACCAACATCCCTCTATTTTTATTTTCTTCGGTAAGAGGCAGGTAAAGTCCTCGGCATCAAATATCTGGTTTGCAAAAGCGTTATGAAGTTTTGGAAGTTGATCACACAACATGAAAGGCCCTCATTATTTGTTGCTTCTTTGGCTCAGACCCACAGCCAAAACTCTCAACACAAGGAAGAAGTTGTACTCACCATCCGTGAGGGCAGGTCTTTTGGGAACATGGTTTGTTTAAAGATGATCATCCTCAAAAAATCGCTAGACCCTTTTTCTTGGAGCAGAGTTCCTCAGACCTCTTGGATCAACATCATATGAAAAGCTGGTTAAAAATGCAAATTCATGGCCCCCGCTCAGACTCAGTGAATCAGAACTGCTGGGATAGCACAGGGACTTGCATTTTCACTGCTCCCTGAAGGTCCTTAGGTTCAGTAGAGGAATGAGCTTCCCGGGTTGCAGAAACCTTTGGCCCAACTTTGCAAAATAAGCCTGGCTGTGGCTGTTGGAGGCTGACTACAGAATGATCCTTCAGCTTGCTAAGTCACATTGAAAACGCACATTTGCTATCTAAGGAGCACATTTTGTGCTGAGGATCAGGAGGGGTTTGGGAAACCCAGCTGTCTAAATTGCAGCCCCATGAACCTGTGGACCCCGATGACCAAACCCAGGAATCCCAAGAGCATTGCTTTTGTGAGTAATTTGCACCTTCACTGGGCTCTCAGGTGAGCTGGTTTAAAGGTTGCAAATTCTCCTGGTCCACCAGTCACGGGGCCTGGAGATGTGAGAGTAGATACTCTGTTGGGTTTTAACCAATGCTTTGGCTTCGAGGCCACCAAACTCTGAGACAGTGCACGGATTCTCGCAGGGAACTGGAGTCTAGTCATCATGATATTGACACAGAAACTCCCACTTCCCACAGGCACGTGTGAAATGGGATCATGGAGAGCCCAGTGGAGGAAATGGAAAACACACAGCCTCTGGGGGCGTCCACTGGGGGTGCCCCTTGGGCATTAGCAGTAACCGGAAAAAAGGCAGAAAAGGTGTTTTTTTGAGTTGGCAGTTGGTGGGAAGTGAGGATGGGATCTCCCCCAGGAATGAGAGAATGCACGCAGGTGGGTTTCCTGAGGTGCAGATGCCCCCGACTTAAAGAGAAGCAGTACTTTAAACTATGAGCAGGCAGGACCACATGCTTATCTCCAGCCTCTCAGCTCTGGAATCCTGGGCAAGCGTCCTTAGAGTCTGGCAAGAGGAGATGAGGTGGGTAAGGAGAGTCAGAATTCTCCGGCTATCTCTCTGCTGATAGGTTGACCAGGATCCTACCCCAGGCCTCCCCTCTGAGAGCAGGAGATAGATGGATAGATGACCATGGTCCTGCTGAGACCTGGACCTGGCCCTCCGTCCTGTGCTGCAGCGTCCCCTAAGCCATAGCAGGAACGTAAGATGTGACTTCCTGGCAGCCCCTGCTCCCTCACATCTCTCCAAAAGGCAGGAGGCAAGCCCAGAGCCCAGGGCGCCCAAGAAGGGCTGGAAAAGACTCTCTGGGACATTGGAGCAGGTTGTCACAGCAAGGGCATTACGGAGGGGCCGTGTCTTCCAGCCTGCCTCCACTGGGGGCCCTGAGCCCTACCCAAGGGGAGGAGTAGACCAGTAGGCCATGGATTCAGCAATCCTGGTGCATGTGCAGAAGCTGCCGTCAGCTGGGTTGGAGGAGGGTGTGTGTGAAGCGGATTTGGAGAGGAGGACCGGGAGGCCTGTCCGTGGATTGTACAGGGGGAGACGCCGACTGGCATGTGGGAAGGGAGGGCTAGGAGAGAGGTGCGAGGTGAGAGCCGTTGGTCTGTGGATGGTGTTCAAAGCCATTTCCACATCAGCATGTCCTCAGGGTTCCAAGACAGTGCCCATAACCCGTCCCTGCCCAGGCAAGAAGAAGGGGACAGAGACAGGGGTTACAGGCTAAGCCAGAGGCACCTTCCTTTTTCAAAGGGAGCCCCTGGGAGGCTTCCTTTTCCTGGGATCCCCACCGACGGGTGGCTACTTCCTTGACTTTGCCCAGAACTGGCTCCCAAGGCCACAGGAGAGTGGGGAAGGCACACATTTGCGCCCACAGGGAGCCCTGTGTGTGGCACTCAGGGCCTTATTGAAAACTAACAGCAAAAACAAACGCTAACCCTAGGATCGAGAAGTCTCAGAAGGGGGTTTTTCAGCGTGCGTGCTACTGGCGTTTGGGGCTGATGATTCTTGGTAGCGGGGACAGTCCAGTGCCGGGTGAGGCTGGGGGTGGGGCTCTGCAGCCTCCTGGCTTCCCCACCGCTGGATGCCAGTGTCCACCTAACCACAAGATTGGGACAACCAAAAACATCTCCAGATATAGCTGAAGATCCCCTGGAGGACAAAACCACCCCCCAGTTAGAACCATTGCTTTGAAGAATCAGAAGGAATGGTTTATTATGTTTTATGTGACTACAATAATTTATGAGGTGTTTTTCCACGCATCCGTCTTTGTTTTGTCCTCTATGCAGAGGGGAGAAGTGGGCACAGCCACACCATAGAGCATGAAAAATATCCCGGAAATATTTTTCAAAATAAAGCAATTACACACACACATACACACACACACACACAGGTTTCCATATGCAGTGCACACACACATATGGGTTTCTACATGGAGTGCACACACACACACACACACAGATTTCCATACCCAGTGCACACACACACAGGTTTCCATATGAAGTGCACACACACACACACAGGTTTCCATACGCAGTGCACACACACACAGGTTTCCATATGACGTGCACACACACACACAGTTTCCATACGCAGTGCACACACACACAGGTTTCCATATGAAGTGCACACACACATACGGGTTTCCGCATGGAGTGCGCGCGCACACACACACACACACACAGGTTTCCATACACAGTGCACACACACACAGGTTTCCATATGAAGTGCACACACACACACACACACACACAGGTTTCCATACGCAGTGCACACACACACAGGTTTCCATATGAAGTGCACACACACATACGGGTTTCCGCATGGAGTGCGCGCGCGCACACACACACACACACAGGTTTCCATACACAGTGCACACACACACAGGTGTCCATATGAAGTGCACACACACATACGGGTTTCCGCATGGAGTGCGCGCGCACACACACACACACACACGTTTCCATACACAGTGCACACACACACGTTTCCATATGAAGTGCACACACACATACGGGTTTCCACATGGAGTGCACACACACACACACACACAGGTTTCCATACACAGTGCACACACAGGTTTCCACACGCAGTGCACACACACACAGGTTTCCACGTGGAGTGCGCGCGCACACACACAGAGGTTTCCACACGCAGTGCACACACACAGAGGTTTCCACATGCAGTGCACACACACAGAGGTTTCCACATGCAGTGCATACACACAGAGGTTTCCACACGCAGTGCACACACACAGAGGTTTCCACATGCAGTGCACACACACAGGTTTCCACGTGGAGTGCACATACGCACACACCAGTCTCTAGTGTACGGATGAAATCCCCTTTTCTCGTGTCTGAGTTCTTTGTTTGCTCTTAGCCAATGTGAGTTGCTCTGCAGACACCTTTGAGGTGGGCACTAGCAGGCCCTGCTGGAAACAGTTTCAGCCGAGGGACTTGACCCCGCTGTCCTTACTGAGTTCATCTGTCTGAACAAGTGGGGCCTGTTCCCCGCACTGAGGTCTGTCTTTGTGTGGAGTATTTTGCGACGTGACCAGGTGTAGCTCATGATGGGCGAGCAAGGTGGTTATGTGATGGGCGAGGTCTGCCGGGGGACATGCCAGCCACCTTAAGGGCTGGGGTTGTGATTGGAGGGCATGGAGGGGCCCTCGAGGAAGGGCTGAGGAAATACCAGCTGCATGACCCGCAGGTTGCAGGGACAGGTGGACATTCTTGACATTTCCAAGAGCTGCACAAACCCTTGGGCAGCCTGGGGTCATGGATGGGTGTGCTCCAGCTGGAAGCAGCTCAGCCTGGGACCACAACACTGGGTCTGGGGTCTCCAGTCTCCAGGGTGCAAGTCCAGCCCTAAGGGCCAGGTGTGTGGCCACTGTCCTTTCTACTCTTAAGAACTTTCACCAGTCAAAATATTTGATTCTTCAAATTTTATGCATATAGGCATTGGATAAAGTTCTAACAGTTCAAACATTTGGCTGGGCATGATGGCTCACACCTGTAATCCCAGCACTTTGGGAGGCCAAGGCGGGCAGATCACTTGAGGTCAGGAGTTCGAGACCAGTCTGACCAGCATGGTGAAACCCTGTACCTACTAAAACAATACAAAATTATCTGGGCATGGTGGTGCATGCCTGTAATCCCAGCTAGTTGGGAGGCTGAGGCAGGAGAATCACTTGAACCTGGGAGACGGAGGTTGCAGTGAGCCGCCATTGCACTCTCACCTGGGCAACAAGAGAAAAACTCCATCTCAAAAAAAACAAAAACAAAAACCTTCAAACGTTTTACAAAGTCAATCAACACAAAATTACTGCCCAAGTAGCCCTTGTTTGTCTCAAAAGATCAGAAAACAAAGTGAGCAGAAGGACAGCAACTGGAATCACAGCACACACAGGTGGGCCGCCTTCACCTGGGGGCTTGGCATCCAGGTTCTTTGCAGAAAGATATGTATTTCCTTCAAAAAGTGAGATAATTCAATATGCATTTTTTGTAAGATGTATTATTTTTAAAAAGTTAATCATCCTTAGTTTAGAATGTTTATTTTCATTGCTTAAAATTTTATTTTTAATTGACAAATAATCATTGCAGATGTATTTATGGGATACAATGTGATGTTTTGATATGTTTACAGGGTAGAATGAATAAATCAGGCTAATTGACAAATTCATAACCTCATATACTTACTGCCTTTTTGTGATGAAAACATTTAAAACCAACTCTTTTGGTAGTTTTGGAATATCCAGTGCATGATTAGTTATTATAGTCCCCATTCTATGTAATCCATCGCTAAAGCTTACTCCTGCCTGATGAAAACTGTATGGCCTCTGATCAACACCTTTCCTTGCCTCATCTATGCCCCATCGGCCCCCAGCCTCTGGTACTCACCGTTCTACCCTCTGCTTCTATGAATTCAACGTTGTTTTTTTCCCCAAGACAGAGTCTTGCTCTGTCGTCCAGGCTGAAGTGCAGTGAAGTGATCTTGGCTCACTGCAACCTCCACCTCCTGGGTTCAAGCGATTCTCCTGCCTCAGCCTCCCAAGTAGCTGGGATTACAGGTGCCCACCACCACATCCAGCTAATTTTTGTATTTTTAGTAGAGACAGGATTTCACGATGTTGGCCAGGCTGGTCTCAAACTCCTGACCTCATGATCCTCCCGCCTCAGCCTTCCAAAGTGCTGGGATTACAGGCGTGAGCCACTGCTCCCGGCCGAATTCAACTTTTTTAGATTCCACATATAAGGTCATGTTGTATTTGTACTTGTCATTGTGTGCCTGGCTTATTTCACTCAGCATAACGTCCTCCTGGTTCATCCATGTCGTCACAAATGTCAGGATTTCCTTCTTTTTAAAGGATGCGTAGTATTCGGTGGTGTATATGTATCACAGTGTCTTTATCCATTCATCTGATGATGAACATCCAGGTTGCTGCTGTATCGTAGCTGTTGTGAATAGTGCTGCAATGAACTATTCACAATGAATAGTGCAAACACCTCTCCAACATACGGATTTCAATTCCCATGGGTATCTGTCCAGAAGTGGGATTGTGGATCACTTGCTTGTTCTGTTTTCAGTTGTTTGAGGAACCGCCATACGGCTTTCCAAAATGGCTGTGCTAATTTACATTAGCACCGTGCATAAGACTTCCCTTTTCTTCACCTCCTCACCAGCACTTGTTATCTGTCGTCTTTCTGATAATCGCCATTCTAACAGGTGTAGGGTGGTATCTCGTTGTGATTTTAATGTGTGTTTCCCCGGTTGTTAGTAATGATGATCATTTTTTCCATGTATCTGTTGGTCATTTGTATGTCATTTTTTTTTTAGAAGTGTCTGTCTAGGTCCTTTGTTTATTTATTTATTTATTTTTGCTTTCGTTGCTTGTGTTTTGGGGGTCTAGAACATCTTTAGATTCACAAAAAAACTAAACAGAGAGTACAGAGTGCTCCTATGTAACTCCCTCTGAAGCACACAGTTCCCCCATTATTAACATCATGCATTTCTGTGGTACATTTATTTCAATTAGTGAACCAGTATTGATAGATTATTATTAACTAACGTCTGTAGTTCACATTCAGTTTTATTCTTGGTGCTGTGCATTCAGTGGGTTCAGAGCATAATGTGCTGTGTCCACCTTTACAGTATCACACAGAATTGGTTCACTGCCCTAAAAATTCCCTGTGCTCTGTCCACCTCATCATCCCTTCTAACCCCCAGACTCTGGCAGCCAGTGATCTAGTAATTCTCTGTGGTTTTGCATTTTCCTAAAAGTCAGCTAATTGGAGTCATACATTTACTTAATAGTATACAATGGGCTGGGCATAGTGGCTCATGCCTGTAATCCCAGCACTTTGGGAGGCTGAGGTGGGTGGATCTCCTGAGGTCAGGAGTTCAACACCAGCCTGACCAACATGGTGAAACCCCATCTCTACTAAAAATAAAAATAAAAAAATAAAAAAGGCATGGTGACCCCATTCCTACTCAGGAGGCTGAGGCAGGAGAATCATTTGAACCTGGCAGGTGGAGGTTGCAGTGAGCCGAGACTGCATCATTGCACTCCGGCCTGGGCAACAAGAATGAAACTCTGTATCAACAACAACAACAAATATATATATATGTGTATATATATGTGTGTGTGTGTGTGTGTGTATACACAATGAACATGTCTACATGTCAAAAAAATCCATCTACTTGATCACTTTAAATGGATTCATAGTTTTCCCTGGAATAGATATATCCCAACATATTTAACCAATATATTGGAGCTGTTTTCTCATTTTTCTACTTTAAATAATCCCTCCATGATGATCATTCCGCCATGATGATCTTGGACATTCATCTTTGCGTGTCGTCTGCTCATTTCCTTAGGATAAATTCCCAGAGGGGGAAGTTCTAAATCAAAGGGCAGACCTGCACATTTGGGAGGTTTCGGGTAGAGGCAGTCAAGAGCCTACCAGGGCAGGTGGACCACATGCTCCTACATGAGTCTACACCTGCTCCAACGTGAGTCTATGCTGTATGAGTGCACGTTTATGTCCTGGGGGGCTGTGAGTGTCCTGGGGCTGTCCTAACAGATGACCACATACCTACAGGCTTAAAGCTGCAGGAATCTCTTCTCTCCCAGTTCTGCTGCCTAGAAACCTGAAATTAAGGTGTCTGCAGGGAAGCTTCCTTCTGAAGGCTCCAGGAAGGAATCTCCTCCAGGCCTCTCTCCCAACTTCTTGTGGCTGCTGACAGTTCCTGGCATTCTGTGGCTTGTGGACGCATGACTCTCACCTTTGCCTCCTCTTCCCATGGCCTCCCCCTAGTTTCTCCTCTTCCTAGGACACTTGTCAGGGGATTTAGGGCCCACCCTGTTAAGCCTGGATGATCTCAACTCTTAGGAGCCTTCACGTCACTGCAAAGGTCCTTTTTCCAAATAAGGTCACATTGCAGGGACCAGGGGTCAGGATGTGGACATAGCTTTTAGGGGCCACAGTGCAACTTATGATGGGCACTACCTCCTTTTAACAGAGAAGGAAGCACCGGCTTAGACAGGATGAGGGACTTCTCAGGCTGCACTCCCCGAGAGGTGAGGGTGGACCTCGCACTCCAGGCTCTGGGTACTTGACAAACAACGTGGGTGCTGGTCTCTCCCAGTCACATGGGGCCCCACCATGGACTTCCGGAGAGGGCGACCTCAGGACACCGTCTTCAGGTGCCTCATTTCCTAGGAGCCCTCTGATCTTTAATGACAATTTTTTTTTTTTTTTTAATGACAATTTAAGAAATGCTGAGAAATCTATTCTTTTTATATTCTACTTATTTCTATTTTTGCCGTAGTCCCGTGATGCCAACCAGTCTTCTGAAGGGAAGACTGAACTGGGTTTGTCCAATGGTTGAATGGTTATCAAACGGTGAATGACGGCAGAGTCCTCACGGGCACTTTGGACCATGGGCTGCAGCATGGCCTGGTGGATAAGCATTTGGGCTCCGTGTGGCCTTGGGTGAGGGATTTAACCTCTTTGAGTCTCAGTTTCTCCATCTGTAAAATAGGGATAATAATATATGTGCCTCCTGGGCTGTTGAGGGAATTTAACCATACAGTATAGGTGGAGTTCTCAGCACAGCATCTTGCACAGAGCAAAGTCTCATAAATATTTGCTACAGATGAAGGTGACTGTTAGACTTTTTGCATTTGCTAACTTATTTATCAATTGCTGCTCCCCTCTTGTTGATCCCTCTGGTCATTGCAATGTGGGGTGGGCCTTTGCCCAAACTCCCAGCCAGGTCCCTGCTCCAAACACCCAGCCCCCAGCCCCCAGCCCCGCTGCACTGGAACCTCCTTTGCATTTCAAATCTCAGGGCCATGGCTGGTGTATCAGGAGGTAGACCTTGAGGATGAAATTTCATTTGCTTCCCTCCTCTGCAACTCTGAGAACTGCCATGATGACACAGAGGCCTTTCAGGGATCACACCTGGCCCCCCATTTCTTTCCCATTGTAATTGGGCTCCTTTGTCAGCACAGGTCCCATTCTTTGGAGAAAAAGTATGGTTAGGCCCATGGACTCTAGTCCTTCTTATGTTCCGAGTTCTCTTCATGTCCTGGGTAACAAAGTCAGCAGGTGGACAGGGCTCCCAGAGGACTCACGGGCAGTCTTGATTTGGTTGGGAGGTTCCCAGTGACTCCAGTGGCTCTTGACTCAGAGGGGCCACCACAACAGGCCCTGAATAGGTGGCAGTGGTGACTGTGCTGGGTCATGATCCATGAAGGCAGTGGGTCCTGTAAGAAGGGAGACCCTCCCTGGGCCCGACCTGACCCCTGACAGCAAAGGCAAAGAATCCAAGAGGCAACAGCATTGAAAGCTACAAAAGGCACCCCCACCAGCTGCAGCCCTGCCCCTGACCTGGGAGCAGACCTGGGGTTTCCTTTTTAGGAATAGTAACTCCAGCATCTTCAGGGTATAGGTGGGTCCCCAAAGAGGTCCAAATATCACAACTAGACCCCAATGAGTGCATGTCAAGATACCTCACTGAGGAAGAAACATCTTGAGGTTTTGGGAAAACGGAACCAAAAGAGGAAAAACAAAAACATAACAGAGGTAAACGTGGAAGGACCATGTGACCAGCAATTCCACTCCTAGGTGTATGCCTGAAAGAGCTTAAAACTGGTGTTGAAACAACACATGTACACAAGTGTCCACAGCAGCATTGTTTACAGCAGCCTAAAGGTGGGAACAGTGCAAACGTCCACCAGTGGATGAGCAGATCAACAAAATGTGTTCTGTCCATAGGATGGAATATTATTCAGCCATGAAAAAGAAATGAAACACTGATACAAGCATACCTCGTTTTATTGTACTTCACTTTATTGTGCTTCACAGATGTTGTGTTTCTTATAAATTGAAGGTTTGCCACTCTGGGTAGAGCAAGTCTATTGACTTTTCCCAACAACATGTGCTCAAGTTTGTATCTCCGTGTCATATTTTGGAAATGATCGTGATATTTCAAACTTATCATGGCCTCTAAGTGTTCAGGCGAAAGGAAGAGTTGCATCCCTCTCACTTTAAATCAAAGGTTAGAAATGATTAAACTCGGTGGGGAAGGCAGGTTGAAAGCTGAGCTAGGCAGAAAACGAGGCCTCTTACATCAGTTAGCCGAGCTGTGAACACAAGGAAGTTCTTGAAGGAAATTAAAAGTGCTTCTCCAGTGGACACATGGATGATAAGAAAGTGAACCAGCCATATTGCTGATCTGGAGAGTGTCTGAGTGTTCTGGATAGATCAAACCAGGCACAACATTCCCTTCAGCCAAAGCCTAACCCAAGGCAAGGCCCTAACTCTCTTCAATCCTTCTTTTTAAATTTAATTTAATTTTTTTTTTTTTTTTTTTTTTGAGATAGGGTCTAGCCCTGTCACCCAGGCTGGAGTAACAGAGGTAATGCAGTGACTTGATCTTGGCTCACTGCCACCTCCGCCTCCCAGACTCAATTGATCCTCCCACCTCAGCCTCCTAAGTGTGGTGGCAGCCGTGTGCCACCACACTTGGCTAATTTTTGTGTTTTTTCTAGAGATGATGTTTCACCATGTTGCCCATGCTGGTCTTGATCTCCTGAGTTCAAGCAATCTACCCACCTTGGCGTCCCAAAGTGCTGGGATTACAGGCATGAGCCACCACACCCAGCTTTCAATTCTTTGAAGGCTGAGAGATGAGAGGAAGCTGCAGAAGAAAAGAAGGAAACTAGGGGCGGTTGTACATGAGGTTAAGGAAAGAAGCCATCTTCATAACATAAAAGTGCAAGGTGAAGCAGCAAGTGCTGATGGAGAAGCTGCAGCAAGTTCCCCAGATGATCTCACTGAGATCATTGAGGAAGGTGGCTACACTAAACAACAGGTTTTCAATGTAGACAAAACAGCTTTCTAGAAGATGCCGTCTAGGACCTTCATAGCTAGAGAAGAAGTCAAAGCTTCAAAGGACAGGCTGACTCTCCTGTTAGAGGCTAATGCAGCTGATGACTTTAAATTGAATCCTACACTCATTTGCCATTCCAAAAATTCTAGAACCCTTAACAATTATGCTATATCTACTCTGTCTGTGCTCTGGAAACCGAATAACAAAGCCTGGATGACAGCATATCTGTTTACAGCATGGTTTACTGAATATTTTAAGGCCACCGTTGAGACCTTACTGCTCAGAAAAAACATCCCATTCAAAATATTACTGTTGATTGACGGTGCACCTGGTCATTCAATCATGTGCTCTGGTACAGATGTGCAAGGAGATTAATGTTGACATTAATGTAATCATACCTGAAAGCATGACATCCATCCTGTAGCCCATGGATAAAGGAGTCATTTCAACTTTCAAGTCTCATTATTTAAGAAACATCTAATGCCTCTCACAAGACTATTGCTGCCTTAGATAGTGATTCCTCAGATGGATCTGGGCAAAGTAAATTAAAAACCTTCTGGAAAGGATTCATCATTCCAGATGCCATTAAGAACACTCATGATTCATGAGAGAAGGTGAAAATATCAACACTAGCAGGAGTTTAGAAGTTGATTCCAAACCTCATTGATGATTTTGAGGCTTTCAAGGCTTCAGTGGAGGAAGTCACTGCAGATGTGGTGGAAACAGCAAGAGAATTAGAATTAGAGGTGGAGCCTGAAGATGGGACCGGGTTCCTGCAATCTCATGAGAAAACTTAATGAGTGAGGAGTTGCTTCTTGTGGTTGAGCAAAGAAAGTGATTTATCGAGATGGGATTTACTCCTAGTGAAAAGTCTATGCATATTGTTGGAATGACAACACAGGATTTAGAATATTCCATACATTGAGTGGATAAAGCAGGGCAGAGTTTGAGAGGATTGAATCCAATTTTGAAAGAATTTCCACTGTGGGTAAAATGCTATCTAACAGCATTGCATGCTACAGAGAAATCTTTCCTGAAAGAGTCAGTCATCAAGGTAGCCAACTTCATTGTTATCTTATTTTAAGAAATTGCCACAGCCACCCCAGCCTTCAGCAACCACCACCCTGATCAGCCAGCAGCCATCAACATCGAGGCAAGACCCCCTAACCAGCAAAAAGATTACGACCTGCTGAAGGTTCGGATGATTGTTAGCACTTTTCAGCGATATTTTAAAATTAAGAGATACATTTTTTAGGTCAGGCACGGTGGCTTATGCCTGTAATCCTAGCATTTTGGGAGGTTGAAGTGGGCAAATCACTTGAGCTCAGGAGTTAGATATCAGCCTGGGCAACGTGATGAAACCCCATCTCTACGAAAAATACAAAACTTAGCCAGGTTTGGTGGTACACACCTCTAATCCCAGCTACCAGGGAGGCTGAGGCAGGAGAATTGCTTGCACTTGGGAGGTGGAGGCTGCAGTGAGCCGAGATCACGACAGTGTGCTCCAGCCTGGGCAACAGAGCAAGACATTGTCGAAAGGGAAGAAAGGAAGAAAGAAAGAAGGAAAGAAGGAAAGAAAGAAAAGAAAGAAAAAGAAAAGAAAAGAAAAAAGGAAAGAAAGAATGAAAGAAAGAAAGAAAGAAAGAGAAAGAAGGAAGGAAGGAAAGAGGGAGGGAGGGAGGGAAGGAAGGAAGGAAGGAAGGAAGGAAGGAAGGAAGGAAGGAAGGAAGGAAGGAAGGAAGGGGAAGGGAAGGGAGGAAGGAAAGAAAGAAGTTAGACACAAAAGACCACATACTGTACAATTCTATTTCTGTGAAATGTTCGGATTAGGCCAATCCGTAGAGACGGAGAGTAGATTGGTGGCCTCCAGGCTGGGGGTAGGGTGTGTAATTGCTAATGAATGGATGTTTCTGGAAAGGCTGATAAAATGGTTTGAGACTAGACAGTAATTTTTCACTTTAAAATTGTAATTTTTATGTCATGTGATTTTCATCTGAATAAAAGAGAGAAAAAAAAATGCAGAGCCAGAGCATTTGAAGAGAAAACAGGAAAACGTAGGATCTCCTTATGGGTGCATGGCCTCTTTTTGCCCGTGTTAGGGGAGTGTGGGGCAGGACCTCCGAGAACAGCACAGGAGTCGCTGGGAGAGCCCTATTGAGCAGGAACGTTCTTTGCGAGAACCCAAGGCTATCTGTCTGGCCCATCTCAACTGCAGATTCCAAGGCCCCTTCAACCCCGGGGCTCTTTCTCTGGTGAAGGGTCCTTGCCTTGGACCCAGGAATGACAAAGAGCCGGGGCTCTGAGGCTGCTATGTGTGCCTCTATCTCCCCTTCGTGTGCTGGCCTGGCCCTCCTAAAAAGCCCGCAGCCACTTCCTGACCAGGTGAACCCTTTTTTATGAGACACATCCACGGACTTAAAAATAAGCCTTTAGGTACCCGGATGGATGTCTGCTGGCCGAGGCTAGCATTTGCACACTTCATTGCCACACTGGAGAACTGAGTCTTCTTTTGTTTAATTTTTCATAGAAATGGATACATTTCCCATCCCTCCCCCTTGCCCCCACAACCCCTGATGCTCAGCATCCAGGGCTGATCTGAGAGGGACCCGGGAGGGAGAGAAACCCCAGAGCCGTCATTTCCCAGATGTGGCGTTATGTGTGAGGCCCAGAAGAAATTACTTTCTAGGTTTGTGTTCTTTTAACGGCACCACATAAAGTCGTTTTAGGAAAGTCTTTATTCTTATCACGTAACTGGTAGATCAAAAAGCATCCTCATACTTAGATGATGTGACGTGACAGACAACAGACAGATGTGGTGGTGGGAGAGGCTGTGGGAGCGGAAGGAAAATCAGAGAAAGAAAAGAGAGCGCTTTGTTGGGTTCAGGGTGTTGTTTCGTAAGGACAGAAGAGGCCCACGTGGCCTTAGCTTCTTCCTAGTTTGAGAATGAGTTATTATTTCTCAGACACAGGCAAGGAGCAGAATGTGGGAGGAAAAAGTCAGAGATTTCCACTGAACCTACAGAGACCAGACAAGAAAGCACTGGATGACAGTGGTGAGACCAGTGTTTGGGGTGCCTCTATCTACTGGATGCAGCTGGTTCATATGGAACCCTTTCCTGGAACCCATAGGAGACAGGTGGCCAAAGGATCTCAGACGAACACATCCATGTGTGCCTGGTTTGTCTTTAAGGAGGCCTAGGGAATGAGCTATGCAGGCACAGAGTGAACGAACAAGCTAAGACTGCCGCCCAGTTAGACTTGTAAGCTTGTCCTACATGGCATAGATACTAAGAATAGCCAACATTTACCAAAACATCTTCTTTCTGCCGAATGCTCTCCCAGGAGTTTTCCATGTCGTAGTTGATTTAATCAGCTCAGCAACCCTCTGAGATGGGTGCTTGCATGAGGGACATTTCACAGACGGGAAACTGAGGCAGAGAGGGGTGAAGGGACTTGCCCAAGGTTATGGTGGGAAAGCAGTGGTGCTGTGATACGCATAAAAATCAATGAGAAAAATTATATTATGCTACAAGTCCCAAACAGCACCCAAAATAACCACCTAATAATGATACCGATTGGGCACGGAGGCTGCCGCCTGCAATCCCAGCACCATGGGAGGCCAAGGCAGGTGGATCACTTGAGGTCAGGAGTTTGAGGCCAGCCTGGCCAACATGGTCAAACTGCATCTCTACTAAAAATACAAAAGTTAGTCGGGCATGGTGGCACGTGCCTGTCATCCCAGCTGCTTGGGAGGCTGAGACAGGAGAATCGCCTGAACCCAGGAGGCAGATGTTGCACTGAGCCAAAATCTTGCCATTGTACTCCAGCCTGGGTGACAGAACAGGACTCAGAATGGTACTAGCAATAACTGTCAAATGCATTTAGCCCTTGCTGTATCCAGACGCTGGGCATACTGTCTTTCTCACCAAGTTTACTTAGTGCAGAGAAGCTTTAAGTAAGGTGGGAAACTAAACCCCCCATGTAGAGGAGGGGATGGAGTCCTCAGAGCAGATGGATTTGGAATTGAGTCTAGGCTCCTATGTTTGTGGCCGTGTTACCCAGGAATCAGAAATGACGCTGTAAAGTGCCTGGTACAGGAGGTGAACCTGCAGGCCGGTATTGTGACTTGACTCTGCCCCCTTGGTAGCAGTCACCCTCAGTGTGTTCAGAAGCATCCAGCTGCCATATTTTGAGTACGGTTCCTATGTCTTCTCTAAATCCCATGTTGAAATTTGACCCCCAGGCTTGGAGGAGGGTCCTGGTGGGTTGGGTCATGGAGGCAGATCCCTCGTGAATGACTTGGTGCGTTCTCCTGGTAATGAGTGAGTTCTTACTATTAGTTTATGTGAGAACTGGTGGTTGAAGGGTCTGGCCCCTCTGCTCTCTCTTCCTTCCTCTCTTGCCAGCTCCTCTTCGCCTTCTGCCAAGGTGAGGGGAAGCTTCCTGAGGCCTCCCCAGAAGCAGATGCTAGCACTGTGATTCCTGTACAGCCTGCAGAACCATGAGCCAAATGAATCTCTTTCTTATCAATTACCCAGCCTCAGGTATTCCTTTATAGCAACACAAGTGAACAAAGACCCCAGGCCAAAGGCGGAGGGTATTTCGAGGCTCTAGAATCCAACAAGTGGGCAGGCCTGGTCCCCTCTAGGCACAGGCTTGGATCTTTTTAAATTTTGAATAAGGCTTTTTGAGTCTTGCTCTGTCGCCCAGGCTGGAGTGCAATGATCTCAGCTTGCTGCAACCTCCGCCTCCTGGGTTCAAGCAATTCTCTGTCTCAGCCTCCTGAGTAGCTGGTATTACAGGCATGTACCACCATGCCTGGTTTTTTTTTTGTACTTTTGGTAGAGACTGGGTTTTGCCATGTTGGCCAGGCTGGTCTCGAACTCCTGACCTCAGGTGATCCACCTGCCTCGGCCTCCCAAAGTGCTGGGATTACCGGTGTGAGCCACCGCGTCCGGCCCTGATTTCTGTTTGCAATGTTGTACAACCACTCCTCCACAGCCATGAGACAGGTGGCATTACAACCTTACTTTCAGGAAGTGGAAACTGAGGCTCAGAGAGACTGCGTGCTGTATCCCAGGTGGCTGGGCTAATGAGGAACAGAGCCGGGGTGTTCGGGTTTGTGCTTAGGGTAGTGTCTGCTAGGGCCCTTCTGGGCTGCTGAGGGAGCAGGGCCGGCTGCACAGGCGAGCCGAGCGTGCCCAGACGGGCCTGCACCTGCTGCAATGTCCTGCGATCACCATCTTGAAATCTTACTAGGGTTTGAACAAGGGGTCTTGCATTTTCATTGTGCACTAGCCTGGCCAATGATGTGAGAACAGGGGAAGGAACTGAGAGACAGCCATCTGGGGACCAGGGCCCTCATCCTGGCTCTCCATGTGGCCTTAATCGGCTGTCTACTGCTACCTCTTGCCTTGGTCTCCCCGTCTGCAAGATGAAGGAACAGGGCTAGATTGGGATTCCCTGATGTATTTTTCATGGAACGCTGATCCCTCAAGGTTTGCTGAGATAAAGTCCCTCCAAAAAGTGAGTTTGTGAAATGGTGCAGATGTTTCTCTTGGAAAAATCCAGGGCAGTTTTGCATATTCAGGGATCTGTGTAGACTTGCAACAACAACAACAACAACAAAAAGCCTTTTTTAAAAAAAAAAAAACCCAAAAAATGGCACTAGTATTTTCCAAATATATTAGATCACACAAGCCTTTAGCAAAGTGGGATATCGGCCAGGCGGGGTGGCTCACGCCTGTAATCCCAGCACTTTGGGAGGCTGAGGTGGGCGGATCACTTGAGGTCAGGAGTTCGAGGCCAACCTGCCCAACATGGTGAAACCCTATCTCTACTAAAATACAAAAATTAGCCAGGTGTGGTGGTGGGCGCCTCTAGTCCCAGTTACTCGGGAGGATGAGACAGGAGAATTGCTTGAACCTGGGAGGTGGAGGTTGCGGTGGACCGAGATCGTGCCACTGCACTCCAGCCTGGGCGACAGAGCGAGACTGTCTCAAAAAAAAAAAAAAAAAAAAAAAAAAAGGCAGGGGGGAGGCTATCTACAAAATATCCCTGGGAAAATGGTAGGCTAGCACACTTTTGAACTCTTTTCCAGGATTCAGGGCAAATCTGGTGCCTTCCTTTTTCCATCCCCTGGATTGACAGGGTCATGCAGGAAAATTCAGAGACAGATCCCGTAGGCATGGATGGAATGAGCACAGAACAGCTGGCAGCCCTGGAGGAGGATCCGAGGACAGGGAAGGGGCTCGAACAGTCCTCTGCTCCAGTTTTTCAGCCCTTCCTCTGACCCAGAAGAGCAGACCAGAAGCGCCTTTCACCCACAGCAAGGGGCCGGCCCTCCAGGGATCTGTCCCGCTCGCTTTGGGCAGTCACTGCATCCCTCCGCCACATTTAGGGTCGCTTCTCAGAGCACATGACCCCTCTGGAATCCTGAAGCTGCCCAGGGTAGGGCGGCACTGAGGCGGAAGCAGCATGACCCTCCCAGGTCGGCTGGGCCTTTGACAGCTGATGTTTCGCGGGACACTCATTCCTGCATGGCTCAGCTGCCCCAGGGCTGCCCCACCGCTTCCCTGAGCTAATGTTGCCAGCGTGAAATTCCAGATTTGACTCTGAACTTCCTAGCTGGGTTTTAAAAAGGTTTTTTTGCAAGATGCACGGAGCACTGTTGGGCATCTTTTCATGGGCTTGTGGGCCATTTGTATAGCTCCTTTGGAGAAATGTCTGTTCGGCTCCCTCTGCCAATTTCAAAATTAGGTTGTCTTTTTTATTGCGTCTTCTCGGGGGTCACCACCGTTGTTAAGCCTCATGAGACACACAAAGCGTCTCGCTCCGCAGCCTCTGTGTTTATCCTGTGGTGCAGTGGTGGG
The DNA here is from genome assembly GCF_047675955.1 of Chlorocebus sabaeus. NCBI lineage: Eukaryota > Metazoa > Chordata > Mammalia > Primates > Cercopithecidae > Chlorocebus > Chlorocebus sabaeus. The sequence continues at coordinate 4,988,603 of NC_132904.1, forward strand.
CTCTGGCCAGGCAGGAGTGGGGGGAATGAGGTTGCCTGCACAAATCTTGCTTTCCCAGGTGGGAGTGGGGCCAGCGACAGCGAGGGGTATGTGGGGGGAGGGGAGTCAGGGGCCAGTGGATGGACGTGCAAGCAGGGCAATGTGGCCCCTGTCACCAACTCGGCCTGCTCATCTTCTTCTGATTCCCATACATTCATTCTTAGTGTTGGCACAAAGGGGCTGTCCTCACTCCTCTGGCTTCTGCAGGGAGGTGACAGCAACACAGCAGTGCACAGAGGCTGTGCCCTTGGGAGGGCCCTGGGCAGGGAGACGGGAGCCCGGGCTCTAGGTCCTGCCCCTCCACTTGCGGTCCCATCACCTTGGGCTCCTCATCTATAACTGCGGGATGACCCTCACTTTCCTGCTTCCCAACTGTGGAGAGGCACAGGTGAGAACACCCGTGACAGCATGGGCCCAACCTCAGCTACTGCTGTGTGCGTGTGCGGAGGAACGTGGCTGCTGTGTTCCGGCCCCAGCACAGGCACCCCCACTCCACATCCACAACCAGGCCTCACGGCTTGATCACCATGCATGCACCCTTTTTGGCCAAGATAGGACTTCACTGCAGGGGACCATCTGAAACAGGGAGCCCTCAAAGTAAGACCCAGGAGGGCAGGCGGTGGACCCTGAGAGGGGGGGGCCTGGCGGGGGGGAAGGGCCTGGTGGCAGAGCCCCAGCAAGTTTCTCCGGAGCTTTTACAGGGGAAGAGGTGTCTGGCGAGGGTCTACCTGGGGTTGGGCCTGGCCAAGGGCTGGAGCCAGGTGGTGGAAGGACTGACTTCATCTTCACATACTTGGACCTAAGCAGAGGGCCTGGGTCTGACATATAGAGGACTAACCCAAGGTCAAGGCTGGAGACATGGCTGGGACCTAGCTGGCCTCTTCCTGACATTGGAAGCCACGGCCCAGGGCACGTGACGTTGTCAGACTTAAGAGTAGCCATGATCTAGGACATGAGGGAGGGACCTTGGGGCTTTCTAGGGCCAGCACCCTCAAACTTAATCTAGAACTTTCTACCAAAACCCTGGCCTTTGCTCCCTCCCAGTGCTTCTGATTCCCATACACATTCATTCAGTCATTCAACAAACATCTGTGGACAGGAATGCTGGGGATGCAGCTCTGAACAAGGCAAACTCAGCCCTGGCCTTGGGCACTTGCCTTCTAGGGTGAGACAGCGATAAGTAAGCAACCAGGACACAGGAAGAGACTTGGCAGGAAGTAAAAGTGCTCCCAGGAGCATCAACTCAGCCTGAGGCCTGTGGGCTGGGAACGTGTGCACTGTCCCAGACAGACAGACAGACCGGGATCTGGCGATGTTCCTAGGAGCCAGGCACAAAGGTGAAGCATCCCTGGCTCCCAGACACACGCTCCTCGCCAGGAAGCAAATCCTAGGCCTGAAACACCCGCTACCCCAAATCCTTGGCCTGAACTCCCCAATGCCACAGTCCTCACTCCGGGAAGCAAATAAAGACTTCCTACCAGAGGACTCAGAAAGCGGGAGCATTTACTGATGCTCTTTCTCCTCATTGGTCATTATTGTGCTTCTCAACAGGATCAAACCATAAAAAAGAGTTGGGGCGGCCTTGCCTCCTGGATCTTGTCTTTGCCTTTAGAATTGTAATTATAGGACGTATGCGATTTTCTCCACTTAACATGTCGTGAATATTTTCCGTGTCTATGTAATCCTTTAAAAGCTATTTACAATGATTACATAATGTTTGAGACGTGTCATGATTTGCTTTCCATTTTACCTCCTATTAGATGCCAAGGTCATAGGGTGGAGTCTTAGACCCACCCCAGCCTGGTTTATCATTTCATTGCCCTCAGCAGGAGCCACGCCGAAGTGTCAGATGTGCCTCACCTGCCTCTTCCTCCTGAAGGGTCTTAGATTTTCAGCACAGGAGGGGGCGTTAGGGATCATCTGTTCCCATCCTTTTGTTTTCTCAGCTGAGAAAACTCAAGATCTTGTCCAAGATCACAGGGCAAGTGAGTAATAATCCCTCTATGGTGAAAATGATGGAACTTCACTGAAATACATCAAAGAGTGGAAGCATTTCTTTTTGTACTGGAACCATGCTGAATCTATATACAATTTAGGGGAGAATCAATACCTTTATGATACTGAGTCTTTTATCAAAAAACATGCTCAGCCAGGCACGGTGGCTCACGCCTGTAATCCCAGCACTTTAGGAGGCTGAGGGAGGGGGATCATGAGGTCAAGAGAGCGAGACCATCCTGGCCAACATGGTGAAACCCCGTCTCCATTAAAAATACAAAAATTAGCCGGGCGTGGTGGCGCATGCCTGTAATCCCAACTATTCAGGAGGTTGAGCCAGGAGAATCACTTGAACCTGGGAGGCAGAGGTTGCAGTGAGCCAAGATCGCACCACTCCATTCCAGCCTGGCAACAGAGTGAGAATCTCCCTCAAAAAAAAAAGTTCAATTTGGATACATCTTTGTTAGATTTATTCCCAGGTTATTTACGTATATGTTGCATCATATACCTGTGTTTGTTGCTGTTGCTGTTGTGAATGGAATCTTTTTAAAACTTGTGTTTGCTAGTTGTTGCTGCTTTATAGAAATGCAATTGAGGTTTATATGCTGGTTTTGTACCCACCCACCTTATTTAAATGTCTTATTAATACTTTTCCATAGGTTCTTTTCAGGTTTCTACGTAGACAGTATTTTCATTTGTAACTAATAAGAGTTTTCTCTGCATCTTTCTTCGTTTATATTTTCTTTTCATGTCTTACTGCACAGGTTAGCAGCTCCAGTTTGGTGTTATACAGAAGAGTCTGGAACGTGGTTTTAACAGGAATGCTTTTAGCTTTTCTCCAAGTGTGGTGGCTATTGCAGGTTATTTTTGGGAGAGACTCTTTATCAGATGAAGGAAATTCCCTTCTATTCCTATTTTGCTAAAATTTTTAAACCATGATTGGATATGGACTTTTATTGAATGCTTTCTTTTGCATTTACTAAGATATCATTTGATTTTTCTTTTTTAATCTGTTACTGTGGCAAATTACATTAATTAGATTTTTAGATCTAATTAATAGATTTAAATTAACAGACTTGCATAAATCAGGCTTGTATTCCTGGGATAAATCTTACTTGTATGTGATTTATTACTCATCATTTAGAACTCTAAATTTCCTTATAAGTATTGTGTGTGTTGCTTCTGATAATTTGTGATATGGAATCTTTTTAAAAAATCACTCCATTTGGCCGGATTACGCCTGTGATCCCAGCACTTTGGGAGGCTGAGGTGGGTGGGTCGCCTGAGGTCAGGAGTTCGAGATTAGCCTGGCCAACATGATGAAACCCTGTCTCTACTAAAAATACAAAAATTAGCGGGCATGGTGGCATGCGCCTGTAATCCCAGCTACTCGGGAGGCTGAGGCAGAAGAATCGCTTAAATCTGGGAGGCAGAGGTTGCAACGAACTGAGATCATGTCACTGCACTCCAGCCTGGGTGATAGAGTGAGACTCTGTCTCAAAAAACAAACAAACAAACAAACCAAACAAACAACAACAACAACAAAGAAAAACAAACAAAAACCAAAAAAACAGACTAGGTTCTGTGGCTCACACCTGTAATCCCAGTACTTTGGGAGGCCAAGGTGGATAATGAGATCAGGAGTTTGAGACCAGCCTGACCAACATGGTGAAACCCCGTCTCTACTAAAAAGACAAAAATTAGCTGGGTATGGTGGCGGGTGCCTGTAATCCTAACTACTCAGGAGACTGAGGCAAGAGAATTGCTTGAACCCAGGAAGTGGCAGTTGCAGTGAGCCGAGATCACCCCGTTGTACTCCAGCCTGGGCAACAGAGCAAGACTCCATCTCGAAAAATTAAAAAAACAAAAAAAAAAATCACTCCAGTTTTGCATTGCTCATATATAGAAATAAGATTAATTTTTGTGTGGTGATCTTCTACCTTAGGACCTTGCAAACCTGCTTATTAGTTCTAGGAGTCTTTTTTTTTTTTTAATATAGATTTCTTGGGATTTTCAGTGTAGTTATTTTGCCTGAGGACAGGGACAGTTTTATTTCTTTCCAATCTGCAAGCCTTTCATTTCTTTTTTCTTGCCTTATTTTATTGGCTAAGATTTCTACTATGATGTTGAATAGAATGATGAGAGTGGCTATCCTTGCCTTGTTCCCAATCTTTGGGGGAAAGTCTTTCCTTATTAAGCTGTAGGATTTTTGTGGATGTCCTTTATCAGATTGAAGAAGTTCCCTTCTATCGGTATTTTGCTGAGAACTTTATCATGAATAGATGCTTCATTTTGTTAAATGCTTTTTCCGTGTCTATTGAAATGATCATATGGTTTCTCTTTAGGTCATTGATAAGGTGGATTCCACTGATGGATATTTGAGTACTGAACCAACCTTGCCTTCTGAGAATAAACCTCACTGGGTGGTGGTGTATTTCATATAATGCTGGACTTTATTTACTGATATTTTGTTGAAGACTTTTGTGTTTATGTTTATGTAGGAATCTGGTCTATAGTTTTCCTTTTTAGTACAGTCTTTTTCCAGTTTTGAGGCAATGCTCATATAATGTGTCAGGAAGTAGTCTTTTATCTTTTATTTTCTGGGTAACAATCAATGTTATTTCTTCTTTCAATGTGTGGTAGAATTAGCCAGTGAAACCGTGTGGGACTGGAGATTTATTTTTTGAAAACAAACAGAAAGCTATGAATTAAATGTGTTTAATAGTTATAGGAGTATTCAAGTTATTTATTTAATCTTGGATGAAGTTTGGTAGTTTGTGTCCAAGAAATTCATTCATTTTGTCAAAGATGTAGAATTTAGGTGTATAGAATTGTTCATAGTATTCTTTTCAATCATTATGAATGTCTGTGAGGTGTTCTTTTTTCTTTGTTAGCTTGCTAAAGCTTCATCAATTTTATCGATCTTTTTAAAGAGCCGTATTTTGGTTTTATTGATTTTTCTCTTTGGTTTTTCTGATTTCAATGTCATTGATTTCTGTTCTTGTCTTTATTACTTCCTTCCTTCTGTTTAGTTTGGATTTATTTTTCTCTTCCTTTTCTAGTTTCTTACGAATAAAAGCTTAGCTTATTGATTTGAGATGTTTCTTCTTTTCTTATATATAATAGCATTTAATACTATAAATTTCCCTCTAAGCACTGCTGTAGCTGCCTTTCATACATTTTGACATGTTGTATTTTCATTTATGTTGAGTTCAAAATGTTTTTCAGTTTCTCTTGAGACTTTGAGTCAAACATTATTTCAAAGTGTGGTGTTTAACTTCCAAGTGCTTGAATCTTATTTTTCTGTTATTAATTGGTAGTTTAATTGCAATATAGGACATATTTTATATAATTTAAATTCCCTTACCTTTGTTAAGGTTTGTTTTATGACATAATACAGTCTGTCTTGGTGAACACTCCATGTGCAATCAAAAACTATGTCTTATGCTTTTTTGGGTAGAATTTTTTTTTTTTTTTTTTTTTTTTTTTGAGGCAGGGTCTCACTCTGTTGAAGTGATGTGATCACAGCTCACTGCAGCCTCAACTCTTGGGCTCAAGCAATCCTCCCTCCTCAGCTGCCCAAAGTGCTGGGATTGCAGGCAAGAGCCACCACCCCTGGTTGGCAGAATGTTCTAAATGTCTTGTAGATCCAGATGATAATAGTATTGTTCAGTTCTTCTCTGTGCTTGATGGTTTTCTATTAGTTCTGTTATTGAGGGAGGAGTGTTGAAGTTTCCAACTGTTAACTATGGATTTATCTATTTCTTTTTTCAGTTCTGTCAATCTGCAAGCTTTATGTCTTTTGAAGCTCTGCTCTTAGGTGATAAACATTTGGGGTTTTTGTGGTGTCAGTAGTGAATTGACCCTTTTTTTTTTTTTTTTTTTTTGAGATGGAGTCTTGCTCTGTCACCCAGGCTGGAGTGCAGTGGCATGATCTCGACTCACTGCAACCTCTGCCTTCCAGGTTCAAGCGATTCTCCTGCCTTAGCCTCCTGAGTAGCTGGGATTACAGGTGGGTGTGACCACGCCTGGCTAATTTTTGTATTTTTAGTAGAGACGGGTTTCACCATGTTGACCAGGCTGGTCTCGATCTCTTGACCTCATGATCCACCAGCCTTGGCCTCCCAAAGTGCTGGGATTATAGGCATGAACCACCACGCCTGGCCTGATCCTTTTCATCAGAATGTAATGCCTCTTTCTATTCCGGAACTTTTCTTTGCTCCAAAGTCAACTTTGTCTGAAATCAATGTAGCTACTCAACACACAGAGAGTTTTTAATTTTAGTAATTACATTTTTCATTTCTAGGAATTCTGTCTTTTTTCAAAACTTGTTTGTCATTTCTTATGAATCCCCTGATCATGTTTTAAGTTTCGCTTTTATTTCTTTAAACATATTAAACATATTTATATTATGTTTTAGATTTGATAATTTCAATTTTGAAGTCTTTGTGGTTTTGATCTGCTATCTCTTACTTCTGCTAGCTTTTATTCTAATGTGTTGCAATTTTTGGCTGTGAGCTACTAATTTTCCATAAAGCTTTATCTATAGGAAGTGTTCGGGGCTAGGTTTGAAGTGGCACCTGCTTTCGTTGCCCCCAACAGCTCTGCGTAGGTGGATATCACTTCCATTTTACAGACGAGAAAACTGAAACTCAGAAAGGCTGAGTGACTTGCCCAAGCTTCCCTTTGACTTAGGGTGGTGTGGCGCACGCCTGAACTGTAATCCTATGACACACAAGTCACCCGAAGTTGAATGATAAATGCGGTACATCACACCCTGGTGCTCCTGGAAGCACCACAGTGTGCGGCGCTGTTCTCTCGGCTGCACAGTTCTTTCCTTCCATGCTTCGTTCTCAGGGTGGCTCCCTTCTAGGCTGTAGGCTGGTGAGGATGCTCCCCGTGCCTGACCCTTGCCAGATGCGCTCTGAAACTGGTTCAACTTTCGGAGAGGACGGTGATGATAACGAGAAAGCGGTCACCAAACACGACTCTGCCATTGTGTTCTTGCACTCCACCTCTCCGTCCTCGGTGGTACCCAGACGCCATGGCTCAGCGTGCAGGACCTGGTGTTCTGAGAAGCACCCAGAAGTGCAGGAGAGGTTAGCATCTCACAGATAAACTTCTTAAAAAACGGAGGTGAGAGTCATTGAACATGGATGAATCATTTTCAAGTGAACAACTCAGTGGTGTTTACTGCATTAATGAGTTGTGCAACCACCACCTCCCTCAAGATTTAAAACACTGTCATCACCCCAAAAGCCCTGGAGCCCTTGAGGAGTCGCTCCTCATCCTCTGCCACCCTCTACCATGGGGTAAACTCTTAACAGTGGGAGAGAAGTGATGGGCAGCCAGGCTGACAAACACCCTCCTCCCTCCTCTCTGTGGGCCACTTAGAGGTGCGGTTCCTGCTGGGACACCTGGGGTGCTTCTGCCCAAGACCCCTCTGGTTCCCGTGCCTGTGCCTTCTTCATGGTCCTCTTCCTCACTCCCCCCCCTCGGCTGATCCCTCCCTCAGCCAGGGTCGGCACCGACGTCCTGGCCTCAGGCTCTGCGTCCTAGAGCAGAGCTTCTCAAAGCATGCGGTGCGGGGGGATCAGGGGATCTTATCACAGTGCACATTGTGGCTCACTGGGTCCAATGGGCCAGTCTAACAAGCTTCCAGGTGATGTCAACGTGGCTGGTCGCTTGACCACGTTTTGAGTGGCCCAGCTCCAGAGGCCCCTAAGACAAGTGCCGGCTGTGCTGGTGGAGCCCAGGACGCTGCCCCGTGGCACAGTGCCTGAGGCTGAGTAGTGTGCACTGTGCCTGTCTTCTAGAGGATGGCACTGGGGTTTGGGTGAGTGTGCCGGGCTGCTGAAACAAGGTTCCACACACAGCAGGGCTGAAAGCAACAAAGTTTCCTTCCCTCACTGTTGCGGAAGCCAAAAGTCCGAAATCAAGGTGTCGGCCAGATTGGTTCCTCCTGGAGCCTCTGAGGGGCTGTGGGAGGCTGTGGGCAGTCTTCAGTGTTCGTTCCCCCAGTCTCCTCCTCCGCCTTTGCCTGGCCTTCTTCCCTCGGTGTGTCCATATGCCTCTGAATCTCCCTCTCCTTAGAACAATGCCAGGCTTTGCATCTGGGGCCCACCCTAGCCCAGAACGACCTCATCTTCACTTGATTATATCTGTCAAGACCTTATTTCCAAAGAAGGGCACATTCACAGGCACGGGGGTTAGGATGTGGACATAACTTTTTATGGGGACACAATCCAACCTTATACAGGGCCCAAGGGAATGCTGCCAGCTGAGAGTGGGGCCAGGCTGCAAACATCACAGTTCCCCCTTCTTCCTGCCCACTGCTGCTCCTGGTGACACAGGACCTGCCTTGAGGGCTGGAGGCTCAGGAGAGGAGAGGCTGGAGGCTCAGGAGAGGGGAGGTTGGAGGCTCAGGAGAGGAGGGGCTGGAGGCTCAGGAGAGGAGGGGTTGGAGGCTCAGGAGAGGAGGGGCTGGAGGCTCAGGAGAGGAGAGGCTGGAGGCTCAGGAGAGGAGAGGCTGGAGGCTCAGGAGAGGAGGGGCTGGAGGCTCAGGAGAGGGGAGGTTGGAGGCTCAGGAGAGGAGAGGCTGGAGGCTCAGGAGAGGGGAGGTTGGAGGCTCAGGAGAGGAGACAGAAACTGCTCTCATCAGAGACTTTGACACAGGGGCATACCGACACCTCCCCTGAAGGACCTGCACACTTTGGGCGCAGTGGGATGCTCCTAGTCATCCTTCAAAACCCAGCTCAGAATTCCCCTTTCCTGAATGTTGACTCTAGGCAGGTTTCCTCTCAGTTTCTGCTGTGACCACAGAGCACTTTTTTTTTTTTTTTTTTTAGACGGAGTCTTGCTCTGTCGCCTAGGCCGGAGTGCAGTGGTGCAAGCTCGGCTCACTGCAAGCCCCACCTCCTGGGTTCACGCCATTCTCCCACCTCAGCCTCCCGAGTAGCTGAGACTACAGGCGCCCACCACCATACCCAGCTAATTTTGTTTTTGTATTTTTAGTAGAGACGGGGTTTCACAGTGTTAGCCAGGATGGTCTTGATCTCCCGACCTCATGATCCACCCTCGTCGGCCTCCCAAAGTGCTGGGATTACAGGCGTGAGCCACCGCGCCCAGCCAACCACAGAGCATTTTATCTGCAGCTTGATTACCCTCCCATCAGCCAACAGCACAGCCACCTGGCAGGTGCTCAGGCCCCAAACCTCATAGCTGCCCGTGGTGTTTCTCTTATGGTCCCATCCTGCAGCTCAACAAGGTCCGTTGGCACAACCGAGACCTGCGTCCAGAACCCCGCATCGCCCCTGCTTTAGCCTCACCCTGCGGTGGCTGTCAGCCTCTCTATAGCTGCCCTTCTCCTCCCCAGTCGCCCCTCACCTGGCTTTCCCCATCTTGGCCAGGGCAGGCCTAGCACAGACTCCGTCCAGGCCACTTCCCTTTTAAGGCCCCCTCGAGGCCCCCCCCCCAAGCCCACAGTTCAATTCCCACGTCCTTAGCGTCATGGTCGGGAAAGATGCTTTGCCCTGGGCCTTGGCAGTGGCCGCCCCGCCCACCTCTCCTCCTCCTTCAGTCCCTCCACAGTCACCACTCTGCCTCCTTGCTGGGCCTTGGGAAATCGGACACACTCCTCATTCAAGCCTGTGGCGCTGACTGCTTTCTGTGCCCAGAGCAGTCCTCTCCCTGGGGGTCCCACTACCCTCCTGCAGTTGTAAGCTCCTCACAGCGGCCTTCCTCGGCTGCCCTGCAGACAAGGGTGTCCCCATCACCCTGGAGCCTTCGCCTCTGCTTCATTCTCTCCATAGAGCTGCGCTCCACCGGGAGTTCTGTTACCTGTGGATTATGGTTTTCAAATCCATCTCCTTTATGGGAAATACAAGGTCCATGACGGCAGGGGCTAGAACAGTGCCTGCTCCTGGAAGATGCCTGTGCTGGGCGGGAAGGTGACCCCATAGCGTCCATGGCCTTTCTAGGACCTCAGGGATCTCCCATGGAAATAGGGTGGGTGCAGATAGAAGATGTAATAAGCTAACACGAGGTCAGAATGGAGGCGGGTGGGCCCTAAATCCAATGGGTTCTTTGAAGAAGAAGGACATTTGATTACAGGGACACAGACAGGAGGAGGCCATGTGACTACTGGAGGGGAGACTATTCGGCCATGAACCAAGCAATGCTAAGGACGCCACCAACCACCAGAAGCCAGACAAGGCAAGGTAGGCTCCTCCTCTGGAGCCTTCAGAGACAGTGTGGCCATGTTAGTCCATTTTCTGTTGTTATCACTAATTACCTGGGTGATTTATGAAGAAAAGATATTTATTTCTCACGGTTCTGAAGGCTGGGAAGTCCCAGGTTGAGGGGTGCCTCTGATGTGGCGCTTCTTGCTGGCAGGGACTCTCTGCAGAGTCCCGAGGGGGCACAGGGCCTCAGACGCCCGGGAGCTCATCTCAGTTCATATGGCTGAACTGAGTTTCATCATAGACCCACTCTCATGATAACTACCCCACTCCCTCCATAAGCCATGAATCCCTTATCCCCTGAATGGATTAATCCACTCTCAAAGGCAGGATCCTCATGGCCCAGAAACTTCCTGAAGGTCCTACCTCTCAAGATGACTGCACTGGGAACCATGTTTCCAATACATGAGCTTTCGGGGGACAGAGTTAAACCGTATCGCATTGTCCCTGCTGACATTTTGATTCCGGATCGCTGGCCTCTGAAACTATGAGGGAGTAAATGTCTATTGTTTTTAAGACACCCAGTGTATGGGACTTTGTCATAGCAGCTACAGGGGATGAAAGCACGTCTTACACGTCCCAACATATTCATGGAATGAATGAATGGACGGATGGGTGGTGGGGGATGGACAAGGCAGCGCATTCCACTTCTCTCAGGGCTTTGCCATGACCAGGTGGGTGGGTCTCCCCACCCGTAAGTCACGCAAAGCCATGAGCTGTGTCTTCTTTGTCTAGGCGTCTCTGCCACACAGTAGACCCTTAGTGCACATCTGCATCGTGGACACCTGTGGAAATCTGGCCACGCAGTGCTGGTGACCACGTGGCACAGTGTGTGGCACCAATTGTGTCCCGAGTCCAGAGGTATAGTGTGAAGGAGCGTGGAAGGCTGTTTAGACCCTCTGAGGCCACCCAGGCAGCCAGAGGAGCTGGGGCTCTGGGGAGGGAGGTTCTGAGCAAAGACACGCACGGCCCTGCCAGCAGCCCATGGAGTGCAGACTGCAGATTGTGGACTATGGAGTGTGGAGTGTGGGGTGTGGGGTGTGGACTGTGGGGTGTGGAGTGTGGAGTGTGGAGTGTGGGGTGTGGAGTGTGGAGTGTGGACTATGGAGTGTGGGGTGTGGAGTGTGGAGTGTGGAGTGTGGAGTGTGGAGTGTGGGGTGTGGGGTGTGGACTGTGGGGTGTGGACTGTGGGGTGTGGAGTGTGGGGTGTGGAGTGTGGAGTGTGGGGTGTGGGGTGTGGACTGTGGGGTGTGGAGTGTGGGGTGTGGAGTGTGGAGTGTGGAGTGTGGACTATGGAGTGTGGGGTGTGGAGTGTGGGGTGTGGGGTGTGGACTGTGGGGTGTGGAGTGTGGGGTGTGGAGTGTGGAATGTGGAGTGTGGGGTGTGGACTGTGGGGTGTGGAGTGTGGAGTGTGGAGTGTGGAGTGTGGACTATGGAGTGTGGGGTGTGTAGTGTGGAGTGTGGGGTGTGGGGTGTGGAGTGTGGAGTGTGGGGTGTGGGGTGTGGGGTGTGGAGTGTGGGGTGTGGACTATGGAGTATGGGGTATACTGTGGAGTGTGGGGTGTGGAGTGTGGAATGTGGGGTATACTGTGGGGTGTGGGGTGTGGAATGTGGGGTATACTGTGGAATGTGGGGTATACTGTGGAGTGTGGGGTGCGGAGTGTGGAGTGTGGGGTATACTGTGGGGTATACTGTGGAGTGTGGGGTGTGGAGTGTGGAGTGTGGGGTGCGGACTGTGGAGTGTGGGGTGTGGACTGTGGAATGTGGGGTATACTGTGGAATGTGGGGTATACTGTGGAATGTGGGGCATACTGTGGGGTGTGGGGTGTGGGGTATACTGTGGGGTGTGGGGTGTGGACTGTGGAATGTGGGGTATACTGTGGAGTGTGGGGTATACTGTGGAGTGTGGGGTACGGAGTGTGGAATGTGGGGCATACTGTGGGGTGTGGGGTGTGGGGTATACTGTGGGGTGTGGGGTGTGGACTGTGGAATGTGGGGTATACTGTGGAGTGTGGGGTATACTGTGGAGTGTGGGGTGCGGAGTGTGGAATGTGGGGTATACTGTGGAGTGTGGACAGTAGAGTGCGAAGTGCAGAGTGGAGTGTGGGGTGTGGACTGCGGACTGCGGAGTGAGGACTGTGGGGTGCGGAGTCCGGCGTGTGGAGTGAGGACTGCCAAGTGCAGAGTGCCAAGAGCGCCAAGTGCGGGGTGTGGAGCGTCGCCTTTGCCCCAGAAATTGCACCCAAGGCAACCCTTCGTCTCCCGCCTGCAGATGCTGGCAGAGAATTTCCTGGAAGCCGCTGTGACATTTCGGAGGGCCCTCGGGGCCTTCAAGGAACTCTCATGACAATGCGAAGCAGCCCCACTCACACAATGATCTCACTGTGGCTGGTGGAGTTTTTTTGGTGGTTAATCAAAATCAAAAGACTTCTAGTCCGGAGAGTCATTGAATCATCCAAAACATTTCTTAACAAGTCCCCCAGGAGCCACCGCCCACCCCGCCCGCCATGTTCCCCCCACCTCACTAACAAGTCCCCCAGGAACCACCACCCACCCCGCCTCCCATGTTCCCCTCACCTCACTTTCCACCCCAGTGGATGCTGTTGAAGTTTTAGAACCAGAGAATCAGGAAATCAATTCCTCTGGAATCACCTGGGAAAGATTCCCCTCTCTCCAGGTGAACTCCATTCCTGGAGGTTCAAGGGCAGGGAAACACAAGCATGTGGCCCATAGTTGTTTAACGCCATCCTCTGCCCTTTTGGAGACGATGGGCCACGCCCAGGGATGGGATTAGTCAAACATCTTCTTGACTGTTTTGGGTTCAGGAACACCCTACATGGATTTGCCAAGTGATTTCTTGTGTAATTATTAGGCCCGAGTGTATTCCAAGGGAAATGCAGTCCTCGTGTCTGTGATTCACCCAGACTCCATTCAGCAACACGTGTTGCAAGCACTCGCTGGTGTCTGAGATGCCCTTGGTACCTCCTAAGAGGCTCTCCTTGACTCCTCCCCACTGCCCATTGTAAGCAGGAGGTTGATTTGTGCCAACTTCCAGTGAACCTGAGTACTACAGGAATCCAGCTCAGCTTGAAATTCAAAACCCTGGAATTTCTAGAGGGTTCTCTTGGTGTCCAAACATCCTCGCCCCTTCAGTGGAAACCAGTCTCCACCTCAGAGTAATAACCGGAAGGAAAAGCCCAGAGCAAGAAGCCAGTGGCACCAGGTCCTCACAGTGGCACCAGGTCCTCAGGCCTCCAGAGGCCAGGCTGGCTTCCAGGAGCAGGTGCAAGTGCCAGATCTGGCAGCCTGGCCTCCTTTAGGCTCCTGTTCTTGAAGCATGGATCTGAGGCTGAGATTGAAAAAAACCAACATGATCCCAGCTGTCCTCTGCTCTGAGGCCTGAGCTGACCCTCAGGGTCTGCCCCCAGCTCCTTCTTCAGACTGGACTGGCCCCATGGCCCCCCTGGGGGGCTGGAGATGCAGCCTCCCTTCCTAGAGCTCCTGGTACTTCTGATGCCATGCGTTGGCCAGAGCACCCAACCTCTGGAGATGCGGGACCCCCATTCACCTTGTCCCCGTATACTCCACCGAGAGTCACAGTTGCCTTTGGGGGCTCACTTTCCTCACTTGTCTCAGGTCCAGTGAGATGTGATTGTTCCATGAATCTAAAAGCAGAACGTTCTGGTCCAAGTGGAGGCCCTGGCAAAGCTGCCTTTCCTATCTCTAATTAGGTGGCTCCATGACTCACGCATCATAAACCCAGGTCCTCAAGAAATGTCTTAAGGAGGTGGAGGGTTCTCAGAATGAACCCACAGCCTGAGCCCCCGGCCCAATGTTACATGCGCCGGCGCCAGACACCTTCTTCCCACTGTAGTGGGAGCAAGTTCGATGCTAAGAATAAGAGCTAGAATGAGGCTTTGCCTCCGGGGTTTCAGTGGAGGCTGGGGAGTGGAACCAGGGCAGGGATTGGCTTGGCAGATTGTGCTGCTCTGGTGTGTGACATCCTGGGACACTCTTCTCCTCTCCTATGGAGGCCCTGGGATTGCGGTCACCGTCTGCGGTGGGTTGTGGAGGGGGGCAGGCAGAGAAAAGGTTTACAAGACCCTGATCCATCACCAAGCCCAGCAACCAGCCATTGTCCCCTTAGGGGTGCAGAGAGTGGTCCTGTGTGCAGTGGCACCAGCATTATCAGCTCAGAGAAAGCAGCCATGGCCCTGTGGAGTGTGGTTGAGTGGGAGGAAGTAAGGAGAAAGTGGAGGGACGGCCAGGGTAGGTGGGGCGGATGAGAAGCGGGGATGGGGGTGGGGCCCGGCCCCAGAGACTTTTCTCCAGCAGAACACAGAACCATAGGAGCGGTATTTTTCCTACTTCCAGGCCAAATGGGCTTGCACGGGAAGCCTGCTCCAGTTCATGGGGAGGTGATGGTCTATGGGAACCAGAGAAGCCCGCCCTGCACCCAACGGCTGCTTCCTGTAATGTGTTCTGCCCCCAGGGAATTCCCACGGAGCTGCCCAGGAGGAGCCGGGCCAGCGGGCAGCCGGGCCTTCCTGCCAGGCCAATGCCAGGGTGAGTTCCGGCGCCTGTGTTGCTCTGCGGCCCAGGCTGGGCCGTGGCAGGCGGGTCCCTCTCCCAGGGTCTTTGTCCTTTCCCTGCCTTCCCAGGAGGGGCCGGGCCCTTGGAAAGGGGGAGGAAGACAAGGGAGAAAAGGGAGAGAAACTGGCTCCCAGCACTCAAAATAGCCATCTCCTTCTATGTGTTGATTTTCTTTAAGCTGGGCTGGGGTGGAGGCCAGGAGCGGGGCGTGTGACGCTGATTTTCAATTCCTCCTGTGAGATTCCAGTCAGGTGGCACTCAAGCAGAGACTTCCTCCCTTCTGAGACAGGGAAGTGCCTCCGTGGAGGGGAGAGGCCTCAGCTCTGCAGAGGAGCCTGGGGTGCTGAGGGTGTGGGTGCTGAGTTGGGTGGTAGAGGGGTGGCCCTGCAGATACAGGGTCTTACTCACGCACAGCTGCAGCGTCCCCGCGCAGGGGGGCTTCAGGCCCTCGGGAGCAAATTCTGGCAAGTTCGTAAGTTTAATTTTTTCAGTGGATGAGGCATTCACATGGTTACAAAACCTAAAAGTAGGCAATGAAGGGAAGCCACAGCTTCCTTGGTCCACTGCAGCTGAAAGGCTGTGGGCACCGGCACACGCCGTCTTACCTCTCCCTTCTATATCCTGCTGTGGCAAATGCTGCCTCACTGTTGGGCACGTTGCTTCTTCATGCCATGGTCTAACCAGGTCCTTGGAGCCTTCCAGAACTCTGGGGCCTGAAAGGTCTCCCTTCCTTCCCGTCTCTTTCCCTCTCCCTCCCATCCTCTCTTCCTTCCTCTCTCCCTTCCCTTCCTTTCCCCCGCCTTCGCTCCCTTCCCCTCCCTTCCCTCCCTCCCCTCCCCTCCCTCCCTCCCTTCTTTCTTTCCTTCCTTCCTTCTTTCCTAACTTCCTTCCTTCCTTCCTTCCTTCCTTCCTTCCTTCCTTCCTCCTTTCCTTCCTTCCTTCCTCCCTTCCTTCCTCCCTCCCTCCCTCCTTCCTTCCTTCCTCCTTTCCTTCCTTCCTTCCTCCTTCCCTCCCTCCCTCCTTCCTTCCTTCCTCCTTTCCTTCCTTCCTTCCTCCCTTCGTTCCTCCCTCCCTTCCTCCCTCTCTCCTTCCTTCCTTCCTTCCTTCCTTCCTTCCTTCCTTCCTTCCTTCCTCCTTTCCTTCCTTCCTTCCTCCCTTCGTTCCTCCCTCCCTTCCTCCCTCTCTCCTTCCTTCCTTCCTTCCTTCCTTCCTTCCTTCCTTCCTTCCCTCCCTCCCTCCCTCCCTCCCTCCTTCCTTCCCTCCCTTCCTCCCTCCTTCCTTCCTTCCCTCCCTCCCTCCTTCCCTCCTTCCTTCCTTCCTTCCCTCCCTCCCTCCCTCCCTCCTTCCTTCCTCCCTTCCTTGAACTAACTGGCCCTGAGCGGCTCCATTGAGCGGGTGCCGGAGAGAGACAGCATTGACTATGACATGTCACTTGTCCTGGGGGAGGACGATTGGGGGTGGGGGACAATTATGTCAACCGTCCGTGATCAAGACCCTGGACAATGTGAGAAACCAGCCAGGGGAGATGTGGGGACAAGGTCAGGAGGATTGGCGTTGGGGTCAAGTCCTAAAGAATAACAGAAAGGACTTAATCGGACACAGTCGGAGTGCAGCCTCAGAGCTGCTCAGCTCACGGCCCCCTCCCAGCAACCCTGCTTTGTGGCTGCTGGTCCCTGGGTCCCTGCTTTACAGCGGAGGAC
Source organism: Chlorocebus sabaeus (assembly GCF_047675955.1). Taxonomy (NCBI): domain Eukaryota; kingdom Metazoa; phylum Chordata; class Mammalia; order Primates; family Cercopithecidae; genus Chlorocebus; species Chlorocebus sabaeus. Next base: position 5,005,170 of record NC_132904.1, read on the forward strand.
ACTCTGTGGTGGCTTAGCTGGAGGAACCAGAGCCAGACACTGCCTGCGTCCCCCAGCTTTGGTCAACTTGGGTCAGCTTCCCCAACTGCAGAGTTGAGGCCACCCCAGTTCAGCCCATCTCCTGTCCGCATATGTCTTCATCACGCCTTGACTTTGAGAAACACCGGCTGAAAGCAGCCCCTTTGCTCTCAATGTTCCCTGAGCAGTGGCCCTGCTGAGTCCCTGCTCTGCTGGGGTCAGGACTATCTAGGCCAAGGAAGGAGGAAGTGACCTTTTGGTGGCCTCAAAGATGAAGTCAGGGAATCCAGGGACGCAGGAGGCCTTTCTTTAGAGGAGGGGGGGGCAGGAGGGAAGCAGATTTGGGCCCTCAGAAATCAGTGCGAGAAGAAGCCTGGTAGGGGCTGGGGGCTGGGGGCTTTGGAGTCACATCCCTCAACATGGCCATCCTCTGGCTGGGATGGGTCTAGTGCTCCCGTGACCCACACAGCGCCCTTCAGAAGGCTCTGCAATCACACTGGGCACCCGCTGGGTGCTGGGCCCATGCCTCAAGCTCTGGAACCTGTGGGGTCCTTAGCAGCCCCACCATCTCCATCAGTCCCCTCTACACAGCCCTCAGATGTGAACAAAACATTCAGTGTGGACAATGTTCTGTAGTGTTTGAAGAAAGCGTCCTCAGACAGTCTCGATTTTTTCTATTGATTTGCAGCATTCAGAGAGAAAAAAGTGTGACTTTCCAGTTACCATGGCCTCTCGACTTAGGGGGCCGCCCGAGGGGCACCCCTGCTTCTGGGGGCTCCATGGTGTAGCATTTTGAAGATGGAGCAAGGTAGGACCTGCTCTTGTGTCCAGGCAGGGAATGCAGCGTGACTCCAGCACACACACAGCATTTCCCCTGTGGCCAGAGACATCTCGGAAGAATCACCTGAGCGCACAGTGCCCCTTTTCAGGCACCAGATGACCCATGGGCCATGCATCCAGTCTGAGGCCCTGTGCTGGCATTTGGTGACATCCATATGTGAAGCCCAAGGTCATTTTCTCATGTAGCCCCCCAGCCCCTCCGGCCGCATGCCCTCCGTTGCCAGCCCCTCCGGCCGCATGCCCTCCGTTGCCAGCCCCTCCGGTCGCATGCCCTCCGTTGCCAGCCCCTCCGGTCGCATGCCCTCCGTTGCCAGACATGCTTCTCCCTGCGTAGCCTGTGGGCCTCCGCTCCGTCAGCCCAGACCCAGCCCTGGCTCCTTCTCAGGTGCCCGGCATGTGCTGGTTTCCCACAGGGCACCACCTGGCTCCACTTTGCGTGTGGGTGTCTGGTCTTGTCCAGGCTGGAGGCTGATGGAGTTCAGGGACTCTGCCTCTCCTTCTTACCGACCGATGTATCCCGCAGGGCACAGCGAGCTGCCTTTAATGTGCCAGATACTCAGGACAACTTCCTAAATGTTAAAACATTTTTTTCTGGTTATTAAAAAAAGAATCCGTGCTCGTTGTGATCTAGTTGGAGAACATTCAAGGGCATAAAGAAGAACAAGTCAAAATGATCCCATAACCTTCAGAAGAACCCTGCCTGGGAATAGTTTATTATTTTTTGTTTTTTTTTTCTGTATTTACATATATGTATAATTATATAATTGTAGACACGCATGATATTTAAATATAATTAGCATCAAAGTAACCCATGTTTACTAAAAGCTTCCACACACTCGATTGGTGAAAAAGGCGCCTACAGTATTTCCAGTGCATTTCTAAACGAGAGAAGGGACGGGCCCGGGAAGGTTCGGCGTGCAGCGCAGGTCCTGCTGAACTCTGTCTACACCAGGCTCCAGGAGATGCCTGGGCAGAGGGAGGACACGTGTAGACATGGGCACAGGAACCAGCCCTTCCTTCATTCACTGACAGTGCACCTGACCCACCTGGAGGCTGGAGGTCTAGGATCAAGGTGATGGCTGATTCAATACCTGGTGAGGGCTTCCTGCCTTCCCAGCGTGCAGAGCTGCCTCTGCTCTGTGTTCACACAGTGCGGGTGGAGAGACAGCTCTCAAGGACTCTCTCTCTGGTGTTGCTTCTCATAAGGGCACTAATTCCATCATAGGGCCCGACTGTCAGACCTTCCCTAACCGTAGTCACCTCCCAAAGGCCCTGTCTCCAAATACTGTCACTCTGGGGATGAGGATGTCCTCATAGGAGCATGGGAAAGACACGGTTCAGTCTATTCTAGGACACATAGTTCAGTCCATCCCAGTTCAAGGAGACAGAGGGGAGGGCCTGAGGAGCTTCTCACAAGACTAGTGCTGCTGGTGGGGAATGGGCTTGGTAAGCAGACAGGCTGAGGCTATGGCAGAGCCTGCAGGCAGGGGCTTCTGGAAAGAGGACTAGGGTGCTGGGGATGGATGGGGCGTGACGGGCATGAGGGGAGGGAGGGGCCTGGGCTGAGGAGGGGGATGCTAGCTAGGACCAGGCAAGAAGTGGTCTGGGCAGGCTGGAACCCTGGGGTGAGTGTGGAGGGCTCTGTAGAGCAGTGGGGCCGGGCGGCAGGAGGGCTGGATGCTGTGGAAGGGCATGGACTTTTCTTGTGGGTGACAAGCGGCTGTGGGATGCCACAAGCAGCTCCTTCACAATCTGGAGGATCCTTGCATTGTTTCAGAGGGTGAAGCAGAAGTGATTTTCATACTCTTAAAAAACATATTTTATGCCAGGCACGGTGACTTCTGTCTGTAATCCCCAGCACTTTGGGAGGCTGATATGGGCGAATCACTTAGCCCCAGAGAAGTTCAAGAATAGCCAGGGCATCATAGCGAGGCTCGTTCTCTAAAAAATACAAAAAATTAGCTGGGTATGGTGGTGCGTGCCTGTAGTCACAGCTCCTTGGGAGGCTGTGGTGGGAGGAACATTGGAGCCCAGGAGCTCTAGGCTGCAGTGGACTATGATCATGCAACTGCTCCAGCCTGGGTGACAGAGTGAGACCCTGTCTCTAATAATAATAATAATATTTTATTAGTAGAATCATTTTTTTCTTTTTCGTTTTTTTTTTTTTTTTTAATTTTAATGTTTTGTAGGGACAAGGTTTCGCTATTTTGCCCCGGCTAGTCTTGAACTCCTGGCCTCAACCGATCCTCCCGCCTCAGCCTCCCAAAGCACTGGGATTATAGGTGAGAACCACCACACCTGGCCCAAACATTTTCATTTTTTATATTTCAAGTACTTTGATGAATTATTGTGCAAGTTTCTTGTGCAAAGCTTAGAAGAAGAGGTCTTACGGAATTTTTGGCAGCACCTCTCTCATCTACATTTTGAAGGAAAAAAATATTATTTCCTGTTCTAGAGTTTGGGTGAGCAGCATTTGTATTTTATTTTATGTTTGTAGTAAAAGTTTACCATGTCAACCATACATTCACATGGTTACACAATCATTACCACCATCGTCTCTAGAACATTCTTGTCTTCCCAGACTTAAACTCTGCCCTCGTTAAACACTCATTGCCCCTCCCATCCCCCAGCTCCTGACTCCACCACTCTCCCTTTACATCTCTTTGGATTTTTGTTGTTGTTGTTTGTGTGTTTGAGACGGAGTTCCGCTCTTGTTGCCCAGGCTGGAGTGCAATGGCGCGATCTCGGTCCCTGCAACTTCCACCTCCCGGGTTCAAGTGATTCTCCTGTCTCAGCCTCCTGAGTAGTTGGTATTACAGACACGCGCCACCATGCCTGGCTAATTTTTGGTATTTTTAGTAGAGACGGGGTTTCTCCATGTTGGCCAGGCTGGTCTCAAACTCCTGACCTCAGGTGATCCGCCCATCTCGGTCTCCCAAAGTGCTGGGATTCCAGGTGTGAGCCACTGCGCCCGGCCACATCTCTGGGGGTGTGACTGCTCTAGGGAGCTCATGGAAGTGGGACCCCAGAGCATTCGTTCTTTTGTGGCGGGCTTATTTCACTCAGCGCAGTATTCTCAGGGTCCATCTGTGTTGTAGGCAGCGTCTTTTTTCCAAAAAGCCCTACAGGGTGTCCTGAGGGAACAATTACAAAGGGACTGGGGGCCTGAGTCCCTCCCACGCAGCGAGCCATTCCTGCAGGTAGTTGCTCGTCACCTTCACAGAACCCCAGGCCTCCAGGAAGCAGCCCGCCGTCTGGCTGGATTAGAGGCTGGGCACGGCCAGGTGCACCGATGGGGCCGGGGCCAGGGCAGCACTCCCCAGGGTAACCCAAGCAGCTCTGATTAGCCTCCACCACGCTGGCTGCTGGCTGGTATCAGACCAGCATATCCCTTGGGTCAGGTCACCGACAACTTGCATTTTAACAGGGAGCTCGGGCTGTAGCCACTGGTCTCATGGGAATGTCACTGAGTCTCAGAAAGACCCCATGAAAGGGGAGGCTTTGTTCCCACTCCAGGGTGGCCAGGGCAGGGACACCGTGCGTGAGGACTTCCTGATCTTATTCTCACACCAGAGGAAATGGAGCTTTAGGGCTTAGAGGCAGAACACGTTTGTCTAGGTGTGGCTCAGACATAGACAATGGGATGGGGTCCCCTTCCAGGAGGTGCAGCCCAGGAAGCTTGGCGGGGCCACAGCCTCATCTGTGGGGATGGCCAGGGACTCCTGGACCAGACATCAACTGACGACTGTCACCCCTGCTCTGACTGCTGCCCGGCCCTGGCAAGGGTGTGGGGAAGGTGGTAAGGGATCCTAGCTCTCCCTGCTTTGGTCTCCCGGCCTCCAGAGTGGCAGGAAGGGGCTGAGTGGGGGTAGGTAGGACGAGGGTGGGGTTCTACGCAAGGAGGGAGATGGCAGCCTCAGAGAAGCAGGGTTCCCTACCTGCTGCGGTCGCCAGCAAGCGTGGCTCCTGTGAAATCCGGTTTTAGAGCTTTTCTTGTTTTCGTTTTTGTTTCAAATTGATAGCCTTTATTTCTTAGAGAAGTGTTAGGTTTACAATAATATTGAACAGAAAGTCCAGAGAAGCCCCATAGACCCCTCTGTAGTAGTTCATGCTCACATTGCCTGGCCAGACACCATGACTCGCACCTGGAATCCCAGCACCTGTGGAGGCCGAGGCGGGTGGATCACCTGAGCCCAGGAGTTCAAGAGCAGCCTGGGGACAACATAGCAAAACCCTATCTCTACCCAAAATACAAAAAATTAGCTGGGCGTGGTGGCGCACACCTGTAGTCCCAGCTACTCAGGTGGCTGGGGTGGGAGGGTCACTTAATCCTGGGAGGTGGAGGTTGCAGTGAGCTGTGATGGTACCACTGCACTCCAGCTTGGGCAACAGAGCAAGGCTCTGTCTCAACAAAAAAAAAAACAAAACAAAAACAAAAACAAAAAAATTGGGAATTACAATTCAATATGAGATCTGGTGGGGACACAGATCCAAATCATATCAGCTTCTCCCGCCAGCACAGTTTCCCTGGTATTAACATCATGCATTAATGTGGTACATTTTTACCATTGATGAGCAATTATTATTAACTAAAGGCCATGGTTTACATTGGGGTTCACTCTAATTTTCTATTGTAAATTCTCTCTCTCTCTCTTTTATTTTTATTTTGAGACAGAAATCTCACTCTGTCGCCCAGGCTGGAGTGCAGTGGCACCATCTTGGCTCACTGCAACCTCCGCCTCCTGGGTTCAAGCGATTCTCCTGCCTCAGCCTCCTGAGTAGCTGGAATTACGGGTGCCTGCCACCATGTCTGGCTAATTTTTGTATTTTTAGTAGAGACAGGGTTTCACCATGTTGGCCAGACTGGTCTCAAACTCCTGACCTCAGGTGATCCACCCGCCTCTGCCTCCCAAAGTGTTGGGATTACAGGCGTGAGCCACCATGCCCGTCCTTCTATTGTAAATTCTCTGGGTTTTGTCAAATGTCTAATGCCCTGTATCACCATTATAACATCATACAAAGAGTTTCACTGCCCTAAAAATCTGTCTCCACCTGTTCACCCCTCTCTCCAAATCCCTGGTAACCACTGATTATTTTACTTTCTCCAAAGTTTTGCCCTTTCTAGAATGTCATAAAGTTGGACTCATACAGTATGTAGCCTTTTCTGATGGGCTTCTCTCACCTACTAATATCATGGAAGTTCCCTCCATGTCTCTTCAGGCCTTGACAGCTCATTTCTTTTTAGCGCTGAAGAATATTGCGCTGTCTGGAGGCACCACGGCTCATCCCTTCACCTTCTGAAGAAGATGTGCGTTGCTTCCAAGTTTTGGTTTTTATGAATAAGGCTGCTGTACACATCGGTGTGCAGGTTTTTGTGCGGACGTCTCAACTCCTTTGGATAAAACCAAGGAGCATAATTGCTGCATTGCATATTCGGTGAGACTAGCTTTCTAAAAAAATGGTTTTGTTAGATGTAAAATATGAATACGACATTCTGAAATAGAAAAAAAATGACTTACTCTTTATCCGAGTGGGATGAGATTAAACTGTATCTTCTTCATGGTTTGAATGCAAGAGCTCCCTGAACACCCGGCGTTGCCATTGGCATGAATGAGAGGAAGCCCCTCCCGACAGCTGGACGGTAGGACAGAGCCTTGTAAGCCCCCCTCTCCCCGTCACATCCCCCTGACCCTGCCCACAAAGGAGCCTGGGCCACTGGGTGTTCACCTGCCTCCCACTAGGTGAGATCTTTCCTTTTTGGCTCCTCTATCCTAATCCTCACCCACAACATTCCCGCAGTGGCCTTTGCAGCTAATATCCGGTGTCCAGTGAGTCCCTGGGCTTGGTGAGCGTTCCTCCCAAGGCTGACACTGAACTAAAGATGTAGGGACAGGGGAGGTGGTCCCAGGAAGCTCAGATGAGACAGAGAGAAAAGCCCAAAGTGTGTGTTTTGATGAGCAGGTAACCTCAATAGGAACCTGGGGCTCCATTCCACTGGAGATCCTTGGTCCCCCAGAAGGTGGGGAGGCTGGGACGTGGGGTCCTCCCCGACAGATTCCTCTCCTGGCTGCTGAGGGTCTCCTCTCAGATGCTGAATAGAGCAACTCTAGGGGTCTGAGCTGGAGAAGCCCCAGGCAGAGGATCAGAGAAAGCAGCTGCCCCAGACAGGTGCAGATGGGCAGAGGGGACGCCGTGGCACTGGCACTGCCTCCTCTCATCTCCTGCAAGGGTCCCCTCACCTTCTTGCTCTGCCTGAAGCTTCCGGCACTGCAACCCACCCAGAGGTTCTATTTACCCTGGTGCTGGGGAGGGGGCAGGTGTCCTCTCACTCCTCACTTTCTTTCCAGAATGTTCTACCTCCCTAAGACTCTGCCCTTTGCTCTGGAGTCATCTACAAATCCCAGGTCGCCTCTCACTCCTGGAAGATTTTAACTCCAGATTCACTGTTGCTTCCCCACATCACTCCTGCCCAGTTCTTGAACATCCCCGTGGGTGATCCCGGCCTCCCAGAACCTTCACCTCCTCCTCTTCTTTCCTCCCCTCCCTCCTTGCTGCCATCTCCCCATCTCAACTTCGAGCATCCCCTCCAGCACCTCAACCCCCAGATCCCACCTTGCCTGTCCCTTTCATCCCCACGGTTACTGCCCCGCGCCCCTCACCTCTGCACTGGGAGTTCCCTTCTCATGTCCCTCTGTGGCCTCTGTCTTCACCCTGCTGCACCTGGGCACAGCACTGTCACCTGAAATTCCCACCACCGACCAGCCAACTGGGCTTGGCGTCCGACGTCCCCTCTCCTCGACTTGGATTTCCCACCTTCTCTGCCCTTTGCCAGCCTCCAGGACCCCACCTGCTGCCCATATGTGCTGTGCCCCCTCTCCTGGCTCAGGAGCCCCCTCCATGCTGGGCCCAGACCCTCACCAGCCCCAGCCTTGCCTCTTGGCTGGGTGATTCCATCAGTTTATAAACACGCCTTCACCTTAAAAATAAGTCAAACCTCACTAGATGCTGCTTCTCCTTCCGGCCACTGCCCTACTCTGTTCCTCTTTCCAACAGCACTCTGACCACGTGGGCACCCCTGGCTGCCCTCTCTCCCGCCTCTTGGGAGAAGCTGCACCTCACCCCCAGCTCCTCCCCCATGGCTCTCATGTCACTGGATCTAAGGGTCAGCCCTCAGTGCTGATTTGGCCTGGCCGGTGGGTCACTGTGGCCTCCTCACTCCCTCCACCTCCCTGACCCACCTTCGGAGGTTCCAGACCTGTGAGCCGCAGGGGGCCCCCAGCCTTGGCCCTTCCTTCCTTCCTCCCCAGGTCAGCGTCTCTCTTCGTTTCCATCACCTGCTGTACCCTGAAGGCTCCGCTCTGTAGTTCCAGTCTGACCTCCCTCCTGGACTCCAGACTCAGAGACCCCACCGTCTAGGAGAACTCCTGGCAGCGTCCTGAGTCCAAAGCCACACAGGACGGCTCATCTCTCCATCTCTCCAGCTGACCCCGTGGCAGCCCTGTCCCCACTGCCTTGGGCTCCAGCCTGGGGTATCCTGGGTGCTTCGTTCTGCCTGTTGTGCTCCACCCTCGGGTCTCCCGCAGCTCTGTGCAGCCCTCCTGCGGTGCGTCCTCAGTAACACAGAGCGCTGCCTTCAGACTCTTTAGAAGGTTGATTGGATCATGAACTCCTTGGCCGTGGCTTCTGTCTCAACCAGAGTTGGCACTGAGCTCCGAACACACCTGCCAGCCTCTGTGTCTCTGGCTCCTGGGCCTGTGTAACCTCATCTCTTTCCACCTGGCTGGCCCCTTGCTCTGTTGCCCTGCCCACCCAGGCCTCCTCCTCCTTCGTGGACCCTTCCGGGCACACTCACGCCCTCTGCTTGGGATGGCTTCCCGTCAGGTAGCCCTGGAGTGGCTTGCTCTCCATTTCCTCCCAATCTCAGTTCCGACATCCTCTTGGGCCGCAGGGCCTGCCTTGCTGGCCATCCTCTCTCAAGGGCAACGCCTCCTTCTCTCCCCCTGCAAACACTTCCTAGTTCCCTCCATTAGGCAGGTGAGCTGCTGCACCAAAGACCCCACCAAAAAGTACACTAACTCAACACAGTACACATTTGTTGCTTATCCGTGTAAAGCCCTCAAGGGTGACCTTGACCAGTGAGCAACTCGCTTCTGAGCAGCGACTCAGGGACCCAGGCGTCTTCCATCTGTGGCTTCATCTCCCCAGGGTCCTGGAGTCCTCTGCTGGTTTCCCTACGTTGGACAGCAGTCAGCAGAAGAGAGAAAGAATTACACCCTGGAGGTCTCCGTGGGCCGGGCCTGGACAGGAGGTGTATCACTGCACTTCTCTTCTGTTGGCTATAGGCGATGGCAGAAAGCAGGGAGACAGGGGCCAGCGGCACCCCCAGGAGACCAGCAGCACATGGCCCCACCTGCCTTAGCTTTGCCCCGGTGCCTCTGCCGTGGGACTGGTTAGGTATTATGGACCATCTGTCAAGCCTCCCCACCCCCGCAGAAGATAAACTCCATGAGAGCCAGGCCCGTCTGTTCTGCTCAGTGCTGTCTTCTCTGCCTGGAGCGTCACTGGGCCCAGTCAGATGTGTTGGAGCCACATCACAGGGTTGCTGGATGCTCAGTGAGCGGATTTGGCAGCCTGGGTCCTGGTCACACTCTCCTATGGTGACAGAGCTTGGGTGTCAGGGCCCGCCTACACTATATTCACTTCACCCTTCACATTATATATATATATATCTCACTATATTCTTTCCACCCTTAACACTATGTGTGTGTGTGTGTGTGTATTTACACCGTGTATAAATATATATATACACACACCATATATATATATACACAGAGAGAGAGAGAGAGAGAGAGAGATGGAGTCTCACTCGGTCGCCCAGGCTAGAGTGCAGTGGCATGATCTCAGCTCACTGCAACCTCCACCTTCCGGGTTCAAGTGATTCTTCTGCCTCTGCCTCATGAGTAGCTGGGACTACAGGCGTGCACCACCACACCCGGCTAATTTTTGTATTTTTAGTAGAGATGGGGTTTCACCATGTTGGCCAGGCTGGTCTCGAACTCTTGACCTCAGGTGATCCTCCCACCTCGGCCTCCTAAGGTGCCTAAAGTGCTGGGATTACAGGCGTGAGCCACTGCTCTCAGTCAACACAAAATATTTGTCATGTTTTGAGATCTCACCGTGTTTCGTGACAGCTGAATTTGTAGCCGTCTCGCAGATGCCCCCTGACTTCTCCAAAGCTGTCATCTCTCCAAACAGTATTTGGCTGGTACTAGGTCAGTTTCACTCCCCGCCCCGCCCCACCCCTTATCCATAGCTCTGTGATCCACACATTAGCAGATTGTAGACTTGTTATTTTCTGTGGAATTATTTCCTTAGGGCTTCTTAGGCATGGGATTAGGAGGTCAAACAGTGTGGCACGGGTCTCCTTGGGCACCTACGTGTCCTATTCAAGGGCTGTCCTGTTGGTTGGACAAATAAGAGAGGTGGGTGCTTTCCTCTCTGATGTCTATGCTTCAACCCTTATTTGGAATAAAAATGCTTTCTGATAATAACATTCAGTGAATTAATTATTTTTGAGACAGGGTTTCACTCTGTCACTCAGGCTGGAGTGCAGCAGGGCAATCATAGCTCACTGCAACCTCCACTTTTCAGGCTCAAGTGATCCCTCCCACCTCAGCCTCCTGAGTCGCAGAGACCACAGGTGTGTGCCGCCATGCATGGCTAATTTTTAATTTTTTTGTAGAGACAGAGTTGTGCTGTGCTGCCCAGCCTTGATGATAAAATTTAAAATAGTTGAGAGAAATGTGGAAAGTATAGAAAACTATTAAAAAGGCAAATAAATCCAGAATGCCACCACCCAGACATCACCACTACTTGTTGGCATTTTACCTTCCAGATGTTGGTTTGGGTGTGTGTGTCTGCTTGTGTGTGCATGTGTGTACACATGCCTGTGTGTGCACACTCTGTATGTGTATATATGTATGTGTACACACACATGCCTATGCATATAAATATATGTACACACGCTTTTTCCTTTTTTTTTTTTTTTTTTTTTTTTTGAGGTGGAGTCTCTCTCTGTTGCCCAGACTGGAGTGCAGTGGCTCGATCTCTGCTCACTGCAAACTCCACCTAATGGGTTCAAGAGATTCTCATGCCTCAGCCTCTTGAGTAGCTGGGATTACAGGTACCCGCCATCATGCCTGAGTAATTTTTGTATTTTTGTAGAGACGGAATTTCACCATGTTGGTCAGGCTGGGTGTGGAAGCCTTGGCCTCCCAAAGTGCTGGGATTACAGGGGTGAACCACCTCACCCAGCCTACTATGTACATACAATTTTATGTTGCTCAGAGCCAACAATTCAGCATCTAGATTTTTTTCCCACTAATGTATTTTTCATGGTATTAAAATCAATTCATAAATATTTTAAAGATTCTGTAAAATTCCATTATGTGAATTTATTAGCACAAGTGATTGTTCCTTTCTGTAGTGTTTTATTTTTAAAAACATTTAACAGGATGGCATGGTGGCTCGTGCCTATAATCCCAGCACTTTGGGAGGCCGAGGCAGGCAGATCATGAGGTCAGGAGATCGAGACCATCCTGGCTAACATGGTGAAACCTCATCTGTACTAAAAATACAAAACAGTAGCCGGGCTTTGTGGCACATGCCTGTAGACCCAGCTACTCGGGAGGCTGAGGCAGGAGAATTGTTTGAACCCGGGAGGCGGAGGTTGCAGTGAGCTGAGATTGCACCCCTGTGCTCCAGCCTGGGCAGCAGAGACAGACTCCGCCTCAAAAACAAAAACAAAAACATTTAACAGCAATTATGGCTTCTTTTTTCTGGTTACAATTTTCTGGACAACTTGAAAAATACTAAAAACTTTCAAAAAGAAATAAACATCACCCACAACAGAACTATCTGGGATGTTTTTATTTTATTTTATGTTTATTTTTATTTTTTTATGAGATAAGGTTTTACTCTCTCACCCAGACTGGAGTGCAGTGGCATGATCATGGCTCACTGCAGCCTCGAACTTCTGGGCTCAAACCATCCTCTCACCTCAGCTGAGACTATGGGTGCATGCCACTACACCTGGCTAATTTTAGTATTTTTTGTAGAGGCGAGGTTTCATCGTGTTGCCCAGGCTCGTCTCAAACTCCCAGGTGCAGTGATCCACCCACGTTGGCCTTCCAAAGAGCTGGGATTACAGGTGTGAACCCCTACACATGTTTGGGCACCTACGTGTCCTGTTCAAGGGCTGTCCTGTTGGTTGGACAAATAAACAAGAGAGGTGGGTGCTTTCCTCTCTGATGTCTATGCTTCAACCCTTATTTGGAATAAAAATGCTTTCCGATAATAACATTCAGTGAATTAATTATTTTTGAGACAAAAATAATTAATTATTTTTGAGATCTCAAAACATGAGTGTTTTTAAATTAAGAAAGGGGCACAGTGGCAGGCTGAGTCTTCCTTTCAAGAAAATCTGGGCTCCCTACAGCACACACATGTGAGGGGTCTATTTCTAAGGACGGATGCCCAGGGCTCCCTTGAGCAACCCTCCTGGGGCGCCTGGGGCAATCGGAGTCTCCCCTCCTTTGCTGGAGGTCGGGACACAGAGGCCTGACTCACTCCGATGCTGGAACCCTGCCCGGGCTCTCTGGTCCCACTTCTGGTCCTGGCATGTGCTCTGGGCCTCTTCCCTCCAGGACACTCTGTCTCCCTCCACTCTCCTGGGCTCATGCTGACCCCTCAGCTCCTCCCCTCTGCCCCTCCCACTTCAACCCCACACATTCTCAGGAGTTCTGGAAATCAGCAGCCCTACTGTGTGCACAGCTCAGCACCCCCGCCTGGCTGCCCCGTAGCCTGGAGTGCAGAACCGTGCACACAGTAGGGCTCAGGGAAGGCAAGGGGAAACATCTATTTATTTGTTCATTCAGTCACTCAGCTCAGCACCCAGTGTGCCTTGCCTGTGCCAGGCGCTGTCCCAGGCACGGGTGTGACAGAGAACAAGGCGTGGCCTGCATGGGCTCTCCTAGTTGGCAAGAGGATTCGACAAGGGTACTTAATCCATAGATAATATGAATCTGAGGACGAGAAGCTGGGAAGAGATAAAATGGGGTGGAGGAGAAGGGAGTGCTGGGGGTTGCTGGTGCTGCTCTTTGATACAGGGTGGTGGGGACCCCCCCAGTAAGGCGACGCGGCACAGAGGCCGAGGGGAGTAGGGGGCAGCGAGTTCCCACAGCAGGATTTGCGGATGCAGGTGTCCTGGGTGCGCTTATTCTTGGTGTTCCTGAGAAACAGCAACGAGGCCCTGGCTGGAGCGGGGCAAGGGAGAGGCCCCAGGAGCCTGGCTCTGAGGATTCCCGTGCCAAGTGCCAACCCTTTAGTTGCCAGATTATGGGGAAGTCTGGGGGCTCCTCGGAGAGCAGTGCATGCTGACCGCCGTGGATGTGGGGACACATTCTAACAGCCTGCGCAGCCACCCCTGAGCGCCATGAACCAGGAGCCGTCACGCTGAGAGAGAGGATGGCCACCAGAGGCGTGGGGCAGGAACAGCCCCTCCTCCTGTGCGAGGAGAGGACCATGGAGGCAAGCATGGGGACGGGGCGGGCAGGGACGAGGGCAGAGGGGGCAAGCGTGGGGACGGGGCAGTCAGACATGAGGGCAGGGGGCAGGCCGAGGGAGCAGGTCCCACGGTGGCCCTCCAGGGCACCTCTCTACCTGTGCAGCCTCTCCTTTCAGGCCACCTGGCAACTCCCGCCCCAGCGCCCCCCAGCCCCTCATCACACCTCCCAGGGTGATGAACATGCTCCATCTTGGGTGTTTGACGGTCATTTCCTGAGGGAACCGTTTGTCCCCGAGGGGGCCGTGAGCTCCTTGGAGCATCCATGATAGCAGCGATGTTTGTCTTTGGACACAGACAGACCTGACCTGAAATCTCTGCCCTGTCACTTGCAGGCCACGACTTGGTTACGGTCACTTTCCTTTCTCGGTCTCCGGTTTTGTCTGAACCTGAGAGCTGACGCCTGCCTATTTCATGAGTCACTGCACAGACTAAAGGAGAGACGGCAAGCAAAGCAGAGGCCGGCATCTGGTAGGTGTGCAGGAAATGGTGGCCGATAGCTGTGTCCTCAGGACCCCCACTCCTCAGCGCCTTGGCAAGAAACTGGGCAGCTGTCAGGCGACACCCACGCCTCCTCCAGCCCCCGGGAGGGAGAGGGCTGCATTCCTGGAAGAAGCCCAGGCTTTATTTATCTGTTTATCTATTTACCCAGCCACTCATCTCTTTATTTCCAACTCTAACATCATCTCATTAGGGAGGCACCAATAAGGACAAAAAAAGTGAAATTGATACCGGGTCCTTTTTAAGTGGGGAGCTGGCTGCCTGCGGCCTCGGGAGAGAAGCTGCTTTCTGATCTCTTTCCAGAGAGTGGGTGCCCTGGGGCTTCTGCGGAGAGTTCCCTAAGATCCCTCTCCATACCAGGCCAGCCACCTCCGTCCTTCACCACATCAGGGGAAGGCTGCACGCTGCTTCAAAGTCACAGCAACGCTCTGCAATTGGAAACATGCATGTTTTGCAAAGTATCAATTTAGCAACTAGTTGAATGGGCCAGGCAGGGCAGGCCAGATGGTTGAATATCTATTTAGGAATGGCATATGGCCTGGAGTCCAGAAGGCCTGGGTTCGAGTCCGGGGCTTGGCATTAACGAGCTGGGTGACATTAGACAAGTTTGTGCCTCTCTCTGGTCCTGGTGTCCTGGTTCCTAGGTGGAAAAGCACCCAGGGGCCATTATGGACTGGTTCAGACCATATGGAAGACACAGAAGAAAGACGGTTTCCCAGACCAAATCTTGGGATGCTTAGTAGAGGGACCTCATGCCGCATCATCAGGCTCAGCTGTTGAATTGATAGTGGAACTGGTAGCAGCCTACCTGGGCTTCTCTGTCAGTTTGGGCTCTTTTGTGGTGGGAGGCAGAAAATCCCCCCCAAAGTGGTCCACCCAGCTGGGAAGGGTGGTGGTGGGTAGGCTTCTGGTGCAGTGTCACAGGGCTCTGGCTTCAGAGTTCAGCAGTTCTCTTGCTGTGCCTGCTTCTTGTTGGTGCTGTCATCAGGCTGGGTTGCCTCACGGCAACAAAGTAGCTGCAGTAGCTCCAGGGTTTGTATCTGCACCCCTTACTGGTCAGAGCAAGAGAGAGGTCTTAATCTAACAGAAGTCTTGAGCCTTGTTCTGGTTAGACCAACCTGAGTGAATCACTGCGGCCAGGGAAGTGCTGGGCGCTTGCTGATCAGCTGAGTTATTTTTGATCCCTAAAGCAGTCACTCTGTCAAGGGGGTTAAGATGATCATGACTATCTTAGACCAAACAGAGGTCACTCCTGCAATCTGGAGTGGGGTGGACTTTGCAGAAACCACCTAGCTGTCACACATGGCCAGTCTGGGGAGATCTAAAACTACTATGGGATCAGCTCCCGCCAGCAGACTCTAAGCCATCCAACCTCTGGGCTGGGGCCATCCATTGAACCTTCTGGGATGACCTGGAATCTGGGCTATGTGGCTCCAAAGTGGCAGTGTCCTTCCACAAGCACAGCTTTGAGAAAAACAGAGCAGGGACATGCATATTTATTCTCTCCTACTGTGCCACTAACTTCTTGTGCCTGTGCCACCTCACCTGTCCTCACAACAGCCGTAATGCCCTTGTGCAGGTCAGGATACGGGCACAGTGAAATCAGGTAGTCTGTTCACTGTCCTCAGTGAGTGAGCTGCAGAGAGGGTTCTTCCAGACTCCCGTGGCCTGTCCGCAGACCTGATTAGCCTTGACTCAAGGAGGCCATGAATTGTGGAGGGATGGATTGGAATAGAAATGTTCTAGAATCAGGGGATGGTAGGTTATGCTGATAATGGAGTCCTTATAGATCGTGAGCATCCCAGATAAGCTGAGGTTTTAGAAATGGAACACTAGGATTAGGGTCTTGCAGCTACCACTTGTGACCTGGAGACTTACCTGAACTTCCCGAATTCTGCAGTGACATAGTTCACATGTTTGTCCTTGCCCACATCTCGTGTTGAATTGTAATCCTCAATGCTGGAGGTCGGGCCTGCTGGGAGGTGTCTGGGTCATGGGGGCAGATCCCTCATGGCTTGGTGCTGCCTTTGCGATGGTGAGTTCTCGTGAGATCTGATTGTTTATCTGGCACCCCCTTCACTCTCTCTCTTGCTCCTGCTTCACCTTCTGCCATGATTGTAAGCTTCCTGAGGTCTCCCCAGAAGCTGAGAAGATGCCAGCTCAATGATTTGTGTAAAGCCCACAGAACTGTGAGCCAATTAAATTTTTTTCTTTATAAATAACTCAGTCTCAGCTGGGCATGGTGGCTCACGCCTGTAAACCCAGCACTTTGGGAGGCCAAGGAGGGCAGATCATAAGGTCAGGAGATCGAGACCATCCTGGCTAACACGATGAAACCCTGTATTTACTAAAAATACAAAAAATTAGCCGGGCATAGTGGCAAGTGCCTGTAGTCCCAGCTACTTGGGAGGCTGAGGCAGGAGAATAGTATGAACCCAGGAAGCAGAACTTGTAGTGAGCTGAGATCATGCCACTGCACTCCAGCCTGGGCAACAGAGCAAGATCCCATCTCAAAAAATAAAATAAAATAAAAGAACAATAACAATAAATAAATAAATAAATTACTCAGTCTCAGGTATTTATAGTAATGCAAGAATGGCCTAATATAGAAAATTGGTACTAAGAGTCGGGTATGGAGGTATTAATATGAAGATACCTGAAAATGTGGAAGCAGCTTTGGAACTGGGTAAGGAGCAGAGGTTAGAAGAGTTTGGAGGGCTCAGAAGAAGACATGAAGATGAGGGAGAGTTTGGAACCTCTTAGAGATGGGTTAAATGATTGTGACCAAAATGCTCATAGTAATATGGACAGTGAAGTCTAGGCTGCCAAAGTCTCAGATGGAAATGATAAACTTATTGGGAACTGGAACAAAGATCACATGTGTTATGCCTTAGCAAAGAACTTGGTTGCCTCATGGTCATGCCCTAGGGGTCTGTGGAAGTTTAAGCTTCAGAGTGAAGAGCTAGGGCATGTGGTGGAAAAATACTTTTAAGCAGCAAAGTGTTCAAGATGTGGCCTGAGAGCTTCTAGTAGCCTATGCTCAGATGTTGGAGGAAATAAATGACTTAAAGTTGGAATTTATATTTAAATAGGAAGCACAGCATAAAAGTTTGGAAAATTTGCACCCTGGCCATGTGACCAAAAAAAATACTTTTATTCAGGAGAGGGGTTCAAACAGGCTATGGAGCAACCATTTGCTAGAGATATTTGCATAACTAAAAGGAAGCCAAGTGCTACTATCCAAGACAATGGGAAAAGATCTCAAAGGCATTTCAGAGACCTTCATGGCAGCCCCTCCCATCACAGGCCCAGAGACCTAGAAGGGAAGATTGGTTTCAGGGCCCAAGCCCAGGGCCTTCCTGCCCTGTGCAGCCTCAGGACATTGCTTCCTGCATACAGGCTGCTCCAGTTCCAGCTGGGGCTCCAAGGTGCCCAGGTACAGCTCAAGCTGCCACTTTGGAGAATGCAAACTGTAAATCTTGGTGGCTTCCACATGGTGTTAAGCCTGCAGGTGCACAGAATGCAACAGTAAAAGAGGTTTGGCAGTTTCTGCCTAGATTTCAGAAGATGCATGGAAAAGGCTGGTTATCCAGGCAGGAGCCTGCTGCAGGGGTGGAGCCTTCACAGAGAACCTCGACTAGGGCAGTGTGGGGAGGAAATGTGGGGTTGGAGCTCCCACACAGAGTATCTACTGGGGAACTGACTAGTGCAGCTGTGAGAAGGGGGCCACCATCCTCCAGACTCAAGAATGGTAGATATTTTGGCAGCTTGCACCCTACACCTGCAAGAGTTATAGGCACTCAATACCAGCACATGAGATCAGTTGTAGGGGCTGAACCCTATGAATCCACAGAGGCAGAGCTCCCCAAGGCCTTGGGTGCTGCCCCTTGCATCAGCGTGCCCTGGATGCAGGATACGAAGTCAAAAGAGATTATTTTGGAACTGTAGGATTTAATGACTGCCCTGCTGGGTTTTGAACTTGCGTGGGCCTGTAGCCCCTTTCTTTTGGCCAATTTCTCCCTTTTGGAATGAGGATGTTTATTATCCAATGCCTATACCTCCATCGTATCTTGGGGGTAACTAACTTGTTTTTGATTTTACAGGCTCATAAGTGAAAGGGGTTTGCCTTGTCTCAGATGAGACTTTGGACTTTTGAGTCAAGATTTTAAGGGACTGTCGAGATGGCATGATTGTATTTTGCAATGTAAGAACAATGTCTCTTTTCCTCATGATGCTCCTGCTTACACGGCAGGAACAGGAGGAAGAGATAGAGTGGAAAGAGATTTGGGAAGAGCCAGGAGTGGAATGATATAGTTTGGACTTTTGTCCCCACACAGATCTTGTGTTGAATGATAGTTCTCAATGCTGAAGTGGGGCCTGGAGGGAGGCCTTTGGGTCATGGGGGTGAATCCCTCATGGCTTAGTGCTTTGTTCGTGAGAATGAGTTCTCATGAGATCTGGTCATTCCAAAGTATGTGGCAACCTCCACTCTCTCTCTCTCTCTCTCTTCCTTCTGCTTTTGCCATGTGAAATACCTGCTCTCCCTTAGCCTTCTGCCACTATTGAAAGCTTCCTTGGTCTTCACCAGAAGCTGAGCAGATGCCAGCACCATGTTTCCCATAAAGCCCACAGAACCATGAGCCAATAAAACCTCTTTTCTTTATAAATCACCCAACTTCGCATATTCCTTTATCTTTTCTTTTTTTTTTCTCTTAAAAAACCAAAACAAACAAACAAACAAACAAAACAGGGTCTTACTCTGTCATCCAGGCTGGAGTCCAGTGGTGCAATCATGGCTCACTGAAGCATCAACCTCCCAGGCTCAGGTGATCCTCCATCTCAGCCTCCCAAGTAGCTAGAACTACTGGTGGCACATGCTACCATGCCCAGCTTTTTTTTTTTTTTTTTTTTTTTTTTTTGTATTTGTTGTACAGATGAGCTTTCACCATGTTGCCCAGGCTGGTCTCCAACTCCTGAACTCAAGTGATCCTCCCAGCGTGGCCTTCCAAAGTGCTGGGATTAAAGGTGTGAGCCACTGTGCCTAGCTGGTATTTCTTTGTATCAAGAACAGCCTGATACATGTGGAAATGGGAATACTGAACATTAGTAAGTCCTGCTGTAAAGGGTAAGCAAGTCAGCTGTGCTCTTCACACCTTTCCACTCAAGGGACCCACCAGCTGAAGGAGAACTTTCTGTCCCTGGCCACCATCAAGTAGTCTGAAGTGCCCTCTGTGGGGTGAGGATTGTGTCTCACAGGTTCTCACTAATTCCCTTGGAAAGATCCGATCAAGGGGGCAGTCAGCGCACACAAGGCTACACCCTCGAAAAATCACATGAGATGTCCAAAGAGGTGCTGTGAATGTGTCATAAGAAACATCATCTTTAGTGACTTAAAAACATCTGGGATTCTTGGAAGGTGGGAAGTAGACAGGAATAGCTACAGAAAAACAGCCACAGCTCTGAAGCATTTGTAGAAGGCTGCCTAGAGAACAGGGGAGCCAAGTTCGGAGCCAGGTGGCTGAAAAGTGGGTAGTTAGGGCACAGATCAGGGTCCCTGACCCCAGCATGGTGGTTTTCCTCAGGCCGTGGGAAGTAAAGACATTTGCTGCCTTCCATCTGTGAGAGTAAGTGTAGCGCCCAGAGGGACAGGGCCCTGGAAGAACAAGAGCTTGGCCCACTCCTTGCCCCTACACCATTGTTGGGGGTGGCTTCAGACCAGGGGGCAGAGGAACGAGTAGTTCCAGCTACAGCACTGATTTGGCAACCAGGGATCCCCAGGTCTTTGAGTAACAAGAAGACCAGACCCAACAACAGAAAAACAAATGCCACAGAAATAAAATTAAACAACAAAGGGAAGAGATTTAAAACACACACACTCACAAACATTACTATCTTCAGGGAATGCTGAGGATGTCCAAAACAGAAGCAGTTGCAGAGCTTGGGAATTACACATTTGATTGTCAAAAAGAAAATAAAAATCAATTGATGGGATAAATAGCATAATGGACGCAGCTGAAGAACGAATTCATGAGCTGGAATTCCAAGCTGAAGAATTCTCCCAGTACCCAGAAGGAATGAACCAAGAGGAAGATTCAGATGTTCCCACATCCGTGGATGGAATTTCCAGAAAGAATTAAAAGTGCAAACAAAGATGAAGTAATGATGAGAGAAGTCATGTGTATCAGTCTGTTCTCACACTGCTATAAAGAAATATCCGAGCCTGGGTAATTTATAAAGAAAAGAGGTTTATTTTGGCTCATGGTTCTGCAGGCTATACAGGAAGCATGCCAGCATCTACTTCTGGGGAGGCCTCAGGAAGCTTACGATCATGGCAGAAGGCAAAGGAGGAGCAGACATCTTACAGGCAGGAGCAGGAGGAAGAGAGAGAATGGGAGGTGTCACACACTTTTAAACAAACCAGATCTTGTGAAAACTCACTCACTCTACAGTACCAAGAAGGGCTGGTGTTAAAACATTCATGAGAATTCTGCCCCCATGATCCAGTCACCTCCCACCAGGCCCCACCTCCAACACTGGGGATTGCATTTCAACATGAGGTTTGGGTTAGACCCAAACCGTGTCATCATAGTAGACGTTTTCCCCAGTGGGGGCAGGATATGAGTTTTAGGTTGCTGGGATCTACTCCATATAAGGCAGAACAGTTGTGAAAGGGGAAAAGATTCTAAAAGAAATCTGAAAGATGATTCACATTAAAGATTTTTTAAAAATTAGTGTATAAATTTAAAGTGTACAATGTGATGTTTTGATATACAAATGCACAGTGCAATGATTACTACGGGTAAGCAATTTAACATATCCTTCATCTAACATAGTTACCTTTTTCATGTGTGGTAAGAGCACCTAAAATCCACTCTTAGAAAACTTTGATTGTACCATGAAATATTATTAGCTAGAGTTCTCATGCTGTACTGTAGGTCTCTGGATCTCTGGATTTATTCATCTTATGTAATTGCATCTTGGTATCCTTTGATCTACATCTCCCATACACCCCACCCTGCCCCACCCACACACAATAAATATTGAGTTGGATGAAATTTCAGGATAGCATAGATAGAAACTCCTAAAAGTTTCCAAGGGTGAAAACAGGTCACATTCAAGGAAATGAGAATCTGATGGGCATGAACGTTTCAGCCATACCAGGTGCAAGAAGACATCAGGGAAATGGCTGTAGAATTTAAGGTCGTGCAGAGGTCTTAGAGACTTCCTGGTGGAAATGCTGCATTTCACCAAGGGGAAGAGGAAGCCGCACTGGGTGGGAAGATGAGGCCCAACCAGCCTTAAGCTAACCAGGCAGTGCCATGACTTGGGGAGCAGTGGGATTGGGGGCTGAGGTGCAAACAAAGTTTCTTCCTAAAATTCAGCAAGTATTCGTCTCTATGCTGGGTGGCCTAGGGTGCAGTGGCAAAACAAAACAGCAAAACAAAACAAAAAAACAGATGCAATTTCTGTTGTGATGGAACACATGTCCTCATGGAAGAGAGGGAAACATGTAAAATTACAATTGTGGTGAGTTCTGCAAAGGAAGAACACATGAGCGGAGTTGACCATCCAAGGAGGTCAGGGTCTCAGTCTTCCCAGAGAAACTGATGCTTTAGCTGAGCTCTGGGGATGCATGGGAGTGGATTAGATAGGCCAGGCCCTGCTGTAGGAAGAAGCACAGGCTGGCCAGAGCCCAGGAGCCCAGGTCAGTGGAGAGCAGCTGACAGGGCCAGGGCCAGTGGGCAAAGCAGGAGGGGAAGTGGGGGAACTCCTATAGGGCTTGGCAGGACCAGAGAATGGGCTGGAGGGCCGCAAATGGAGGCCAAAGAAGGCTGATGGAGCTGTCCGGGGAAGAGATGCTTGGGCTAAGGCAATGGCAATGCAAGTGGCAGGAGGGGGCAGCTCAGAGGAGGTGCAGGAGGTGAAGTGGACAGTGCCAGTGGACAGAGGGAGTGTGGAAGTGAGAACAGGAGGTACTGGGTTGACTGTGGGTGCCTGATGAGGATTTCCCTGCTCTAGACCTTCATGGGAGAGGAATCATACAACATGTGGTCCTTCCCGACCCTTCTTTGACTCAGCATCATGTTTAATCATGACTTTTTGCCATCTTTAGTTGCTGAAGAGTTTAAGCAGGTGGGTGACTCATGCAAGTGGCCTTCCAGAAAGATGGCCTCAATGCCTCCATGTTCCCATGGACCTGAGCCAAGCTCTTCCCAGCACGGGAGCAGCTCACTCCTGCCCTCAGGACCTGGCACAACTGCTGCAGCTTAGAGGAAGCTTCTGGCACCCTCTCCTCCTCCTCCACCTGGTTAGAAGCCAGGATGCCTCATCTATGTCTCTGCTGTCAGCTATGACTAGACCAAGAGGAGCTAGATGTCTCTGCCCATTTTCCGTTGCTTATAACAGAATACGTGAAACTAGGTAATCTGTAAAGAAAAGAAATTTGTTTCTTACAGTTCTGGAGGCTGAAAAGCCCAGATCGAGGGGCTGCATCTGGTGAGGGCCTTCTTGCTGCTGGGGACTCTCTGCCAAGTCTCAAGGCAGTGCAAGAAATCACATGGTGATACGGTTTGGATGTTTGTCCTCTGCAAATCTCACATTGAAACATAATCCCTAACGTTGGAGGTGGGGCCTGGTGGGAAGTGTTTGGATCATGGGGCGGACTCCTCATGAATGGCTTGGTGCTGTCCTCAAGATAGTGAGTAAGTTCTCTTGATATCTGGTTGCTTGAAAGTGTGTGACCCACCCCCTTCTCTCTCTTGCTTCCACTTTAACCATGTGATGCCTGCTCCCACTTGGCCGTTCATCATGAGTAAAAGCTCCCTGAGGCCTCACCGGAAGCCAAGCAGATGTGGGCACCATGCTTCCTGTACAGCCTGCAGAACTGTGAGCCAATTGAAGCTCTTTCTTTTACACATTTTGCAGACTTAGGAATTTCTTTATATTGATGTGAAACTGCTGAATACACATGGCTGGGGCTGAACGTGCTGGCTCAGGTCTCTCTTCCTTGTTTTATAAAGCCTTCAGTTCCACTCCCATGACAACCTCACCAATCCATTAACCCATTAATTAACTCATCTATGAATGGCTTAATCCATTCAGAAGGGCAGAGGTCTCATGAGCCACGCTTAAAGGCCCTACCCCTCCATCTTGCTACGTTGAGGATTACATTTCAACATGAATTTCGGAGGTGAGAAACATGCAGACCACGGCACCAACTGTCCAGGAAGAGCAAGCCCAGCCAGAAGCCTTTGGATAGGCGGCAGCCACAGGGCCGTCTGCTAGAGGATCGCTCCTGGGGTGGAGACACCTGGAAGCTCAGGCATACCTCTTGTTTCCCCTAAATTAAACAGCTGGTTTATTTGACCTGATTTGCAGAGGTGGATCTGTAGGCCCAAGGTCAGGATGACTGAGAGCTCTGGTTACTGTGAGTTTTAGGCAAACAGGATCTCAGAGGGCATGAGCGGAGTCACGGCAGCTCAGGGCACCTGTGCAGGTCTCCTGTATGGAGTGCTCAGTGGAGCTGCCTGAAGTCACCATGCGGAGAGCGGGAGGTGCCACATACTTTAAAAAAAAAAAAAAACATCTGGCGAGAACTCACTCACTATAGAGGACCAAGAGGGGATGGTGCTAAACCATTTGCAAGAACTCCACCCCCATGATCCAATCACCTCCCACCAGGCCCCATCTCTAACACTGGGGATTGCAGTTCAACAGGAGGTTTGGGTGAGATCCGAACCATCCAAACACCTTCATCGTGGAAGATGTTGTCCTGTGTGGATGTTTAATTGTCTCCGTGTGGGGCCACGGCAGGACCAGCTCTCTTGGGCACCTTCAGTGCTGGAGCCATGCTGTGGGGTTGTGAGACTCAGTGTCTAGTCCTGACTCTTCTGCTGCTGGGCTGTGTGTTCCTAGGCAAGTAGCATAACCTCTCTGAGCTCCGGTTTGCTCCTCCGTGAAGCAAGAAGCATCAGGGCCTCTGCCTTCCTCACTGGGCTCCTGGAGTTGATCTGTGGAGTGGAGATGCCCGTCCTTTGACTCTCACAGCCACCAAAGCCCCAGTCACACTGCACTTTCAACATCCCCTGTGAACGCCCACATCCTCCTACACAGAGTGTGTTGTGAGGAGAGGACCAAGTTGTGGCAGACATCTGTGCCTTTATCCCTTTTTTCATTCTTATTATTTATTTATTTGTTTTTTGCCTGAGACCCTTTCTACTGGGATATTCCTCAATGCATGAGTATTTTTTTTTTTTTTTTTGAGATGGAGTTTCACTCTGTCACACAGGCTAGAGTGCAGTGGCACGATCTTGGCTCACTGCAACCTCCGCTTCCCGGGTTCAAGCAATTCTCTTGTCTCAGCCTCCCAAGTAGCTGGGATTATAGGCACGTGCGACCATGCCCAGCTAATTTTTGTATTTTTAGTAGAGATGGGATTTCATCATGTTGGCCAGGCTGGTCTTCAACTCCTGGTTTCAAGTGATCCACCTGCCTTGGCCTCCCGAAGTGCTGGAATTACAGGTGTGAGCCACCACACCTGGCCCAATGCATGAGTCTTGGTGGGACTTTGACCCAGGAGCTTGTGACGCCAGGAGGCAGAGCCTGGGTGCCTGTGTGGCTCTGTCACCTGTAGGAGGTTGTTCTGTCTATTGTCTGGCATCTACAGAAAGCCACTCAGCAGCCCATCCACCAGGGGTTCCTTCCACACAGTGCTTCCAGGCCTCCGAGTGTTCTAGAACATCCGGGGCCTCTCATGGTGTCGGCAAACATCTGGGGTTTGACGGGCTTCTTGGGGCCTGGGTGGCTGTTTGGGGCCTAAAGAGATGCAATGGGGAGTTGCCGAGAAACCAAGAGGTGGGCCTGGAGAAAAAGTCAAGGAAGAGGCTCTGGGCCTGCAAGCCTCCCTTGCTTCCCGTGGATGGGAAGAGGACCAGGGCCAGGGGGACACTAGCACTGAGCTTTCAGCTCGAGGCAAGGTCTCCAGATGGGGCGGACACAGTCTGCAGAGGGAGTGAGCTCCCCGTCCCCAGGGCTATTCAAGCAGAGGCTCCTTCCCTGGACTTTGTGTCTCCTCCTTATGCCTGGCTCACCCCCTTCTATGTAAGGAGGGAGTCATCACAGCTCTCCCCATGGAAAGGGAAAGAGGGAGGAGGATGAGAGGGAGCGAAGGAAAGGAGGAGACGGAGGAGGAGAAGAAGGTGAGAAGGAAGGAAAGGAAAAAGGGAAGATGGGAAGCAGGGAGGGAGGAGAGAAGGGAGGGAAAGAAGGGGGGAATCTGGTCCCCAGAAGCAAGACCCTAACATTCTCCCTTCGTGGAGGCTGATGGAAGCTGACTTCCGTGCAGCAGGAAGTGCTGTACGCCAGTGGTCACCAGGTTGGGGGGTCTTGCCGAGGCCACCTCAGTTGTCTCCTCCACTATCCCCATTCACCCAGGCCAGATAGGAGGAGAAGGAGGTGAGTCCCTCTTCCCGGACCTGGGCACCATCCGTGTGCAGGACACTGACAGCAACAAGGCCCAGACCCCACGGAGGGGAGGGTGCGGAAACCCGGGACGGTCGTCCTGCAGGCTGGGAGCCTTCAGGAGCTCAGGGGGCAGGGAGGAGGGACAGACCTCCAGTGTGACCTGGCCGGAGAGCCGGAGAGCAACGGTGAGAGGGTGGCCCCTCCACTGACCCGAGAGCTTGGCAGGTGAAGGCCGAGCTCTGACATACTTGCACTCTCGGGAAGGAATGGTGGGCACGGAGGGGCCTCCTCTGCGTCCCACAAGCAGGTCAATGTGTTGGGTTCAGTTTCTGGTTCTGAGCATTGCGGCGTTCAGAACAACTTGGCAGTTGAAAGGCGCGCTCTGTCTTGGGTTGTGTCAGGCAGAGGAGTTTCATCCCGAAGGCAAAGGGGCCCTGGCCCGAGGGCGGGACACAGTCACTGCAGCTTGCGAGCTCAGATGCTGGAGAAAGTGTCCCACTTGGGACCAACCCACCGCAAAGTCTCCACCTGTCTCCACTTTCCCAGGTGCCCAGATCTGTCCCTGCACTTCAGGGTGATCGGGGCTCTCGCAGCCCTGCCCACATGGTAGGCAGCACGAGCCTCTGGAACCCTCAGGGTACCTGGGAGGCTGCCGGGCAGATTAACGATGCCCAGTTTTGACCATCCAGTCAAAGCGGAAGCCACAGGCACTCAGAGGTGCACCCATCAGCACCGACCACAGCCCTGAGGTCTCGCTCCTTTCAGTGGCTGGCTGGGTGCGTGCACCTGTGCACCTGAAGCTCCACCAGGAAACACACTTCAAAGCCTGAGCCGAGGGCGTGCTGACGGCAACTTTGGAGGCCACCCGCATCTCCTGTGCTGTTTCTGCATGGACCCCAAATGCTCCCACTCATGAGACCAGGCCCTGGGCTGAGAAGGCAAGATCCCCTTGCCCCACCCTGGCCGAAGAGCTGAGTGGGCTTGCAGCTGCAGTCAAGCTGATGGCATCCCTTCTTCTGGCCCCCAAACCTCTGCCTTCTGATCCTTGGCCTCCATCTCTCCACTGTGCATTGACAGCTGAGGGTCAAGGATCGACCCTGGATGGGTGGGCAGGCATCCTCACTTTCCACTTCCAATGGAAGGGGTGAGCAACTTGGAATTCTAAACATCACTTTCCTCTGGATGAGGGAAAATGACCCTTGGAAAATTAGTGACGGGACAACAATCATAGTGCTGGCGTCTGGTGGGGCCGTAGGAAGGATTACAGGAAAACAAATGCTTCCTCCGGCATCCACCAGTTGCTTGGACCGCATTCAGAACCCCCGGTGTGACTACTAGGTTCACGGCACACCCCACAACAGGATGGCAACGACGCGCTGTTTCCAAACAGATGCATCCCCCTCCTGCACGCGGCTTTCTGGTTCGCGCACTGAGCGGTGACAAGCAGCCCTGTGGCAACTGGGAGACGCCTCCGTCATCGATCCATTAGGCCGCTTGGCAAGAAGCAGACAGAAGCCTTCATGGGATGATTCCCCGGCCACATGTGATGCAAACAAGTCTGACCTCAGGAGTTTGGCTCAGAATACGGAATAACAACGTCATGTTGCAGTCATTTCTGCTGTATGTTACCACAAAACGTTTAAGAATGATGGGCATTCCTCATGAAGGATTGAAATATTTCCATCAAGCTCGGACTTGAAGGATTTGATTTCTTTCCCATGTGAAAGGAGATGGACCCCACACTCGGCATAGCGTCCTGCACTGTTTGTGCAGTGTCTTGCTAGGGGGCCGGAAAACCAAGCTGGAGCCCGGGACTGTGGGCATGAGCCACTGCCCTGCATAGCTCCCTCCAGACCTGCACCTCCGAAAGGTTTGCTGAAATGCTGCCCCGTCCAGGCCCGGAGTCCATGTGTTTCAGATCTTCTGCCTCGACCACTCCTCCCTGTGGAAAGAACAGCTAATTTTTGAAGTTCAAGGGATCCCCACTTTCTTGTGAGCTGAGCCCAGTCACCGTTTGGCCCCCAAGGCTTTCTTTGTCCTTATTGACCCAGTGTGGCAATTTCCAAGTGGCCAAGCCCTCACTGAGAGGCACAGACCTGTTAGACGACACCAGAAGCATCCCCGGAAGATGCCAGGCCTGCCAGCAGACGGAGATGCATCTTCAGAGAAGAGAAGTTGTCATGCCCAGACCTTCCAGGAAGCTGGGCTGGAGACGGGTGTTACATGGAGCCTCTAGTCACCCCATCTGTCCTGATCTGACTCACACAATGGCCACAGTCGGGCTTCATAGAGTCCCCCAGAAGGTGGGGTCTTAAGGGACTCAGTGACCCAGACAGACCTGAGCTTCGGTCCAGGATCTTTGGATTCACGTGCAGTCTGTCCCAGTGGGATGCTGACCAGGTTGGGTGGCTCCTACCTCCCTCTGGGACTTGTTGGTGTACAGGTGTGCAGGTCTAGTTGATCGCAGGTTGCTGGAAGCACCCACTTTCCTGCAGGTAGATGCTCGCACCCACCGAAACAGCCCCCAGGCCTGGGTCTCTGGATTCTGCCTCACATCCCAGAGGCAGAGATGCAGAAGCCTGTACTGCCTGGGCGGAAGGGGGAAGCTGGGCTAGCAAGGCCTTGTTGGGGCCTGAGTCAGAAGTGGCTGTGACCTACAGGGAGGGGCTCGAGCACTGGACGTGGGTGTGCCGGACCCAGCAGGGGCTATAGAAGCAGCTGCAGACCTGGCCTCCGGACTACCCTTCTCGTCTCCCAACCTCAGTCTTCCCATCTGTGAAATGAAGTTGTTGGGTCTCTCCTGGGGACTTGCCAGACACCCTGTTCCCAGATGGTAAATATGCTCCTGAAGAAGGTCCCTGGGGTTTTTGCTCGGGGACCAGCCACTGCAGTCGGGCAAGGACAGGCCGCTGGACACACTTAGATGAGGAAGCCAGAAGTTTGAGAAGCAAGTTGAAAACCGGAATCTCTCATTTGGGTATTCTGAGTGGCATGATACGTTACATGTAGGCTACCTGGAGAGGCAGGCCTGTCAGGCTGTTTGGGTTCCCTGGAGGCGTGGGCAGCAAGGGGCCGTGGGAGGGAGCTGACATGAGTGGCCAGGGCTGACCATGCTGACCATCTCCACTAGGACTCAGGATGCTGGTAGGACCCCACCCAGACTTCTCCCAGTTTCTACGTGCTAGATTTAGCACACAGAAGCACTGTGCCTATCTGGGTGTCCAGAGCCTGGCACGTGGCTGGCTGTGAATACACAAGTACTGAACACACAAGTACTGAACAAATGAATGGATGTGCCAGTGCCAGGCTCGTGGAGCTGGCCATGGGCTCTGCTCAAATCCTTGATGTTTTTGTGCAGAAACCGCTCCACTTCCCGCATCCCCCTGCCAGGAGGCCTGGCCCTCAGTCTGAGCTGAAGTGGGTCTGTCATCCCTGGGAATGGGTAGGGGCGATACCATCTTGGGTACCAAATTCTTAGGAGGGAAGAGCAGCAGTCACCTTTGCTGCCCCCAGGACACACCCTGCTGAAGAGTCCCCTCTGCTTTCAAGGCCTGTATTCTCTCAGTCGGGATGCCTGGCAGTGGTGGTGGTGGTGGTGATGGTGGTGGGTGGGGGGTGGGGAGTGGGCAGGTGGCACCAACTGGTCTCCGTGGAGAGCTTGAATTCCAGAGCCCTGCAGAGAGAGCCAGGCCTGGGCTCTGGTGCCTGCAGGTGCCGGCCAGGGGCCTGACTGTGTCAGCTGGTCCGAGCTGTGGTCTGAGGGACTCAGCAGGCACCGCATCTGCCCCTGCCCAGTCAGCCTGGACCCAGGTGTCAGGTGCCCAGTGGTGAGGAAGTGGCTGCTCAGAGCAAGTCCTTCCTCACCTGTGCCATGGTGACCATGCCTCCCCATGCTCTGCAGGCACATCTGTGTGGACCTGCTGGATTTAGCACATAGAAATAGAGAATGGCCAATTAAATTTAGATTTCATGTACATTCACTCCATTTTCAGATAAATAAGGAATACCATTTTGTCAGTATATCCTGTGCATTCTTGTGGATGTACATTGATACATGCTTATACCAACAAGTGGTTTGCGGTTTATCTGGAGTCCTTCTGGAAGCACCATCCCTGTGGGCTCGGCACCCGGCACAAACACGAGTCAGACTTCCTCCCTAAAGCGTGTCTCTGATCACCTCCCCTTCCTGCCCCCAAACCACCAGTGTCCCCAATCTGCGGAACTCCTCGACTCTTTAGATCACAACCCCCATCAATCAAGATCCTCCTACCATACACCCCACATGCTAATGTACTCACATCTTCATTATTTTTTTAGAGTGTTACCTTATTGATTTTACTCTAAGCATGCAGTGGTCTTGGTTTTGTTTTACTCTTCTCCTCAGCACTATTGAGGGATAATCAGCAAATTAAAATTGCATATAGTCAAGGTGTACACCGTGACAATCTGATATACATATAGACTGTGACATGATTATCACAATCAAATTAATTAGCACCCACATCACCTCACATAGTTACCATTGTGTTTGTGTGTGTGTAGGGGTTGAGTGAGGAACTAATGTATTTTTCACACGTACACAGAAAAGAAATTAGTTTCTAACAGAGCTAACATGTGCCCACCTAGCACCCAGCAATTCCGCTCCTAAGTATTTACCCAAGAGAAATAAGTGCATGTGTGTATAGCAAGACACCCGCCAGAGCACATGTGGTAGCTCCATTTAGAAGAGCCTCAAAGTGGAAACAGCTCAGGTGTCAACAGGAAAACGAACACAGACCTTGGGCAATGGAACACTCCCCAGCAGTGAAGAAGAGTGGTTCTGATAGAGGCAATAACATGGATGGATCTCAGAAACATTAGGACAAGAAACAAGGTTCATGCTCTAAGGTTTCACCTGTATGAGATTCAAGGATGAGGGAACTCATCTACGGCAGTGTGGTCAAATGCAAAACGCCCAGTTACAGTTTGTGTTTCAGATAAATGATCAATAATTTTTGTGTGTGTAAGTATATCCCAGGATATGCCCCCAAATATTTCATAAGACACACTTACACTAAAACTTTATTTGTTTATCCCTCATTGTAAGCATTACTGGGCATCCTATTTGTTTTCTGTTTTGTTTTGTTTTGTTTTGCTGCATTTTGCAAACCTAATGGGGAATCCCATAAGGGGATGCTCTGGGTGTGTGAAACAAAATGTCCTCTAGCCAGATCTTGGTGGTGGTTTCATGGGTGTACACACACACATAAAAATTCATCAAGCTTAAGATTTGTTTATACACTTATGATTTGTCAATTTCACTGTATGCAAATTATACCTCAGTAAAAAGATATGAAAACACTGATACAGGACGTTGAAACCAAACCAAACAACCCCATATCTAATATTCTACTTAATACTGAGAGACTAGACTTTCCCCTGAGATAAGGGACATGATAAGATATCCATTCTTATCACTTCTACGCTGTTCTGGAGGTTCTAGAGAAGGCAATTAGGCAAGAAAAAGGAATAAAAGGCATCAAGATGGGAAGGAAAAAGTAAAGCTGTTTTTATTTGCAGATGATCTTACATGTAGAAAATCCTAAGAAATTAAATAAAAAACTATTAGAATTAATAGGTGAGTTAGGTATGGTTGCAGGATATAAGATAAATATATAAAAATACCTTTTATTTCTATACACTATCAATGAACAAATCAAATATAAACTCATGTAGCTATAGTCAACTGAATTTTTCAAAAAGCATCAAGGCCATTTAACAAGGAAGGAGTTGTCTTTTCAACACAAGGTGCTGGAACAGCTGGGTATCCACGTGTAAAAGATGCAATTGGACTTCTACCCCATACTGAATACAAAAATTAACTCAAAATAGATCAAAGACCTAAATGGAAGAAAACTATAAAACTTGTAGAAGAAAATGTGGTTTAAGTCTTTATGACATTGCATTCTTACATATGACACCAAAAAAAAATCTAGAATAGATGAATTGGATTTATTCATCCAATTCATAAATATATGAAAAATAATAGATTAATTTCATCAAAATGAAAAACTTGGCTGGCTGTGGTGGCTCATGTCTGTAATTCCAGCACTTTGGGTGGCCAAGGTGGGTGGATCATCTGATGTCAGGAGTTCAAGACCAGCCTGACCAACATGGTGAAACCCTGTCTCTACTAAAACTACAAAATTAGCTGGGAGTGGTGGTGGGCACCTGTAATACCAGCTACTTGGGATGCCGAGGGAGTAGAATGGCTTGAACCCAGGAGGCAGAGGTTGCAGTGAGCTGAGATTGAGCCACTGCACTCCAACCTGGGAGACAGAGTGAGACTCTGTGTCAAAAATAAATAAATAAATAAAAACTTGTGTGTTTCCAGGGAGACAATCAAGAAAGTGAAAAGACAACCCACAGAATGGGAGAAAATATTTTTGAATGTCATATCTGATAAAGGTCTAGTATCCAGAATATATAGAGGACTCTTATAATTCAGCAATAAAAAGACAACCCAAATTGAAATGGGCAAAGGGCTTAAATAGACATTTCTCCAAAGAAAACATGCAAATGGCCAAAAAGTCCACGAAAAGATGCTCAACATTATTAGTCATTAGGGAAACACAAGTCCAGAGCAGACTGAGATGGCACTCCACAGCCACTAGCATAGCTAAAATTAAACAGGCAGACAGTGATAGGCGTTGGTGAGAATGTGGAGAAACTGGAACCTCATTCGTTGTGGTGGGAATGTAAAATGGTACAACCGGACAGTTGCTCGAAATATAAAATGTAGAGTTACTGTGTGGCCCAGCAACTCCACTCCTAGATATCTTCCCAAGAGAAATGGTAGCACACACCCACACAAGCTTGTAGGTGAACATTGCCAGCAGTGTAATAACAGCCAAAAAGCAGAAAGAGCACAGAAGCTCATCGACTGAAGGACAGATAAGCAGACTGGACTGTGCCCAAACAACAGGGTGTTAATCAACCATAAAAAAAGGATTGCATTGACACACACTACAACACGGATGAACCCTGAAAGCAGCCAGTCACCAAAGGCCACACGTAGTGTATGTTCCATTTATATGAAATGTCCAGAAGCAGTCAATCCAGAGAGCCAGACCGTGGATTCATGGTTGCTGGGGCTGAAGTGGAGCAGCGGATGTGGGGTGGCTGCTAATGGTATGGGGTTTCTCGGGGGTGATAAATATGTTCTAAAATTAGGTAGTGGTGATGGTTGCACAATTTGGTGAATATACTCGAAACCACCGAATTTACACTGGAAATGGATGAATTGTATGGTATTCATGGTCAATAATGCTGTTATTTTTTAAAAGGTCTGAGAAAACAAGGATAAATGTCTAGTGTTTCTTCTGTCCCCAGTGGCTGGCCTTGTCACTCTTGGGCATGTGGTCTGCTGACTCAGCTCAAACTCAGCCGACCACTAGAGGCCCTTGATGATGTGGGCTGCCCTCTGTGCCTCGTGGTGTGCACCCCATGGGGAAGGATGCCCAGATGTTCCAGAACCTTCCCACCTTGTGCCCCACCTTCATTTACCTTAAGCCTCACCCACCCATCTTCATCAATGGCCTCCCCTGAGTTCACAATGACTGACCCTGATGGCAGACGCGTCCTGGGTAGCTGCACTGGATGCCCAGCATACGGCAGGAGGGGCTCACTGGTGGGAAAACCAACGGATATGGTTTGGATCTGTGTCCCCACCCAAATCTCACGTGGACTTATACTCCCCAGTGTTGGACGTGGGTCCTGGTGGGAGGTTATTGGATTCTGGGCACAGATTTCCCCCTTTGGTGTGGTTCTTGAGATAGTGCGTGAGTTCTCACGAGATCTGGTTGTTTTTAAAAGTGTGTGGCACCTCCCCGCCCTCTCTCTCTTGCTTCTGCTCGGGTCATGTAAGATGTGCCTGCTTCTCCTTCACCTTCTACCATGATCATCAGCTTCCTGAGGCCTCCCCAGAAGCCACTATGCTTCCTGCACAGCCTGTGGAACTGTGAGCCAACTAAACCTTTGTTCTTTATTAATTACCCAGCCTCAGGTGTTTCTTTATAGCAGTGTGAGAAGGAACTAATACACCAGCCAGGCTCCCTGAGACCAATACCTAACACTACGGGAAGCAGAGGGGTCAGAGTCCCTGTGATGGCCTCGTCCAGGGCACACGGCTGGAAGTGGGTGGGTGCAGGGCGTCCCTGCAGCGTCTACCCCACCCCCACTTCCCACCCCATCCAGGGAGGCCTCTGCTCAGCCTTCTGGCCTCTGTTGGACTCTTTTTCATAGAATTAATAACCGTCTTTTTGCACTTGGATTTCATAGGTAGGCTTATGCACTAGTTAAAATAAATTAAGTGATGTATGGTCAGCTTCCCATATCCATGGGTTCCTCATCAACATATTCACCCAACCTTGGATCAAAATGATTTAAGGAAAAAATTCAATTAAAAATGCAACAATAAAAATAACACAATACCAGCTCCTCGGAAGGTGGAGGCAGGAGAATGTCGTGAACCCGGGAGGCGGAGCTTGCAGTGAGCAGAGATCACGCCACCGCACTCCAGCCTGGGCGACAGAGTGAGACTCCGCCTCAAAAAAAAACAAAAAAACAAAAAAACCCCACAATAACGACACATAAACAAATACAGAATAACAACTGTTTGCATAGTATTATAATTACTTTATAATTACTTTAAGTCTAGATTACTTAAAATGCCTAATAAAATGTGGCACATTATATTTTACTACAAGGGTCCACTTACATGTGGATTTGTTTTCCAACTCTGCCAACCCTGAGATGACAAGACCGCCTCCCCCATAATATTATGCTACATTTTGTTAGGTATTATAAGTAATCTAGATTTAAAGTATGCAGGAAGATGTGCCTGGGTTCTATGCAAACACTACAGCATTGGATATAAGGGACTTGAGAATTTGGGGATTTTGGTCTCCTCGGGGATCCTGGAATCAATCCTCCTTGGGTTCCAAGGGATGACTGTAGTTGTGATTAGAAGTATAGAGATATGCCGGGCGCGGTGGCTCACGCCTGTAATCCCAGCACTTTTGGAGGCAGCAGCGGGTGGATCACGAGGTCGGGAGATGGAGACCATACTGGCTAACAGAGTGAAACCCCGTCTCTACAAAAATACAAAAAATTTAGCCGGGCACAGTGGCGGGCGCCTGTAGTCCCAGCTACTCGGGAGACTGAGACAGGAGAATGGCGTGAACCTGGGAGGCGGACCTTGCAGTGAGCCGAGATCGCACCACTGCACTCTGGCCTGGGCAACAGAGCGAGACTCCGTCTCAAAAAAAAAAAAAAAAAAAAGAAGAAGAAGTACAGAGGTATTAACAGATGTGCGAACCCACTGACCTCAGTGGGCAGAAGATGCTGGGAGCAGGTGGGCAGGGTGCCAGGAAGCAGGTGCCAGCTGGGGCTGCCAGCTCCATGTGGGCATCAGTGGATCTCTGCAGCCAGAGTGGGGTGTGTGGGTTAATATGGCTGGTTGGCTGTTTAGAGGTCAGCTTGGTGGAGGCCAGCTAGGTGGGGCTGGTTAGGAGGCCTTTGTGGGTTAATGGGGCTGGTTGGCTTAGAGGCAGCTTGGTGGAGACCAGGCAGATGGGGCTGGTTAGGAGTCCGGCTACCTGCGGTCTTTCAGCCTCTGTTTCTCTGCATGTGGATGTAGGTTTGCAAAATCGGCATTCTACTGTACATATGATCTAGCAGCCTCTCGTCTCCACTTAACAGCATACACACTTCCTGATAGTCCTGTTTCAATGTGGTGGTGGAGGAGCACAAAGCTTGCATCTCTCACCCCAGACTCTGGGGCCTGAGCCAGGAAAAGAAGTCCTGCGGAGTGGCGCACCGAGGTGAAGACAGGGATGGAGACGAGGGGTCAGGCCGTGGCCTCGCTGCACTCTCTCAGGTCCCGTGTGATTGAGTGCCAGAGGCAGCATCCCCCAGGCGGCCGCGACGGAGGTCCGTGGACAAGCAGGCCATGGGGGGATGCTGAAGCCGCCTGGTGAGGGCCATTCTGGTGCCGAATGTGCCCCTGGGTGGCAAAGCTGGCCTCATGTCGGGGATGGGGCCTCTGCTGGGTGGTGGGGCTGGACAGCCAAGTTGGGCAGTCACATCCGTGGCCGACCCGAGGGGTTGGAAGGAGCTCTCTATTCGGCAGGTCACCTCGGCACTGGGCTTCCTCCTCTGGGCACTTGTATGTGATTATGATTATTTCTCATTGGCAAAATAAAATCCACGCTAGAAAAATCCCCAGGATTCTGGTGCTTTCCACACTTGCAGGGGATTTTGGCGTGCCTGGGCACGCACCTGGCTTGTTTTGGCGACCCCAGGTGCCCGTGCTGCCAACATCACTTGGGGACCAATGGGTTCTTATGACATCTTCACCACCCCTACTCCGCCCCATTTACCAATTCAGGGAAACACGTGCCCTGGGCTTGGTAAGTCACTGGAGATCGGAGATTCCCTCGTTCATCAAAGGGAGGACACAGCCTGAGTAGAATGTGAAGAGCTTCCACCCAACCCCACCCTCCCAAACCCAATAAACCCATTTGTCTACCCATATCTACTCCTCCAGCCCTCCTTTCCTCCATCCACCCATTCTTCCTTCCATCTTCCTCCTTTCAGCCCTCCCCTCTCCTTTTCCTCCCTCCCTCCCTCCTTTCCTCCCTCTCTCTCTTCTATCCATCTCTCCCTTCATTCACCAATCCTCCAGCCCTTCCTCAACTACCCATTTTTCTATGTTTCCATCCTTCCTTCCATCCTTTCATGCATATCTAACCTCCCTCCCTCTCCCCCTGCCTCCCTCTCTTCCTTCCTTTCTTCCTTCTTCTTGCCTTGTTTCCCCTCTCTCTCCTTTCCATCTCTCCATTTCTGGACACATTTCCTAACTATCCATTTTTCTCACTAGTCTGTCTTTTTCTCCTTCCTTACCTCCCTCCATGCATCTACTCTCCCTCCCTCCTTCCTCCCCCTCCCTCCTTTCTTTCCATCCAGCAGGTGCTGGCTGAGCACCAGGTAGCGTCAGACCCTGGGGTGCCAAGCTGATTCAGACCCAGCCTTGGCTTGTATTTGCCCAGTCTACCTGGAGAGACAGACGAGGCAGTGTGAACTTTCCATGCAGGGTGATGCCCACCTGGGTGCCATGGAGCCCAGAGGAGGGGTGCCTGGCCCAGGTTTGGGTGAGGAGGAGCACCCCGCCCCAAGGGAGGGAGAAGAGCAGGAGCCGGTGGGTGGCCAGGGGTGGAAGTGGCACCCGTCTCCAGCAGAGCAAACAGGTTGAACCACGGGTGGGAAGCGAGAGGGGTGCACGGGTGGTGTGGTTGGAGCAGTGGTCAGAGGCAGGGCCAGAAGGGTGGGCTGTGAGGCTGGACACACCTAGGGAGATAAGGAGGTGCAGGTACCTTGACACACACGTGTGCGGGAAGCAGGGGCCTGGCCCACAAAGACAGGGTGCTCCCTGCACCTGCTGTGTGGCCCGTTTGCACTGATGCATGCACTGCTCAGGCCCTGTGTGGGGCTGCTCAGGGTCTGGGACAGGTGCAGAGTGGCAGTGAGAATGCAGCACTCTGGGGCGCCAGATGCCTGCCTGAACTTCCTGACTCCGAGCAGTTCCCTGCCTGCCAGGCTGCAGGCTTTATCTTCTGAGGCTGCACGGATGGAGCCTCCCAGACTGCAGGGAGGACAGGTCCCTGTATGGGTGCAAGGACTCAGTGCCTGTGAGCTGTGTGGCCTCGGGGCAGCCCCTTCCCTCTTAGGGGACCTGTTGTGGCCCACTGGACACTAGGATTGAAAGCACAACTTCCAACTTGCAGGTTTAAATCCTGGCAATGACCTTGGGCAAATGGTTTGCCCCTCTGGTCCTCAGCACTCTGCCCTGCCAAGTGGGGCAGCAGCCCCTGCTGTGTGAGAGCCTACATGCTGCTGGCAGCAGCTTGGCCCTGGGCAGACCTCAGCCCTGGACACTCTGCAAATTGTTCCCGCGAGCTTCCACCACAGTGCTGGCTGAGGCGCGGGAAGACAGTGTGGTGTGTTGTAACATGCTGCGTGGTGGGAGAGTCTCTGTTCGGCCTCCAGGGCCCTCCTTTGAGGTTGGCCAGGAAGGGGCAGGAGAGAGGGAGCTGGGGACAGCAGAGCAGGCTCAGAGATGCCTGCAGTTTCGCTCTGAGTTGAAAGTCTCTGGTCGCAGTGTGGAGCAGGTGTGCCCCACATTGCAAACCCCACTGGGTCTTCTCACTGCCCCACAGCAGCCCCAAGAAGCAGGTCGTGTCGCTCAACCAAGCCCTGGAGTCAGGAAGGGTCAGAACATGGACTCACCCAGGCTCTGCAGGTTCCCCTCAATGCACTCTTACCTCCCACTTGCACTTACTCCTCATGATAAAGTCTGTACAGTTACATCAAAGAGGCGCCTCTGAGTAGATAGAGTGAAAGGGGTGGGCTGGTCCCATGGTCAGGGCTGCCGCTGGCTGGGCACCTGCTGCGTGTCCCAGGGTGAACTGGGTTCTGAACCGTTCGACTTTACACACCTTCCACTTTAGAACAGCCGCAGCTTCACAGAGAACTTATGGACACAGCAAGAGCTCCCGCGCACCCCACACCCAGCTTCCCCTACTGTGAACATCTAATATTAGTAGGGTGTGCTTGTCACAGTTAACAAACTCATGTCAATGTATTCTTGTTAATTAAGGTCTGTAGTTTATTTGGCTTTCTCACAATACCTTTTTCTGTCCCAGAGCCCCATCCAGGGCCCCACGTGACACTGGGTCACCCCATTTCCTGAGACTCCCTGGGCTGCGGCAGCTTCTCAGTCTTTGCTTGCTTGTGACTTCCTGATCAGTTTTGAGGACTGGTTTTGAGGATTTCACAGAATGCCCTTTAGTTGATCTCGCAGTTGGACTGGGTTATGGGGTTTGGGGAAGAAGACCACAGAGGGAAGACACCCTTCTCATCACACCTGCCACTGCCGTGTGCTGAAGGCGTGACTTATCTCTGTGGTCCCCTTTCTACTGAGGAAGGAGGCGCAGCAGCTCACAGAGGTGACCTGCCTGGAGGAGGCGGAGTGGCCTCATCCCTTGGGGAATGTATGTAGGGCTCGCTATCACTCTGCCTATACCCGCACTTGCATATACCTGTACCTGCACCCCTCCACCTGTACCTGCACCCCTCCACCTATACTCACATTTGTATATATCTATATCTCCATCCCTCCGCCTATACCCACACTTGCACATACATACACCTGCACCCCTCCGCCTATACTTGCACCCCTCCACCTGTACCTGCACCCCTGCACCTATACCCGCACCCCTCCACCTATACCTGCCCCCTCCACCTATACCTGCCCCCTCCACCTATACCTGCCCCCTCCACCTATACCTGCACCCCTCCACCTATACCTGCCCCCTCCACCTATACCGGCACCCCTCCACCTACACCTGTATCCCTCCACCTATACCTGCCCCCTCCACCTATAC
Organism: Chlorocebus sabaeus; assembly: GCF_047675955.1. Taxonomy (NCBI): domain Eukaryota; kingdom Metazoa; phylum Chordata; class Mammalia; order Primates; family Cercopithecidae; genus Chlorocebus; species Chlorocebus sabaeus. The sequence continues at coordinate 5,044,098 of NC_132904.1, forward strand.
CTGTATCCCTCCACCTCCACCTGCACCCCTCCACCTACACCTGTATCCCTCCACCTATACCTGCCCCCTCCACCTATACCTGTATCCCTCCACCTATACCTGCCCCCTCCACCTATACCTGCACCCCTCCACCTATACCTGCCCCCTCCACCTATACCTGAATCCCTCCACCTATACCTGCCCCCTCCACCTATACCTGCCCCCTCCACCTATACCTGCACTCCTCCACCTACACCTGTATCCCTCCACCTACACCTGTATCCCTCCACCTACACCTGTATCCCTCCACCTATACCTGTACCCCTCCACCTACACCTGTACCCCTCCACCTACACCTGCATCCCTCCACCTATACCTGCACCCCTCCACCTACACCTGCACCCCTCCACCTACACCTACACCCCTCCACCTATACCTGCACCCCTCCACCTATACCTGCACTCCTTTACCTACACCTGTATCCCTCCACCTACACCTGTATCCCTCCACCTACACCTGTACCCCTCCACCTACACCTGCACCCCTCCACCTATACCTGCACCCCTCCACCTACACCTGCACCCCTCCACCTACACCTACACCCCTCCACCTATACCTGCACCCCTCCACCTATACCTGCACTCCTCCACCAACACCCGCATCCCTCCACCTACACCCGTACCCCTCCACCTACACCTGCACCCCTCCACCTACACCTGCACCCCTCCACCTATACCTGTACCCCTCCACCTGTACCCGCACCCCTCCACCTGTACCCACACCCCTCCGCCTGTACCCGCACCCCTCCGCCTATACCTGAACCCCTCCGCCTATACCTGAACTCCTCCGCCTATACCTGTACCCTTCCACCTATACCTGCACCCCTCCACCTATACCTGCACCCCTCCACCTATACCTGCCCCCTCCACCTATACCTGCACCCCTCCACCTATACCTGCCCCCTCCACCTATACCTGCACCCCTCCACCTATACCTGCCCCCTCCACCTATACCTGCACCCACCCCTGCACCTACACCTGCACCCCTCCAGCTATACCTGCACCCCTCCACCTATACCTGCACCCCTCCACCTCCACCCGTACCCATCCATCTATACCTGCACCCCTCCATCTATACCTGTACCCTTCCGCCTGTACCTGTATCCCTCCGCCTGTACCTGCACCCTTCCACCTATACCTGCACCCCTCCACCTACACCCGTACCCCTCCATCTATACCCGCACCCCTCCATCTATACCTGTACCCCTCCGCCTGTACCTGTATCCCTCCGCCTGTACCTGCACCCCTCCGCCTGTACCCGCACCCCTCCGCCTGTACCCGTACCCCTCCATCTATACCCGTACCCCTCCACCTACACCCGTACCCCTCCACCTATACCTGTACCCCTCCACCTATAGCTGCACCCCTCCACCTATACCTGCACCCCTCCACCTACACCCGTACCCCTCCATCTATACCTGCACCCCTCCACCTATACCTGCACCCCTCCACCTATACCTCTACCCCTCCACCTATACCCGTACCCCTCCACCTACACCCATACCCCTCCATCTACACCTGCACCCCTCCACCTATACCTGCACCCCTCCACCTATACCCGTACCCCTCCACCTATACCTGCACCCCTCCACCTACACCCGTACCCCTCCATCTCTACCTGCACCCCTCCATCTCTACCTGTACCCCTCCGCCTGTACCTGCACCCCTCCGCCTGTTCCTGCACCCCTCCACCTATACCCGCAACTTGCACATGCCCATACCTGCACCCCTATGCCCATACCTGAACTGCTTATACTTATACCAGCATTTTCATCAGGACCCTTTGGGGTTGAGGCTTTGAGCCCCGATGCCAAGGTCTCAGGCACTGTGGGGTATCAGTTGGCCCTAGACAGTAAATGCAGCCTGCTTCCAGGGGCAGGCATCCACCCCAGCCCCACTCTGGCCGGCGTTCCTGCATAGAGGCTGCTGCGGGGCCCCGTGTGTGGGGAAGGGTGCGCCTCCCCTGTGGTCTCCCTTCTGCGGGCCGGCCCCCGCCCCCACCCCATCCAGCCACTGGAGCCTGATATCTGGGGGTGGTGAGGTCATCATTATTTATGGGATGGCCCTGCTGCCCGGTGGTGTTTGCACACAAAGGCTCCGCTCTGGGGCTGTGCCATGCGGGCCGGCATTCCAGCACATTCCTGCGGCCCGCAGCCCGGCCCTGGACAATAGCTCACCCTCTCTCCTTTGCCGGGCCGGCCTCTGTGAACAGAGCACTGTTGACAGCCGAGGCTGCTCTCACTCCCGAAGAATTCCAAAAATGGAACAATGTACGCCCGGCCTGGGACTCTCAGGCAGCTGCTCAGAGCAGGGCCCCGGAAGGCTGCAGTGTGGAACTGCCTCTGTAGCTGTCCGTTTGGCCGGCATTTCAATGGGAACCTGGGGCGGGGTGGGGCGGGGTGGGGCGGGGGGGCCACGAGAAGAGAGGAAATAGAAAACACCCAAACCAACCTGGAAGCAAGCCAGCACTTCCCTGGCCGCACGATCCCCGTGGTGAGGAGGCTGAGATGCTGGGCTCAAGCACACTGTGCTGGCCAAGTCTATGCAGGCACTGACCTTTGCCCAAGGCCTGTGAGTGGTTCCCCAGCTCCTAGATCAGCTCTTGCCTCAGACAAGTAAACGTGGGTGGCAAGGGGGGAGTGACACATTTGAGCAGAGGGGGAATGAAGGGAAATGAGAGCCAGGACCCCTGCCTTCTGGTCCAGGGCTCAGGCCACTGCTGCTTCCCAAAGATCTATCCTCAGCCCAGGTGGGGACCACCTTGCTCCTGAGGACTGTCCCCCTACATTGCAGTCTCAGGACAACCTCCGAAAGCCCGCTGTGGCTGGAGGAATGACCAGATCTGGACGTCCACAGCCACTGTCCCAGGATTTCTCTATCCTGCACCGCGGCCGGATAATTCTCTGCTGTGGGGACTGTCCTGGGCCCTGTAGGGTACCTAACAGCATCTCTAGCGTCTGCCCTCCAGATGCCAGTACCAAGCCCCTTCTGTTGTCCCCACAACTGTCTCTCTGATGGGGGCAGAAAGAAAAGAGAGGAAAGAGAGAACATCCAAACCACCCTCAAAGCAAGGTAGAGCCCCTCTGGGTGCATGGTGCTCGTCAACTCAGGAAAGCACTGATAACACTGCTGGAAGTTGGTTCTGTAGCTGGCAAGGCGGCCACCCAGGACCAGGATGGCTGTGGCTCTGGCCCCATGCCCATCTTGGACTAGAAGGAAAAGACAGAAGGGCAAGTCTGCCCGTGAGTGATACCAACACGGGAAAGCAGAGTTAGAGAAGGAGGGATGGAGACCCCAAGTTCCGGTGACAGACTCCTGGAACCAGCTGTGCCTGAAGCTGTTCTACATCAATTAACCCTCTCCTTTTGGCTGTACCCAGTTTAAATTGGTGTTCTGTCGCTTGTAGCTGAAATATTCTGGACCAACCCACCTTCTCCACCCGGTGGCACGCTGCTGTCTCTTCCCAGCCAATCTTGGTCAGCAAAAATATCTGCTGTTGCTGCAGGGACTTGGGCTGTCGTGGCCTCCCAAATCTGGCTGAGCTTGCCTCATATTGTTAAAGCCCTGGGGGTGGAGGAGAGCAAGGCATCCTGTACCCCTCAAAGTCTGCCACCAACATTGTCATCCTAGCTGTCCCTGCCTGCCCCAGGAGCTCCTGTCATCAAGCCCTGCCTCCTCTTTTCTTCCCAGAGCTCACATCATCCCCAGGAGGTACTTAGGACCAGGGATCTCAGGCCTGGTGCAGAGGTGAGGACAGAGGTGCAGGAGCTGGGACTCGACCCCATGCCCTTCAAGTTCCCAGTTGCCTTTGTGAACATTTGGGCCTTGGGATCAGCAAAGCCAGCCTCCCCTCCTGGCCACATGTTCTTGCTGGACATGCATGGAGCCCCCGGAGGCCAGGGAGGGTGTGTCCTCCCAAGTGGCTTCACAAATTCCACAAGGAGCAAGGACCCACTCACTACCCAGCAGCCGCTGTGTGTGTGTGCATGCACGCAGCTGCACACCCGTGTGTGTGATCATGTGACTATTTAGCGGGGGCTGGTGAGGGCAGCGTCTTCCACCTTCCAGGCTCTGGGTGGGCGTCCTGGGGCATCTTTGCCCTTGCCCTCCTCACTTAAGACCTGCTAGCCTGGTGCATGGCTTCTCCCAGCCCCAGCGGTTTGTCGCAACTTCCCACTGGTCACAATTATATATTGAAAAATCTTCCTAGAAGCACCGGGGGATTGGGTGGCCTTTCCCTACCAGGTCTCCAGAGGTTCCAGCCCTCTGGTTCCTGTCCATGCTTTCCTGCTGGAGGTGGGAACTCTGGGGAAGCCACACTACTCCTCATGTAATTCTTCCAGGAGCGCAGCAGCTCCTGTGGCCAATTTGCCCCCAAGCCTGCCAGCCTCATCCTACTGGCCAGTTGTCAAAGCCCAGATCCCAGGTCTCACCATGTTTTCCTCTGAGTGGGCCCTCGCTGTCTGGGACCACCTGCCACACAGCAGGCACTTGAGCCCAGGACTTGGGCCTGTCTGGCAGGGCTGCTCCCCTGTTGCTGTAAGTGCTGCATTTTGAGGAGTCATTTCCATGCACCCGGCATAGTCAAGAAAAGGCCCCTGGGTTTGCCCTGAAAGCCCAGGTTGTGGTCGAGGTCTTTCTGTGCATCTGGCAACCACACAGCCCTTTGCCTGTGCCCTGCAGAAAGGCTGGCTTCTCCGCCGCCTTGTCTCCTCTGTGGGGGGTGGGCCTGGCCCTGCCATGCCAGAGAGGAATATCGGTGAAGCTGCCGGATGGCGTCACCGCAGGAAGAACAATTGGATGATGACAATCGAAGGAAGGTGAAAGATCTTGTCCCAGTCTTCCTGTTTTTGTGCGCAATTGGCTCAGATGGGCACTGATAACTCTGCTGAGGGGTAGTCCTGCAGCAGGACTGGGGTGGCTCTGGCTCCACGCCCATCTGTGCCATCTCCTGCTTCTCCCTGTGCAGAGCAGGGGTCAGATGGCAAAGCCCTAATGACTCAGGTGTGGCTGGGGGCACCGGGAGGTTCTGAGATGGGAAGCAGGGATAGAGATGAAAGGTTCTCACGCCCTGCCCTAGGGCTGCCCCTCGGGGTGATGGCAAGCAGGAGATGGCAGCAGCAGGAGAGCGGTGCCCTCTGCCAAGGGAAGAGCTGCCCAGGCCCAGAGTCCCGGGACGTAGCGGTGCCCAGTCTTCTCGCAGAGCAGAGCACATCCCTGTCAGGTCTTCCTGTCCTGTGCTTACACCTGGCGGGGCAGGTGAGATGTCAGGGAAAGGTTTCTTGAGATGTCCTGGCTACCCTGGCCCCACACTATTGGACAGCTCACCTTCCAGAAAGTTCTCCCACATCCTGGAGTCATGCTGCCCCAGGGGCCCCAAGGCCACCGAACTCCACCTCTTTCCAAACTTCCTTTGATGGTTGAAGCGCCCCCTCCACACGCCACAAACACAGCGCGTGAGCCATGTTTTCGGCATGTTTCCGTCACTTTCTTCGTAACTGCCCAAACTTGGAAGCGATGCAGATGCCCTTCACAAAGTGGATGAGAGATCAGCTGCGGTTCGTCCAGAGAGTGGAATATTATTATCCAGTGCTAAAGAGAAATGAGCTCTTAAGTCGCGGAAAGACAGGAAGAGCATTTAACTGCACGTCACTCAGTGAAAGAAGCTGATCTGAAAAGGCTACGTGCCGTATGATCCCAACCCTGCGACACGCGGAAAAGGCAAAACTGTGGAGACAGAAAAGGATCGGTGGCTGCCAGGGGCTGGGGGAGGTAAGGGGTGAGTGGATGGAGGACGGAGGACACTGGGGAGCAGTGAAGCTCTTCTGCATGATACTGTAATGGCAGATACATGTCACTCTGCATTTATCCAAAGCCACAGAATCACCACACCAACAGTGAATGTTTATGTCAACTACTGACTTTATAATGATGGGTCAATATTGGTTCCTCAATTGCAACAAATGTGCCACAGATGCAAGATGTTAGTCACAGAGAAAACTGTGTATGTGTTTGGGAAGGCGAGATATGGTCACTCCGCACTTTCTATTCCGTTTTGCAGTGAACCTAAAACCGCTCTAAGGAATCGTCTAATCATTGATTTAAAAAAAAAAAAAAAAAAAAAAGGAAATTTGTGTGCACCACATGCCAGCTTCGAATCCTCAACAGATTTCATCGCTGACAGCAGTGTTCCTTAGGTTGCGCTGATACGGAGCCTTTGAAAAGATTCCCATGGGTTCCTGGTGTTGGTTAAAACGCCTTTTATTCCAATGCTGTGGAAATAGTACGGACACAAAACCAGGGTGGGTTCCTAGGCTGACATCTCTGATACAGCCCCAGAGCCAAACCAAGCTGACAAATCTCACACAGAGACGCAAAAGCAAGGCGATGCCTGTGGACAGCATCAGTGTGGTGAGTGACATCTTGCTGGGTCCAAGGTGCTGTCTGTGTGGCAGGTGAGGGACTGACGGATGGCTTGGGTGCCATTTCTTTGACATGGGGCATTCTGTGCCACACTGGCCACTTTCTCTTTTTTCAGCCTGGGAATCTTCCCTGAAATTGCGATGGCAGCGGGCCTTCCCCGGTGGATGCGTCTTTCATCTCCATGCTGTGTTCTCATCCCTGCTCACAACCCACAGTGTTCCAGGAGGCTTCAGCGTGAGCTCGGAGGTCAGCAGGTCATCTTCAACCCCTGTACAGTTTCCTATGGCTGCTGTGACAATTTCCACAATTGCAGTGGCTTAAAGCAACATGTGTTATCTTACAGTTCTGGAGGTCGGGAATCGGACACTGTCTCACCGGGCTACAGTTGAGTGGCAGCGGTGCTGGGTGCTGCTGGAGGCTCCAGGAAAAACCCTTGCTGTTTCCAGCTTCCAGAGGCTGCCCATGCTCCTTGGCTCATAGCTCCCCCTCCATCTCAAGCCAGCTGCCCGTCCCTCCGACCTCCGCTTCTGTCCTCACATCTGCTCGGCTCCCCCGCCTCCTCCTCCACTTATAAGCACACTTGTGATGACGCTGGGCCCGCTGGACAGTCCAGGGCCATCTCCTCGTCTCAGGGTTCCTTAACCTTCATGCCTGAAAAGTCCCCTTTGCGGTGGAGGTCACACTGTCAAGGGTGACAGGGGTTAGGATGGGGCATCTTTAAGGGAGGCGTGATTCTGCTGACCACAGGGTCCCTCTTTCCCTCATTTCACAACCACTCAGTTCAGAACCCCGCTGGCTCTACCCCGCCGTCGCCACTGGGGCTGAAGCCACATCACATCTCCCCAGAGGACTACCCCGGCTCCTTGTTGGCCTCCTGACTTCCATCGTGGTCTCTCTCCAGTCTCTTCTCACCCCAGCAGCCAGGCCGACCCTGGGAAAATGTGAGACCAAGCCTCCCACTAGTTCCTGCCTTCGAGGAAAATCAAAATGCTTCCAGTGGCTGAATGAGGCCCAACCCCATCTGCCCATCCTCCCAGTTCCCTCTTCTCCAGCCCCACGGGCCTCTGCGCCCTCCTGCCTCGGAGCCTTTGCACTGGCTGCTCCTTCCTCCTGGGCTGCCTTGCCCTGTACCTCCGTAATCCCTGTCCACTGTGCTCCAAATGCCCCCGCTCCTCTCCACACCACTTGTGACTTCTAGCAGAGCCCACTGCCCTCTTGCTCACGATCTCCTTGCCGGTCTCACCAGGCTGAAGCAGTGCCATGGGGCAAGAGTTCTGCCCGCTGAGTTTGCTGATAGAGCAGGGCCTGGCTGGAGTGGGCACTCCACACAGATTGGTGCGGCAGGTGCAGGAATGGGTGAGAGGAGGCTAGCAGAGGCCTCAAGGGAGGAGGAAGATAGAGAACACTGGGCTGGCATATTCACCAGGTCTTCATGCCAAGGGCCCAGGGCTGGCTCCAGGCAGAGCAGGAGACCACAGCCCAGCTCCTTGGGAGGTCAGAATCCTCTCTCTCCTCCTTCACCCCACAGCTTCCCATGGGCTAACCCCATTACCAAGGAGCCTTTTGGAGCAAACTACTCATTGATTCACTTACTAAGCAAATGTTGACCAGGTCTGGTCAAGGGTGTGTGGATGCTGGGATAAGCAAGGACCTTCCAGAAAGTCTAAGTTCATGGTGGGGATGCGGACGGGATGTAGTTGTACTGACCTGCTGTGCTCCAGGCACATTGCGGGTGTCAGCTCTTCATTCTCCCCCTGGAGCCTGCAAAGCTCAACCTGGCCATCTCCTTCATGCGGTGTCCCTGGTCCCCCACCTGCACCCTCACCACTGAGCCCTGCCAGCTCGCCTCTCCCACGGGTAACCTCGACCCTCCCCATCACACAGGGTATTTTGCAGTCTCCTTGTTTGCTTCTTCCACCAAACTGGGGCTCTTGGAGGTCAAGGCCTAGGGTCTTCGATGTTTTCATGTGTCCAGCAGCTGGCACACAGCAGGCCCTCAGAAAATGTGGATAAAAAAGAAGTGATGGCTGGCCGGCTGCATAACGAGTTGACAAATGAACAAATTCCATGGGGAGACCTTGTTTGGGCAGAGTCACAGGGAGTGAGGAGAGGCCGGGTGGAGGGGCAGGGGGAAGTCCCTGCTCTGAGCCTGAGGAGGGGTGCAGAGTCTGGAAAGGGAGGTGGGGCTAAGCAATGATACTGCTGCACTGCTGAGCGCATGCTGTGCTGGGGTCCACCATTGGACTTCCCCAGTGACACCATCAACTGGCGACCAGGGACTCCCACCGGGCCGAAGGTATAACGCTAGGAAGTGGTAGAACTGGGCTTTGACACGAAGGCCTCAAAGGCCTGCCCGAGATGTCTGGACTCTGTCTGCAGGCTGTGCTCTCAGAGGGCACACAGGGCACCCCCTGCCTTGGGAAGCAGCTTCTGAGCCTGCCTCAGGGACCCCACCTCACCTGCACTCGGGATCTCTCTGCTCTCACCTGCTTCCATTGTTTTAATGCTTCCAGATGAGTTTGTATCTGGAAGGAAACAAGGATTCCTCGGCGAATTGGATTTCTGGCTGCTGCAGGTACTGGGGAGCCGTGGGAGGTTTCAGAGTCAAGAAGTACTGGATGAAAGGCTGTCTCTATCACTCTTGGAAGACGTTGACTTTTCAGGTTCTTTGTCTTCACAGCACTGACTGTTGGCTGTGTATGCCTCCGGTCCCAAGCCTCGGCCATCCTGCCAGCCTTACCGCTCTGCACGACCGACAGAGACCGCAGCTTCGCACAACAGCCCGTGCGGCAGAACAGGGCTGACTAGGGATGCGCCTCTTGCCCCAGAGGTGCCTGGGCTGACGGTGGGACAGCTTCACTCCATCCCTGGGGCCTGGACCACATCCCCAAGGAACATGTGTGAGGGGCTGGGGCGCTCCTCCTTGGCTGGGGTGTTGAGGGGCCAAGGGTTCCCCCCGCAAAACTCCAGGCCCCTTTCTGACCTGTGCTGTGGAGGAGCATCTCCTTGGGGAGGGATTCTCAGACAGTCCAGGCTGCAGGAGCTGACCCGGGTGCATCAGGTCCTGGCTGGGTGACCTGGGAATGGCACCCCCACCCCTGGGGCTGGAACCACTCACCCAGCCTGACCCTGGAAGCTCAACCTCTTCACCCGCTGAGAGTGTCGGGCTGGGGCTGCAGAGGGCAAGGTGGGAGGCCAAATCCAGCCTGCCAGCCCCTGGGAGGCTCGGCCACTGGGGTTCCCTGTGAGGACAGCCACCGTCTTTCCCGACTGCAGTCACAGAAGCCCAATGCATTGGATTGCGCCTTTTTGATTTTGCAAGTGAGAACTGCCCCTGTCCCTGTGGGGGAGCCTATGGTCTGTGGACACCTCTCGGCCCTTGGAGCACCCACTGACCGGTGCATGGGAGCCCGCAGCCCGCCTGCAGCCGGAGCACGTTCCCACTGCCCCAGGCTATTCTTAACAAGCCAAGCCTCTGGCTCCAGGGCTAAAAATACCACATGGGAGGCCTGTGGGAAAGCTGCCGCTGGCTATTTTAGTGATTTCTCACTGGAGATTTGGGGTCCCTGCATGTTGCCAGGACAGGGAGGGCACTGCGGCCTGCACCACCCAGGGCCCCTCTCAGCCCATATTGGGGCTCCTCTGTGTCAAGCATCCTTAGCACCCAACGGCAGCCACCTCTGGTGTCCAGGGAGGTAGAAGGAAGGGCCTGGGAGTCTTGAGCTCCCTCATTTCAGCTTCGGAGAAACGAGTTCCAAGTGGGGAGCAGGTGCCCGGGGTCACAGTGTGGTCTGCGGTGTAGAGACCAGCGGGCACCCAGGGTCACAGTGTGGTCTGTGGTGGAGAGACCCCTGGACTGCTCCCTGGCATGTGAGGCCTGGTCCGGCTCTCTCTCATCCAAGGGGCATTTGGGGGCCACAGCCGAGCTGTGCAGGTTCTCACTGGGCTTCTTAGACCAAGGCTTAGCTTCCCATTACCTTTCTGCAGCCTTATCTGCCCACTTTCTTTCTCATGAACCTTTTTGTCCTTGATTTCCCTTCATCTCTCCCACAGTTTGGCAGGTGTGGCAGAGGGGGCTTTGGCCCCGCTGTGGGAATGCAAAACCAAGGCTCAGGAAGGAGAGGTGCGTGTCAAGGCTACAGCTGTGCAGGGCTGGGCCAGGCTGGCTTCACCCTTCCAAGCCTGGGCGTCTTGGTGGTGCCACTGGCGCTCATATCCACCCTCTCCTGCCGGTTCCCCATGCGCAGGGCCCTGTGCCGTGCTGGTGACTGATGGCCATTGTGTTCTCAGACTGGAGGGCCTGGCTCCTGGGCAGCCGCTGTGGGTCTGCACCTATGAGCTGTGTGTCCCTGTGATGGGGCCCTGATGGGCAAGCACGATGATCGCCCCTGACAGGTGGCACAACGTGCCATTGTGTGGGGCCCACCCCGGGCAGGTCCATTAACTGCCAGGGGAGAGGAGGGCCGAGGCCTGTGCCGTGCGTGCAGGATTATCGGGGTCGTGGGGGGGCAGCATGAGACCCTCTTCCTGCCACTGGGCTGGGGCTGGGGTCCCGGCCCAGAAGGCTGAAGGGCTTTAGGCAAATTCCCTCCATCCATGTCTGTGCCTCAGTTTCCTCCTCTGCAGAATGGAGATCTTCAAGGTGGCTCCCATCTTGACCCATGAAGGGACCTGGGAGGACAAGGGACAAAGAGGCATGGCCGGTTACCAGGCTATCACTGTGGGGAAGGAGATGGGGATGTCGGAGTGGGAGGCATCTGACAAGATTCCCTTCGGACAAGATTTCTCCCTGAGCCAGGACCTGCCTCTGGGAGCTCAGATAGCACCACCCAGACTCAGGAGTGCCTTGGGGGCCTCCATGAGAGACGCCCACCCACACCTGCCTGGGGAGCACCCTGCTGCCGCTCAGGAGCTCCCTGCTGTGCCACACGGGTCCCCTTAAAACTAGAAATTCCACGACCCACAACGAATCAGCCACAGGGAGGCCCAGTGCCGTGACTGATGGGGACCAGGTCCCCCAGGGGACCACCACGGTCAGCATAAGTGGACACCACACGGCCCCTTCCTGAGGACAGGGCGGAGGCCAAGCCTAGCTCCCCGTCAGCCCTTACTCGGGCCCTGCCCTGTGGGGACCTCAAAACACCATCTCCCAATTTACAGATGAGAAAATGGGCCACAGAGAGGGTGAGCGTCATGGCAGACAAGATTTCCACCCTGGTTCCCGTGAGTGACCTTTCTGAGGACCCCAGCGGCCTGCAGCCCTCACAGGGCTCTCTCTTCTTCCCATGCCATCCCACCCTGTCCAGCTGGCTCTCCTGGGCTTTCCAGGCCCCTCTCTCCTCCCATCCTCCGCTCTCTTCCTCCCTCCCCCTTCCCTCTTCTGTGCCAGCTCCAAGCACCGCACCCAAGCCTTGGGGACACGGTGTGGCCTCCAGCATTCCTGCCCTGTTTTCATTTAGGGGACGCCCCCAAAATACTCCGCCTGCGGGAGGCGGCAGCCGCCCCAGGCCCCCTGGGAATGCGCTTGCAAGCCTTGGCTGGGCCGTGCTGGCAGGGGCAGGGAATGCAGAGGCGGCAGAGTAGGGGGGGCCAGGACCCCCCAGCACGGCTTTTCGGGTTAATGCGAAAGAGGAGACCGCGCAGCTCCGGGCCCGGAGAGGACCTCAGGAATGTGGTGGTTCAGAGCTGACATCCACATTTCCCTGTCTGCCTGGATCCAGTTCGGGGACAGTGGGGCAGCGCCAGGAGGAGGGCCAGCAACACAGCCAGGCAGCCGTCCTGGGGCTGGCTGGCAGTTCAAAGCCCTGCCACCCATCGCGGGGGCGTATGGAGCTCCTCAGATGGGCTGGGCCTTCCTGGAAGATGATCCCTGGGACTGGGAGAGGCCCCTCCCCTGTCCCCATAGGCTGTGCCCTCTCTCCTCATCCTCAGTCTCTGAGCAGATGGCACCTTCCTCAGGAAGACCTCCCAGGACAGCGAGGGGAGGGCGACTGCTCCTCCACCTTCCCTGGCCCTGTGTGTCTTCTCTGGAGCAAGCTCAATTCTAAGCGTTCCTGGGCCCACGGGCCCCTCGCGGCTGAAGCACGGCTTTTGCGCCTTCACCTGGTTTTGGAATCACAAGCCAAACTCAGGCAGCACCCGGGGAGATGAACGTGGAGGCTCCAGTGGGCAGGTGGACCTCGTGGTGCTGACCAAACTCTAGCCAAGTTTCAAGGCCCGGCTCTCAGATGCTCCCCCAGATGGCCCACAGCTGGCTAACATCTAGTGCTGAGATGGTCTGCCTGGGGCAGGACACAGACCTCACCACGGGCAGGATTTCTTCCCAAAGCTGTGCCATCCCCCTGTCACCTGGGGATGCTGGTGACAGTGCAGACCCCAGGCCCAGCAGTGGGGCTGCAGTGACCCACGGTTATCATGGGAACTTCATACCTGAGGTAAGAGCTTGGACCTTGGCTTGGGAGGTCCCAGGCTGCATCACCCTGGGCCTCAGTTTCCCCTTCTGTCATGCAGGAAGACACCGCTGTCCTGCCTGTCTGTGTGGTTAAGAAAGGGTCCCCATTTGAGATGCCTCCAGGATCTCAGATAGCACCACCCTGACACAAGAGTGCCTAGGGGGCCTCGGCGAGAGATACCCACCCCACACCTGCCTGGCAGGCTCCCTGCTGCAGCTAAGGATGCAGCAGAGGCTAAACAAGGGGGTCCTGCTACCTCCCTGCTATAGGCAGGACCACGGGAGCCCTGGTGGAGCCCCTGAACTGGGCTTCCTGGCTTCAGGAAGCAGAATGGCAGCAGAAGGCCCGGAGGGGAATCCCATTGGCCAGGTGGCCTGCCCACAGATGCTGTACTTGCCTCCTGACCTCAAATATTGGCTAGGGCAGGCAGAGGGGTCAGCAATGCTGGCCGGGCAGTAGGCGCCGGTCAGTCTGCTGCTGAGTGACACAGATGATGTCCTGGCTGGGGCCAGCCCCATCCCCCACCCGTGCTCCCCTCACCAGACAAGAGGCACCTCTGCAGCAAGCCAGAGCCTATGGGCAATGCCTACCCTCTAGCCCACGCCCCCACGAGAGGGTCCCACCTTATCAGCAGTGTTGCCTCCACCTAGGCAGGCACCTGGGGCTAGGGGCGGCGCTTCCCCTGGTTCTTCTGGTGTCTGGGACAAATATTTGTTGAATGAATGTTAAGTCCAGCGAGGTCAGTGGCATCATCAACCCTGACTCCGAGAATTCCTGAGCCCCCAGCACATTTATTCTCCCCGCCGCTGACCTTCACTGAGAGGGGATAAGACCTTGGAACCCTAAGCGTCTGTGTCCAACTCCATTATGTTCCTGGGGGAAAACCCTTTGCCTCTCTGACTCTCTGGGTCCTCGTCTGTGGCCTGGGCACTATATCAGCCATTTGCTTGGAGGTCAAGTAAGATTTAATGTGCAAAGCACCTGACTTGGAGGATCTGGCCGTGAATTCCCCCCCCCCCCGCCCCCCACTTCCCGTACGCAGTGACATGCTGAGCTCAGGACAAGGTGTGGGGCGAGCGGTGGTGGGGGGGGGGGGTGGTTCAGAGATTTGAGCACAGTCCGCTTGTGTTAAACTACTGGTCAGCTGTAGCAGATAAAACCGGGACACAAATCATGGTAAATCACACACACTAGAAGATTCTCTGCCTTCAGAGAAAACAAAGGAACCAGTGAAGCCTCTGGTGCTGTGGACGGCTTCAGGGAGGTGACCTGCAGATGGTCCTGAGTGCAGGGTTTGACCCAGTGGGAGGAGGACAGTGCAAAGCACAGACTGAAGACGAGACCCCAGGAGTCCAGGGAACCTGCCCACGGCCACCCATCGCCAAGTGCTGCCCAACGGCCGGGCTTGGCAGCTGCATGGGCCAGCACGACACAGGGCAGGCCCGCTTGGCGGAGTCAGAGAAGTGTCCTTTTCTCCTTCCAGAAACTGCTGGGCCTTTTCTCATGCCTGAAACACTCCCGTTTCACACTAGAGGTCCTTAAAAGCTGTGCCTTCATGAGGCGTCCTTTGTGAAAACGCCTTCAGTAACTGTTTTTGGGAGGCAGGGGAGTCACCTGAAGTTGTGGCATCTCAGAGTTCCCTTGGGACACCATTCAACAAGGATGTGCAGAAGGCAACACCCTTCTTGAGGTGGACAAGAAGCAGGTGCATGGGACTCTGGGCTCACAGCAGGGGTGCAGGCCCGGTGGCCATCAGAAGATCCTCCTGCCAGGTCTGTGTGTGCCCATGCCGCGACTGTCCCTCCCTTCTCCCACAGAGCCTCTGTGTCCTCTCACTGGGCGGCCCTGACTCTCCTTCTCCCATGACCTCGTGTCTGGAGGCCATGCCCTGGCCTGTCTGTTTCTTGGCTGAGTGTTCTGAGGTCTCTGTCTATCTCGAAGCTGCAGAACGCAGGCTCTAAGGAGTGAGGCGGCACCCCAAGAGCACCCTCCCTTCCCTGGAGCTGACGCAGGGCTCACAGCAGGTACATAGGGCCCTGGTTCCCCTCTACTTCACAGTTGGGAACCTGAGGCCCGGGGCGCGGGAGCTGCCCGTGTGGGGTCGTGGAGTGAGTCGGGCATCACCCAGAGCCCCAGCCAGCCTGCCCCCGCGGGGCCCTTGGCTCGGCTGCCTTAGACAAAGGCTCTTCTTTGAAGCGTCTGAGACAGAGCCCCTGGTTTCCGGCCCCAGCCCACCGGGAGGCACCCGCCTCGGCAGCTGTCTTCATTTGCTGCCCACCAGCCGGGCCGGCCCGGACCTTGGTTTATTGTCAGCTTCCTTGCCAGAAATATGCTCCAACAAATGCTGTAAACAAACGGGACAATTGCAGACCATCACGCTTGGATTTCTCTCTAATATGCATAAAATGGGGTGCGGCTGGGACTGCCTGGCCAGCAGCCTCTGCTAAGCAAAAGCCCCCTCTGGATGTGGGCCTGACCACAGCAGGCTCTTCCCCTCCTCTGAGCCCACAGCCCTCAAGCCTGGGTCACAGACAGGTCCTGATGCTATTCTACCTTCAGCCTACCCATGGAGAAGGTTTCTTCACCTATTTAGCAAACACTGACCTAGCGCTTGCTAGGGGTCGGCACTGTTCCTATATCCTGTGAATGTCCCTCATTTCATCCTTATAAAAACCTATGAGGTAGGGCATATCATGATCCTACTTTATAGAGAAGGAAACTGAAGTACAGAGAGGTTAAGTCACAGGACCAAAGACACACAGCTAATAAGTGGAGGACGTGGAATTCCACCCCAGGCTGTGGGCTCCAGAGTGTAAGTCCTGGCCAGAGAGAAGTTTGGGAAGAGGGATCCATGGGGCAGAGGACGTGGAGTCCTGATGAAAGAAAGAAGGGGACTCCAGACCCTGGCAAAGCAGATGACTGCCCTCCCTTGCACAGACCTGCTCTGGGCAGCGTTGCTGGGACTCTGGGAAGCATTGAGTACCCACGCTCCCTCCTTCCATGGACCTCCGAAGTGTCTGTGAGAGCTTAATGCTATGGGCTGAATCACATCCTCCCACAATTAGTATGTTGAAGTCTTAACCCTCAGGACCCCGGAATGCGACATTATTTGCAGATAGGATCTTTACAGATGAAATCAAGTGAAAAGGAAGTCACTAGAGTGGGCCCTAATTCAATATGACTGGCATCCTCATAAGATTAGGACACAGACCCACATAGAGGAACAACCCTGTGAAAATGCGAGGAGATGCTGTCTATGAGCCAAGGAAAGAGACCGCAGAAGAATCAGCCCTGCCACACCTTGATCTCAGATGTCCAGCCTCCAGGACAGTGAGAGAAGAAACATCTGTTTGTAAGCAACCCAGTCTGCAGAAATTTCTGGTATGACGAACTATATAAATCAATCAGTGTAACTTCCTTCTCTCTCTTCCTTTCTTCCATCCATCCATCCATCCACTCATCCATTCATCCACCTACTCATTCATCCATCTACTCATCCATCCATCTACTCATCCATCCATCCACTCATCCATCCATCCACTCATCATCCATCCATCCATCCACTCATCCATCCATCCACTCATCCATCCATCCACTCATCCATCCATCCATTCATCCATCCACTCGTCCATCCATCCATTCATCATCCATCCATCCATCCATCCATCCACTCATCCATCCATCCATTCATCCACTCATCCATCTATCCATGCATCCATCCATCCATCCATTAATCCATCCACTCGTCCATCCATCCACTCATCCATCCATCCATTCATCCATCCACTCGTCCATCCATCCACTCGTCCATCCATCCACTCATCCATCCATCCATTCATCCATCCACTCGTCCATCCATCTACTCGTCCATCCATCCACTCATCCATCCATCCACTCATCATCCATCCATCCATCCATCCATCCATCCATCCATCCACTCATCCATCCATCCATTCATCCATTCATCCACTCATCCATCTATCCATGCATCCATCCATCCATCCATCCATTCATCCATCCACTCGTCCATCCATCCACTCATCCATCCATCCATTCATCCATCCACTCGTCCATCCATCCACTCGTCCATCCATCCACTCATCCATCCATCCATTCATCCATCCACTCGTCCATCCATCCACTCGTCCATCCATCCACTCATCCATCCATCCACTCATCATCCATCCATCCATCCATCCATCCACTGATCCATCCATCCATTCATCCATTCATCCACTCATCCATCTATCCATGCATCCATCCATCCATCCATCCATTCATCCATCCACTCGTCCATCCATCCACTCATCCATCCATCCATTCATCCATCCACTCGTCCATCCATCCACTCGTCCATCCATCCACTCATCCATCCATCCATTCATCCATCCACTCGTCCATCCATCCACTCGTCCATCCATCCACTCATCCATCCATCCATTCATCCATCCACTCGTCCATCCGTCCACTCGTCCATCCATCCACTCATCCATCCATCCACTCATCATCCATCCATCCATCCATCCATCCACTCATCCATCCATCCATTCATCCATTCATCCACTCACCCATCTATCCATGCATCCATCCATCCATCCATCCATTCATCCATCCACTCGTCCATCCATCCACTCATCCATCCATCCATTCATCCATCCACTCGTCCATCCATCCACTCGTCCATCCATCCACTCATCCATCCATCCATTCATCCATCCACTCGTCCATCCATCCACTCGTCCATCCATCCACTCATCCATCCATCCACTCATCATCCATCCATCCATCCATCCATCCACTCATCCATCCATCCATTCATCCATTCATCCACTCATCCATCTATCCATGCATCCATCCATCCATCCATTCATCCATCCACTCGTCCATCCATCCACTCATCCATCCATCCATTCATCCATCCACTCATCATCCATCCATCCATCCATCCATCCATCTACTTGATATGGTTTCGTTATGTCCCCACTCACATCTCACCTTGAATTGTAATAATCCCCAAGTGTCCAGGGCAGGGCCAGGTGGAGATAATTGAATCATGGGAGCGGTTTACCCCATACTGTTCTCATGGTAGTGAATGAGTCTCACAAGATCTGCTGGTTTTATAAATTGGAGTTCCCCTACACATGCTGTCTTGCCTGCTGCCATGCAAGATGTGCCTTTGCTTCTCTTTTGCCTTCTGCCATGATTGTGAGGCCTCCCCAGCCATGTGGAACTGCGAGTCCATTAAACCTCTTTCCTTTATAAATTACCCAGTCTCGGGTATGCCTTTGTTAGCAGCGTGAGAATAGACTAATACACCACTCATCCATCCATCCATCCATCCATCCATCCATCCATCCATCCATCCATCCACTCATCCACCCATCCACTCATCCAACCATCCACCTACTCAGTCATCCATCCAACCACCCATTCAATCATCCATACATCCATACATCCATCCATCTACTCATCCATCCATTCCTCCATCCATTCACCCACCTCCCTCCCTCCCTATCTAAAGGGCTTACAATCTCAAAGCTGGCAGAGACCTTATTTGCTGGATGGAGCCTGGTGTAGCCCTTCCTCTGTAGAGATCTCCTGCAGGTGTCCCCAGGGCCTCTCTGTGAGCCACTCTGTTTGCAGATGCTCAGGCTGCCCTCTGCCCCACAGAGCTCTTCCCTCTTGCCTTGGGGTGTTCATTGGGCTTGGCTCCTCTGCATGGGGTGGCACTTGTCACAGGGCGGGAGCTCCAGTGTCTATGGCTGCCCCCAGCCTCAGCATTCCCAGAGGGCTGCATGGGCCTCTATGTGAGGACCTGGCTCAGGGAAGGTCTTTTGCCACGGTGAGCTGCATTAGCCTGGATTGTCAAAGAAGCCCTCTTGGAGTGACTGCTGGGTTCGAGGGGTGTGTGTGGGAGGTCTGGCTCCTTTTGCCTGGGAGACCCGAAGTTGGCTGGACTCTGGACCTTTCAGGGCCCCTGCCACTTGCCCAGAGTGTATCTGAGGTCCCAGGGTGCGGCCTGAGAGCTTCTGGTGGGGACCCCTGAATTGAGTGAGGGCAGCTATCACAAGCCCCATTCTAATGATGGCAGAGTGTGGACTCTGATGTGTGGACCGCCAGGTCGGTTGAGTGGCACAGCCTCCTGGCACCTCCTCATCTGTCAAATGGGAAACACTAGTAACACTGGCTGCCCCAGCGGCTGCTCTGATGGAAGGAGGGAAGCTGGTCCTGGGCTTGCAGCCGTGCTTGGTGTGAACATGCTGTCTACAGCGTTGCCAGCACAGCCCCACCTCGGCCCCATGCCCAGCACACTTGTAGGTGCCTGGCACCTGGCACACAGTTGCTAGCGAGCTGTGCACTCAGGCATGGCTCTGTCCCTGGACTGGGTGGCACTGGGGCAACCTGAGGGTTCCTTGGGAATCCTGAGGGTTCAAGGAAACCTCGGGAATCAGAGAGGCCTGTGCTACTTCATACTCTCCCCCTCACACCGTGTTGTCTGCAGGCCCTTGGCAACTCCTGACCTCTCCAAAACTCTTCTACACGATGAGGTCAGCAGGGCCCCTGCCGGCATTCCATCCAAGCTGCGGATCCTGCCCAGTGTCGGCTCAGCACCAGAGTCATCACTGTGGTGACCTGAACACTTTGGTCCACGATTCATAGCAAGGAGGAGGAATTCAGTCTGGATGATGATGTCTGCAGACCTTTCCTAACTGTTCCACAGAGAAGAGCATTGAGGGGTGCAGACTCCGCCTCAACTGCATCCTGAGGGTGGGACTGTCAGGTGAAGGGAAGCTCTCAGAGGACTTCTTAATTTCCCAAGACGCAGACTCAAAGAAGAGAATACAAAGGGTCTGAGAACCCTCCAGCCCTGTCTGAGCCACTTTTTCCCAGCATGCCAAGGGGACAACAACATTGACTGTGGTCAGGGTTCTGGGTGCCTGTGATGTCTGCAGCCGCACACCCAAGGGCCCCCAGCTCCTTTCCACACCAGCACAGACTCCTGGGAACTCTCCCTGGGAAGCTGACGGGGTCCTGGGATGTGCTCAGGGTCAGGTCTGCGGAAGGGCCCTAGCCAGTGTTGGGAACCACTGCTGGCTCTGGCCTGGGTTAGCTGTGTGGCCCAGGCCTACCATGTCACCCTGCCTTCCCCTGGGACAGAGGAGACCAAGGCAGCCAGGAAACGCCTCTTTGTCTTGGTGCCCATGGCTGTCAGATAAAGCCGTTGAGCCAGCCGCAATTGGGGCATCCAGACTGCTTTTCCAGCCACGCCAGGCCTCGCCCCACTGTCCCGTTTGCCCGAAGGGGGCTGATGAGTTTAGTAATGTTTACTGAGCACCCGCCTACCTTGTGGAGCTGACAGCCAGCGAGAGGAGTCAGCTGCAGACTTTGCCCTCACAGGCAAGACAGCCACACCTTGAACTCTGACTCAAGGAAGAGAGTGGGCAGCTCACCAGAGAGCCCAGAGGAGGCAGCAGGAGAGCCCGGGGAAGGTGGGGTCTCTCCAGCCAGGGCTTCCTGAAAGAGCTGCCTTCTGAGCAGGCCCCCCAGGCTAGGAAGACGTGCACCTGCTGAGCTGGGCAGGAGAGGGTGGCCCAGGGGAGGACCCAGCAGGGGTAGAGGTTTGGAGGTGGCAGGTCCTGAGGGAAGTGGGGAGTGCGTACGCGTTCTGCGGAAGGTAAGGCTGCGTGCGTTGAAGCCAAGTGGCTGGAGGCTGTGACCCTCAGGGGTCCGGGCAGCCAGGCAAGGAGGAGAGGAGAAGATGCCACACTAGAGAAGCTGGCCCACTCCACCCCTTTGTCTTCTCCCCATCTGCAGCACCCTTCTCTCATCCCAAATGTGCACAACAGGGCGTTTTTCTGCTCATAAGAATAATACATGTTGGTTGCAAAAGCAATCGGGAAAGCAGAGAACAGTTAGGGCACCGCAGGCAACCTCGGCAGAGATCATCAGAGGTCACATGCTCACGCTTAGATGTGGTTCCTTCTGGTCTTTCTTATGTTCTTCTACACATATACTACCCACTTGTTTTTTCTTTTCTCTCTCTCTTCTCTCTCTTTTTTTTTTTTTGAGACAGAGTCTCACTTTGTCACCCAGGCTGGTGTGCAGTGGCGCGATCTTGGCTCACTGCAACTTCCGCCTCCCGGGTTCAAGGGATTCTCCTGCCTCAGCCTCCTGAGTAGCTGGAATTGCAGGTGCCCACCATTATGCCCATCAATTTTTTGTATTTTTAGTAGAGACAGGGTTTTATCACATTGGCCAGGCTGGTCTCGAACTCCTGACCTCAAGTTATGCACCTACTTCAGCCTCCCAAAGTGCTGGGATTACAGGCATGAGCCACCGCACCCGGCCCACACTTGTTTTTCCTAAGTCACATCACAGTGTTGTTTTGTAACTTATATTTTCACATGAAAACATATTATGATATCTTGCCATCTGATTACTGGGTTTTTTTTGTGTTTTTTGTTTTTTGTTTTTGAGACGGAGTCTCACTTTGTCACCCAGGCTAGAATGCAGTGGCATGATCTCAGCTCACTGCAGCCTCTGCCTCCTGGGTTCAAGTGATTCTCCTGCCTCGTCTCCTGGGTTTAAGCCATTCTCCTGCCTCAGCCTGCTGAGTAGCTGGGATTACAGGTGCCCGCCACCACACCCGGCTAATTTTTGTATTTTTTGGTAGAAACAGGGTTTCATCATGTTGTCCAGGCTGGTTTCAAACTCTTGACCCCAGGTGATCCTCACCTCAGCATCCCAGAGTACTGGGATTATAGGCGTGAGCCACCTTGCCCGGCCTAATTGCTATTTTTTGGAAACATATTCCTTTGTGAAATGTTAAAACACATCCATCTGGGGAGGGACGATGCCAGCCCAGCCCCGAGCAGAGGCATGAGTGAGGAAAGACAGGAGCAGGTGGTCAGGGTGCAGGAGGCAGGTCCCCAGGGACTTGCAGAGGCTTGGGCTCAGCAGAGGGGTGGGGGCGGGGGTGTAGGGCCTACCCAGGGGTGGGGACTCTGATCCCTCTTGGTGCCTGTGCAGGGAGCCAGCGGGACAGAGGACGAGGACCAAGCAGCAACTTTCCAGCCTCCGCTCCCTTACTGGGCTGTTCCCTTCTCCTGTCTTACTGCCCCACACGGCTGTCCCTCGTCCTCTGGGAGCCTCCATTTGTCTGATCATCCTATCCACTAAGGGGCCCCCCAGCAATATCCTACCTCACCCCAGTCTGTTTTCTATGGAGCAGTGGCATGATGTGCAGTCATTTTGTTTTTCATCTGTCAGCAGCCCCTCCTGGACCCATGGAGAAAGGACTCACACCCATTTTGTCCAGGGCAGTGCCTGGCAAGAAGCAGACAGGTGCTTGTCAGACAGGTATCAAACGAACCATTCCTCGCCCCATCCCCACCACAAGGGCCATGGCTCAGAAGGGCCCTGCGCATGGTTGGATGCTCTGATCATCCTGGGAGGAGGGTCTCGCATTTTCGTTTTGCACAGGGCTCCACGAATCTCGTAGCTGCCCTGCTGTTTCCACATCCTGCCCCTTAAAAAGTCCTGGGCAGGAACCCTCCTACTTCAGGCTGTGGTGGCTTGGGGCCCATTCCTTTCCTGAGCCCAGTTTCACCCCGCAGGGTGCAGGGTGCTCACTATGAGACCTTCTGCCCCACCGCACCTCAGCCTGGTGAGGGCATGGTCGGGGTCTTCGTCCCTTCAACCTTGACCTCTGCTCTTCACCACAGGCAGCCAGGTTGTGACAGCCTGTAAGGACCCCTTGGCTCCCGGAGCCTTCCCTCTCCTGGAATAGAGACGACACTGTGTCGTCATTGAACTCACCTGAAAAACGATCTGTTGCAAAGCTCACAGGAAGTAATGAAGCGATGTTACATGATAAACTGTAAAGTGTGGTGAGCACGTGAACAAGTGTCCGGGACCCAGCGAAGCCCCAGGCTACTGGGCTTGAAGTCAGAGGAGAAGAGGAAAGGGCAACCTACTGTGGGATCTAAGGCCTCCATGTGCTTAGCCCATGGCTGTCGTCATGGTGACGTGTGCACACGATGTATCTGAGCCAGCCTTGTTCTTGAACGCGGGCAGTGAATCCCACGGTGATGTGGCATGTCACGAGCTGAAGGAGGGGTGCCTGCATTGAGGCTTGTGAATCAGCTAGATGGCCTTTGGACCTTTTGGAGCCTCAGTTTCCCACACTGAGAATTGGAGTGGAATTCCCAGGGTGCTGGAGGTTGAAAGGCATTGAGAATCTAAAACACTTTGCAGACAGCAAGACCCTCTGTGTGAGTTAAGAATTCTCACTCAATCCCAGCAGGCACTCAGAGGGATCCTTTAATTTCTCCAAAATATTCTGCAGGTGAGCTGGGGAAGCCCACTGGCCCTGGCCTCACCCTCGAGCCCCAGCCTTCAGCCTGGGAATGGTCTGGCCTCTTCCTTGCCGGCCCGCCAGACTGGCCTCACAGGACCCTGGGCGGGAACCCAGGAACCCTCAGCCGTGCCACCCGCTATGTGCTTCCCCAAGAAGCGCTCCCTGTGGCCTAATTTGAGAAAACAATGGGCCTCAATCCATATTAATGACCCTCAAGAGACCCTTTGTCCGCGGTGCACAGGCTATAATCAGCGGGGCTCTGGGGGCTCTGGCCTAATTTGGAGGGACAGGTTTTATCATCACCCTTGATTCGGGTGACCCAATCTGACAGGCCCACGACCCCCTGTATGCAGGGTCCACGTCAGAGATGGGCTTCCTCCCAGCGGCCCACCCTGGCGGGCTGGGGAGAGGGAAGGGGGAGGTGGTGGCCATGGGGGAAGTTTGGGGTGAAGAAGGGGTCACAGCCAGACCCCTGCTTGGATGGGCCTGTGATCGGGGTCTCGGGAGGAGCGGGATATTGATTAGATCAGTGAATGGTGTGGAGGCAGCTCTCCCCGGGCACGCGCTCCCGACCACCCACCAGCAAGCGTCTGTTGCCTGCCGGCGCCAGGGCTGGGTGGGGACTCTGGGACAGGCTGGCCGCCCGGGAGGGGCCAGGCAGGAGCCAAGGGACTGGCTCCAGGGACTGCCAGGAGAGCCCCAGGGAAGGGGAGCTGGGAAGCGTTCTGGCTGCCTCCGGCCTGAAGTTGCGGAAACGTGTTTGCAGGTTAGGGCCGTGGCATCCTGGTTGCACCATTTAAGCGCCTATGGGGTGCCAGACAGATGACGAAGGGCCACTTCATTTAATGCTTCCCTCAACCTTCCCAGGCCCCGATCCCTACGTTCTGGGTCAGGAGGCCCATTCTAGGTCAAGGGGTGGGTGAAGGTTGGCGAGACAAACCCAGGGACTAGCTCCTGAGCCCCAAAACCTGTCCTCACCCACCCAGGAGTCCCCTGCACGCTCTCCAGGGTGTGCGGTGCGTGGCTGCTGGGTTTGGGTGCATTAGAGCCTGAGGCGAGGGTTTGAGTCTGAATTCTTGCTACAGACCGAATGTGTGCATCCTCCCCAAATCCATATGTTGAAGCCTCAACTCCCAATGCGATGGCATTTGGAGAGGGGGCCTGTGGAACGTAGTTGAGTCCTGAGGGTGCGGCCCCATGATGAAATTAGTGCCCTGATAAGAAGAGGCCCAGAGAACCAGCTCTCTCTCCGCTCTCTGCCACACAAGGACCCCACAAGAAGATGGCCACCGGCAAACAGCCATTGAATCTGCCAGTGACTTGGCCATGGACTTCCAGCCTCCAGAACTGTGAGAAATAAGTGTTTGCTATTTAAACTGCGCAGTCTGTGGTGGTGTTTTGGCAGTCTGAACTGACGGAGACAGCATCTGATTTGGGAAGTGACCCTGGGAAGCAACGGGAGGGGATGAGTCCGCTTCCAGGGGGCTGGGCTGGGTTCAGGCTCTCGGTTTGCGTGAGGCCTTTCTGCTTCCTGGGGCCGGCAGCTACTGGGCAACTGCTCTCAGTGTTGGCCCTGTGCAAGGACAACTCAAACCTCTGCTCCCGTCACTGCTGCCCCTGGCCCATTGGCTGGAGCCCAGCCTCTGTGGGGAAGGAGGTGCGCATGTCCAGGTGAGGAACAGCAAAGTCACACAGCAGAGGGCGTGGATCCAGGAGTGGGGAAGGCCTGGGAACCATGGCACCATCCATCACGTCATCCTCCAGGTTTCCTCACTTGCTTTGGGGACAACCCTGAACTCCTCGAGGAGGCAAGGAAGGGCTCCTGGACTTATCCCTCCCTGGCCACCTCTGGCTGTGCCATCCTGACACGTGGGTTCAGGCTTCTGTCTCCTCCAGGACCACCACCCTGCTGTGCCCATCCTGCCAAATCCTGTGTGTGATTTTTGCCCAGGGTCCCCTCATCCAAGAAGCCTTCTTGGACCCCACTGTTGGGGCAAAACACCCCTTGTGTCCCCCAAAAGCACCTTCCACAGAACTCCTGTGCAGCATTGCCTCCACTCCCACCTCTGAGGCTTCTTTGTGCTCACCTCGCCTGCCGGATCACAAGCTTTGGGGCTCAGCAAATTCTGCTAGGCCCTGGGGGCAGCAAGGTAAGCAAAGTAAATAATAATAAATCATAAACAAGAGCACTTAAATAAAGTAATTTACCCTAACATCCTCGAGACCCAGCAAAGCTTCTGGCCCATGGTAGGAGCCCCCCACCCTCCAAAAATTGCAGCATAAACACAGATGAAAGAGATGGGTAGACAATTCCTATTCTGGAGTTTTTGGATCCAGAGGAGAGGCAATCTTTACAAATATGGTCAACCTGTGTCAGCCAAACAGCCCCAAGTCCTGGCCTACTTCCCAGCCCTGTGCTCATCTGGAGGGGGAGACCAGAGGGGGTGAAACATGGTCCCCACCCTGGAGACATTGTTGGAGATGAGACTGTGTTACTGCCAGACAAGGGTGTTATTAATTTGATTTAGTACATTTCCATTCAACTCAGTTAATTCAATTCAATGCAACACAGTCTCATCCAGTCCAACTGAGCAAAGGTTTTCCAAGTACCTCTGAGGGTGGCATACTAGCCTGGGTCCTGTCTGCACTGTGAGATGTAGAGTAAGTGCCTCCTTGTCTGCCTTCCTGGCCCTTCCAATCTAGTGGGGCCAGAGTCCACAGGATAGAGGGAATTGTCAGAGGTGGGCCAGTGAGGTAGCCATGGACGTGGGCTCAGGTCTGGGTACCATGTTTTCCTGGGGCAGCTTTTGCATTCCCATGGGTTCACCTGGTTAGAGCAGGGAAGAGGCCATGTGGTCCTCGTCTGTCTCCTAGCCTGTCTGCCATTGGACTGCCAGATATGTGAAGGCCAGCTCCCTGCCCTGCTTTCTGGGTCTCCTCTGCACAAATCTCAGGGAATGAGTGAATGATGCTGTGAAGTGGGGCTTTCCACTCCCTTTTGCAGAGCTCTTTCTGCTACACTTGGATGCCTCTGCACTACAGGCTGACATGGTCAGGACAGGCTCCAGGGCAGTGGGTACTTGAGCTGAGCTTCTAGGGTAGGGAAAGAATTGATACTGGAGAAAAGACAGACAGACAGCAACTGTGTGAACAGTGGCCTTTTTAGCTGCCTGGCACTGTAGATGCAATTAATTTGTGCATTACAAACCATCCCCACAAAAAGGGCTTAAAACAATGCCTGAATCTTTAGCTTGGCAGGTGAGGCTGGGCTCAGCTTGGCGGTTTTTTGCTTTGGGCTGGGCTCACTGGTGTGTCCAGCATCAGTGGCAAGTCAGGTAGGCAGCTTCATTGTTATTGCCTGGGTTCTCTCTCATCTCTGAGCTTTGACTGGAACATCTGGACCAGCTTGGCTTGCCTCCACAAATTTGTCATTCTCTTGCAGGCTGCCAGGGCTATGTGGAGGTATGAGAGACCACAGGGCAGCATGTAAGTTCCCTGGAGGCCTGGGCTAGAATCATTACTCTGCCACTTCCACCATATTCTGTTGGTCAAAGTGAGTCATACAAGTCCAGGTTCAGGGTGGGGAGACATAACCCACTTCTCCATGGGAGATGCTGCAGAGTCTCTTTGCAAAAGGCATGGCTGGGTAGGGTGTTTGTTCTCAGTCCTCTCCCTCAATTCTTCCATGAGAAGGTACCAGCTTGGGGTGAGCGCCTACCTGCCACAGTGCCTCTGCCCTCTCACCTTGCATCTCCAGCTGGCACACAGCCTCAGAGCCCATCTTGCTGGTTTGTCTATACCCAGGCCTATGGGGGCAGGCATGAAGGCCTGTAAGAATGTTGTGTCCTGGTGCCAAGGCAGAGGCTCCACACTGGCCAAGAGGCCCTGACGTGGAGTCTTGGGTTCCCCAGGAAAAGGACACTGGAGTAGGGCAGGCCCTTGGAGACAGGCTCCTCTTCTTGGGTCCTTCCAGGTCCCAGCTATCTGGAAGACTGGCCTTGTTCTTCCTCTGGGCACAGTGAATGATGACTGCAGAGGTCTGGGGACCACGTGCAACTCTGTGGCCCAGGCTTGCTCCTGGGTCAGCTCTGCTCTGGTCCAACTGCTGAGAATCAGCTGGAGGGGAGACTGGGACCTGCCTCTCACAGCCTGCAGCTCCTGGGAGGGGAGGCTCATGAGAGCAGGCAGGCGACCAGGTGGGGGCTGGAGATGGACTCTAGGCCTCAGTTTCCCCATCTAATCAATAAAGCAGTTGGATGAGGTGAAATTCAAGGCTCTTACCACTGCAAACCCTCAATCACCGGTGACTGATTGCAGAGCAGGGGTCCACAGCAGTCAGGGGGTGGACACTGCATTGTGTGCGGAGCTAGGGTGTGGAGCTAGGATGTGGGGGGCTTTGAGTTTGTCTGGTTGAACCCGATTTTCCAGAGTTGTCAACTGTGTGTAGGCTCAGCCTCACCTGGCCAGCGAGAGGGAGGCCAGACTCAGTCACAGGCTGATGACTCCCCTCGACCCTGGAGTCAGCGCCCTTGCATGGGCCGAGCCCCAGCACGCGGAGGGAATGAAGAGTTACGAAGAGCAGGGCCGGTGTCACCAACCGGCTGGCGATCGCGTGGTCACACAAGGCCAGCCTCAGCTGGTGTCAGCGTTTGGTTCAGTGCTATGCTGTCCCCGCTGAACAGCCTGCAGCAGTTTTGGGAAGTGCAGGGGTCTGCATTCTCACTTGGCACCGGGTCTTGCAGCAGATGCAGCAGGTCCTGCTGGGGGATCATGGCGTCGGGTGGGACCCAAGCTGCAGGCAGAGCCACCTTCATCTCCACCCCCCACCTGCACCTGCCCATACCCCACTCATTGAAGCACCCCTCAGAGTGGGAATGAATGCATGTGAGTGAATGAATAAATCACACCATGTAGATAGCTGGGTTTGATTTTGATAACCATGCACGTGGAAGCCATGGGAAGGGTGTGTTTAGGGCTTTGTAATTCAGACTCTGGTGGGAGTTGCTGCCTCTTGGTCACCCGCAGGGCAGGGGCTGGGACTGGGTAGGGTAGGGCAGAGCAGGGCAGGGACGACCCAGGACTGTGGCCAGGCTCACCCCCCCATACCCGCTTCCTCCCAGCTCTTGAGTCCCTCAGTTTCCCCTCCAGCTCCTGAAGGCCGGCTCCCTGTTGCCCCTGTAACCCCCTGCTTCCCCTCTCCTAGTCCCCCCTGCCCCCATTCTCACCCCCTGGGCCCACCATGGGGGGTGGGAGCAGGGAAGGGGCCGGCCACCAGTCCTGCCGGCAGAACTGGCCCCGGCCCGTGGACCAGGTGGCGCGGTGGCTGCCCGGCGGCGCGGGCAGCTTTCATCCCGGGCCGGGGCCTGAGAAAGCGTGGGGGAGGCTTTATCCCGGCCGAGCCAGCGGTTCCTGAGAAGCATTGAAGGCGCATTACTCAGACTGACACATTCCGTTTCCCTCGGCGAGGACAATGAGGGAGGGCCGGTGCAGGATATGGCGCTGGCCTTGTGCGCGGCTGAAGGTTTTTTGAGAAAAATGTAATAGATCACAATAGAGCACTTTGTTGTCGTCGAGGGCATTGGGATGGGGCCGGGACGCCGCGGGCTTCATCATTACTATGATGAGAGGAGATTTAGTGCCGTCTTTCTTTCCTCTGTCAGGGAGAACAATGTGTGAGGAAAGCGGAGGTTTCCCATTATAAATCACCGTAAGCCCCATGGAAATCCCTCCCTACCCTGGGGTTTGAGTGGGGCAGACACTGAGCGCGGGGCCCCGCGGCCCTTGCTGTCCGCAGCCGGCTCCAGGCCGCCTGGACGGCGGGCGGCTCGGGGGCCGGGGGTGCGCGGCCTCCCTGGGCCTGCTCAGCGCCCACCACGGCCTCCCCAGGCCCCCACCCGTGGGAATCCAGGCTCCGGGAAGGCCCCTGCTCTCCACCCCGAGAAGCAGGAATAGTCATGGAAAGTGAGGACGCCGGGCCTGCCCACCCATCAATGAGAGCGCGGGGTGCGCAGAGCTCCTCCTAGGACCTGGGGGCCTGGGGGGTTTGGTGGGCTGGGTCTGAGAAAATCCCGTGTGTCCGGCTTAGCGCGTCCCAGGCAGCCCCAGCCAAGGCGCCTGCTGATCTCTGCTACCAGTCCTCATGCTTTGCAAAGAGAAAAATGAGGCCAAGCTGAGCCCCAATTATTCCACCTAGAGAATGGAGTTTGGTGGTGGAGCAGGCCACCACGAGGACCCAGGTCTCCTGGGCCCAAATCTCCTTCTCACAGGGTAGAAAGACCAACCCTTCCTCAAGGGCCATCAGTCCCAGAAACAGGGTGGCCGACAGCTTCCCTTCGTGCAGGGAACTTCATGCAGAGAGCTTCTTACTCACCTGCCCGGAAGCCTCACCCAGGAGCCACTCCCATTCAGCCACAGAGAGAAACCAGGGGGAGTAGCAGGACGGGAACTAGAAATGGGGATTCCTGACCTCCCTCCAAATGACAGCAGGATCTTTGCAGATGGGCCAAAGACCACCCTTCTGCCAAAAGACTGGGCCTTTTGTGTGGATTTTAGAAAGGGAATTGGGTGAGAATTTCATCTATTATTGCCCTCCAGTGCAGCTGGGCTAGTGTCCTGTATTCGAATCCATGAAACAGACAGATGTTCACCCTAAAGAACACAAATGAAGATTTGTTCCGGTGAAACTTTTTCTGCTGCCAAAATTCCAGGTCAGGTTTTGATGCCAAGTGAGTTACGAGAAAATTCTGGGATTCAGAGTTTTTGGATTTCAGAGTTTGGATAAGTGAGGTGGGTTTGTGTTACTGTCCGTACAGCTATTTT
Source organism: Chlorocebus sabaeus (assembly GCF_047675955.1). Lineage (NCBI taxonomy): Eukaryota > Metazoa > Chordata > Mammalia > Primates > Cercopithecidae > Chlorocebus > Chlorocebus sabaeus. The sequence goes on from NC_132904.1 coordinate 5,074,190, forward strand.
TATTATCTGAAGGCTTGGTCCCCAAAGAGACCTAGCCTCTGCTAATCATGGCCCATGTGGTCTGACTGGAGCCCCAGTTATTCTACCTATAGAATGGACGTGATCATTGCATCTGCCCATAGGGCTGTTAAAAGGATCAAATATGGCCGGGCACTGTGGCTCACACCCATAATCCCAGCACTTTGAGAGGCTGAGGCAGGAGGATCACCTGAGCCCAGGAATTTGAGACCAGCCTGGAGAACATAGTGAAACCTCATCTCTACAAAAAAATAAAGAAATGAGCTGGGCATGGTGGCACACACCTGGGGTCCCAGTCACTTCGAAGGCTGAGGCTAGAAGATTGCTTGGGCTTGGGAGGTTGAGATTCAGAGAGTAGTGACTGCACCACTGCACTCCAACCTGGGTGACAGAGCAAGACCTTGTCTCAGACAAAACCAAACAGATCAAATACAATCACTGCTAGGAAGTGTGTAGGGCCCGGCCTGACCCACCCCGAAAATGAAATATTGCTGCTGTGATTACCAGGATTGCCCCAGGAGGGTCAGAGTTCACCAACCAAACGAGGGTCTTAGCTGTGCCCACAGCTTCTCCCCCTAGGTCTGTGGCTGCTTTGAAGGAGCCCCAACTTATGACCCAGGCTTGTTTCATCCCTTTCTGCCCTCTGTGATCCAGTCACCCCAAAGTCCCCTCCAGCTCAGCCCTGGTCTGCAATTTCCACTTCCGGGCTCCCAGGGCTTCCTTCACCTCTTCTCCCTGGCTTGAAATTCTTGTCCTCACCATCACGTGTTCTGGAACTATCTTTCTTCCATCAGGGAGCAGCTCAACTGTTCTTCCTCCGGGAGGAGGGCCCTGGTGTCCACAGGGAGTTTCGGTTTCCTGGGGGTAGGAGTGTGTCCAGGGGCTCGCAGTGGGTGTGTGTGCATTGGAGAGAGTTTCAAAGGCGGCCCCGGAGCCCCTGCCCAGACCTGCAGAGATAGAATCTCTGGAAGTGGGCCCCGAAACCTGCGCCGTACACCCGTCTCCGACCATTTAAAATACACCATGGCCCTGACCCCGGAACGCCTGGCTCCGGCCGCCCCGTGTCTGCTTCCACTAGAGCGAGGTGGTGTCAATGGCATCCCGTTTCAAGTAGAATAAAATCAACCTGCTTTTCATGGCTGCTCCTGCCAAGGCCATCTCCCTCCTTCCCTTCCCCACCAGGCTCCAGCCACTCCACCACGCTTGCTCCCACCTCAGCAGGCCCTGGCTGCCCAGAGCGTCTCAGGAGGCCGCCTTCCCCTGCTTGAGGCCTCAGTTCCAATAAAACCACCTTGCACTGAGGTTCCTGCAGGTTTTCTGCAGCTGGCCTGCCTGGTTTCAACTTCCCAGGCTACCCTTTATGAGCTGTGGGACCCTGCACAGGCCACCTTGGCTTTCTGTGACTTAGCTTCCTCATCTGTGGAATGGGGGAAATAACAGAACTTTCTCCTGCAGTGAGAATGAAAATGGCATTGCCACATTCAAGGTACTGAGTTTGTGCTGAGGCAACACTAACTGCTATGACTCCCTGATCGCCCTGTCACCTCGTATCCCATTTTTCTATCTTATTACGGGTTTATGCGCTTCCTGTCTGTCTCCTCTATGAGAATGGAGCCTGCGTGCAGACATCATATCTACTCAGTTCACCGCATCTTTCCAAGCACGTACCACAGTGCCTGGCCCACAGGGGATGCACAGGAAACCCATGGAATGAATGAATAAATGAATGAATGAGTGGAAAAGCCACTTCCCCAATACCTAGCTCAATGCATGGCCTGTGACCAGTGCGGGCCAATGCTTGTCGAATATGACCTATTAGTAAATCCGTAAAACTGCTCTTGCTGTGAGGAATTCTGTGCCCTTTGTCCTGGTTACTCCCGGAGCCCTCTCTTGTGGAGGACCCTCCAGTTGGGCCTTTTACCGAATTTGTACTTGGCTCTTCTGGCTCTGACATAAAGGCCACCACCTTCCAGAAACACCTCATTTTCTTGGCAGCACCATCCCCCCATCCCTCGCACCTCTAGCTGCTTCTTCCCAGTGCCCTCTCTCCTCTCTTCGGTCTGTGTTTGGGTCAATGTTCTAGTACCAGGCCAGAGTAAGAATCTGGGTGGTGAGGTCAGGGCTGACGGCTTTCTCCAGGTCTAGAAGCTGAGACCAGCTCCCCTGAAATGTGCCCATCCCGGTGTCTCTCCACCTGGATCCTGGCAATGTGCCTACACGGGCTCCAGGGCCCAGCCTTTGAGACACCTCGGGGCCTCCCTGAAGGGCAGCTCTGACCCTGATCCGCCTTTCTGACTCTCTAGATAAGGCCCCTCTGATCAGAAGCTCATTTTCATAAACTACAGCCCTACTCCCTAACCCCACCGCACCGCCCACTCACGTAGTCTCCTGGCTTCCTAGACACCTCGACTCCTAGGCTGGATAATCCCTGCAATGGCCAGTTTCCTTATTCATACATTGTAAGTTTCTTTCGTGGGATAGGTGGTCTTTGCTTCTTGGTCTCCTGTTATTAACTACTGTCCTATCATCCTGTCCCGGAGAACATCAGGGGGACGATGAGGGTATGCTGTTTGTCCTGACCTTCCCTCAGCCTTTCTCTCTGCGTGAGGATTAGCTACAGGCACCCGCAAGGCAAAGGGTGCTTCTAAGGCACTCACATCCTAATCTGAATGAGAACCACGGTGCATGAGTCACCTTCCAGCAGAGTCAGAGAGAGGTAGTCTGGCCTGCCCTTCCCTAACCTGTGCCTGACATCACTTTCCCTGGCACTGAGCTGAACGTCCCCACTCCTCCCCAGGTCCCCAGCCCTCTCTCTTCCCTTCTCTCCACCAAAAGGCTAAAAAGATAAACTGTCTAAAGGCAGTTTTTTTGCTTTTTTTTCACTTTTGCTTTTGCTTTTGTCAACTTTGGCAAACAATTGCACAGTGTCTCCTGGTTGTTCTGATGTGCATTTCTTTGGCAATGAGGTGGAGCACTTTTTCTCCAGGTGGCCGTCTTTGTTCCCATTGAATTTGGTTTCTCCTCCAGGGCTCAGGTAAGATTGTACTCCCCACCAGTTCTGAGGACGGGTGTGGCCACGGGACTTTTTCGGCCAAGGGGGTGGGAGTGAAAGCAGTGTGTGTTGCTTCTGGAAGGAACTTTAAGAGCCAGTCAATGTTCACTCCTTCCACTGTTCCTGGTCCTCCTGCGATCTTAGAGCCCAGGCTGAGATTGAGCCTCCAAAAACCTTTGCTCTAGACTGATGGGAAGAAAGGCCTGGGACTCTCGCTTGCCACGGAGTGTGAGCAAGAAACAGACATCGTGGTTTTAAGTCACTCAGCTTTGGGGGAGATGCTTTTTACTGTGGCATGACCCAGCCTGTTCACCAGGCCTCTGTTGGCTGCCTGTATTTCTTAGTTTTTCTTCTTGTCCCTTGTCCTCTTCTGTTGATTTATAGTAGTTTTTCCTTATATTAAACATATTAGCTCTTAATAATGGAATTATTTTGTCACCAGCTGAAAATCTCCTTAAACAGGTGATTGGACCTAGGATTGGACTACTGCCAGAAAGAATGGCATAGATTCAATTGTTCCAAAATGTGAATTGTCATTTTTAGTAAACCGCTTTCGACATTTAGCCAGTGCAGCGCTAACACGTCTGATTTGACTTGTTGGGTTACCTGCGGGTACATGTTTCAACTGCTTTATCTCCGAGGGTTCTCCAGGAAGCCTCCGCATTCAAAGCTTGTTGTTCTTCTTTTGGACCCTAGAGCTCCTTAATTAATGATTTAAAAAAAAAAAAAAATATCAGGTTTGGTTGAAATTATTACAGCAGCCTTTCTCAATGAATGGGCTGTAGAACACAGCGCCATGAAACCAGCTCCTGAAAAACACTAGATCTGGAAAATAGGGTTTCATGGCCCAGAGTCCGGGGAACCGGGCACTAGAGCTGAGTCAGCATCTTTGGCAGTGAAAAATATCTGCTTAACGTTGGGTACCACAGGCTCCACAGCCTCTTTGCCATGGAATATCTTCTGGTGTGTCACTGACTCCCACCATCATGAAATGAGCGCCGTGTGGAACACAGTCTTGGGGAAAAGCTCATCTAAGGAATAAAATCACTGATACAACTGGGACTTAGAAGCAGAGCCCACCCACACTATTTTTGAGGATCCCCATGGCTGATGGTGAACCCCTGCTGGGAGGTGCGTGGCTTCCCTTCAGCCCCAGGGCTTGCTGGGGCACCCTCCACCCAGTTGTCGCCTTGGGGTGAGGCTCCCCACGGAGCCATCCGAACTCCCTGCTGCTGGAAGCTTGCCAAACAGCGAGTCCTGTGCTTTGCCGGGAGGCCAGGTAATCCACCTCCCCGGGAGCCAGTGTTCTCTAACTTGGCTGCACACGAGAATCACCTGGAGAGCCTGAAAAACTTTTCATGCCCAGACCGCACCCCGGACAGATTAGATCAGAACTGGGGGTGGAACCCAGCACCCAGTAACTTTGTAAACTCCCAGGTGATTGCAGCTTGCAGCCAAGTTTGAGCACCAGGCTCTAAGTGGGTGCTTCTGTAACTTAGTTCCAACTGGAAGGAGGGCAGGGGTGGGGGATGGGGACTTGGCAGAATCTTGTGGGATTCTACCAAGTCCCCATCCCCATGGGAGTTGCAAGGTTTGGATTCCAATATGCCTCACCCTCTAAGCTGTACTCAAGCGTCTTCAGGCCCAGCCACCAGACAGCTGCAAGCCCCTCTACCTCAGCTTATCCCTTGCAGGGGTCCTGAGCCAACCTCTTGCCCCCAGGGATGCTATGATTAAAATGGGCCAGAGGCATCCCTGTGTGTGTGCTGGGACACTGTCCAGTTGCTAGTCATGCTGACACTGTCAACATGATCTTGATAACAAGTTCCTCTTTTTTTTCAGAAGTAGCTGTAGTCCAGTGTCTCCCAGCAGCTCATTAGTCTTATCCCATGCTGCTTGTAAATTGAATGGCAGGTGTTTTCCTTTTCACATTGGCTGCTGGGGAACTCAGAGTCAATTTTACTACTCCATCACACAGTACACATTGAGGACTTAAGGCATATATTTTGACTTCTGCTTCATCTTATGTTTTCCTCACCTACTAAAAATCACATTGTATTGTGTGCATTTTTGTAATTTTGTAAGCCTCCTACAATCCTCTTTTTGTGGCAAAGTAGGGACGTAAAGTCACAAATTTACAAATAAAAGGCAGGCTTCTTTTCTCTAGATGCTCTTTAGTTTCGGAGTTTTTGGCTCCTCTCTTTTTGCATACGTCGCTGCCCTGGCCCCACCCGTCACCCATTCAGCAGTGGTTCCAGTAGAGCTGCATCTCCTACGGCCCCTGACTGGGCCTCCCGGTGGTCTGGTCTGCGGGCTCCTGGTCCCAGCACATGGAGGACTTCACGCTGCCCTCTCCCCAGTCCTCCCTCTTTTGGAAATCTTTCCTGGTGAGACCTGCTACCAGGTAGAGCCACACCTATGATGTTGTTTCATGGCTTTGTAGCAGTTGGTCCACAGAACTCTCCTTTCCACCCAATGGCGAGGTCCAGCTTGGCAGCAGCCCGCTCTTATTGCTCTCTGTGCCCCCCGGGTGGCGTGCCAGGTACAGGGCATGAGCCCTGTGGGGCACCAGGGAGTTGTCTGCTGAGCGGCTCCAGAGCCTCCGAGAGGCTGTGTCCCTCAAAGGTCAGTTCTATGCTGGGTGGGGGCCTGTGGGCAGCCTGGCAACCCCAAGTGTGGTGGGAGCAATGATGTTGCCAGATGGCACAGGTTATGAACTGTCCTGGGTCTCCCTGGGCCCTGCTGCTTAGGAGCTGTGTGACTCCAGGTGACTTCCTTGCCCTCTCTGTGCCTTTCTTTTCTCATAAGCAAAATGGGTAAGGAGAGTAGGCTCTTTATGGGGAGAGAACAAGAAACGGCAGACAAAGCCCAGGGAACCAGCGCAGCCTCTGCTACCCTGAGGATTCCCCGGGGGCAGAAGACTCTCTACTCCTTAGAGGCTGGGCAGACAGAGGCCCCTGGAGTTGTCTGTACTCCAGGAGTGGGAACAGCCACAGGCGGAGACAAATTGCAGAATGGGCTCTGGAATCAGGCGCCTGCTGTGTGCTGGGGACAGCCACAGATTCCTGTGGGGCGTCTGTTTCCCCACCTGCCCTGCTGGGGGGAGTGGGACTGGCCTTGCAGGAGGGCGAGGCTGAGGCCAGAAGGGAAGAAGCGAAGCCTCGGAGCTGTGCCAGCCCCCAGCAACTAGCCTGTGTGTGATGATTTGGGGGTGGGGGATTGTTCTGGGAGTTTCTGGCTTCAGTCCTCTAGGCTTCCCCTCCTGGTACCCAGCCTGGCCTCTGTTGTGGAGGACCAGGCTCCTAGCCTGGAACCCCAGAAGCCAGCGTGGACCCATGTCCTCTGCCCGACTGGAGGCAGGCTGGCCTAGCCCTGGGCTGTTAGCTGTCAGGGCAGCTGGCTCCAGAGGTTGTTGCCATGGAAACCCAGACTGATGTTCTCCTAAACAGCTCAATTATTTGTGGTTTTTCTGTTGAAGATCCCAGCTGAGCAGGCCAGGACAGTGGCTGGGGGTGGGATGGGGGCTGCAGGGCCGCTCAAGGAGGGAGTCCCCTGCGAGGGCCCTCAGCCCTGCCTTAGCCAATCCTCAGGGAAATGGTCCAAAGACACTGAGATTTTGGGAGAGGGAGGAAGGGTGTGTTTGGAAAAAATGTGCTGAGGTCATCAGGCTTCTTTCCAGAAAAGCTTCTGTGGGAGGGTGTGGGTCCAGCATGCTCCTTAGAAGGAACTGGGGAGGTTTCCCACCAGCCATGGTGCCTGCGCCCAGCCCCACTGGCTGGCATTCGGTGCGGGTGAACTCAGAGAGGTGCCCCATGGGGCGCTCAGCCCATGTGCAGGACACGGGGCTATGGCTGCCCCTACTCTTCCATCCCAGCTTTGGCTCTGAGTGCTCGTGTGATTTGCAGCTCCCCTCACCTCTCGGAACCTCAATTTGCTCATCTGTAAATGGGAACAGCTTTCCTTGCCCAGCTTGCGGACAGGGGAGAAGGTCTGAGCTAAGGGGTTTTGCAAGCCATTCAGCGGCCCCTTCTGAGGGACTGGGATGTCCCATGGGGAAGCAGACATTTGGTGATAAAAGGAATTGTGCAGTGTCCCCAGATCCAAGACACACAGCTGTTTTGCTTTTCAGAAAATAACCAGAACCAGACATACTGAGACCTGGGCACCTTGCTGCCGGACCACACAGCAGAGGCTGCGGAGGTCATGCTGTCAGGAGTGAGCACAGCAACGAATCGCATGGGCTGGGACCCCACACTGCTGGCTTGGAAGATTCTTTGGCTCTTGAGCAACTGGTGTGGCCATGGATGTCTGGGGCCAGGTCCAGGCCAGACACCACAGGTCCCACATTCGTCCTGTCCACACGAACCCAGGGAAGGCTGATGGGTGACTGGCACGTGCAGTGATGGGCTCACGACTGGCAACGTCTCTTGGAAAATCTTCCAGCAGGAAGGAGGGGAAGAAAGAAAGTTTAAATGGCACAAAAGTAATCCTGCACATTCTAGGCAAGGAGAGCAAATAACACCCACGAGGCGCCACTCCCCTCTCATGCGCCGGCAGACACAGCTAATTGATGACAGAGTTCTTTCCTCCAGCGTCTAGACTCTCCCTCCCAAATCATCCTCAGCCCAGCAACCCTGGCCAACACCCAGCAACCAGGTTTGCACATGAGACAGACCCTTCTCTGCCATCCCTGGGCCAGATGCTGCCCCTCAGCATCAGTGTCTGCAGATGGTCCCCAGCCTCCTGTGGGTGTGGAGCTGGTGCTGTTCCTATCAGCTGTGCGGGTTATCCACGCTCTGGCCTCCCCTGGGCTGAGCGTCCCTCTGCTCTCCCAGCCAGCTGGACTCGCCAGTGAGGTTGCGTAGAACTGCCTTTCTCAAGCTCAGTGCCAGGGAATCCTGTAGATTCGTACTCTGCAGACTTGGAGCTAGCCTCAGATCCTGCCTCTCAAACCATCTCCATAGGCAATGCCACTGTTGCTGGTTGGAGAACCACACTGGGAACAACAAGGGTTCAGACAACTCTGAAATAATGAAACAGGGGTGAAGAGAATGGAAGAAGACACCATAGAATGGAGCCAAGGCTTGCATTTTGATTTGATGAGATGTTTTCCATCTGTGCTGAAGAACCAGAATCTAGAGAAAGCTGCAGGGCCATGCTCCTTCCCCTTTTCAGGAATGCACTGGGCTTTTCTCCTTCCCTGTACTTCCAGACTCCAGTTGCTACAGGGGAGAAGAACAGTGGGTGAGGTTTGTTCCCTTGAAAACAGTCACTCGCTTTGGATGGCCTGGGGAGGGCTGGACCAGCTCAGGGCGAGGCTTCCATCTCCCACTCTGGGCAGGAATCAGCCTTCTCCTGTGGCTATCCAGGCTCCTTATCCTGAGGACCCGTTCCCTTTTCCAATGTGGGAAGTGTGACCTGGGGGGTGTGTGCACCTCTGGGACTCTGGCAATCTGCTGCAAATCCATTGTTCCAGTTACTCTGGTTGCATAACAAAAGACCCCAAACTTAGTAGCATAAACCACCCTTTGTTATGCTCTCAGATTCTGTGGCTCAGGAATTGGGAGCACAGCAGGGGAGGCTCCCTCTCATGTCTGGCAGTTGACACTGGCTCTTGGCTGAGACCTCAGCTGGGGCTGTTGGCTAGAACACCTACATGTGGCCTCTTCATGGGACTTGGGCTTCCTCACAACATGGTGGCTAGATTTGAAGGGTGAGAATTAAGAGGTGGGCGTGGGGAGTGAGAGTGGGAGAGGGAGACAGATTGAGATGGAAGCTGCATCATTTTTGATGACTTGAAAGTCATAGCCCCACTTCTGCCACAGTCTATTCAAGACAGTCACAAAATCCTGCCCAGGTTCATGGAGAGAGGAAATAGACCCCGCCTTTTGATGGGGAGTGGCAGGGTTCTGGAAGAGCACATGGGCCTGGATATCTTGTTTTGGTCATTTTTGGAAAATACAATACAGGCTCCCCTCTGGACTCCATCATTTGCATTCTTACTGCATGCAAAATAGACTTTTCCTTTTATCTACATTGCACTTCCCCAGTCTCTCATCCCATCACAGCATCAGGCTCAAAGTCCAGGAAAGCATCCTCTCCATCAGCTCCAGGTGAATGATGGTCTTCAGTTGTGGTTTCTTGCCCATCTCACCCAAATACAGTGGTGAGCCAGGTGGAGGAGAGCCACCATAGACACTCCAATTCAGAATGTATAAATATGATGAGCATACAGAAGTAATTGGTCCATAGCAATTCTGAAACCCAGCTGGGCGTGAGTTACCAGTTCCCTGTCTGGGGCTCAGTCCCTACTACCTGAGAGTGAGTCGCTGTGGCTTTTGGCTCTGTCCTCCAGGCCCTTGCTCCACCCTCTGAATCAACCTCCCTTTTCCCTAAAACGTAGCCTGTGTTTGCAATTGAGTCGTTTCTCAGCCTGCTTCCTGACGTAGAAGTTTGGGGGATCCAAAGATCTCTTTGCATTTTGTGCTCTCTGTGTCTCTCTTAGTCCAAGCTGATACACTTCTTTAAAAAAACAACTTTGTGCTTTTTAAGGCATCAATTTATAATCCATTCTGCTAGACAAGAGCTTGAGCCACACACCTCTTCAAGATAAACTCTTCTCTACTTTGGGCTTCCTGTGAGAATGCTGTGGGAAATTGCTCTTAAGATTTATGAAGAGCCTTTTATTTCATGGAGAGGACCTGTGAGGCATGCACTTAAGGTCCTTAGAGGGACTTTTGTTGGCTAAACAGTACACTATGGCACCAATTTAGGTCTTTCAGAGAGCTTAACAAAGGCTCTTATAATTTCAGTGTGAATTTGATCTTTGCTGTGAAGCCTTTTCTTAATCTGGGGATTTTGAAGAAGTTAGGAATAAGAAACAGTTTGATTTTCAAACCCAGCAAGTCTTGGCTTCTTGACTTCTTGACATTCCTTCTTTGGCTTGTCTCTGTCCCTCACTTTCATCACAAGCAGCAAGATGTCAGCCAGCACTGCCAACCCTTTGCCTAGGGTGTTGGCTTCTGGTACAATGGATGGATTCCTCTACAGACCAACTCTTCCACTGATAACAAGTGTGAACTTTGGACAAAAATTAAAACTACCCAAGGATTCTGAAAAGTAAACAAGAGCAGGAAAGCTGTTGAAGGGAGTCAGAACTTGGTGTGGTGATGGTCTGGAAGTGAGTTCTTCATTGCTTATGACTTTGCCTCTGGAGTGGGATGTAGTCTCAGAACAATGTGGCAAGGGACAAGTGACAAAGATGCTAAGAGAAACCCCACCATCTTTCTGGCTGGAGGAACCAGGGAAATTAGCCCAGGCAGTCACAGCTGTCACTGGAGAGTGAAGGGGAGAGCTCAGAAGGGAGACAGATGTGGGGTCTCCTAATTCTGCATATGCCCACCACACACATCTCAGGCTGACCCAGAACCATGCATGCATAGGACAGTCTCAACGGCAGTGCTGCAAAGGTTTAAATAATTGAACTAAAAATTCAACACCTTACACAGATGGTAAGGCAGAGCTTACAGTGTGAGTCTAACCAGGTTAACCGCTGCTAAAACAAAATGGTCAAACACTTAAAAGGGCCAAAGCCCAGTGGCAGCACAGCATGTATTTACAATGCCTAGGGTATAACTCAAAATTACTTGACATACAAAGAACCAATAAAATGTGACCCATTACCAATAAATGCCAACCTCTAATGACCCATATGTTGGAATTAACAGACAAGGAGTTTACAAGAACTACTGTAATTTTGCTCAGTGAGGTGAAGAAAAATACATTGAAAATGAATGAAAAACTTATGTCTCAGCAGAAAAATAAGCAGTATAAAAATAACTCAAAAGAAAAAATTTTAACTGCAATATGAAATAATTTTAAAAAAGAAAAATTCAAATAGTCAAAAGAAGACAGGAAAGGGGAAATGGAAGAATAATGACTACAGGGGACAAATTGATAAAACGTTACAATATGGTAGACCTAAACCCAACCATATCGATGATTACATTAAATACTAACAACATGAATATTCTAATTGAAAGGAAGTGGTTATCTGAATAAAAGACTGAATCAGATGCCAAAAGAGATGCACTTTAAATGTAAAAATACATTGAAAGTAACTGGATGGAAAGTTATACCATGTGACTGGGTGCAGTTGCTCACGCCTGTAATCCTAGCACTTTGGGAGGCCAAGGTGGGTGGACCACTTGAGGTCAGGAGTTTGCGACCAGCCTTGACAACATGAAGAAACCCTGTCTCTACTAAAAATACAAAAATTAGCCGGGTATAGAGGCACACATCTGTAATCCCAGCTACTTGGGAGGCTGAAGCAGGATAATCACTTGAACCCAGGAGGCAGAGATTGCAGTGAGCCAAGATCACGCCACTGCACTCCAGCCTGGGCAACAGAGCAAGACTCTGTCTCAAAAAAAATTTTTTTTTAAAGTTATACCATGCAAGTAATAAGCATAATAAAGTCAAAGTGGTTGTATTAATATTAGATAAAATAAACTTTGAGACAAAGTGTAATCTTTGAGATAAAAAAAGCACATTTTTTAATAAGGAAAAAGACAATTCATCAGGAAGTCATAGTAATTTTAGTAGAACTTCGCAAATGCATGAGCAAAGATGAAAAGCACTAAAGGGAGAAACAAATAACTTTACAATCACAGTGGAGTATTCAACTCTTCCTCTCTCATCAACTGATAGAACAACTAGATTAAAAAGTCAGTAAATATATAAAGGATTTGAAAAACAATAATAACCATCTCAACATACGACTAGATATTTATAGAAACTGCTTTTGGATATTATGAAATAAAGATTCTTTTGAAGTACACATGGTTCACCCATCAAGATAGGTCAGATGCTGGTTTATAAAGCAAATCTCAATAAATTTAAAGGTATTGAAATCCTGAATGATAATAAGAACATACCAAAGTATGTAGGATGTAGCTAAAGTATTGCTTAAAGAGAAACTTATTTTTAAATACTTATATTTGAAAATAAGAAAGATCTAAAATCAATAACCTCAGATCCTACCATACAAAGCTAAAAAGGAAGAGATAAATAAGCCCAAGGTAAGCAAAGGGAAGGAAATAATAAAGATAAGAGAAGACATCAATGAAATACAAAGCAGAGAGACAATGGAGAAAATTGACAAAGCTAAAAGCTGGTTCTTTGTAAAGATCGACAAAATTGATTAAGAGAAAAAGAGAGAGAAGAAAAAAGAGAGAGGAGAAAAAAGAGAGAGAACACAAATCACAAATGGCAAGAATGAAGAGGGGCCATTATTACAGATCCTACAGGTATTAAATAGGAAAAGGCAATATAACAATATTATGAATAACATTAGGTCAAAAAATCTGTGACCTTGATAGTATAAAAAATTCCTCAAAAAATTTAACTTACCAAAACAGACACAAGAAGAAACAGAAAATCCGAAGAGCTCTGTATCTATTTTTAAAAATTGAATCCATTATCAAAAATCGTCTACATTAGTTTGTAACAAATTGCCACCAACATGGTGGCTTCAAACAACACACATTTATTATCTTACACTTCTAGACATCAGAAGTTGAAAATCAAGGAGTTGGTAGGGCTATACATTTCTTCTGAAGACTTCAGGGAAAAATCTCTTTTTCAGCTTTTAGAGGCCACCTACATTCCTTAGCCTGGGGCCCCTTCCTCACATCACTCTGACTTCCTGCTTCTGTCCTCACATCTATTACTACTAACTGTATTCCCTCTGCCTTCCTCTTATGAAGGCCCTTTCGATTATGTTACGCACACTTGGTTAATCCAGGATGATCTTCCCATCTCAAGATTCTTAGCTTAATCACATCCACAAAGTCTGTTTTGCCGTGGGAGGTCACATATATACAGACATGGGCACACTACAGGATCATTAATCTGCTTACCACAGTGGCATAAAGTAATCATTTTTTTTCTAATGTTCATTGATTCTGTGGGTTAGGAGTTCTGACAGGGCACAGTGTGGGCAGCTCAGTCTTAGACCATGATATCTGGGATCTTGGTTGGAGGCTGACATCAGCTGATTTCAGCTGAGTGAGTGCACTCACTTATGTATCTGGCAGTTGATGTGGGCTCTTGGCTGAGATTCAGCGGGAGCCATTGGCTGGAACACCTGCACACAGCCTCCCCATGTGGCCTGGGCTTCCTTATGAGATGGCAGCTGGGTGCCACAGGTGAAGCTTCTGACAGAGAGAACCAGGAGGAAGCTGCATCACTGTTTGCGACCTAGCCTTGGAAGTCAGGCAGTATCTCATCTGCACATTGAATTTGTCAAGCTGTCACAAAATCCCACCCAGTGTCAAGGGAGGGGAAAATCGACTCTACCTCTTAATGAGGAGTGGAAGAGCATGTGGGAACAGAAATACGGCTGTGTTCGTGTTTGGAAAATCCAATTTGCCGGAGCTGTTTAACGATTGAGATTGGGAATCGCAGTTCTTTGATGAGTATTTCCTGTGTTCCAGGGATTAAGTTAAGTTCCAGGGATTCCTAAGTTCCAGGGATTGAGTTAAGTAGGAAATCACCCCATGAGATAGGGCCATCCTGTAGCGACCAGCATCAGGCATCTGCCCAGCATCTGCTTCCCTCCTCTCCTCTACTGCTCTGATTTGGGGTCTTGCCATTGATATGAGATGATGTAGCACGCAGCTACGTTCTCAGTTGCATGGCTGGACCTGAGTGTGATCCTGTCCCTTAGCCAGTCCCTGGTACAGGAATGCAGGCCTAAGTCAGTTCAATGACTGACCATGGATTGGTGCAGGCCAGTGGGATGCAAGAGACAGGATCCTAGAGGATCTTCCCTCTGGACATTGCCCTGCACAGGTGTGAGGTGTGGTGAGCTGTGGCCACAGAGGAGCAGGGCAGAGGCAGGACGCTTCTGCTGCAGATGTAGTACTCTGAACCACACTGATCCTGCTGCCTGTCTGGCCCCAGAGTGCCACTTACAGAAGTCGGCACATTTCCTGATTGTTCAAGCTAGTTTGAAACAGGCTTGGTGTTACTTGGAGCTGTAGGGATAGTTGTTGATGTACAGTCTTTCCTCATTTTGCAGCTGAAGAGATCAGAGTCAAAGAGGAGAGCACACTACTCTCAAACTTCCGAGTGCAGAAGGATCCCCGTCAGATCTTGCTGAAATGTGGATTCTGACTCAGTAGGTCTGGGGTGGGGCCTGGGGGGCCTGCGTGTCTAGCAAGCTCCTGGTGATGTGGATGCTACTAGCCCAGGGGCCTCACCTTGATTAGTAAGAGGGTCAGGATGTGCCCAAGACCATCCCACCCCAAGTCACAGAATCAGACTGTAATCAAAGGCCTGCTTGACTCCCAAGCCACAGCCTTGGCATGGCCCAGAGCTGACGCTTCCTTCTCTATCCACATTAGAAAGGATGATCTGCCGGGCGCGGTGGCTCAAGCCTGTAATCCTAGCACTTTGGGAGGCCGAGACGGGCGGATCACGAGGTCAGGAGATCAAGACTATCCTGGCTAACACGGTGAAACCCCGTCTCTACTAAAAAATACAAAAAAAAAAAAAAAAAAACCTAACCGGGCAAGGTGGCGGGCGCCTGTAGTCCCAGCTACTCGGGAGGCTGAGGCAGGAGAATGATGTAAACCCGGGAGGCGGAGCTTGCAGTGAGCTGAGATCCAGCCACTACACTCCAGCCTGGGCGACAGAGCGAGACTCTGTCTCAAAAAAAAAAAAAAAAAAAAAAAAAAAATAGAAAGGATGATCTGAGGACTGAGCCACATTCTGCTGGGTCTACTGGGAATGGGACCCAGGATGCCTGCTTCCTGTGTCGGAGGAGCCCTGGTGACAACTTAAACCCACATGAAACTACTTGCCCTTCAAACTCCTCACACCTCGATTCCTTGTGCACTGCGTCCAAGCTTGCTGGGAAGTCAGGCTGTGTATCCTTCCACCGGATTGTCAAGTAAGAACAGCATTTCCCAGAATTCCCTTCTCATATAAATCACTGCGGGGAGGCCAGGCGCTGTGATTCAAGCCTGTAATCCCAGCACTTTGGGAGGCTGAGGTGAGTGGATCACTTGAGGTCAGGAATTCAAGACCAGCCTGGCCAACATGGTGAAACCCTGTCTCTACTAAAAATACAAAAATTAGCTGGGGGTGGTGGTGCATGCCTGTAATCCCAGCTACTTGGGAGGCTGAGGTGAGAACTGCTTGAACCCAGGAGGTGGAGATTGCAGTGAGCCAAGATCACGCCACTGCCCTCCAGCCTGGGTGACAGAGCAACACTCTGTCTCAAAAAAAAAAAAAAAAAAAAAAAAATCACTGTGGGAAGGGTGCTTTGTAAAAATGCAGATTTCCATGCAGAAGTGGTGGGTCAAGAGAACCTCTGTCTATCACAAGCCTCTTGGGAGATTCTTATGATCAGACAAGTTTGGGGAACTCCAAGCATTGGGGATGTAGAGACATCACTTATTCTGGCCTAGGATGGTTCTGTGTGATAGTCTGGATGGTGGGTGGTGCCATTGTTTCCATATTACAGAATAGGAAACTGAGTCACAGAGTGCTTTTTTCCCCCCCACAAATACATCCTGGCTTCCGAGGCTGGTAAGGGGGCTGGAACTGGAACGCAGGTCTCGGGACTGACCTGGCTTCATTGCGAGTCTGCCAGAGAAATGCAAAAGGACGAGCAGCATTCCCAAGGGTCTGGCATGGTCCTGGGTGCAAACACCCCGTTCATGTAACACAGGCCCGAGGTCAGCAGTAAAGGACCAGTATTGGTTTTGGCCCACTCCAGCCTCTGCATGGATGGATTAAACGCCTGCATCCCTGCTTTTCTCTAAACTCTGTTGTCTCAAAGGAGAGGCGGGGGTGCCCCTGAGGGATTCTCTCCCTGCATGGAATCTACGGGCTGATCATCGAGAATGTGGGACTAGATATGTCCCAGACCTCAGAAGTTTCCTTTCTTCCCCAGGAATGGTCATGGGAGTCCTGCATGCATGTCTGGCTTTGTCAATCATAAAAAATAAATAATAAGGTGGTGAGACCCGTCAGCTCACAAGCTCTGTGTAGGCTGGCTTCCTCACCCCAGAAAATACATGGATGGGTCGGTCTTGTCCCCACGCACTGCTAGGGGAGGAACCTCAGGGCCACCAGCCACCTCTCCAATGTGCAGGATGGCAGCATGGTTTGCATATAAGTAATGTCCCTGGGGCAGAGGTGGCTCTCGCTGCTACAGATTAGCCCTTACTTCATCCTGGTTGCAGAGACCTTTGTCCCTGGTAGGACTGAGTTGTCTGAGAGAGGTGTGTGCACATATGTGAACGCGTATGTGCACGTGTGCCTGTGTGCATTCATGTGTGTGCATGCGTGTGCTTGTGCATTGTGTGTGTATGTGTGTTTGTACATCTGAAAGTGTAGCTTCTGAAGGGTTGTTAGGAAAGTCAGGAAGAGGAGCTGAGAAGGTCCCCACATCTGGTTAGGAGATTCCAGGGAGGGGACATTTGTGCCTCAAGTGGGTGGCTGCAGTAGAGGCCCTCCTGGGTCATATGAAACAGACTCTAATTCTGTGACTGTTGGTAACACAGGTGGGCTCTTGGGTGCAGACATAGCTGGGGAGTGGGGGGCCTTGTGTTGGTTACTTGTATGTGTCAACTTGCTTAGTCCTTGGTACCCAGTGTTTGGTCAAACATTGTTCTACAGGCTGCTGTGAAGGTATTTTTCAGATGAGATTAACATGTAAATCAGTAGATTTTGAGTGAAGTAGATGACCCTCCACAGCTTAAGTGGGCCTCATCAGATCAGCAGAGGGTCTTAAGAGAAATAGACGGAGGTCCCTCAGCTAGGAAATAATTCTGCGAGATGGCCTTCAGCCTCAAGCCGCAGCGTCACCTCTTCCCTGGGTCTTCCCTGGCTATCTTGAATCTCTCTCTCTCTACACACACACACATGCACACATGCACACGCACACACACATGCACACACGCACACACGTGTGCACGCACACACGCACACACACGCACGCATGCATGTGCGCACACACACACCCTCTTGGTTCTGTTTCTCTGGAGAACCCTGACTAATATGCAGTCCCCTGCAGGGTCTCCCAGGGGCAGCCAACCCCTCTGGCATTGCTGAGGTCACCCTCCTGTGGACTCAGTCGAGAGCTGACCGTGGAACTGGCTCCTGGGTCCCGTGGGCACATGGACCAGAGGGTGGGTACAAACCTGGCCCAAGGCCAACCGAAGAAGCATTCTTGCCGAGTCCAGTAGCAAGTGAAGTCTGGGGGCAGAGAGGAAGGTTGAAACCACACACATGCAAAGGGATTTGGTCCACGGATTCCCAGCAGGCATCCCTGCCTCTGGCCTTACCTGTGGAGCCTTCAGTCAGGGCAGCTGCTGGTGAGAAGGACCCCCCTCCCCTGCCCCCGCAAGGCCTCTGTGACTTTGGAATGGCCTTATCCTGGTTTGTTGAGAGGAATTTTAATGTGTGCCTTTGAGTTTTTACTGATGGCTATGTCACATGGGGCCACATCTGGATGTAGGGAGCAGGAAGCCACACCCCAGTGGTGACAACACAGTAGCTGTTGTCTACCCACAGCTAGCAGTTCAGGGCTGGTGTGGCAGCTCCACCATGCCACCACTGGCCCAGGTTCCTTCTACCTCTCCACTCCACCATCCTTGGTATATGACTTTAGTCCTCATGGTTGCAAAATGGCTGCTGTGCTCTAGGCATTGCTTCAGCTTTCCTTGCAGGAAGGAAAACATGGAAGGAATAAGGAGCAGTGCTAGATGAGGGCTGCCAACCCTTTCCCTGTAAGCCTCACTACTTCTACATTCTGCTGGCGAAAGCTGAGCCTCAGCGCCACCCCTTACTGCAAGGGAGGCTGGGAAATAGAATGTTCTAGATGGTCACAATGCCACCCTGAACAGTGGCTGTGTTCTGTTGGTAGAGAGAGGAACCTTGGGTAGGCAATTAGTAATATCTGCCTCAGTTTCTCATGTAGATTTTACTAGGTAATGAGGAAGGAGTGATATTGACCATGATGCAGAAAATATCTTCAAAACCCCCTTTTAAATGGTTCCCTTTCCCTCGAAGCTGCTCACTGTAGAACAACTTTCCCTCCCACACTCTCCCTCACTGCTCCCCAGCGCCGCAGGCTCCACTTCCTGTCTTAGTTCTCTGCTTCTTCCTTCTTCTTTTCTTTCCCACCTCTGCATCATCCTCCTGAGTCCAGAGACCCTGGACCCAGACTGACCTGTTCCAGTCCTGGCTCTGCATCTACTGGTCACACGAAGGCTTTACTGGCCCTCACTGGCCTCATCTGGACAATGATACTCAGAGGAGGAAATGAGACCCCGTGTGTGAGGGTTCAGGGTCTGGTACATGGGGAGCACACCACACATGCGGTGTCTGTAACTATTGTCATGGCTGGGGTCGTTGCAAGGGGACAGGCTGCCTGGGATGGGGCTTGCAGACGTGGCTGGTCAGCCCTCTGTTGGGCAGACCTGTGGTGGCCAGAGATGGGGCCTGGGAGGCTGGACCATGGTTGGGGGAGGCCATCTGGGTGGTGGAGGCAGAGAACAGGTGTGTGGACTTCTTCCCAGAGCTCCCAGAGGGTCGTTATCTGCAAAGCTGCCCCCCTTCCGGTATGCCTGGGAAATAGGCTCTCCATACTGCTGGCTGAGCTGCCACAGTCAAGAAGGTTATAGAATTGACTTTTATTTAATGTGTTTCTTTCTTTCTTCAAAAAAAAAAAGATAAGAAATGTCCTACAAAACCAATAAACCAATTTGATCTCTCCTTCCTTCTTTCATTCCATTCATCCTCCCTCCCTTTCTCCCTTCCATCTTCCCTCTTTTCTTCCTTTCATCCATCCATCATAATTCCATTAATTCCTCCTTCCAATCATCCATCCATTCATCTTTCTCTTCTTCCCTCCTTCTATCTATCTATCCATCCATCACCATCCATCTGTCTCTTCATCCATCCATTCCCTCCGTCCACCCATCCACCCATTTCTTCTTCCTTCCATCCATTCATCCATCCATCCATTGCTCCTTCCACCCTTCCATCTATCTATCCATTCATCACCATCCATCTATCTTTCCTACCATCCATCCAGCCATCCATTTCTTCTTCCATCCATCCATCTATCTATCCAATCATCCATCCATTTCTTCTTCCTTCCATCCATCCATTCATCCATCCATGCATGCATGCATGCATCCATCCATCCATCCATCCATCCATCCATCCATCCCTCCGTCCACCCATCCACCCATTTCTTCTTCCTTCCATCCATTCATCCATCCATCCATTGCTCCTTCCACCCTTCCGTCTATCTATCCATTCATCACCATCCATCTATCTTTCCTACCATCCATCCAGCCATCCATTTCTTCTTCCATCCATCCATCTATCTATCCAATCATCCATCCATTTCTTCTTCCTTCCATCCATCCATTCATCCATCCATGCATGCATGCATGCATGCATCCATCCATCCATCCATCCATCCATCCATCCATCCATCCATTGATCCTTCCATCCTTCCATCTGCCGTTTTCTACCCTCATTTTTTCATTTGGTTCCTGACAACCCAGCTCTTTGCTGGGCTGTGAGCACTGCAACCTTGGGCTGTATGCAGCTAGCCTTGGGTTGAGAACACGAGCACCGTGCTCCATAGCAGAAATGCCCTTGGTGTTATGTGAAGGCTCCATACCCTGTCATGAGCTGGGCCTGGCCTGGCAGCTATCCTTTGGGGAGTAGGCCCCACCTATTCTATTGCTGGCATCAGGAGGATCTCCTGGAGCCGGCATCCTATTCCCCCAGAAGCAAGGTTGCGTGCATGGCCCCACCTGGCTGTGTTTGGAAGGCCGATGGGGGCCTCCCAGGGACACTTTCCCCCAAAATAATCCACAGTGACACTAGTTCCATACCAACCACTACCTCATTTCCTGACAAATTGTCCAGCCCCAAACAAAAGTCGTCTTATCTAGTTCCATCTCAGAGCAGCCTGTCAACTCCAGGCATCAGCAGATCTTTCAGGAAATCACCTATTGTGGCTAAAATTTGCCCTCCAAGGCGTGTGCAGAGCCGCAGGAAGCAACAGCCAGGGTGCCTGGAGACTTGGTACACAAAGCAGGCCTTTGCCCTGCCGGGCTGAGGAGGCTCAACCCACAGGCACCCACGAGGGGCTTCTTTCCAGGAGGAAGTTGCAAATGAGCAGCTTTTCCAGCTCAAGTTTTCATCTCAAGCTCTGACCTCTGCAGTAATCCTGTTGGAGCCTAAGGGGAAGTCCACCACCTGACTCCCAGCGTGCCAGGAGGCCCGCAGGGCTAGAGGAGCCCCCAGGACTAATTTGCCTTGATGGCATCCCAACCATTCCAGCGAAGGCTGACCCTGGAAGCCCTGAGGCTTGAAATCGCCCGCAGGGCAAGCTGGCGTCTGGGTCTGGGGAGCTAAGAAGAGGTGGGGCAGGCCACTGTGGACCACCCGTCCTGGTCCTTGCCACGGAACCAAGCTCCTCCGAAGCTGCTCTGAGAGCAGAGATGCGGTGGAGACTTGCCACTTTCCACGGATGAGAGGTGGGTGGGCCTGCTGCCAGTGTCCCAGTGTCCTCACCTGCCCATCCGCCCGCAGCAGGACTAAGTGTGTCTGCCCTGAATCTTGGAGAGAAAGAAAATAAATAAATAAGACAAAAAAGGATCCCATCAGATGCCAAAAATGAAGATAACATGGGAGGAAGTTTATTTTGATGAGGAAATCCCTAAATGCTGTTGAAACTATGCTTGGAATGGCTAATTAGCGCTTGGGGGGCTTTGAAGGAAGTGCTATCTCGCAGGGCGGCCACCCCCGTCAGGTTTCCCTGGCGCTTGTCGCTTATCTGCAGGAAACGGCTCGAGCTTCTGAATCCGCAGCAGCGCCCAGGGCTGGCCCATGACTCATGCCCGGGCAGCTGGACCAGCCTCCGTGATGGAGACACAGCAGCAGCTCAGGGGACAGCCATCCCCGGGCAGTGGACCCGGCCCTGTGGCTGGCTTGGGCAGACACAGGCTCCCAGGGCAGCAGGAAGAGAAGGTTGTGGTAGGTTTGCCTCAGCACACCTGCTGCACCCCAACACACTCACTGGATCTGCTGTGACTCAGGCTCCAAGCATGCAGGATTCATTCAGTGAAGGGGACAGGAGCCTCGAGGAAGTGAAGGCCAGATGGTGCCCCCAGGGCCCCGGTGACACTTGGCCGTGGCCTGAGCATAAGCGCGTGGCTGGTCGGAGCTTCCAGATGCTCCGTCCGCCTTGGAAACAGACGTTTTCCTGCAGGGCCCGTGGCAGAGCCCTGGACACAGGAAGAAAGGGCTATTTTTAGAGGCAAGGCTTCAGAGGTAGGGCTCAGCTGACCCCATCTCATCCTGCCCTCTGACTCCCACAGGAAGAGTCGTCGGAAACGCCTGACTTGGAGGCATGCAGAATTCTGCCTAATTCCGCGTCCATTAGCATGCAGGGTTGGGGGTAGTTGGGCCGGAGTGGGGGGGATGCAGAAACTCAACCAACCCTGAACCGGGCCAGCCTGGAGCGGAGACCACACAATCCATATGGTAATAACCTGGGATCGGCTGTGCATTTGCCCAGACTTCAGGGCACTGCCTTCACTGCCATCCGTGGATACACAGCATAGTCCGTTGTATCGGGAGCTTTGTGCTGGGCCAGGACCATCACATGACAGACCCTGTCCTTTCCAAGAGCCACAAAGCTGAGTTTGGGCTAGGGACAGTCCACCTCTCAATGTCTATAGTGACACATGGGGCTCAGAGGTATGGCCCAAGCCTCTCAGAGCCCAACAAATGGGTAACAGAGCTTGCCCAGCCCCTGTCCTCCCGGGCTGCACTGCAGCCCCAGTGCTGCCTAGTCCCCTAGGGGCCCAACAGAACCTTCTGGAAAGGTGTGGCCAGCATTGGCTCCCGCACCTGAGTGCACGCTGGCTGCTGTATAACGCTGCATTTTTGGCTGCAGTTCTTCCAAAAAAGATGCAGACCCACATTCTCCCTACTTTCTAGCCTCCCACACATGTCACACCCTCAGTCCACTCCCACACCTGGGAAGTCAGGGGCAAAAGACATGGGCTGAGACGGAGGTGAAAACCACCAGAGTTGGGGGAAGATAAGGAAGAACTTCTTCACTTCCCCACCTTCTGGTTCTAAGTTTAGAATTTTCACTTTTCACTCACAATGATTGTCCTTTTGCTAATGGACGATCCTCTCTGGATCCAGCAGAAGTACTGCCTCCCCCACCCGAATTTCCTCTGTAAAAGAGAAACCTCTTCACCCGTGGAGGGGCCTTGCTTTATCATATTCTTCCATTTTGAACTATGAGCTGCTTTCTTCATGACTCTATCTCTTGGGGCACTGAGGAGCCGTTTGGCCGTTTCCGCAGGGCACGGAAAACAAGGGAAGGTTTTGTGAAACTGCAGATGATGCTCCGTGGCAGGCTAAGGAGGGGGAGTCCCTCTAGACCTAAGCTGGGGTGACTTCTATTTTTAAAAATAATAGAGATGGCGGGGTCTCATTATGTTGCCCAGGCTGGTCTCAAACTCCTGGTCTCAAGTGATCCTCCTGCCCCTGAAAGTGCTGGGATTAGAGGCATGAGCCACTGCATTCGGCCATCAGCTGGGGTGCCTTCTGCTGCCTGAGTGTTGCTGTGTCCCAGATGGCCACGTGAGCTGCAAGGAAGCTTTGCGCTGTCGTGTGAGCTTTTGCATACCTGAGCAGGCTCCGTGCAGCCACGGTGCTTCTCAGGCACGGCTGGCATGGCTGGCACGGCTGGCACGGCTGGCACGGCTGGGCCTGGGGTTTGTTTTTATTTCCTCCTTAACAGCTGACTCAGAGGTAGCTTGTGACTCCCTGGTCTCAGCGACATAAATTCATTCAATCGGCACCCGTGCACAGGGGACCTACTACGCACCAGGCTCTCAGCCAGGTGCAGGGGGCGGTGCGGAGAACGAAACAGGCGAAAGCTCCTGTCCTGGGGCAGCTCAGCTTCTGGAGAGTGGAGACATCGTCGTCAGAATGAATAAAACGCCAAAGTCATTTAGAAGGAGATCACAGCTGTGGGGACAATCCCAGGCAGTGGGGACACAGGGAGCCCCTAGAGTTGAGGGGAGGGATTGCTGTTTTAGAGAGAGTGGTCGGGGAAGGCCTTGACAGTTGATTGAGGTTTGAAGGAGGTGAGGGAGAGGGGCACGTGGACACCTCAGGGAAGCCACAGCCCCTGCGAAAGCCCTGAGGCCATGAAATATCCAAGCAGTTCCAAGAACAGCAAGGAGGACGGGACTCCAAGCCCACTGGAACTCCCTCGCTATCCCCCTCCTGATGGTCTGAGGAGGCCTGGACAAGTGGCTGGATGAGCTGCACCATCAGCCCATTTTCTCCCGCCCCCTTTATCCCTCATCATTAACCAACTTCCCTTCTCTCCCCCCCTCCTGGGAGTTCCACCCAGCCCCAAGCAGAACCAAGCCTGGGTCCAGCTTTGGAAAGTCATGCCTGGCTGGTAGAGCAGCAGCTGTGCCCACACAGCATTCCCAGAGTAACAGTTGAATGTGGAGCTTCAGGCTAGGTGCGGTGGCTCACACCTGTAATCTCAGCACTTTGGGAGGCTGAGGTGGGTGGATCACCTAAGGTCAGGAGTTCGAGACCAGGCCAGCTAACATGGTGAAATCCCATCTTTACTAAAAATACAAAAATTATCCGAGCATGGTGGGGCACATCTGTAATCCCAGCTACTCGGGAGGCTGAGGCAGGAGAATTGCTTGAATCTGGGAGGTGGAGGTGCAGTGAGCTGAGATCACACCACTGCACTCTAGCCTGGGTGACAGAGCGAGACGCCATCTCAAAAAAAAAAGAATGTGGAGGCTCAAAACTTAGGGTATTTGGAAGACTCCCCGAAGGCTGAGTCCTGCTCTGGCCTGAATGCCATCCTGTCCTTGCTCCACGGAAGAGCAGTGGGAATAAATTCATTGTTCCCCGCTAGGAAGAGCAGAGGCCATGATAGTGGTGCTATTCTCAGGCCCAGAACAACCTGGAGATCATGCTCCACACCTTTTTGCAGGTGGGGATCTACAGGCCAGAGAAGGGAGGCGGCCTGCTGGCAGGACACGAAGTTAGTTGTTGGCA
The DNA here is from genome assembly GCF_047675955.1 of Chlorocebus sabaeus. Classification (NCBI taxonomy): domain Eukaryota; kingdom Metazoa; phylum Chordata; class Mammalia; order Primates; family Cercopithecidae; genus Chlorocebus; species Chlorocebus sabaeus. The sequence goes on from NC_132904.1 coordinate 5,098,419, forward strand.
AAGGAGGGGACCGGAAACCAGGTCTTCTAGCTCGGATAATTGAAGACTAAAGACTGTTGACAAATATTTCTAGGTCTCTGATTTCTGAGCAAATAGAATTTTTCTTCTCATCCCCGTTGAAATCAGGTATGGTGGCACGACTTGATTGACCAGTGAAATGTGAGCGGAAGGGATCTCGGTCACTTGTGAGCCGAAGTGTTAAGAACCAGCACGTGCATCTGGCCTCCATGATGATGGAGGCCTGGGTGGGACTCAATCCTCCATCAGCCTGGGTCCCTGGAGCATGTCTGGAGCAGGCCCTCACTCCTTACATGTGTGGCACAAGAGGAAGACAAACCTTGGTTATCTGAAACTGGCAGTCCGCAAATGCCAGCCTGTGGGCAATTTCTCAATTTCATTTTATAGGAATGCAGCCCACTCATTGATGGGCTGTCTGCCACGCTTTTGTGTTACAATGGCAGGTTGAGGAGTTGCAACGGAGACTGGGACTGAATGGCCTGCAAAGCCTAAAATATATATTAACAGTAGCCAGACACGGTGGCTCACAACTGTAAACTCAGCACTTTGGGAGGCTGAAGAGGGTGAATCACTCGAGGTCAGGAGTTGGAGACCAGCCTCACCCACATGGCAAAACCTTGTCTCTACCAAAAATACAAAAATTAGCTGGATATGGTGGTGGGCACCTGTAATCCCAGCTACTTGGGAGACTGAGGCAGGAGAATTGCTTGAACCTGGGAGGTGGAGGTTGCAGTGAGCCGAGATCTTGCCATTGCATTCCAGCCTGGGCAACAGAGTGAGACTGTGTCTCCAACAACAACAGCAACAACAACAACAACAACAAAAGTACATGTCACCCTTTACAGAAACCATTTGCTGACCCTGCTGGCAGCCATTGAGATCTGGGGGCCTGTTTGTTGCCAGAGCATGGCATAGCGCATTCTGACCTATACACTTTCTAATCATGCCCACAACTTCTGAGTGCTGTCTCATGAGCAAAACGTGCTATATTAGCACTGTAGTAAAGCGCTTCTGGCCTGTTTCCAGGGGCTGAGTGCAGAGCCTCCATTATAGTCACCATTTTGTATGTCAGGAAGGGAAGGTCCAGGGAGGTGGTGAGTCTGAAGTGTCCTCAGGCTTCTCCAGGCCTCTGCCACCCACGCTAAAATGAACAGCCCCTGAGAATTTTTAAGTTTTGTCTGCATTGTGGAAAGCAGAAGGCAGAGGCAGGAGATCCATGGGCCTTTACCCCAGCACCATCCGTTTAAAACAACAGAAGAAAAGGGAAGCCGGTTCAGCCCAGAGCAGAAATGAGGAGTGGTAGGATCCGGCTGCCCCAGGCCGCCCAGCTCCTCTGTCTGCTTCCTCTATTTGTGCTGGGCAGCCCCCACCTCCCTGGCTTACGTGGCCTGTGGAGGGATCAGCTGTGGGGGACAACAATTTTGTCCAACCCCAGGCCTTGGTGTCCCCGTCCCTCTGTGTGCACCCTCTTCCAGCATGGGTGCTGCAGAGCCAACGTGAGGGGTCCACAGCCAGGGGCACCCTTCTCTGCCCCCCACCAAACACAGAGGCTGCTGGGGTGGAACCCAAGGTCCTGCCTGTGGGAAAAGCCATGTGGGGCCCCGCCCTCCGCCTCCCCTGCAGCCCTGGCTTCCCAGGCTGTCCTCTCCCGGATCTCATACCTCACATTCCCTAGCACAGTTCCGACAGGCCCATGAGCAGGGAGTCCTCGTGGCCTGGGAAGGTGGCCGAGAAAGTTTGAACAGCTGCAGAGCCTGCCCATCCACTCTCTCCAGCCACATTTGTGTCTGTGTGTGTGTGTGTGTGTGCGCGCGTGTCTGTGTTTTGACCAACCTCTTAGGCTTATGTAACACACTTGGAAGTCAAGAAGCAAGGACTCATTACTGACAGCCCCAGAGAGGTTTGCGAAACACTTGCTGTGAAGAAATATTCCCATTGAGAAAAAGTTCCATGGTGCTCATGCTCCCAGTGGCTCAGGTATGTCGCTGGGGTGACAGTGGCGTGAGAAGCAGGAGTCCCCAGGGCTCCAGAGCCCAGCGCCCCCTGCCAGGGCTGTGTCGCGCCCAGAAATGGAATTGAGCATCGCTTTTGACCTCTATGTCACTGCTCATGTCACCAACAACAACCGATGTTGGTGACTAAGCTCCGGCCACATACCAGGCACTGTGCTGGGCCCCTGCGTTTGTGACTTTCCTGGGCGCGTGCATGATCAAGGGCTAGGTGCTCCTGTGCCCAGTTTACAGAGGAGGACACAGGCAAGGCGGTGGGGTCGGGGCCCTCGTCAGCAGCCTGCCACCCGACACCTCCCTGAGGTCAGGGAAGAAGCAGACCCCTCCCTCCCCACAAGTACAGCTCTATGTGGCCCCTTTGCATGAGTGTATTTTTAAGCCACTTGCTAGATCCCAAGAGGAAATGAGTGCTCATCCTGGAGGGAGAGGCCAGCATTCCATGGGGCCGTTTCCCTTTTCAGAGAGCTGATGTGGAGGATTCTGGGCTGTTCCTGGCCATGTCGTCATCTGGGGCCCCAGGAAACTTACAGACCCGAGGGCCAGCGTTTGGGGCCCAGAGCCCAGCAGATAGCCATCTTAGAGGCATTCTCCCCAGGGCCAGGGCTGCTAAACCCAACCCCACATCTCCTACACAAATGCGTCTTTCACTGGGGCTCTGGAAACCGGAGACCATGTAAATCCAAGAAGATGAAATTGTGTGGGTCTGGGCTGCAGCTACACACTGAGACTCGGCAGCCGAGGGGCCCCAGCCTCAGAGGGAACTCAATGAATTTGTCAGGGAACTGAAAACAGATGATTTCAATCAGCAGGGGAAAAAAATGACTTCATGGCCACAGTTGACCGAAGCAGGCGGCGTTTGGCTGCCAGGCCCTGCCTGGGAGGTGCTTCCAGAAAGCCTGGCCTCTTCCGCAGCCTCTGGCGGGGGTCTTCCCTGCGAGGAGCCAGCGCCGCTCGAGCCGCAGCATGGCCCGGCAGAAGGCAGCCGCCGTGATGGGGCCGGCGAGGTGCGGTGATAACCCGGGCTCCCCGCCCCCGCGCTTCCTCTCCGCTGCGCTTTCATGAATGGTCCCGCTTCCCAGACAGCCGATTGGCTGAGACCCCGGCCGCGACGCCCAATCAGCGGCTGTGGCTGCCCGGTCTCCGCTCCGCGTGGGGCCTTGGTCCTGCAGCCATGAATGGCGCAGCCTCAGCTGCCTGTAGCCACCGCCTACCTTGCGAGGGCCCCCTCCCCCGAGGGAGGAGGAGCAGGGAATTTCCCCCCCCCCCCCACCAGACCGTTCGGGGTTCTGGTGCAATTGTGTCAATCTGAGGCTGGGCTGGAGCTCCTGACAATAGCCCGTGGGCTTCCAAGGTTGACATTCAAGGTCTTGTCACAGTGAAAGGGCTTGCATAGTTAGAAATGAATTTCTTTGCCTATAGCCCGGGCTGATTCCAGTTCCAGGGAAAGAACTGCAGCCTTCCAGTGTAAGCAGGCAGCCCTGCTGGGGACAAAGACAGGGCCGTGGGAGGAGGTGGGGCCCCTTCCTGGCCAGGGCTGGGGGTGGGGGGGTCGGACACGTGCAAACTGCTGGGAACTTCTCCTGCAAACCAGAGGGCCTTGGCCACCCCTCTTGGTCACTGGCCTTGTCCTAGCTTCATATGCCACGTGCATGAAACGGCTGGGGCCCCTGTTGGGGAACCCAGCTATTCTGCTGCATTTCCTGTTAAGTAGGAAAACATGTTCTGTTTGCTGATGTTATAAAGAAGGCATGTGTTTACAAATGCTCATTGGGGAGAGCGTGGTTAATGGGCCAGCTTCCGGCCTCCCCTCCCCAGATGAAGTGATTGTGTAGCTGACAGAATGGGCCTGCTCTTCAGGGGAAGACCCCCTACTTGGGGAAATTAGACGATCAGAAGCCAGATTTCAAAGCTGTCTAGAAAGTGCTTTTGCAAGGTAGGTTGAGGCCAGGATGAGGAAGGCCTTGAATGCCAAAGTGAGGAGGTGTCCCAAGCCCTTGGGAGTCATGGAAGGCTGGTGAGATGCAGAGTGAGATTTTGGAGCGTTTCAGAAGCTTGAATCTTCCCCGGCAGGGACTTCTCTGCCAACACACCTACCATGTGCATGGCTGGGGGGAACCTTTTATGGAACTTCCGAATTAGAACTGTGCAAACAGCTTCCTGTGACCCCTTGACAAGCCCCATTTTAAAGATGAGAAAACTGAGGTTCAGAGTAATCTGCAAAGGGTCCCACAATTTGGGAGTGGCAAGACGAGGACTGGAACCTATCTCTGCCTGTTGCTATAGGGGAAGGGCACAGCCAGGTGCAGCACGCTCACAGGGACTGGTGTGAGAAGGCTTCAGCAACGAAATGTGGGTGGATCACTGAGCACCGGGGCAGGCACTGACTCATTGCTGCAGTGGTTAGGATCAGGACTGGTGAGAAATGTATCTGTTCCCAAATTTCTATGAGCCAGACTCTGGTCTCCCAGGTGGTTTCATGAGGCCTTGAGTATGCAGCAGAGGGCGGCCTGACAAATTCATGTAGATTTCCAGTCGTAGCATCTGCTTTTTTCTTTTCTTTTCTTTTCTTTTTTTTTTTTTTTTGAGATGGAGTTTCACTCTTGTTGCCCAGGCTGGAGTGCAGTGGTGTGATGTCGGCTCACCGCAACCTCCACCTCCCTGGTTCGAGCAATTCTCCTGCCTCAGCATCCCAAGTGGCTGGGATTACAGGCACGCGCCATCACATCCAGCTAATTTTGTATTTTTAGTAGAGTCGCAGTTTCTCCATGTTGGTCAGGTTGGTCTCAAACTCCTAACCTCAGGTGATCCGCCTGCCTTGAGATGGAGTCTTACTCTGCAGTCAGGCTGGAGTGCAGTGGTGCGATCTCGGCTCACTGAAACCTCCACATCCTGGGTTCAAGCGATTCTCCTGTCTCAGTCTCCTGAGTAGCTGGGATTACAGACACCCACCACACCCAGCTAATTTTTGTATTTTTAGTAGAGATGGGGTTTCAACATGTTGACCAGGCTGGTCTCAAACTCCTGACCTCAGGTGATCAGCCCACATTGGCCTCCTGAAGTGCTGGGATTACAGGCATGACCCACCTTGCCCAGCCTGTAGCATCTATTTCTGCCAGCCTAATGCCCAATATCAGTTTTTATTCTTCTATTTCAGCAGTTTGTAAAATTTCTGGTCTTGGAGCCGATTTGCCTCTTAAAAGTTATTGAGGACCCCAGAGAGATTTTGTTGTTATGGGTTTTACCTACTGATATTTACTGAGTTAGAAATGAAGACATAGAAATTTGTAAAATGCATGACTCTGCAAGCACACATTCTGTTAGCTCTCAGAGTGACAGTGTCATCATGGGTCCTATGGCCTCTGGGAAACTCCACTGCACAGTCATGAGAGAATGAAAAGAAAAAAGACAATTCATGCCTCAGTGTCTTCATGAAATTAACTGCAACCTCTCAGGCCTCCTGAAACCACACTTTGAGAACTGCTCCACAGAGGGCAAATTGAGCTGGGCGGCGGGTGCCTGGCGAAAGCTTCATTTCCCAGACTTCTTGTGGCTAGGTCCGGCCATGCCATACTCTGGGCGAATGGACTATGAGCTGTCCTCGATGGTGCTGGGCAGCATGATAGATCTGTGAGTGAAGGAGTCATGTGCAGTGGCTACATCCTGCCTCAGACCAATGAGCTTTTCCCTTCTTCTCCCCCTTCCACAGGCTGGGGTATAAATGAGGCATGAGTCAATTTGGCCCTTGTAGACAGGGCAACCCTCAGGTGTGAGAGAGCCTGGGTCACCAATATCATACTGCCATATTTGTTTTGTGTTTGTTTGATTTTTTGTCGTTGTTTTTGAGATGGAGTTTCACTCTTGCTGCCCAGGCTGGAGTGCAATGGCGCAATCTTGGCTCACTGCAACCTCTGCCTCCCAGGTTCAAGCGATTCTCCTGCCTCAGCCTCCCAAGTAACTGGGATTACAGGTGTCTGCCCCAACGCCTGGCTAATTTTTTGTATATTTAGTAGAGACAAGATTTCACCATGTTGGCAGGCTGGCGTGGAACTCCTGACCTCAGGTGATGCACCTGCCTCGGCCGCCCAAAGTGCTAGGATTACAAGAGTGAGCCACCATGCCCAGCCCACGCTGCCATATTTGTCCTGGATTGACTATGTGGGGTCCTATAGGAAAAAGAAATCAACAGCTGGGCTTCTGCTACTGTATTTTGCAGTCTTCATTATAATAGCCTAGCTGGAATCCTGATCGGTACATCATTCATTCTTACGCACCTCGCTTCCTGCTCTTATTATGTTTGCAAGAAATTGGATGAACCATCCAGATAAGCCCCTGGGAGGAGCTGAGCCTTCAGCTGGAAGCGTGAGGTGGTGAAGCACCCCTGACAGATCATTCCTTTAACATACTTTTATTGAGATATTCTTGTCATGAATCCAACAGGGTCCAGGAGAGGAACGTGAGGTCACAGCTGCTGGGAGGAGGGGACGAGGGGATAGAGCTTGCCAGGGTGTCAGGGGCTGCTGGACAAGTCACCACACCCTGGGTGGCTTCCTACAGAAAGAGGCAGAAACTTAGTCTTGCACAGTTCCGGAGGCCAGGAGTGGAGATCCAGGTGTCAGCGGAGTTGGCGTCTCCGAGGGCTGTGAGGAAGAACCCATCCCTGGCTCCTCTCTGGTGGCTTCAGCCGCCCTTGGCTTCCCCTGGTTTGTGGCCTCATCGCCTCACCCTCCGCCTCCATCATCATGTGGCCTTGCTGTTTGTGGGCCTCTCTGAGGAAAGCAAGAGGTGGGAGCAGTGGGCCTGGGCCGGGTCCACAGCCAAGGTGTGGCCAAGGTCCGCCAAGGTCATTGGCTTCTTGCTTGGCCTCAAAGCCAGCTTGGCGCAGCAGACCCTCTCCCCAGTCTCTTCTTGTCCTTTCTTCTTCTTCTAAGGACGCTTGTTATTGGATTTAGGGCCCACCCTAGTTCAGGATGATCTCATCTTGAGATCTTTTGCCGTCTCTGCAGGCGCAACGATTCCTTTTGCAAATGAGGTCACACTCATGGGTTCCCCTGGCCGTACTCTTCGGTGTTGGGGGGGTGAAAGCGTGCAGTATTCAGCCACTCCAGGGCTCTAAGTAGAAGGGACAGGCAGAAGGCACCACCAGGACAACTGGAAGACTTCATGGAGGAGGGGGTGCTAATTTGGGTCTTAAGGGGAGTCACTGCTGGCAGAAAGAGGAGTCCAGGTGGGAAGCTGGGATGTAGGGAGGTGCAGGGCCTTGGCGGGGTGTGGAGCCTCCAGGGGAAAGATGACGAGTGTGCTGGAGGCCTTGGGGGTGGAGGGCTGAGTGCCTCAGGATGAGGCTGGGAAGGCCAGGTGTGGGAGGTCTCCGGGCTTTGTTCTGCAGACAGCAGGAGCCAGCAGGGGCTCTAGAGCTGGGAGTGAGAGAGTTCCCTGCAGGACAAAGGTGGGCTAATGGACTCCCACTAGGTTCAGGGATGCAGAGGTCCTCCTGGGAGGGGCCGTAAATATGTGCCTTGCAAGGGGTGGAGGGGGGAGATGGAGCCTTGGGGTGGTCCCTGGGAGGACCCTGGGGGCGTGTGGGGGCGTCTGTACAGAGTGCAGCAGGAAGTCTGGCTCATCTGTCTTGCTGTGTTTCCAAAGAAAAGAGGCAAACCCAAGGGATAAGGGGCTTCCTTAGACGCAGGGCCCAGTGCACCCGGGCGCCGGCGGTGGGTCTGGGGGCTGACCGCGTCTGCACTCTCTCCTTTGTCTGCAAGCCTGGTCTGCACTCGGAGGCTGCCAGGACCTCCCGGGAGTGCCCACACACCCCAGCCCGCCTGTCCTGGGAATACCTCTCCAGGCCCTGAAGACCTGTCCCCCACTCCCTCCCTAGGACAACGGGGGCTGTCAGGGCCGTGGGCAGGCCCACCCCACCACCCAGACCCTACGTGGGCCCCACCTTGGTCCTGGAGCCAATGTCTGGCTGATCAAGGAACAAGAGGAGCCTTCAGCACCTCAGTTCTGGGACGGCTGAGGTTTTCACACCGGGCCACACCTGAGCCACTAGGAGCCGGGAGGCTCCCATCGACTCTCCGCCTGTCTCTCCCAGGGCTGACTTCATTCCACGTCCACGCGGAAACAGCAGGGCTGTCTCAGTGCAATCCTGGTTTTGTATTCAGAGGCTCCTCTGAGTGCCAGGGTACACCGCGGAAGGAGCCTGGCTGGCTTTGCCCACTGCAATCCCGTGCCCTCACCCTAGTCGTTTAACCTCTCATGACTGAGGTTCCTCATCTGTGAGATGGAGCTTTCTTCTTTGTGGGGTTAGTGGAAGCAATAAGCGAGAAGTGTGTCCGCACAGGCCCAGCCTTTTTGAGGCCTCACTGGGATCAGACCCTGCGCTTTGGACTGAGGGGTGGGATGTGACCTCGGGGAGCTGTGGCCACCTGGCTCTGGAGGCTGAAGTCCCCCTGCGGACCCCCGTTCCTCAGGACCACCCTTCCTCACTTGCACATCTCCCCTGCAGTCAGGACTCGCCTGCCCCCATGTCAGGCTCTCCCTAGTGGATCAGGCCGTACATCCTGGTTTGTATGAGGAAAGGCGGTCGCTGGGCCCCCAGTGCAGCAGGGGAGGGCAGGAGGAGGGGTTCAGAGGGAAGCCCCCTCCCCACCCCAGTTGGCCCCTTGTCTTCAAAGGAAGGGCGTGACCTTCCTGCTCCCCCCAGACCCAGCCTGAGGGTCAACCTGGCGGCCAAACCTGGTGCCTGCACTTGTGCCGCCCTCTGCCTTGCAGTCTCCGGAGGCTTATTCAGGGGAGCCCGGTATTCAATCAGCAAGGCTCCCGACAAGATGGGGTGGGTGGGAGAAGCACCCACAGTCCTCCAGAGGGCTTTCAGGGGATTCTTCACTAAAGAGACACATTGGAGTGTGGAACCCCTCCCCCGGCAGGGGGACACCTCCAAGCTGTGCTCAAACCTGGAACACGATATTTGGTTGGAGCGTTCTCTGTCTCTGCCTCTCTCTCCCTTTCTCTCTGTCTCTGCCTCTGTCTCTGTCTCTCTCTCCCTTTCTGTCTCTCTGTGTCTGTCTCTCTCTCCCTTTCTCTCTGTCTCTCTCTCCCTTTCTCTCTGTATCTGTCTCTGTCTCTCCCTTTCTCTCTGTCTCTGTCTCTCTCTCTCTTTCTCTCTGTCTCTCTGTCTCTCTCTCTCTCCCTCTCTCTCTCCCTCAGTCCCTCTCTCTCACTCACTCTTGCTCTCTCTTTCCTCCTGTCTCTCTAAAAGGCCCCTCTAAGGGCAAAGCAGCAGCTGTCAGGCCCTTAGAGCAGGAGCCTTGGTTGATGCAGGCCCAGGGCCAGCTCCTGGTCCCGGCCTTTCTTCCCCTGGGGATGAACAGTGAACGCCGTGACCCTGGGAGTTGGGCGACCTGAGGGGCTTGGAGGGAAGGGCAGGAGGGCCCAGGGCTGACACAGCACACCTGACTGGGGTGGGGGCAGTGGTGTGGGTGGCTGACCACATTCCTGGGATGCCGGGTGGCAGGGCTGGGCAGCTGTGTCTACACCTGTCTGCCCCTGTCGGCTATGAGCAGTGCAGCCAGGGACAGGGCAGCTAGAGCCAGGGACGGGGCAGCTAGAGCTACACTGTGGTCTGGCCAGTGGGCCAGGCACGTGAGCTGGTTCCTTCCCTACTGCACCAACACCGTCCACGTGGGGAGGTCAGTGGCCCCATCAAGGGGAAGGAAGGGCCCTGTCCCTAGAGTCGAGCAAGCCTGGGCCATGGTCTGTGGGGCTTGTCCAAGTGACTCCACCTCTGTGAGCCTCAGTTTCCCCCTCTGGAAAGTGGAGGTCATAACAAGGGTGGGGTCCCCGGTGCTGGGCTGCAGAGCCCTGGAGACATGTGGAGTACAAACCCCACATGCTGGGCCAAAAGATCCGCAGACCAGGCAGCTTAACTGATAGAAATCAAAGTCGAAGATCAAGGTGTCGGCAGGGAAGGCTCCTTCCGAGGCTGCGGGGAAGGAACTGGCCCAGGTTCCTCTCCTTGGCTTGCAGAAGACCTGGGTGCCTCTACATCAGCTTCCCTCCCATGCGGCTTCTGTGCCTGAACTTCCCCCTTTTAGTAGGACTGCAGTCACATTGGATTAGGGCCCACCCTAATGGCCTCCTCTGAGCTTGGTGACCGCTGTAAAGGCCCTGTCTCCAAATCAGGAATTGTTCCGGGGTCCTGGGGGTTAAGACTTCAACATAAACATCTTGTTGGGGGTGGGGGTTGCAATTCAGTCCGCACCCGCTTCCCTCGTCTCACTTTGTCCAGCACTCAGCACCCTCTGGCCCTGCCCTTAGCTGTGGGTCTGGATTTCCCGTCTCTTCCACGGTAAGCCCTATCACGGCGGCATCTTTGTCCCATTTGCTGTTACACCTGCAATTCCTAGGGTGCTGGCTCACACTCCTCATTTAGCAGACTGTTGCTGAATGGCTAACAAATCCATGATACAATTTGTAGGTCCACCAAGCCAGGCAAGGTATCTGTGTCACTTGCCCGTCAGTGGCCCCAGGCTGGGAAGGCCCCTTGGGTCATACTTGGACACTCTGCACCGTGGGTCACCAGAGCTCTGGGCCGAGTGGTCAGCGGCCCCCACACCTTGCCTGAGGAGAGGCACCCCTGCCACCCCACAGACAAGACGGCCCTAGCTGGGTTTCCCAACGCTCTGCTGAGATGGGGTTGCCCAGAAGCCCATACAAGCCCACACCTGGGAGAATCCCAGCCCCACATTCCGGTTCAAGTCGCTGCTGGTTTGGGTTCAGAGCCCAAACACGAGCTCCTGCTCTTCTTGGTGTGATCTGAGGCTGTGGATATCCTGAGAACATCTGTCTCAACAGAACACCTTCCTCCATGTTCCCTATATCCCAAATTCACTCCCAAGTGGCTTTTGTGTGGCAGATTTTGGTGGATTATGCAAAGGGGGACTGCCAGAGAATCTGAGCTGTTGGAAGACTTCTGAAACGTCACTTCGGTGGCAGAGGCACTGCCCCGGGGGACAAAGGTCTTGTCTCTTCCTCCGAACGTGGAGGATCAAATTAGAGTTGACTTGTGTGTTTCCAAACCCGTTGTTGTCCCAGTATTCAACTAATTTGAAGGTCCTAAAAGCCTCAGAAGAGGGTGGCAGAAGAAGAAAGGGACAAACACAAAAGGGGAGGGACAAGAGGGCAGACCATTAAAAAAAAAAATACTTTCAAGAATGCAGTTTGCTCCTGGGTGGACCCTCCCACCCCGTGCCTGCCCCGAGCTGGCCCCTGACCTGTGCCGGCAGTTCAAATTCCTAACATCTGGCCCAGGGTAAGGATATGGGCAACTCTTTAAGGGAGCATGTCCTCGCTAGGTGCTGAGCACTCACTCCAAGGGACTTTGCTCCTAGATGCCCAGGCTCAGAGAAGGCTGTGAGCTGCCCATGGTCACACAGCAGCAGTCCAACTGCCTGGGGCAGTCTGATGCCCACATACCCCTTGAGTTCCCAGACGAGGGTGTAGTCATAGGATGCAAAACTCTGCCTGGGTAGGTCTCTGGTCTTTTGTGGCACCCACTTGTAAGCCTCCCCGGCAAGTTCAGTGTGGGGCTTCTAGCACCTGATTGCCTGGGGCTTTTGGTCCTTGGGATTTGGGGGTTCCTTTGTTTCTTCTCTTTTCTCTCTCTCCTTCTTCTCCCGGAGTGACCTCATCTATTCCTCTGGATGAGGTGTGGTCCCCTCCTCAGTTCAATGCTGGGAACCTTGCACCAAACCTGGAGGGAACAAGCAGGCTCCAAGTCCTGACTTTTGGGATAGGGCCTGCCCCTTCCTCCCTGCCCCTTTCTTTAGGGAGTGCTGTGAAGGGTGCATTTGGGCCCTGGGGGCCCATGAGTTTAGGCCTCCAGGATAGCTGAGAGCACGTGGGCCTGGCCTGCCCACCCTTCCTGAAGCCTCCCAGCTTCGCCCCGCTCCTGAGCCCTGACCTGCCTCCTGCCTTTGCCTTTGTCTGGCCTTGGGTTTCCCAGGCAGCTTTGGTCTTTTTCTCGCAGGTCTCAGATGTCACCTCTTGAAAATTCAAAGGAAGATCCTTCGAATTCATGAACCAGCGACCTCCCAGGAGGTGGGTCTTCCCACCCTGCACCATCCGGCCCTAGGAATTCAGTCCTGGGCCCTCCCTCCCCAGAGCCTGGGGCCTGGAAGTCTGAGCCAGAGCAGGGAAGGGCCGGACCCTGGAAATCCAGAGGGCCCTGCCTGGGCTGGGGTGGGGCCGGGCATGGGGAGACGTGGGTCCTGTCGGGGTTGGGACCAGTGCTCCGGCTTCCCTAGCTGATGTGAGCATTTAATTTTAATTTCACAAATAGAGAAAAAGAAAGAAAACTCCCGAAAGCCACAGCAGATCCTCACAGTTATGCAGATATCCTGGAGGTTGAGCCTCTGTACTTTGGCCTCAGCTGCCCGGGTGCCAGTCTTGGCTCCTCTCACTGGCAATGTGGCCTGGGCAGCCATGTCCCCTCCCCAGGCCTCAGTCTCCCAGTGTGTCAAATATCTGCCCCGTCTCAGGTCTCATACTGCTGCTTCCCCCTTGTGATCGTACCCTGCCCCTCCCCCTTCCCCAAGGACTTCCCGGCCTTGGCCCACAAACCTATGCAGGTGGTTCCTTCAGAGACCATCCCCCTGGAGTCACCCCAGCCCTCATCCTAAGTCCCATGCTCCCCTCCCCTCCAGGAGGACACTCCATCCTCCCAGCACTCTCTTCTCCCAGCATCTCCAGTTCTCCACTCCCCGCTTTTCTTGCTGCCCCACTTGCTGGTCTCCTGGAGACTCCCAGACATCATTGCTCCTGCAGTCAGCAAGGATTTGGTGGGTGCCTGTTAAAGGGGGGCGCGCCTCTGGGGCTGGAGTGCAGCGATGCGTGGAACGTTATGATCCCTGATCGCCTGGGACTTCTGGTCCCATGGGATTTGGGGGTTCCTTGGTTTCTTCTCTTTCTACCCTTCTTCTCCCTGGGTGACCTCATCGGTTCCCATGGATTGAAATATCCTTATGCCAATGACTTCCAAATTTGTCTCTCTAGCCGTGGCCTCTTCTCTGAACTCTGGACCCACATATCCGGCCGTCCATTTGACATCTCCCTTTGGGGTCTCCCAGACATGTCAAGCAGAATGTGTCCAAGCGGGTGTCCAATCCTTTCCCAGGCAACTCAACCCCCGTCTTCCCCACCTCAGTAAATCCCACTGCCGCCCCTCCACTGGCTCCATCCAGAAACCTCTATGATCTCCTTGCTTCTCCCTGTCCATATCCACGATCAGGAATTCATCCACAGACCTGTGCGTCCTGTCTCTGCAGATCCACAGCCTCATCCCATCAACACCCTGGTCCATAGAGACAAACCTGGTGACACAGATGGGACTTCAGAGAGATGACATGAATGGCGTCTTTAGTCATAAGAGTCAGGGTTTGGGTGGAAGCTACTCCGCCAGGGAGAAGAGGAGACCCAGGGCACCTCCAGGGACATGCAGGGAGAAAGCGCTTCCCCCAGCCCCAGGGTGGAGCCCCTCGTTACCCTCTGAGCCCCAGAGCCTTGTGTCCCCAGGTAGGCAGAGGGTGGAAAAGACTGATGGGTAGAGAGAGTGAGAGTGTCAAGACCCCCCTACACTGCAGTACAAGGGGCTCCCTCTTGGGTGGGCATGACGGGAGACATCCCAGCACGTAGATCCCAGCCTTTGGACTTGGTGTCTGTGATCAGCTAAGAGTAAAACTGTTCTTGCTTTATTCTTCTGGGAAAGGGCTAACACTTGCTGGGTTCCACATCTGTTGAAGACCAGGCAGCTATTCTGTTCAAAGGGGTGTGGCTTTGCCACCCATTTGACAGGAGAGAAAACGGAGGCATGGAGTTACCGGGATGTGAGCAGCAGAGCAGAGCAGTCCTGTTCAGGGCCCCACACTCCCTCCCCACAGCCCCCTTCCTGATCCTACAGCCCCCATTCCAGGCAGTTCCTAGCACCATAACGTAAGTGGACAAGCCTCACTCTGGAAGGAGAGCACAGGGCCCGGTCCCTCCCGGGAGCCCGCTGAGAAGCACAGTGGAGCTCTCCAGGGACCACCATCGCACTGAGGTCACATCACCATAAAGCAAGGGACCCTGCTCACACAGCTTTCCCAGTCACTAGCAGTGAGCACATGCCAGTCTGCAGCAGCTCAGGTTCCTCCAGGCCACACCCTAGACCTGGCCACCTGCCTTCTGACTTCTCAGGGCACATGGGGCAGCCATTTCCACGGGCCCCAGGTCCTGGGCCCAAGAGACCCGGGCTTGCAGGTGTTTTGCAGAGAGTGAGGGCAAAATGGAAGCGGCAGTGATGAGAGGAAAGGTGCTGGGGAGAGGGAGATCGAGAGCTGGACAGGCAGGGCTGCTGTTGCTGGGACCTCAGGCCCAGGATGGCCATCCTTTCAGCAAAATCCTTGCTGGGCAGCTACGGGGGGCTAGACACTGTGAGGCGATGGCGTCTGGGCAAGACCCACAGGACAGGGGACATGCAGCCCAGTGGGAAAGAGAGGGAATCAGCTCAACTGTTCACCGTGGGCCATGTGCGATCCAGTTATCCTACCATCCAGAAGCAGGGGGCCAGGAGGTTAAATGACTTGCTGGTGGCCACTGTGTGGAGGCAGAAGGGCCACGGTTCAAAGCCATACCCCTTTGAACAGAGCAGGTGTAGCCTATTTACCTGCTTTTCCCTCCATCCATCCGCACATTCATTCATTCATTCATTCATTCGCTGGTCACCTGCTATGTGCTAGGCCCTACTCTCAAGAAGGCTGGATTCTGGTGGGGAGGAAAGAAAAAATATCCAGGTTCATCAGACAAGCGAATAATACAATTACAAAAATTGTCAAGGGTCTCCTGGAAGAGGAGTTGGCCATGTGGGGCCTGCACACACACGTATGCATATGTGCACATGCATGCTCATCTGTGTACACGTGTGTATGCATGTGTATCTCTGTGTGCACACGTCCATGTGTGTGCTTTGTGCGTGAATGTACCTGCGTGTGTCTGTGTGTCTGTGTGTGCACATACGTTGCATGTGCACGTGTCTATCTGAGTGTGTCTGTGTGCAGACAGGTTTAGGGGATGTTTCTGTGCCCGTATACATGTGTGTGAATGTGTGTGCATGTGTGAATGTGTCTGTGATTCCCAACAGAGGCATGAGCGTAGCTCAGAGGTGGGAGGACCCAGTGGGATGTGCTTTAGGGAGGAAAAGAGGCCCAGTGTGCCAGTGGTCAGGGTGTGGGGCATTGAGGGGTTTGGGGAGGAAGGAGCGCGTGGAGGCCACGCTGTGAAAACCCTGTAGACCATGAGAGGAATTTTCTTCAAAATGCAAAGGGAGCCAACAGAGGAATTTCCACATGGCTAGAAAAAAGCACACAGCCGTGGGGCATGGGGAGCACAGAGTGGAGGGGGTGTGAGTGGAGGCCGACGGCCAGGCCAGAGGCCAGCGCTGCACCTGCCCAGGTGCGAAAGGCTGGGAGATGAGAAGGAAACCCACACTGAGCTGCTCGCGGGAAAATCTGCAGCATCCAAGATTAAAAACGATGTGATACAAGGGATTAACAGCAGATGAGACAGCGTAAAAAAAAAAAAAAAAAAAAAGGAATAATGAACTTGACAACACAGTCATAGAAATTCTCCAAAATGGAATACAAGGAGAAAAAGACTTAAAAAAAGACAAGGAAGAACAGAACTGCAGTGAGTTCTGGGACATCAAGTGGCCTAGCACAGGTCACTGGAGTCCCCGATGAACCCCAGTGAGTGTGACCCAGAACCCGCCTGGTAGGACGTTGAAATAAGAATGACTGACTGACTCAGCGCCAGTGAGGACGTGGGGCCGCTGGACCCCTCCCACACCACGGGTACCAGCTCTTTGGAAACCTCTTCTGCAGATTCTTCCGAAGCTAAACATCCATCTCTGTGTGACTCAGCCGTTCCACTCCTGGGTGTTCTCCAAAGGGAGATTAAAGTGCACAGCCTCCCCAGATCCCATACACGAAGGTTCCCAGCGGCTTTATTTGTGATAGCCTCAAGCTGGAAACCACCCAAATACCCATGAGCAGGTGCTCGGGTAAGCAAAGGCCTGGGGTCACCATTGGTTCAGCCGTTGGCCTCTCCTTCTGTTTCTCCAAGCGTCCCAGGGCAAGTGGCATCTTCAAGCTGAGCCTCGGTTTCTTTTCCTGTGAAGTGGGTCTAGTGAGTGGGCTGGATTTGAGGTGGTGGGCAGGATCAGTGTGGCATTGCTGGGGAAAGCTCCCAGCCGAGTGTGAAGAGCCCGGTGCGGAGGGGTGGAAGATGTCAGGCTCCAAGCAGGCCCCAACATTGGCAGTGCTGGGGCTGACCCTTGGCTGCCTCAGCTCTGGGAACCCCATGGAGCACGAGGCGTCTGGGCAGGTAGTGGGGCCATAGGAGGCAGCAGGGCTTGGGCTGTGGCCCCGTTCCCTGAAGTGCTCCATGTGTTCCGTGCAGCGGGCAGGGTCAGGGGTCATGTTTAAACGCGGGGGAGCCCAGGGCAGTACCTCCAGGCTGCGTGCTGTCCAAGTGGCGTGGGCGGGCGGCCCCTTGGATGGTCTCGGGACAGCGTAGCAAGGCCCTGGGCACTCACCTGACCAGTCACGTTGGGGACCATCTGAGGAACAGACAGGCAGATCCTACCCACAGTGGGGGGCTGGGACTTGGGATGGTTTAAGGGGGGCATTGAAAGCCTGGGAAAGAGCCTAGGTGGGAGAGTGGACGTCTGGCACACACACTCAAGTGGAACAGGGGCAGTTGGCTAGGTGACAGCTATCCCGTGCCCAGCACCCTGGTAGCCAGTTCAGAATGACCGTCCCAGACCTAGCTGAGGGTCTGCAGCTACAGCAGGGCGCACCTGGTGTTTCTGAAAACCCCTCTCCCCATGCCACCTTGTGCCAGCTCCACTGGCCCCCATGTCGGTCCTTAGGACTCCGGCCACCCACACACTGAGCTCCTGCAGGGCGGGTCCTATGCCCAGCGCACAGGGGAAGCTCGGCCCGTGTGCCAGCTGAACGGTGAGATGGGTGTGAACGAACACATGAAGCATCTCTCTCCCCCGCCACTCCCCAGCTTCTCAACCACAGAATCTGTGCCTGGCTCAGGAAATGTACCCTCCATGTGGGTTTTCTATTGCTGCATAACAAATGGTCACCAGTTGAAAAGCTTAAAATGGCATTTATCTATTGTCTTACAGTTTGGGCAGGTCAGGAGTCAGGACATGGCATAGCTGGGCCTTCTGTCTCATGGGGCTGCAGTCAAGGTGCCAACTAGAGCTGGGGTCTCCTCTGAGGTTTGGGACCCTCTTCCAAGCTCTCGAGGTTGTGGAAGATTGCATTTCCTTGCCCCTGTTCCTCATGGGGCTGGATCTCCAAATCCCGCAGGAGAGTCTCTGATTTCAAGGCCATTTTGAAAGGGTTCACCTGATTAGCTCGGGCCCACCCAGGATAATCATCATTTTGATTAACTCAAGGTCAGCCAGTTGGACTTTAATTACACCTGCAGACGTCCAGCCACCTTTGCCATACAAAGCAACCTCATCACGAGAGCACATCCACCCTCTTCACAGCCCCGCCACGCTCCAGGTTGGGGAGTACGCAGGTGTGTAGACACCTGGGGGCAGGGATGCTGGAGAGCGCCTGAGGCTCCTGCCAACCACGCTCTCCTCGGCTCTGAGACTGAGTCCTGGCCTCAGGCAGGTAATGAGCGAAGCTTTGCAGAATGAATACATGAGGGAATGAGTGAGTGAGTGAATGTGTGAGTCTGGGATCTTCCATCAAACTGTGTCCGTCTCAGGGCCAGGGTCCACATTGGACTCACCTCTGAAATCGCCACGGCAACCAGTGCTCCTGGTTACGTATGACGCTTTGAGTGCTCACCTGAGTGAGTGGAGGAGGGAGTGGTGCCTCTCCCTCTCCTCAAGGTCAGGGTCTGTGCAGAGCAATTCTGAGACCCATTCCTCTGGGAGCCAGGTGCAGGGCCGCAAGCTCTGTCCTCGGCAGCATCTCCTCTGGCTCCTCTGCGCAGCTGCCCCTCCAGTGCACAGCAGCAGCCCCCAGGGCAGCACTGGCCACACAGGGACCAGTGGGAGGCAGGCTCCTGGCTGTGAGACCTTGGGCACGGCCTTCTGCCCTGACCCTCCTGGTCTCCATCAGCAAGAGAGAGGGTTCAACACCTGGCTGGCGTGAGGATGGAGCATTCCCCGCATGGTCAGCTCTCAGGGCGATGCCTGGTGCCGTCTGGATACCCACACCATCTCCTCCTTTCATCCTTCCAAGAGCATCACCAGGCAGGTGCTGTCCTTATGCCCATTTTATAGCTTGGTAAACTGAGGCACAGAGAGGTTAAGTAATACATACAAAGCTGGGAATTGGGCCCAGATAGTCTGGCTCTAGCCATATTGGAAGGGCGTTCCACCTTACGCCTGACTACTGGGTCCCTAAGTGGTGAGTTGAAGACCCTGCTCTTGACAGTGTGCTGTGTGACGTTAGCAAGCCAGCTGCCCGCTCCATTTTGGCCACTGTGTTGGGTTTCCTGGGGCTGATATAGTGCCAAGTGCCACAGGCTGCATGGCTTAAACCACAGAAGTAGATTGTGTCACAGCTCTGGAGGCCAGAAGTTCAACACGAAGGTTGGACAGGGTTGGTTCCTGCTGGAGCTCTGAGATGGGGTCTGCTCCGGGGCCTCCCTGGCTTGGAGGTGGCTGCCTTCCTGTTTCCAGGGCGCCCTCCCTGCTTTTCTCTCTCTCTGTCCAAATTTCCCCTTTTCAGAAGGATGCCAATTAAATTGGATTTGGGCCCATCCTCATGGCCTCATTTTAACTTAATTACCTCTCTAACAACCCTTTCTCCACACAACGCCACATCCTGAGGTACTGAGGTATCCTGAGGTACCACATCCCGAGGTACACTCCAACATACGAATTTTGGGAGGACATGATTCAGCCAATAGCAACCACAGCGAACTCAGGTGAATTTCCATCCTTGCCCCAGCTAGCACTGTGAGGCACTGAGCTGCCAGGCA